>NC_137077.1:21784974-22984974 GCF_951640355.1 Cnephaeus nilssonii | reverse complement strand
GGATGAGTGGCATTCCTCCTGTGGGAGCACACTGATCAAGGAGGCAGCTCCTGTGTTGAGCGTTTGCCCCCTGGGGGTCAGTGAGAGTCATAGCAACTAACAATTCCACAGTTTGGTCAATTTGCATATTAGCCTTTTATTATATAGGATTCCAGAGGTAGGCAAGATTTAATACACAAAAGTAGGCTAAAGATTTTGTTATGGAATACAGATGGAGAGCTGGCTGCTTTGATTGTATCACTTCAGTTTCAGCACAGAATAAATACAGATAGCAAAAATTCATTAGTAAAAAAAAAAATTCACTAGGTAGATCTGAAAGCACCACAATCCTTTTCAGAAGAAGCATATTCTTACACAGACAAATCAACAAACTTACAACTAGCAAGTCAAATTCTGAGGCATTTCTCACCAGACAGAGAAGAGTTTTTTCTTTACCAAATAGAGCAAAATCAACTTCTCTGTTATTGCCACTGTTGATTTGCTATTGCTCTGTAACAGATTACCACAAATGTAGTGGCTAAACCCTATAAATACACATATATTATTTCTGTGGGTTTTTTTGGGTTCAGGAATCTCTGTAAGTCTTAGCTGTGTTCTCTGCTTCAGGATATTACAAAGCTGTGGGGGTTTCAATTATACTGAACTAGAGGCCCGGTGCACAAAAATTGTGCATGGTGTGTGTGTGTGTGTGTGTGTGTGTGTGGGGAAGTGTCCCGCAGCCCAGTCTGCACCCTGTCCAATCTGGGACTCCTGAATGGATGTCCGACTGCCCGTTTAGGCCCAATTCCTAAATGGGCAGTTGGACATCCTTTTCACAATCAGGACTGCTGACTCCCAGCCACTCGCCTGCCTGCCTGCCTGATTGCCCCAAACCACTTTTGTCTGCCAGCCTGATCATCCCCTAACTACTCCCTTGCCAGGCTCTGTCAGGTCCAGCCTGACGATTGAACCGGGCTGAGGTAGGGAGGTGGGAATTGAGAAATAGAAAGAATAAGAGAAATAAAAGCAAGAGAAACAACAGCGGGGTCAGGAGGTCCAGAACTCTCGAGAAGCTCTGGCAACTTTTACTAGTAATACAGTGCTTTTTATACATAAGACACTAAGCAGGGAATCACTCACAAGGAAAACATTCTTTGTTTCTCTAAAATCACTACTGGAGGGATAAGTTGAAGGACAGGTCTCTTGTTAAAATAATTCTCACTAGTTGGATACATATTTCTTGGTAAGCCATGAAAGTAGCTCTTATCCTACTGATAGCAGTCATATAAACAAACCCTGGGGAAGCTCTGTAGGCAGGGGCTGCTCTCGTTATACTGATTAAATTGCCATCCAAACAGGCCTGGAAAATCTGTGGGGGTAGGGTGCCAGCCTTGCTAGCCCCTACAGGTGCAAGGACCGTGTCAGCTTACAGCCCGTTCCCCACAGATCCCCCTTCTCTGTATTTTAAGCGAAGTTCCTGCAGTCCTATTTGCAGGGACCGGATGCTGGATCCAATGGTTCGGAAGCAGACTGAAATTAAACAGAGAATAACGAGAGCAAGGATAACAATAATTGACAGAGACCAGATAAATGATTGTAATCTATGAAAAGACATAAGGCTTAGAATTTTATCAAATATATTCTGTGCCACTTCGCTAGGAGGCAACAGAGTAGAACCTGCATCATTAATAGCTTGAATCTCTCTATGTAATCTACTGATATCTGTTTTTTAGGCTACTAATAATAAAAGTAAAATTTAAATATCAATAACAAAGCTCTAATATTAAAACAATGCCAATGCAAAATTAAATTATATACATGTTATCATTTTTAAAACTTGAATGTTAAGAGCAAAACTATGGCTATTAAATAATAATAAAATAATAAGAGAGAAATCAAAACTATGGACATATTAATATTTTTAGCTACTAAATGAAAGAAAGTCTCTTTTGCTGCTGGTGTTCCTGGTGTATATTTACTTAGAGTCTTTTGTTTGCCTGCTTAAAACTTTGTAGAAGACTGGCAGCTAATAGATGCTAGCATGAGCAGGAACATGGTTGAAGAAGTAGCTTCAACTTCTTGCTTTTCCATAATCTGCTGCACTTCAGTTGTTAACTTCTTCAGATGACTCTATGTTGGCACCTCAGTCCCTTGCGTAGCTTTCAGTTTTTCTTCTTCCTCTGCTTTGCTGTTATTAGGGTAGTACTTAGTCCTTTTGAGTGAAGGGACACAGGAGCTTGTCTGAGTCCATTTCGGTGACACACGTAACTCTCTGGCACCCGAATTGGCTGCATAGCTCCTTCTGGAAAGATATAAAACACAACCTCTTCCCCTTTTTTGTTTTTTAGTAAATGATTGTAAGAGTATGAATGGTTCTTTCTATAATTGAGTGACATTCTTCTGCTAGATATGATTAGGCTTAAGTCCTTGGGGATTTATCCCTAAAGTTGGTATATGAAGGTGGATAATATACTGAGAACATTGCTTCTAATAAAATATGGAAATTGTCGTTCTCAAATAATATTTTAAAGACTGAAAATTGAATGAAAAATTCCTTTGAATTATTGTGCCTTATAGTAGCTGTTTTAATAATTTTTGCTATACTTACTATATAAGTATTATTACTATAGGTTGATGGGCTTTATAGTAAAATCTGTTAAGGTATAAATAAGAGCTTGTATTTCTACTGAAATATAAGGGGTTTGAAGGACCTTTGTTTTTTGCTCTGTGTTTTCTGCTGTAGTTTGAAGGTTGAGCCTATAGGCGACTAGTTAGCTAAGTATTTTTATAGTAAAGCTGACTACTAATTTACTTTTAAATTTAATATTTTAATAATAATTTTAGTTTACCCTGTAAATATTAATGGAAAGGATTATTTGTATCCCTGAGAAAGCCCTGAGCATTCCTGGTGTTAGGCTGGATTTAGATATAGGGCAGCTGCTGTTAGCCATGTCTCTGTTATCTGGGTCCCGATCTGAGCTAGGCCAAGTCTCTGTCTGTTACCTGGGTCCCAATCTGGGCTGGGCGTGGGAAGCACGAAGCAGCCATGGGGCAGGAGACCTCCCTCAGAAGGGGCTAGAGTTCAGGCCCCTGTAATGGTGGGGGGGTGAGGTTCTGTGCCCCACCTCTGTTGACCCCCAAGTTCTCTCCTGATGGCCCCTCTGCGACTGTGCCTGTCTTAGGTTGTTCCTCCCTTGAGGAATCTTACCCGTCTTTGACTAACCAGCCATCCTCCGGGGCCAAGCAGGGTGATGTGAGGTTCAGTTCTGTCTCCTTGGTAGCTTATGCCCCTGTGGCCTCCACGCCTAGCACCTGCCTTGGGATCCCCTCGCCTGCTGGCGGGGCCCCGGCATTGATCATATATCTTGGGGAACCCAGGTTTCTTCTCTAGAGAGGGCCGAGCTCACGCCATTGGGAAAGAGACAGATCTATGGTACTAGCCACTATGAGGCTTCAACCTCAGTGTGAATAGAGAGCTCAGGCAACAGCTGCGGGCAGTTACATTGTGAGAAGAGGGTCCCTCTTGGTAAAAAGAGCAAGAAGGGCCAATATAGAATGCTCAGGTGCCTTCTCAGCGGGCCCTCCACATAGTGGAAGGGATTAAATCCTTTTATGTCCTTTTAAATTGCTGCTAAATATTCAAAGAATTAGTTTGTAAGTTTGGGATAAATGTAAAATATGCTGTTGTAAAATATCAAAAATTACAATGACATTATAGAATTATATTATGTAAGGATATTTTTTGCTCTAGGTATGGCAATTTAATTTTAAACTGGCTGTTAATTTCTTTTTGTATAGACAAGGCCTTAGTAACTTTCTTAGAATACTTAATTAAATTGCTTATAAAGATATTGGCTTTTCTTTAAGCTAAAAACCTTGATTATAATTTAATAAGCTAATATTTTTAAGTAATTAAAGTAGGTATCTTTATTTAAAATAAAGTAAATTACGTCTAATTTTATAAACTGTAAATGTTGCCCCGCCTCTAGCTTAATGTAAGAGGCTACATAAAGTTAGGTAGTAAATGGTGGCTTCTGATCTGTTCCTAGATTTTACTTGTATTTAATTATTTAAACATTAGTTTCTTATGTAACTTAATTTATATGAGATCTTGATTATATTTTAAAAGGCTAATTTATAAAGTAACTTAAGTAGGTATCTTTAATTAAAAAAGTAAAGAAACTTATTTAGTAAAACTTATAGGTTTGATATTTTATTGGTCTGATCTAAAAGTATGGCTTTTGTCTTTTTAGAAATTCTACTGCTGTTGAAAAGTTTGGCTATATTTAAGCAATATATTGTTTTGCCCTTCTTATAGGCAAAAACCTTTGTAACATTTAATATATATGTATAAGTAAAAAATCTTAATTTTTATTTGATAAAGCTTTCCATGTGATTTCAAGTATCAATTGGTTTAATTAAAAAATATATTTCTTTTAAGAGAGAACAGACTTTTGAACATATCGGGGCCCTATGAGATGCTCAAAAGTCACTCTCAGTCTTGAAATAACTTGGAAAGATTAAACATATATATATGTATATATTTATATATATGCTTTAAAAATTATATACCTAAATTATCTTAAAGAATATCAATTATATTTAAACTGGATTATAGAATTAATCCTCTTTTAAAATCAGACCAATAACTAATATATTTGAATTCTTAATTATTACAGAAAACATTACATTTTATTTTCTCAAAAACATATTTTTATATATTAGGTAATATAATTACTATATTTATAATTTCTCCTAATTTAATCTGTACTTTGAACTTTTAGAGCTTGTAAATTAAATATTTTTAGTAGTTCTTAGATTGATGATACTTTTATATTTCTAAGAGAAATACAAGATATAATCAATTAATGGCTTTAATTCTGTCCTCTAGATTTTTCTTATGAGGCAAATTTAAACTTTACTTTTTATTTGCCAGTAGCTCTGCTGGGGGAAGGGCATCTACCCCTTCCTCTATTAACAAAGGGCATAGCCAGTTATCTGGGCTACTTAGATCTTTATAATCAATATATTATTTATATTTTAACAATTTCTGAGATTCAAATCCAATTCTAATTATTTTAAAGTATTTACTTTGGATAAATTCTATGACAGAGATAAATTTACTTATATTCTTGAAGGCTTTAACACACTTTATTAGTATTTTAAAAACAGCTCTTTATTATGGAAATGCGAATCTTGTTGCTGGAATTAGCCTGAATTTCTTTTAAGAAGACTTTTTCGCCATTTCTCTTAGGAAAAATAATCAGTTCTGGGTTTTTAATTTTCTATAGCTTTTGCAGAGAGATTCCAGCCGAAGACAATCTAAATGTCTGAAATCAGATTATGCGCGCATTCTGTCTTACAGCTAAGTTCTCTCCCCACTAGCATAGAAATTCCAGATACATTTCTAAATTTTTAAGGCTTTTTCATGGCGAGAAAGGAAACTTTAAATTTGTATACTGGGAGAGTGGGCATCCATATTGGATCGTCACGTGTCTCTTCCTTCCCCCATATCCTGCTTACTTCAGGGGAAATATTAATAACGGATCTGGCCAAATTTCTGTTTATGCTTAAAAGAAAGACAGATCTCAAATTTTTTCTTTCTTTTATGCTTTCTGAAGTAATAACTTATACCTAATTTAGCCAAGATTCGCATTTCCCTTTAAGTTCTTTTATAATTCTTAAATGTAACTTTAAGTAATCTTATTGTAAGTAATCTTATTGCGGGAGAGCAGATAGCCCTGCCCTCTCCTGACACTCCTGGTGTAATCCTTTTATAGTTAAACTGCTTCTACCTAGTAAAAGGCTAAAAACGTCCCTTCAGGAGTAGGTCTATATACCCCTGTAGGGATGGCTTGTGGTCCCAATTCTGGAGTTAATACATATCGCTTTATGGGTCCAAGGTCCAACCCGGCACTTCCGGGGGTTGCTCGGAATAACTCCTGTATCCGTTTTGCTCCTGGGGCAGGCTGGATGCTGCGCAGCCAGCTGGCCTTGAGATGGCACAGGGACAGGAGGGTAAACAGATAGTGCCCCCATTATTTGCTGGGGCTGAGCTGGCCCCTTTCGGGAGTTTCCCGACTGCTGCTGAGGCAAGGGATTTCCCTGGATATCTGCCTTAGATCTACACTCATTTGCCCAATGTTTTCCTTTTTTACATTTTGAGCACAGTCCAGGTTGTTTGGGACCTCTGCCATTTCCTTTGTTAACCCCTTTATTAGAGGGACACTGTTTTGCCATGTGTCCTGTTCCTCCACAAGTGAAACACTTGTGTGTTTGACTTTTCCCTGTGCTGAACTGTTGCTGAAGAATTCCTTCAATGGTGGTTCCCTTTAATGCAGCTGCAATAGCGACTCCTTGTATATACGAGGGACTAATATCTGTACAAATGCGGATATAATCTGAGAGAGTCCCCTTTCTTTGATAGGGCCGCAATGCAGCTTGACAGGCAGTGTTAGCATTTTCATACGCCAACTGTTTGACTATTAACATGCCAGCCTCTCCATCCACCACTACTCGGCCAACAGCCTGTAACAGCCGAGAGACAAAATCCTGATACTTTTCATCTGGCCCTTGAATAATCTTTGAGAGCTCCTCTGTTTTCTGACCAGAGGTGGGAAGCTTTTTCCAGGCTTTGATCCCAGCCCCATTAATTTGCCCATAAGCTTCCAGGGGGTATTGAATTTGATTATGGGTATCAGCATAGGCTCCTTCTCCTACCAGCATTTCATAAGAAATATTAACTTGTGCAGCTCGATTACGAGCAGCTTGCTCCTTAGCCTTTTCATCATATTCTGATTTCCACAAGAGATAATCTCCTCCTGATAAACAGGCTTTGGCAATAGCTCTCCAATCATTAGGTGGGAGAGCCTCTGAGGCTATAGTTTCCAAGATGGTTAAAGTATAAGGAGAAGTAGGCCTATACTGAGCACAGGCTGTTTTTAACTCCTTCAGGGTTTTAAAAGGAAGTGGGTCATAAGTACGCTCACGCTGTCCCGTGTTAGGGTTCACCCGTTCCATAACGGGGAAGGCGTGAATGCCTAAGTCCTCACCAGCCTTCCGTGCCTCCTGCAAAGCCATCTGGAGAGGGGAGAGTGGAACTGGCGCTGCACAGGGCAGCGGAGAGCGGCGGGAACGGCCCCCGCGGCTTCTCTTTTTCTTGCCAAGACGCTTTAATCCTTCTAAAAATTGTTCTAATATATCTTCCATATCACTACCCTCTTCAGTTCTAGCAGAAAAATAATCTTCCTCCTCTTTTGCCTGAACAACACCTGTATCATCATCTTTTTTAGACCCCTTTTTTTGTGCCAGTACACTGCTTCTCTTTCTTTCCTGGCTTAAGAGATGGTTGATTATGTTCATGCCTGGGATCTAAACAATCCCGTATCAGATTCCATAAGGAAAATGCATCCTGAATGAATTTAAAAAAATTTTTTACTTGCTTGTCATTAACTTTAGTTCCTTTACTGTTGAGCATAGACTTTAACATTTGCCCATAAAGGGCATTGTCTCTAGATTCTAACTGCCCCATTTTACTCCCGATTATCAAAAAGATGCTCCTCCCTTACCTTTACGAGTGCACTCTTTATCCGGAGGAGTTCCTCACCTTCTGTGTCCCAAGTCCTCAGTGACCTGTTCAGGCGCCAATTGTCAGGTCCAGCCTGACGATTGAACCGGGCTGAGGTAGGGAGGTGGGAATTGAGAAATAGAAAGAATAAGAGAAATAAAAGCAAGAGAAACAACAGCGGGGTCAGGAGGTCCAGAACTCTCGAGAAGCTCTGGCAACTTTTATTAGTAATACAGTGCTTTTTATACATAAGACACTAAGCAGGGAATCACTCACAAGGAAAACATTCTTTGTTTCTCTAAAATCACTACTGGAGGGATAAGTTGAAGGACAGGTCTCTTGTTAAAATAATTCTCACTAGTTGGATACATATTTCTTGGTAAGCCATGAAAGTAGCTCTTATCCTACTGATAGCAGTCATATAAACAAACCCTGGGGAAGCTCTGTAGGCAGGGGCTGCTCTCGTTATACTGATTAAATTGCCATCCAAACAGGCCTGGGAAATCTGTGGGGGTAGGGTGCCAGCCTTGCTAGCCCCTACAGGTGCAAGGACCGTGTCAGCTTACAGCCCGTTCCCCACAAGGCTCATGTATGCCTAACTGCTCCCTGCTGGCACTATTGCCCCTAACTGCCCACCCCTGCTGACCCGGTCACCCCTAACTTCCCTCCCTTGCCAGCCTATTCCCCCCTAACTTCCCTCCCCTGCAGGCCTGGTCCCCCCCAACTGCCCACCCCTACAGGCCCAGTCCCCCTTCAACTGCCCTCCTCTGCTTGCCCAGTCACCCCAACTGCCCACCTCTGTAGGCTTGGTCCCTCCCAACTCCCCCCCCCCTGCTGGCCTGATTGCCCACAACTGCCTTCCCCTGCAGGCTTGGTCCCTCCCAACTGCCCTCCCCTGCGGCCATCTTGTGGCAGCCATCTTGTGTCCACATTTGTGTGGCCATCTTGAATGTTGGAGTGGCGGTCAATTTGCATATTACCACTTTATTAGATAAGATTCTTACCTGCATGCTTGACTAGAGAAGAGCCTACTTTCAAGCTCACGCAAATTGTTGGCAGAGTTCATTTTCTTGCAGCTCTCTGCATAGTTACTTTGTAATGTGACTGTTTACATCTTCAAGGCTAATAAGAATCTCTCTTACTCAGGGGAGACCCAGTATTCTCAAAAACTTTACCCGATTGCATCAGGCACATGAAGGATAATCTCTCTTTTGATGAACTCAAAACCAGTTGATTTGGGATCTTAATTATATGTCCTTTATGCTTGCCATATTCTGAAGGCTAGGAGTAAGTCATAGGTCTTGCCCACACTGAAATTATATGTGGTATGAACATATGGGAACAGTAATCATGGAGGCCCCTGGAGGTTCTGTACACCACAGCAAGCACAAATGAGGAATAATATATTGGTAGTGCACAAAATGAAACAAGCACCAACTTGGTCATGTACATGTTTGTGGAAAGACTCCTCTGTAAGAGAAACAGTGCTATTGGTGGGTCTCACCAGTGGTTTTACATCTCCAGAGCATTGAGGGCTGGGCTGACTTTTGGGAGTGTTGAAATTGCATTACGTAACTCTAAATTAATATATATTAATAATATATATATTATTCCAAGGCAAAGGTTTAATTTTCTTGATGGTTTCATTTTTCAGGAAATCTAATTCATTATGCTTGTTGTTTAGTGTATGGGTGTTGTGTCCTAGGTAAGAAACTTTGTCTATCCCCAGGTTACAAAAATATTATATATATTCTAGAAGCTTCATTATATTATCCATATATATAAAGAGCCAGGGGTCATCACAACCAAAACAACTGAATGGACGAGCGAACAGGCTGAGTGGGATGACCAGGCCAACAGAGGGGGGCAGTTGGGGGCAACCAGGATGGCAGGGGGGCCATAAGGGGCGACCAGGCTGGTGGGGGGGGCAGTTGGAGGTGACCAGGCCTGCGGGGGGGGGGGGCAGTTAGGGGAAGGCAGGCAGGCAGGTGAACAGTTAGTAGCCAGCGGTCCCAGATTGTGAGAGGGTTGTCCGAGAGTCGACATCCCCCGAGGGGTCCTGGATTGGAGAGGGTGCAGCCTGGGCTGAGGCCACCCTCCTCTGTGCACAGATTTCATGCACCAGGCCTCTAGTCTATATGTATGAAAGCCTAATATGCTGACCACTCGAGCAGTTGCAATGACATGCGCTGACCACCAGAGGGCAGATGCTTCAACCTGTAGGTTAGCTTGCTGCTGTGGTCTGGCTGATCGGGACTGGGCAACACAGGGCCAGA
The DNA here is from genome assembly GCF_951640355.1 of Cnephaeus nilssonii. Classification (NCBI taxonomy): domain Eukaryota; kingdom Metazoa; phylum Chordata; class Mammalia; order Chiroptera; family Vespertilionidae; genus Cnephaeus; species Cnephaeus nilssonii. Next base: position 22,975,152 of record NC_137077.1, on the reverse strand, counting down.
CACTCCCTGGAGTCCTCCCTCAGTCCCTCCCCGGCTGGCCAGGTGGAGGGACCCACCCATGCACAAATTCATGCACTGGGCCTCTAGTCTTTTATATTTAGGTCTATGATCTTCTCAAATTAATTTTATTGCATGGTGTAAAATAAGAATTGAAGTTTTTTTTTTTCCATACTGTTATTCACTTTCCCAGCAACATTTATTGAAGCATTTTATTATTTCCTATTGAATTGATTTAGTTCCTTTGTTTTTTTTAATTTAATAAATCTTTATTGTTCTTTTCCCCCCCATAGCTCCCCTCCACCAGGTTCCTACCCCACCCTCTGCCCTTCCCTCTCCACTGTTCTCATCCATACGTGTACACTTTTTGTTCATTTTCTTCCTGCACCTTCACTCCCCTTTTCCCCTGAGAATTGTCAGTCCACTCCCTTTCTATGCCCATGATTCTATTATATTCACCAGTATATATGAAAATACTGTTCATCACATTTTTAATTCCCTTGGATTTTCAATTCACTTGTTGATATATATGTATTTGTTGTTCATAATTTTTATCTTTATCTTTTTCTTCTTAAAGAATACCTTTCAGCATTTCATATAATTCTGGTTTGGTGGTGATGAACTCCTTTAGCTTTTTCTTATCTGTGAAGCTCTTTATCTGCCCTTCAATTCTGAATGATAACGTTGCTGGGTAGAGTAATCTTGGTTGTAGGTTCTTGCTATTCATCAATTTGAATATTTCTTGCCATTCCCGTCTGGCCTGTATAGTTTATGTTGAGAAATCAGCTGACAATCATATGGGTGCTCCCTTGTAGGTAACTAACTGTTTTTCTCTTGCTGCTTTTAATATTCTCTCTTTGTCTTTTGCTCTTGGCATTTTAATTATGATGTGTCTTGGTGTGGTCCTCTTTGGATTCCTTTTGTTTGGGGTTCTCTGCACTTCTTGGACTTGTAAGTCTATTTCTTTCACTAGGTGTGGGAAGTTTTCAGTCATTATTTCTTTAAATAGGTTTTCAGTATCTTGCTCTCTCTCTTCTTCTGGCACCCCTATAAGTCTGATGTTGATATGCTGGAAGTTGTCCAAGAGGCTCCTTACACTTTCTTCAACTTTTTGGATTCTTTTTTCTTTTTGCTTTCCCGATTGAGTGTTTTTTGCTTCTTTGTATTTTAAATCTTTGACTTGATTCTTGCGTTCCTCTAGTCTGCTGTTGGGTCTCTGTATGTTTTTTATTTCAGTCAGTGTATGCTTAATTTCTAGTTGGTCCTTTTTCATATCCTCGAGGGTCTTGTTAAATTTATTGGCCTTTTCCAGTAAATTTTTAAAAAACTTTATAACCGTGGTTTTCAACTCTATATTCAGTCGTTTGTTTTCCTCCATTTCTTTCGTTTGTGATCTGTTTCTTTGTCTCCGCATTTTCACTGCTTTTCTGCGTTGGTAGGGTAGCTTTGTGTGCTAGTTTTCCTATATGGCCCAGTGGGTTGGCCTTCCCAGTTACCTGAGGTTGACACTCTTGGTGCACCCCTTTGTGGACTGTGTGTATAGCCTTGTTGTAGTTAAGTCTTGATTGTTGTTGGTATCACTGGGAGGAATTGACCTCCAGGCCAATTGGCTGTGAGTATCAGCTGTGTCTAAGCCGGGAGACCTTCTGTGATGGGGACAGCCTTATAGGACCAGACTTGCAAAGTTGCAAAAGCCTCTGTGCTCAGCTTGGATGGGGCGGAGTCTCAGGGCTGAGCAGACAGTCTTGGCTTCCTGTCAGTCCTGCCCTTGCGCACGCCCCTCCAGACCTCTCCCTTCTGTGGCTCCCCTGAGTTTCCTCATGACAGTCCAGATTGCCCCCATAAGAGCGTGGGTCCCCAGGGGCTCGCCCAGAACTGGGGTTCAGTGCAGCCGGAACTGAGGTTCAGTGTAGTCAGGAGCTTCCGACTTTCTTCCGCTAGGGAAAGCCTGAGGCAACCTCCACAGTCAGTCTTATCTGTGCACATTCGCACGTGCATGCCTCAAGAACCCTGCCAGCCACAGCTCCCCCAAGTCTTTGAGTCTCCGTGTGCCTTTCTCTCTACCTGACAGTCCAGACTCCCCCTGTATTAGCCTGGGTCCACGAATTTTCGCCCGGAACTGGGGTTCAGTGCAGTCAGGGGCTTCCTTCCCCCTCCCACCAGAGAAAGCAAGCCAGGCACTCAGCTGCCCTTCCTCTCTGCGTGCGTGTCTCCATACCTCAGCACTTTGCAGCTCCTCTGATTCTCCGTGACCTTTTCTCTTTCCTTCTAGTTGTAGAATTTCCACTCAGCCAGCTTTCCTGTGGTTTTGGATGATGTCCCGTCTGTCTTTTAGTTGTAGTTTTGAAATTGTTGTGCGAGGCAGCAGTTTAGGTGCTTACCTATGCTGCCATTTTGGTTTCTCCAAGGATTTTTCTAAATTTGTATATATATATTTCTGATATTTTTAATGATATTTTTCAAGCTGAGTATTGCATATATAAAAATGGTATCTGACTTATTAAAATTGAGTTAGTAATTGCTTTACTAACTCAGCTGCCCTACTAAAATGTTATTTTATATACGATATTTTCTGTATCTTTTCTACCCAAACTTTCGTTTTTATTACCTATTTTATTGAAATATATTTGACACATCACATTGTGTAAATTTAGTCTTCTAAATAAATTTTTTATTACAATATTAGTGGCCCAGTGCACGAATTTGTGCACATTGAAATGAAATTAATTAGAAGAAATACTTTAATGTAACTATTTGCCCTTTCTCTATAATAGAAATGTCAACCAAATTCATAATCAACAATGTCAGATGGAAACTCATTCATGTGATTGGCGCCAGCAAGAGCTTTATATGTATTGCTCATGTGGGAGTCCACTTAGCCTTTTATAGATATGGAACAAACTTGCTTAATTGACCTGCTTTCTGATTTAGTTAAACTTTTTCCAGCCCAGTGAAGCACCCCAACTTCTCTTTCAAGGTAATTGTCAGGAACACAACAGTAAATATCAACATGAAGCAGATTATTATTGTAGATCACAAAGGGAGAACAAGGGTAAAATATTTAATTGCAACAGTGTTTGACTATATTATGCACAGTGAGAAAACCTGAAGTCATTTTTAGGGTCTACCATTTCTTCTTTTCAGTTGGGTCAAGTTCTAAGCTTTCTAAATCTCCGTTTACTGGCTAATGAAAAGAAAATAGGATTCCACCAAGTCTCCTATCTACCTACTCCAGGATTTCTGTGAGGATCAAATGAGATGAGGCACAGGCAAATGCTTCACAGACATTTGGTTACAGTGTAAAATGTTTCCACCTGGTTATAAAGCAAATTATGTTCCTTGGCTGAAGAAACTGCAAGGAGGCTAGTTGCTAGGGAGAGGAAGCTGGGCATTGCTATATGACATCATTACCCTGATGGACACATAGGATATTAGCTTCATATATATATATATATATATATATATATATATATATATATATAATAAAGTCACTTAAAGTGATTAATAACAGTTTTACAATTCAATGAACACCTTAGCCTGGGCCCTCTAAAGCCAGAATCAAAGATGGGGATTAAAGTGATAACATTTATTTGGGAAGGCATCTGAAGCATCAATAGGAAGCACATGTAAAAATGAAGCAAGAGAAGATATAGACTGATGTGCTGTGTTACATTACTCAGATGGCTGCCACTTTACATGTGTTGAGAGACAAAATGATGGTCAGTGATTGGCACACAAGACTTTTTTGGGAAGGTTACAAGGCGGAACCATATGCAGCATTAGTCCACGGAGGAGAAAGAGAAGAGAGAATGCACACCTTTGGCTCTCATGTCTCCTATTTCCAATTGGCCAGGTTTTAACCAAAGCAGAACTAACATCTCTGTTCATCTAGCCCCTTGGTGGCCATTTAGAAAGTCAGATCTCATGCTCCACAAGGTGGTGCTGTATTCAACTCCAAAATGGACAGATATCTGGCTCAGGCAGGGTATTGACCAAAAGATTAGGAGATGGTCTAGGGAAGCCGAGAAAGCACACACATTTGTGTCTAAACAGCTCACTCTTGTGCCACTCAGATGTACTCTTGCCCTCCAGTCATCCAGAATGTTCACTGGTTTCCTGAATGCACTACTTGTGCAGTTGTGGGCCTTGGGTATAGAGGAGCTCCACGCTTGGTTTAATGCTGTGTTCTTCCCGTTTTGTTTTTCAAACAGAAGGTAGTCCCCTGCCTATGAGGAGATGGCTTTGCACTAATTCACCAGGGGTTTACTCTCCCAGTCTTTCTTGGGACTTGTAAACAACATGCAGATTTTCTGTATCCCTACAATTGTGTCAATTTTAACCGTTTTCAGATTTTAAAATAAGAAATCTGTAAAATATCAGATATATGTGTAGGTATGTGACATAAAGTTACTAAAAAAAGAACTTTATAATTTTATCCACAAAATATTCCTAATTTAGAGTATATGTCTAAGATTTCAGATTGAAAGTGAAGAATAAATTATGGACTATTGAAAATTGCATACACTAAATTTATTATCTCAAAATAAGGCCCAATATATAAATGTTTTTGTAGAGATTCCTCCAAATCATGAAGCTGCTTTCTTTCCATTAAACTTTTTAAATCATTAGTTTCACATTCAAGAATTTTTTAATTATATTTATTAGTAGGAATATCTAATTTTCATTTAGAAATAAATTGTATTTGCCAATATGCTTTTCAAACATACCCTTCAATTTACTTTCATTTTAATGCATAAGACTACCAAATCTTGAGAAATGATTTTCTTTTAATTGCAAAAAGCTCTTTGGGAGATTGGTGTTTTGGTATATTTTATGTTATCACATACCCCTGTTTTACTGGTAAGTAGCTAAAACATTTACAGTAAATTGAGTTCAAGAAGTGGTGTAAAGGAGAGAAAATTATGGCCACATGTCCTGTGTTCAATACTGTTAAACCTTTAATATAATAGAATCTATGTTTAGAAATGAAGAAGTCTTTACTCATAGCTTACATTCACAAAGAAATATCTTCAATGTGTGGGCTTTGTGTTTGAAATTGATTTTCTTGTTTTCCTAATGTAGTTCATTAATTTATTCATTGAATAAGTATATGTTGAACATCTCTTCTATGTGACTTTTGGAGAAATTTTAATAAAGAACATAAGCTATGATGCCCTAGCCAGTTTGGCTCAGTGGATAGAGCGTTGTCCTGTGGACTGAAGGGTCCCGAGTTCGATTCTGGCCAAGGGAACATGCCTGGTTTGCAGGCTTGATCCCCTATAGGGGGCGTGCAGGAAGCAGCCAATCAATGATTCCCTCTCATCATTGATGTTTCTATCTCTCTCACTCTTTCCCTTCTTCTCTGAAATCTTTAAAAAAATTCATTACAAAACAAAACAAAACATAAGCTATGAAATAAAATTAAAAGTGGACATATGTAATAGGTAGCCACTAAAAAAGGAAGTTATACCTTTTAGTGCCAGGTAAGCTGTGTACTTCAGAACTTACTGATCCTCAAATATGCATAATACTACTGCTCATGTGAAGAATTGAAGTTCTAAGATGCTAAGTGACTTACTGCGTAGTGCAAGCACAGAGCAGAGTAAAAATCCCCAGAGCATGAGGCTCTCCCAAGACTCAGGAAATATCACCAGGAAGAGGCTTCTCATGGCAATAAGAACTAAAAGGTGTGTGGAGATAAACCTCAGAAATATTACATCATATTTTACTGAAACATATATTAAGTTGTACTTAAGAACATAAAGGAAGGTCTGAACAACTGTAGATTTATACCATGTTCTTGAGTAGATAGAATCAATTTCATAAGGTAGCCATTGTGTCCAAGCCCTTGTGCCCAATGCATTTACAATCAAAATCACAATAAAGTTTCAGGAATATTTATAAAATTGCCAAATATTTTGACAAAATATTTAATGTGTTAATATTAAATAGACTAAAGAGAGAAACTTTTATAAAAGAATTAAGTATGAGATATATGCTTGACAGATATTAATGATGGTCTAAAAAAAAAGCCTGATGAAAGAGAAGCAGTCTTAAGTCTGAAAGCCATCCATGATATACAATGAGTGGCCAGATTATTATGATCTCTGAACACATAATAATCTGGTCACTCAGTATATATCCTTCCTATATAATAAAAGGCTAATATGCAAATTATCCCCTTGATCAGGAGTTCGACCAGCAGGCAGGCCAGCCTACCGCCCATGATCCCTCCCCCTGGCCAGGCTGGCTGGACTCTACCTATGCATGAATTCATGCACTGGGACTCTAATATATATATATATGCTAGAGGCCCGGTGCACGAAATTTGTGCATGGGGGCGGGGGGAGTCCCTCAGCCCAGCTTGCACCCTCTCTAATCTGGACCCCTCAAGGGATGTCCAACTGCCCGTTTATGCCCAATCCCACCGGACATCCCTCTGACAATCCAGGACTGCTGGCTCCCAACTGCTTGCCTGCCTGTCTTCCTGATTTCCCCTATCCACTTCTGCCTGCCAGCCTGATCACCCCCTAACCACTCCCATGCCAGCCTGATTGATGTTTAACTGCTCCCCTGCCAGCCTGTTTTCCCCCAACTTCCCTCCTCTGCCGGCCTGGTCACCCCTAACTGCCCTCCTCTGCAGGGTTGATCGCCTCCAACTGCCCTCCCTTGCAGGCCTGGTCCCTCTCAACTGCCTTCCCTTGCAGGCCTGGTCCTGCCCAACTGCCCTCCCCTACTGGCCATCTTGTGGTGGCCATCTTGTGTCCACATGGGGGCAGGATCTTTTGCCACATAGGGGCAGCTATCTTGATCTTGTGTGTTGGAGTGATGGTCAATCTGCATATTACTCTTTTATTAGATAGGATAGAGGCCTGGTGTACGGGTGGGGACCAGCTGGTTTGCCCTGAAGGGTGTCCTGGATCAGGGTGGGGTTCCCTTGTGGCGTGGAGAGGCCTGGGTGAGGGGCCTGTAGTGGTTTGCAGGATGGCCATGCCCCCCGACCCAAGCAGAGGCCCTGGTATCTGGAATTTATTTACCTTCTACAATTGAAACTTTGTAGCCTGGAGCGGAGCCAAGCCTCCTGCTCAATCCGTGGTTGCAGCCATTTCTGTTTGGATTTGTTTACCTTCTATAATTGAAACTTTGTATTCTTGAGTGGAGGCCTGGGCCTGCCAGAGTGTGTGGAAAGCTTGGATTCCTCTGTTGCCGGGGAAACCCAAGCCTCCCTTCTGTAGCCATCTTGGTTGGGGTTAATTTGCATACTCACCATGATTGGCTGGTGGGTGTGGCTTCTGTAGCGGAGTGATGGTTAATTTGCATATTATCTTTTATTAGAGAGTATATATATATATATATATATATATATATATATATATATATATACTGAGTGGCCATATTATTATGCGTTCAGAGATCATAATAATCTCGACACTCAGTGTATATGTTTCATTTTGGAAATTAAAGGACAATGATTTGTATCTTACAGCTCATCAGACTTTTTCAGGAGAACAAATGAAATGTATAGGTGGTGTGTGTATATTTATAAGCTTGTAAATAATGATGCTATTTATGAATATTAGTTAACTGCATCCAATTTTAGTATTAGCCTTCTTAATGGTTCTAGGGAAACTGGAACGTTTTTGAAAGGAAACACTTAGTAAATAAATAGATACGTTCCTGTAAGTCTTTCTGTGTGGATCCAATGTTTTTGTTAAAATAAGTCGTCAGCAATAATGAGCCATTATGGTCATCACTAGAAGATGAAGATCCAATGATCAATTTAGACATTGACTGAATATCTTAGGTATTTGATTGTAAAATTTTACTAGCTTACATCTTAACTTGATTAATTCAAATGATGTAAAGGTGAGAAAGGCAAAACATTGCCAAATGATGAAGGGAAATTTGTCTCTATTTGCGTGTTAACAAATGAGAATTCAGCTCTCATTTCAACATCAGCTATGAAATCTTCCAGCCTATAGCAAGTTCCTCACTGTGGGAACAAGAATTCATTTAAATCACTGCAACAATGTCTTTAGTGAAGCAAGCTTTAAACCCAGACCTTAGCATACCTTGGTGTTTTTCTGCTTGACATTGATCTCAGAATTTAAAAGAAAATTAGAACTTCACTGAACATTTACCAACCAGATACAGATAGAACTTTGGGTTATAAAGGAATCATGAGCAGTAATATTACGTTTGGTACTATCTTTTCTAGGCTTGACTTTTTCCCCCAAGACATGATAAGTTTGCTACAAAAATTATTTTCCATGCTAATGATGACAGAATTTGTTCTAGGAAATTTTGCCAATGGCTTCATAGCGCTGGTGAACTGCATTGACTGGGTCAAGAAACACAAGGTCTCCTGCACCGATCGAATTCTCACTGCTCTGGCGGTCTCCAGAATTGGTTTGCTCTGGACAATAGTATTCAATTGGTATGGAACTGTGTTTAATCTACCTTTCTATAGTTCAGATGTAAGACTTATTGTTTATTTTGCCTCGATAGTAAACCATCATTTTTGTCTCTGGCTTGCTGCGAGCCTCAGCATACTTTATTTGCTCAAGATAGCCAATTTCTCCTGTCTTTTATTTCTTCACCTAAAATGGAGAGCTGAAAGAGTGGTTATCATGATACTGTGGGGGAGTTTGTTCATTTTGCTTTGTCATCTTACAGCGCTAAGCATAGTTGCAAAAATGGAAATGAATGATTATGAAGGAAACATCACTTCGGAGACGAAATTGAGGGACATTATGCACGTTTCAAGTATGACCGTGTTCACGCTTGCAAACTTCATACCCTTTACTATGTCTCTGACAGCTGTTCTGCTGTTAATCTTTTCCTTGTGGAAACATCTGAAGAAGATGCAGCTCAGTGGCAAAGGATCCCAAGATCCCAGCACCAAGGTCCACATAAAAGCCATGCAAACTGTGATCTCCTTTCTCTTGCTGTTTGTCATTGATTTCCTCGCTCAAATCTTCGCAATTTGGAGTTATACAGCTATGCAGAATATTTCATTTCTCATGCTTTGTGAGGTTTTTGGAACCCTGCAGCCTTCAGCCCACTCATTGATCCTGATTTGGGAAAACAAAAAGTTAAGACAGGCCTTTCTGTCATTTCTGTGGCAGCTAAGGTGCTGGCTGAGGAAAGGGAAATAAGGGGGGCACCTTGTGCCTTCTGGCCGAAAACAAAGCGATGGAGTCTATAATGTTTTGTACTTCCTATTACATTTCCTAATGTGTATAGAATTGGGTAAGGTATATCTAGAAAAACTTTTACCGAAACTTATCACAAAAGTGCATATGTGATATTTATCTTTCTCTGACTGACTTATTTAGCTTAGCATAGTGCTCTCCAGGTCCATCCATGCTGTTGCAAGTGGTAGGAGTTCCTTCCTTTTTACAGAAGCATGGTATTCCATTGTGTAGATGTACCACAGTTTTTTAATCCTCTCATCTGCTGATGGGCACCTAGGCTGTTTCCAAATCTTAGCTATTGTAAATTGTGCTGCTATGAACATAGGGGTGGCTATATCCTTTCTGATTGGTGTTTCTAGTTTCTTGGGATATATTCCTAGATGTGGGATCACTGTGTCAAATGGGAGTTCCATTTTTAGTTTTTTTGAGGAAACTCCATACTGTTCTCCACAGTGGCTGCACCAGTCTGCATTCCCACCAGCAGTGCACGAGGGTTCCTTTTTCTCCACATCACATGATCTCATTTGTGGAGTATAATTAACAACATGAACTGATGAACAAACACAGATCCAAAGGCAGAGAAGCATCGATCAGACCATCAAACCTCCGAGGGAAGGTAGGGGAGGGTGGGGTTAAGGGTGAAAAAATCAACCAAAGGACTTGTATGCATGCATATAAGCCTAACCAATGGACACAGACAACAGGGGGTGAGGGCATGAGCAGGGGTGGAGGTGGGGGGGGGTAAAGGGAAATAAGGACACATATGTAATATCTTAATCAATAAAGAAAATAAAATATAAAATTTAATTTTTCATATTTTCCAAGTCATTAAAATATTGCTCTATTATAAAAAAATGCGTATGTGTGCATATTTATAAAAAACACAAGAAAGATGATTAGATTTCCATATTATCTTTTTTCAAGCATGCAATCTAATTTTACAAAATGGTATAAGAAATTCTTCAGGATTATGAAGCCATGAGTATCTCACATACATACTCTATTTTATCATCTTGAAAGTGAATAATTTATTATCTATATTGATGCATTTTTAAGGACTGACAACTCATCACAAGAAATAATTGTTTTTCTTTATTGTGTTTAGTACTACAGGATATTTTACTCTATATCACAAATTGAGGATGGATGCTTGGTATAGATATTATTCCATCATGAATTCTTACTTCATGGTTAAGGGATAGTAATAAGAATTGTTAGGAAAAAGATACATGTAAAAAATTAAAGAGTAACAAACATTGTGTACATACATGTATAATAAATAGTACTAATGATTATTAGACTTAATACAATAGGTGAAAGCTTAGAAAATAAAGAAGTTCTAAGTTGAAAGCTTAGAAAATAAAGAAGAAAGCAAAATGATCATGAGGTTTTAATGCAGGTATGGTTCCCTATGCAGTTAGGAAAGGCATTTCTCACTGTGTTTGAATTTAGAAGACCAAAAAAGTGATGTCAGTTTATTTAGTTTAACCCTAAACCATGTTTGGGCCTCTGAATTTCCAATCATCTGCTCCACCTTGCTACCTAAACATTTCTTTTATAAAGTTTAGACAAAAATAATACTAATAAAAGTATAAAAAGGCTTTCTTTAAGAGCTTGGTCTTATGTATTTTATTCAGATTCCCCATAGAATATGATTTGTAGAAGAAGAATACAAAGGATTGTTTCTAGTATGAATCTAAGGGCATGGTAATACAGAGGCCATCTAAGGGAGTGGGGTACCCCTTGGGAGCCAAGATCAATTACCCCAGCTAGCACAGTAGCTCTCTTCTTTCCTGTTGATTGAGAGGCCTATGGAGTACAAAATGGCTAGATGGCAGTCTTAATTCCAATTTCATAAATTCATTGTTGTATTTCCTAATAGAACAGTTCCTCACTTTATACAATGACTTCCAGGCCAGAACATAAGGTCAAGGAAGAGGAAATAGAAATTTTGCTGCTGGGTTACTAGGGGCAATAGTAGGTGGTGACCCTCGCATTCCCATCCCTTCATTCCTGCACTTGTGAATCCTGGTTCCTGGAGAGACAGCACCATTTATTGCATGCTGATTCCAAGCATATGTCACCTGGAGAGCCTTGCTCCAGCTCTGCAAGATATTGCCACTTAATTGGTACAATTACTGAGTCTTCAAAAAGCCATATACCATTCTGTTAAGATAGCTGCTTCAGGATGGTGGGGAACCTGTTTAAGATGAGTAATTTCATGAGCGTGGCCCCTTTGCCACATCTTTCCTGCTGTGAAGTTGGGTCCTTGATCAGAAGCAGTGTTGTATACAGCACCTTGATGGTGGATAAGGCTTTGGGTAAATGCAAGCATGGTAGTTTTGGCAGAAGCATTGCATTCAGGGAAAGCAAATCCATATCCAGAGCAGGCATCTTTTCCAGTAAGAACCATACATCTCCTCCATTGTGAAAGTAGTCCACCTGGTAACTGGGTGATCACCCTGAGAATGGTGCCATATTTGAGACTCAGTGTTGGTGTCCGCTATTGGTACATTGGGCATTCAGCAGTGACCACTTTGTTCCTACTGCTGTGGTTATGTTGTACATGAGTCCATTGGGCTATACCAGGGGTGGCTGAGAAAAGACTGTTATCCTCAGACCACGTTATCTTACCTCCTCTGTTTATTAAAATTTGTGTTGACGCCATCCTTTGGGAACATTCATATCAAATACCTTCACAATTTTTGCCCATTCAGAGAAGTCTGTCCACGTACCTCTGTCTCAAATTGTCTTATCACTAATTTCCCAATCATGTTCCTTCCAAGCTGCTGAACATCTTGCCAAACCATTGGCCACAGTCTGTGTGTCAGTATGTAATCACAGCTCTACCCGTTTCTCCTCCAAAGCAAAGTGAACACCCAGGTACAATGGTCAGAATTCTGTCACTAGGAGCATTTCCCTTCACCACTGTCATTTTGAAGATGTCCCAGAAAGGGACTGCAGTGCTGCAGCTGTCCACGTAGGGATGGCACCTGCATGTTGTACAGAATCATCTGTAAACCAGGCCCAACACTCTTCTTCCTGTGTCAACTGATTGTAGGAACTCTCCATGAGGCCATCGGTGCAGGCTGGAAAAGAAAGGGCAGTGTAGCAGGAGAGGGGACCATGGGCATTTGGGCCACTTCTTCATGTAACTTACTGGTGCCATCAGGGCCTGCTTGGGCATGATCTTTTATATTCCACTTCCATTCGCTGATGTGAATGTGCAACTTCATGACTCCATTGGTGAGAGAACACTCAAAGCTTAAAGGGCAGGGCAGGTCACAGGGTAACTTGGTGGCCGATGGCCATGTGTTTTATCTCTATGAAGGTCCAGTAGCAGGCTCAGAGCTGTCTCTAGCTCCAGAGGATGGCAAGACTGCTCCAATGTCCCAAGTACCTGCACTGTGATTCATAGAGGCCTGTCAAAGGCTGAAAACAGCACCCCTATCTGTCACCGACACTTCACATAAGAGAGTATAGAATCTATTTTATTAATATATTCCAGAGGTAGGCAAGATTTAATACACAAAAGTAGGTGAAGGATTTTGTTATGGAATATAGACACACGGAGAGCTGGCTGCTTTGATTGTATCACTTCAGTTTCAGCACAGAATAAATACAGATAGCAAAAATTCACTAGTGCAGATCTGGAAGCACCACAATCCTTTCCAGAAGAAGCATATTCTTACACAGACAAATCAACAAACTTATGACTAGCAAACCAAATTCTGGGGAATTTCTCACTGGATAGAGAAGAGATTTTTTTCTACCAAATAGAGCAAAATCAAATTCTCTATTATTGCCACTGTATTCATTTGCTATTGCTCTGTAACAGATTACCACAAACGTAGTGGCTAAACCCCATAAACACACGTATATTATTTCTGTGGGGGTTTTTGGGGGGTTAGGAATCTGGGCAAGACTTAGCTGTGTTCTCTGCTTCAGGATCTTACAAAGCTGCAGAGGTTTCAATTATACTGAATTCTTACCTGCACGCTTGACTACAGAATAGTCTACTTCCAAGCTCACGCAAATTGTTGGCAGAGTTCATTTTCTTGCAGTGCTCTGCATAGGTACTTTGTAACGTGACTGTTTACTTTTTCAAGGCTAGTAAGAATCTCTCTCTCAGGGGAGGCCCAGCATTCTCAAAAGCTTTATCCGATTGCATCAGGCACATGCAGGATAATCTCTCTTTTGATGAACTCAAAACCAGTTGATTTGGGATCTTAATTACATGTACAATTCCTTTATGCTTGCCATATTCTGAAGGCTAGCAACAAATTATAGGTCTAGCTCACACTGAAATTATATGTGGTATGAACATATGGGAACAGTAATCATGGAGGCCCCTGTAGGATCTGTACACCACAGCAAGCACAAATGAGGAATAATATATTGGCAGTGCACAAAATGAAATAAGAACCAACTTGGTCATGTACATGTTCATGAAAAGACTCCTCTGTAAGAGAAACAGTGCTATTGGCGGGTCTCACCAGTGGTTTTATTTTTTATTTTTATTTTTTTAAAATATATTTTTATTGACAGAGAGGAAGGAAGAGGGATAGATAGCTAGAAACATTGACGAGAGAGAAACATTGATCAGCTGCCTCCTGCACACCCCCCGCTGGGGACGTGCCCACAACCAAGGCACATGCCCTTGACCGGAATCGAACCCGGGACCCTTCAGCCCACAGGCCGACGCTCTATCCACTGAGCCAAACCGGTTTCGGCTCACCAGTGGTTTTATATCTCCAGAGCATTGAGGGCTGGGCTGACTTTTGGGAGTGTTGAAATTGTGTTATGTAACCCAAAATTTATATATATATATATATATATATATATATATATATATATATATATATATCCCCCATTCCAAGGCAAAGGTTTTAATATTCTTGATGGTGTTATTTCTTAGGAAATCTAATTCATTACTTTTGTTGTTGTTTAGTGTGTGCGTTTGTTGTGTCCTAGGTATGAATCTTTGTCTATCCCCAGGTTACAAAAATATTACATATATATATATATATATATATATATATATATATATATATTCCAGAAGCTTCATTATATTATCTACATATATAAAAGCCTAAACTACTGTCTGACTGTTCGACCATCCAACTGGTAGCTATGATGTGCAATGACCACCAAGAGGCAGACGCTCCTACCGATAGTTATGATGTGCACTGACCACCAGGGAGCAGGCGCTCAACACAAGAGCTGTTGAGCTTTGGTGACTTGGTACTTTTCTGTTGTGGTTCTTGGGTGACACGCCTGGAACCAGAGAGAAGGGAGCCCGATTTCGGGGTGTGTCACCCAGGAACCACCCTCTCTCAATCCAGGAACCTTCAGGGGATATCATAGAGCCATTTTCGGCCTTGCAGCCCAGGGCAAGGGACCCCACCAGGGCATGAATCCATGCACCAGGCCTCTAGTCGATATATATAAAGAGCCAGGGGCCATCACAACCGAAACAACTGAATGGATGACTGAATCGGCTAAGTGGGGCGACCAGTCCGGCAGGGGGTTTAGTGAGGAATGACCAAATGACTGAGCAGCAGGCTGCGTGGGGTGACCAGGCCTCCGGGGGGGGGGGGGGCAATGAGGGGGCGACTAGGCCAGCAGGGGTATAGTGAGGGATGACCAGGATGGTAGGGGGGAATTTATGGGCAACCAGGCCATCAGAGGGGGGCTGTAAGGGGAAACTAGGCTGGCGGGGGGGGTGGGGGGAGTTAGGAATGACCAGGCCAGCAGAGTGGGGTAGTTGTGTGTGACCAGGCTGGCAGGGGCGGGGGCCATAAGGGGCAACCAGGTTGGCGGGGAGCAGTTACAAGCAACCCGATCAGCGGAGGGGGGCAGTTGGGGGCAACCAGGCCGGCAAAAAGGGGCAGTTGGGCGCAACCAGGCTGGTGGGGGGTCAGTTAGGGGCAATCAGGGCAATAGGCAGAGGTAGTTAGGGGTGATCAAGCTAGCAGGGGGGCCAGTTAGGGGCAATCAGTCAGGCAGGCAGGTGAGCAATTAGGAGTCAGTGGTCCCAGATTGTGTGAGGGATGTCTGACTGCCGGTTTAGGGGGATCCTGGGGATTGGGCTTAAACCGGCAGTTGGACATCCCCCGAGGGGTCCCAGATTGGAGAGGGTGCCAGCTGGGCTGAGGGCATACTCCCCCATGCATGAATTTCATGCACCAGGCCTCTAGTCTATATATATAAAAGGCTAATATGCTAAACACTCGACCAGTTGCTATGACATGCACTGACCACCAGGGGACAGATGCTCCAACCCATAGGTTAGCTTGCTGCTGTGGTCTGGCAGATCCGGACTGGGAAAGACAGGGCCAGACATTCCCTGGAGTCCTCCCTTGGTCCCTCCCCGGTCGGCCAGGTGGAGGGACCCACCCATGCACAAATTCGTGCACTGGGCCCCAGTCTTTTATATTTAGGTCTATGATCTTCTCAAATTAATTTTATTGTATAGTGTAAAATAAGAATTGAAGTTTATTTTTCCATGCTGTTACTCACTTTCCCAGCAACATTCATTGAAGAATTTTATTATTTCCTATTGAATTGTTTTAGTTCCTTTGTTAAAATATAAACTAGAGGCCCAGTGCAAAAAATTTGTGCACGGGGGGTGTGTCCCTCAGCCCAGCCTGCACCCTCCAATCTGGGACCCCTTGAGGGATGTCCTACTGCCCGTTTAGGCCCAATCCCAGTAGGATCGGGCCTAAATGGGCAGTTGGACATCCCTCTCACAATCCAGTTCTGCTGGCTCCCAACTGCTCACCTGCCTGCCTTCCTGATTGTCCCTAACTGCTTCTGCCTGCCAGCCTGATCACCCCCTAACCACTCTCCTGCCAGCCTGATTGATGCCTAACTGCTCCCCTGCCAGCCTGTTTGCCCCTAACTAACCTCCCCTGCAGGCCTGGTCGTCCCCAACTTCCCTCCTCTGCCAGCCTGGTCACCCCTAACTGCCCTCCCCTGCAGGCTTGATTGGCCCCAACTACCCTCCCTTGCAGGCCTGGTCCCTCCCAACTGCCTTCCCCTGCTGGTCATCTTGTGGCAGCCATCTTGTGTCCACATGGGGGCAGTCATCTTTGACCACATGGGGTCAGCCATCTTGTGTTGGAGTGATGGTCAATTTGCATATTATTCTTTTATTAGATAGGATTCTGAAACAATAATATCCAAGGTAAGAAGCTGATTTTAGCATTAATTATTCACAAAATAAAGACTAAGCAGTCATAAAAGAATTAAATAGAGAAAGTCAAACTGAATTTCATACATAGAGAAGTCTAGACTCTCCAATGGAAACCACATGTTATTTTGAGTTTCCAAGGAATATTTATAACATTTGTGAGCATTTATATTAAATATTTAATGTGTAAATTTTACATAGACTCAAATGAGAAATTTTATCAAAGCCATAACATGAGAGATGTTTCACATCTTTTGGTAATGGCCTAAAAAGCTTGAATGAAATAAAAGATGGATTTAAACCTAGATGACCTCACTGAGACACATTTTTTCATTTTGAAAACTGTGGGACAATAATTTCTTTCTTCCATGAGCTGTGTGTGTGCGTGTGTGTGTGTGTGTGTGTGTGTGTGTGTGTGTGTGTGTGTACGTGTGCTTGTATGCTTATGAGTTTATAAACAATAAGAGTATACTTAAATGTTAGTTATCAGCAGTCAGCCCTTAGTGAGTCTTGATCTTCCTGAGGTACCAAGAAAGCTTGATGCTTTAGTAGGAAAAACTTGAATTCTTTCTACATTTATCTGACATTAAAAACAAAAGGGGTATAAATGGTGATGGAATGAGCCTTGACTAGGAGTGGTGAACACACATTATCAAGCACACAATATCATATACAGATGGTATATTATAGAATTGTACACTTGAAACCTATATAATTGTATTAACCAATGTCATCTCAATAAATTCAATAAAAATTATTTAAAAAATCCGTGGTGATAATAATCCTATCTATGGCCAAGCTTCGTTGAACAGTTGAGCATTCGCCATGTATTCAATGTATTGGGTTTTTAAATTTTTCCAATGACAAAGTTGCTGAACATGAATTATAGAAAGACAATTGCAAAGCAATGAAAGAGAATATGTCTATATTTGCATGCTAGCAAATGAGAATTCAGCTTTCACAACATCAGTTATGAGATATTCCAGTCTACAACAAGGACATAAAGTATTTGAATAGGAGTTCATATAAGCTGTTTGGAACATAACAACGTTTTTCATAAAGAAAGCATTGAGCTCTTCCATTAGCATACCCTGGTGCTTTCTTGCTTGGCACTGGTCATAGAATTGAAAAGAAACAAGTATTTTATGCAGATTTAAGATTAGCTACAAATAGAACTGAAGGTCAAAATATTAAATGAATCACAACCCGTGATATTTGACTTGGCCTTTACCCCCTCCTCGACACGATGAGTTTATTACCGAGCATTCTTTCCATACTAGTTATAGCAGAATTTGTTCTAGGAAATGTTGCCAATGGCTTCATAGCGCTGGTGAACTGCATTGACTGGGTCAAGAAACACAAGCTCTCCTGCGCTGATGGAATTCTCACTGCTTTGGCGGTCTCCAGAATTGGTTTGCTCTGGGTAATAATATTCCATTGGTATGCAACTCTGTTTAATCCAGCTTTGTATAGTTTAAGAGTAAGAACTATTGTTTCTATTGCCTGGGTAGTAAGCAACCATTTTAGCCTCTGGCTTGCCACCAGCCTCAGCATATTTTATTTGCTCAAGATAGCCAATTTCCCCAGCCTATTTTTTCTTCACCTAAAATGGAGAGCTAAAAGAGTGGTTCTCGTGATACTGTGGGGGACTTTGGTCTTCCTGGTTTTTCGTCTTGCGGTGTTAAGCACAGATGAAGAAATGCAGGTGCATGAATATAAAGGAAACATCACTTGGAAGACCAACTTGAGGGGTATTGTATACCTTTCAAATTTGACTGTATTTACGCTCGTAAACTTCATACCCTTTTCTATGTCCCTGACAGCTTTTCTGCTGTTAATCTTTTCCCTGTGGAAACATCTCAAGAGGATGCAGCTCAGTGGTAAAGAAACTCAAGATCTCAGCACCAAGGTCCATATAAGGGCCATGCAAACTGTCATCTCCTTTCTCTTGCTATTTGCCATTTACTTTGTGACTCTAATCATCTCGGTGTGGAGTTTCTATAATCCTCGGGATATACCAGTTTTCCTGTGTTTCCAGGTTTGGGCACTTGCCTATGTTTCAGGCCACTCACTAATTCTGATTTGGGGAAACAAGAAGCTAAGTCAGGACTTTGTCTCAGCTTTATGGCAGGTGAGGTGCTGGCTGGAAGAATGGAAGCTTTCAACACTAAGAGGGAAATCATTTGTATTCTAGCAAAAATAAAGTGATGGAGCCTGTAACATATTATATTTCCTCCTGGTTTTACCATAGTGTATATAATGAAACAATTTTCAAAGATTTGCCTGTTTATCAGATAAAAAAATATATATGTGGATGTATGAAAACTATGAGAAAAAAATGGAAAGAACGTACCTTGAATCAATTTTTTTTCGGAAAAGCAATGTAGTTATACACAATACTGTGATAAATTCCTTAGAATTATAAGGTCATGTGTATTTCACATACATAATCCATGTTATCATGTTGCAATTGAAAAATTTATGATCTATATTTTTGGATTTTTAAGAGCTGCCAACTTAACTCTGAAAATCATTGTGATTTTTAATTGTAATTTGCACCCCACTGTGTTTAGATTTCAGTGTTAGAACTTCTAATCTTTTTCATGGTAAGGATATTCAATTCTAAATCATACAGTGATTATGCTTATTTGGGACAGACTTTATTCCACCATAAATATTTCATTTCTGGTTAACAGACAGCAACCAGAACTTTTGCTAAGAATTTAAGAGTGACAAACATATTTAGAGTAAATTATAAATTTACTTATAATTCAAGAGTGACATATTGTATATGTATACAATAAAGGGTACTAAAGAATATTTTATTTGATACAAATAGGTGAAAAGTTTAGAAAAATCAAATGCTGCATTAAAGTTGAAAGAAACTTGATTGATACATTATTGAAAAGTTGTCAAATTTTATGTTGTTAGGAAATTCATCCTTTTATAGTTTTTGAACGGAAACTATTGTTGAAGTTGAGGTGTGATGTCAAATATTTCATTTTTTTCTATACCATTTCTGGGCTTTATATTTATAAATATTTCTTACATCTTCATTCTTAAATTTATTTTTAAACTTCAGATTTGAAGACTTAAATCTTCCCCATTAAACAAAAAGCTCATTGTATTAATAGTAAAGAAATTGTAATATGTAATTCAATGATTCTTTCTGCATACAGTAAAATGGAATTTATTAAGTCTATATAATAATTATAGGGGCTATCTTAAAGAACTATTTTATCATAATTGAAAAATGATGAAATCAAAGGAAATATGTTTGAAAATTCCTTGATAGAAAGCTCTATAGTAAGAAAGTAAGGTACAATCTTGTTCAGCACCTTGAATTCTACATGACTGCATTAAATCTTGGGTTATGAAATATTAACATATTTTAAAAGTTTAAAACAAATCATGTCCCCATTTGATTTTTTGTGCACATAATTTATCTTCCCCAGTACAATATAAGCCTCAGAAAAGTGATGATCATGTCTATGTTGTTTACTAGTCACTCCCAGGGCCTACCAGGCAATTGATACAATAGTTGGTCAAAAATGGATGAATGAAATAACTATATTAAGGCTGAGAAACAATTAAAATGAAACTTCACAAAACCTATAGATTGCATGAATTTCTTGATTCATGTAACAGGTACATCTGAGAAGCATTTCTCAGAGCAAAATTTTGACTATTGCATCATGGTATAGGGGAAATATCACTAGCATATAGCCTTGACTCAGCCATATCATATGAGTGGATAGAGACAAGGTGGAACATCAAAATTAGATAGCATCTATCACAATAGTTTGAAAAAGGCATATAAAGGATTTTTCTAAATTTGTATATATATATTTCTGATATTTTTCAAGCTGAGTATTGCACATATAAAAATGGTATCTGACTTATTAAAATTGAGTTAGTAATTGCTTTACTACCTCAGCTGTCCTACTAAAATGTGCATATTGAAAGGAAATTAATTAGAAGAAATATTTTAATGTCACTATTTACCCTTTCTCTGTAGTAGAAGTGTCAACCAAATTCTCAGTCGATAATGACAGATGGAAACACATGTGGGTGATTGGCGCCAGCAAGAGCTTTATATGTATCGCTCATATGCGAGTCAACTTAGTCTTTTATAAATATAAAACAAACTTGCTTAATTAGACCTGCTTTCTGATTTAGTTAAACTTTTTCCAGCTCAGTGAAGCATCCCAACTTCTCTTTCAGGTAATTGTTAGCAACACAGCAGTAAATATCAACACGAAGCAGATTATTATTGTAGAGCACACAGGGAGAACAAAGGGTAAAATATTCAATTGCAACAATGTTTGATTATATTCTGCACAGTGAGAAAACCTGAAGTCATTTTCAAGGTCCACCACTTCTTACTTCTTTTTAGTTGGGTCAAGTTTCTAAACTTTCTAAATCTCCATTTTCTGGCTAATGAAAAGAAAATAGGATTCCACCAAGTCTTCTATCTACCTAATGCAGAACTTTCGTGAGGATCAAATGAGATGAGGCACACAAAAAATGCTTCACAGACATTTGGTTACAGTGTAAAATGTTTCCACCTGGCTATAAAGCAAGTTGTGTTCTTGAGCTGAAGATACTCAAGGAGGCTAGTTGCTAGGGAGAGGAAGCTGGGTGTTGCTATATGACATCATTACCAGGATGGATACTTAGGATATTAGCTATATATATATATATATGTATATATATATATATATATATATATATATATATATATATATATGTATATATATATTATAAAGTCACTTAAAGTGAGCTAATAACAGTTGTATAATTCAATGAACACCTTAGCCTGGGGCCTCTAAAGCCAGAATCAAAGTTGGGGATTAAAGTGATAACATTTATTTGAGAAGGTGTCTGAAGCATCAGTAGGAAGCACATGTAAAAATGAAGCAAGAGAAGATATAGACTGATGTGCTGTGATACATTACTCAAATGGCTGCCACTTTACATATGTTGAAAGACAAAATGATGGTCAGTGATTGGCACACAAGACTTTTTTGGGAAGGTTACAAGGCGGAACCATATGCAGCATTAGTCCATGGAGGAGAAAGAGAAGAGAGGATGCACACCTTTGGCTCTCATGTCTCCTATTTCCCATTGGCCAGGTTTTATCCAAAGCAGAACTAACATCTCTGTTCATCTAGCCCCTTGGTGGCCATTTAGAAAGTCAGATCTCATGCTCCACAATGTGGTGTTGTATTCAAGTCCAAAATGGACAGATGATCTGGCTCAGGCAGGGTATTGACCAAATGATTAGGAGATGGTCTAGGGCAGTGGTCGTCAAACTCATTAGTCAACAGAGCCAAATATCAATAGTACAAGGATTGAAATTTCTTTTGAGAGCCAAATTTTTTAAACTTAAACTATATACGTAGGTACATTGTCATTAACTTAATTAGAGTACTCCTAAGCTGCCCTTTGCTAAAAACTCAAGGGGCCAAAGAGCTGCACGTGGCTCGCGAGCCGCAGTTTGCCGACCACTGGTAGGGCAGCGGTCGGCAAACCGCGGCTCCTCTCGCCTGACCAACTGACACCCCCACTTCTTCTAATGCCACTTCTTCAAAATAGACTCGCCCAGGTCGAAAACCGACTTCTGCGCACGGACCACGAAGTTTCAATGGCACTGTACGTGCGCGCTTGCATGTGGTATTTTATTGAAGAGCCACACTCAAGGGGCCAAAGAGCAGCATGTGGCTCATGAGCTGTGGTTTGCCGACCACTGGTCTAGGGAAGCCGAGAAAGCACACACATTTGTGTCTAAACAGCTCACTCTTGTGCCACTCAGATGTACGCATGCCCTCCAGTCATCCAGAATGTTCACTGGTTTCCTCAATGCACTACTTGTGCAGTTGTGGGCCTTGGGTATAGAGGAGCTCCACGCTTGGTTTAATGCTGTGCTCTTCCCGTTTTGTTTTTCAAACAGAAGGTAGTCCTCAGCCTATGAGGAGATGGCTTTGCACTGATTCACCAGGGGTTTACTCTCCCAGTCTCCCTTGGGACTTGTAAGCAACATGCAGAGTGTCTGTACCCCTACAATTGTGTCAATTTTAACCTTTTCAGATTTTAAAATAAGAAATCTGTAAAATATCAGATATATGTGTAGGTATGTAACACAAAGTTACTAAAAATAGAACTTTATAATTTTATACACAAAATATTCCTAATTTAGAGTATATGTCTAAGATTTCAGATTGAAAATGAAGAATAAATTATGGACTATTGAAAATTGTATACACTAAATTTATTACCTCAAAAATAGGACCCAATATACAAATGACTTTGTAGAGATTCCTTCAAATCATGAAGCTGCTTTCTTTCCATTAAGCTTTTTAAATCATTAGTTTCACATTCAAGAATTTATTAATTATATTTATTAGTAGGAATATCTAATTTTCATTTAGAAATTAATTGTATTTGCAGTACTTTTCAAACATGTGCTTCAATTTATTTTCATTTTAATGCTTAAGACTACCAAATCTTGAGTAATGATTGTCTTTTAATTGCAAAAAGCTCTTTGGGAGATTTGTGTTTTGGTATATTTTATGTTATCACATATCCCTGTTTTACTGGTGAGTAGCTAAAACATTTACAGTAAATTGAGTTCAAGAGGTGGAGTAAAGGAGAGAAAATTATGGCCACATGTCCTGTGTTCAATACTGCTAAACCTTTAATATAACAGAATCTATGTTTAGAAATGAAGAAGTCTTTACTCATGGCTAACATTCACAAATATCTTCAATGTGTGGGCTTTGTGTTTGAAATTGATTTTCTTGTTTTCCTAATGTAGCTCATTAATTTATTCATTGAATAAATATATGTTTAACATCTCTTCTATGTGACTTTTGGAGAAATTTTAATAAAGAATATAAGCTATGAAATAAAATTAAAAGTGGACATATGTAATAGGTAGCCACTAAAAAGAGGAAATTATACTTTTATGTGCCATGTAAGCTGTGTACTTCATAACTTACTGATTCTCACATGTGCATGATACTATTTCTCATGTGAAGAATTGAAGTTCTAAGATGCTAAGTGACTTATTGTGTAGTGCAAGCACAGAGCAGAGTAAAAGTCCCCAGAGCATGGGGCTCTCCCAAGACTCAGGAAATATCACCAGGAAGAGGCTTCTCATGGCAACAAGAACTAAAAGGTGTGTGGAGATAAACCTCAGAAACATTACATCATATTTTACTGAAACATTTATTAAGTTGTACTTAAGAACATAAAGGAGGGTCTGAACAAATGTGGGTATATACCATGTTCTTGAGTAGATAGAATCAATTTCATAAGGTAGCCATTGTGTCCAAGCCCTTGTGCCCAATGCATTTACAATCAAAATCACAATGACGTTTCAGGAATATTTATAAAATTGCCAAATATTTTAACAAAATATTTAATGTGTTAATATTAAATAGACTAAATAGAGTTGCCTTTATAAAAAAACTAAGTATGAGATATATGCTTGACAAATATTAATAATGGTCTAAAAAAAAGCCTGATGAAAGAGAAGCAGATTTAAATCTAAAAGACCTCATAATATATATGTTTCATTTTGAAAATTACAGGACAATGGTTTGTATCTTACTGTTCATCAGACTTTTTCAGGAGAACAAGTGAAATGTATAGGTGGTGTGTATATATTTATAAGCTTGTAAACATTGAAGCTATTTATGAATATTAGTTATCTGCATCCAATTTTAGTATTAGCCTTCTTAATGGTCCTAGGGAAACTGGAATGTTTTTGAAAGGAAACACTTAGTAAACCAATAGATATGTTCCTTTAAGTCTTCCTGTGTGGATCCAATGTTTTTGTTAAAATAAATTGTCAGCAATAATGAGCCATTATGGTCATCACTAGATGATGAAGATCCAATGATCAATTTAGACATTGACTGAATATCCTAGGTATTTGATTTTAAAATTTTACTAGTTTACATCTTAACTTGATTAATTCAAATGATGTAAAGGCGAGAAAGGCAAAACATTGCCAAATGGTGAAAGGGAATTTGTCTCTATTTGCGTGTTAACAAATGAGAATTCAGCTCTCGTTTCAACATCAGCTATGAAATCTTCCAGCCTATAGCAAGTTCCTCACTGTGGGAACAAGAATTCATTTAAATCATTGGAACAATGTCTTTAGTGAAGCAAGCTTTAAACCCAGACCTTAGCATACCTTGTTGTTTTTCTGCTTGACATTGATCTCAGAGTTCAAAAGAAAATTAGAACTTCACTGCACATTTAGCAACCAGGTGCAGGTGGAACTTTGGGGTTATAAAGGAATCATGAGTAGTAATATTACATTTGGCACTATCTTTTCCAGGCTTGACTTTCCCCCCCAAGACATGATAAGTTTACTACAAAAATTATTTTCCATGCTAATGATGACAGAATTTGTTCTAGGAAATTTTGCCAATGGCTTCATAGCGCTGGTGAACTGCATTGACTGGGTCAAGAAACACAAGGTCTCCTGCACCGATCGAATTCTCACTGCTCTGGCGGTCTCCAGAATTGGTTTGCTCTGGACAATAGTATTCAATTGGTATGGAACTGTGTTTAATCTACCTTTCTATAGTTCAGATGTAAGACTTATGGTTTATATTGCATGGATAGTAAACCATCATTTTTGTCTCTGGCTTGCTGCTAGCCTCAGCATACTTTATTTGCTCAAGATAGCTAAATTCTCCTGTCTTTTATTTCTTCACCTAAAATGGAGAGCTGAAAGAGTGGTTATCATGATACTGTGGGGGGATTTGTTCATCTTGGTTTGTCATCTTACAGTGCTAAGCATAGATGCAAAAATGCAGATGAATGATTATGGAAGAAACATCACTTGGAAGACCAACTTGATGAAGATTATTCACCTTTCAAATATGACTGTATTCACGCTTACAAACATCATACCCTTTACTATGTCCCTGACAGCTTTTCTGCTGTTAATCTTTTCCCTGTGGAAACATCTGAAGAAAATGCAGCTCAGTGGCAAAGGAAATCAAGATCCCAGCACCAAGGTCCACATAAGAGCCATGCAAACTGTGATCTCCTTTCTCTTGCTGTTTGTCATTGATTTCCTCGCTCAAATCATCTCAATTTGGAGGTCTATAATTCAGCAGAATAATTTAGTTCTCATGCTTTGTGAGGTTCTTAGAATCCTGCATCCTTTAGCCCACTCATTGATCCTGATTTGGGGGAACAAAAAGTTAAGACAGGCCTTTCTGTCATTTCTGTGGCAGCTGAGGTGCTGGCTGAAGGAAAAGAAATAAGAGGGACATCTTGTTTCTTCTGGCAGAAAACAAAGCGATAGAGTCTATAATGTTTTGTACTTCCTACTACATTTCTTAATGTGTATAGATTTGGGTAAGGTATACCTGAAGCATCGTAACCTCCATCTTGTATAAAACTGCTGTTTGAATTCTTTGCCTATTGTTAGATAGTCTCTAGTCCTGTAAACTCTGTCATTATAAACTGTCACTTTAAGACAGTCTGTTATTCTGTAAAATGACTTTGTTTTTAGTTCAAATAATAGAAAAAGGTAAACTTAACTGTCTGACCTTACAAGCTAGCCATCCAATGTAATAGATAATTCCCATATTCTTATGCCAAGTACAAACTCATTATGTACTCAAGTTTACAACTCTCTGTAACAATAACTCACACTGAGCTCTTTGTAATATCTGCAAACAAAGAGGCTTGAAAAGTATAAATATGAGACACTTCCTCTATTTCGGGGCTCAGAGATTTGGAAAAAGACACCTTCCTCTGGGCTGCATGCAATAAATGACTCCTAATTAATTGGCTCATTAAGGCGTCTTGTATCTCATTCGATGATTGACAATACAACATACCTAGAAAAACTTTTACCTAAGCTTATCACAAAAATGCATATGTGGGCATATTTATAAAAAATACCAGAAAGATTGCCATATTATCTTTTTTCAAGCATGCAATCTAGTTTTACAAAATGGTGTAAGAAATTCCTTAGGATTATGAAGCCATGAGTATCTCACATATTCTATTTTATCATCTTGCAAGTGAATAATTTATTATGTATATTGATGTATTTTTAAGGACTGACAACTCATCTCAGGAAATCATTGTTTTTCTTCATTGTATTTAGTACCACACATATGTACCACAGTGAGTATAGATTTTTTTGTTTGAACCTACAATCTTTTAGATGCCAAGGATATTCAATTCTACTTCGCACATTGAGGATGGATGCTTAGTATAGATATTATTCCATCATGAATTCTTACTTCATGGTTAAGGGATAGTAATAAGAATTGTTAGGAAAAAGATGCATGTAATGAAATTAAAGAGTAACAAACATTGTGTACATACATGCATAATAAACAGTACTAATGATTATTAGATTTAATAGAATAGGTAAAAGCTTAGAAAATAAACAAGTTCTACAATAGGGATAAAGAAGAAAGCAAAATGATCATGAAGTTTTAATGCAGCTATGGTTCTCTATGCAGTTAGGAAAGTCATTTCTCACTGTGTTTGAATTTAGAAGACCTTTTTTAAAGTAAAAACCTGATGTCAGTTTATTTAGTATAACCCTAAACCATGTTTGGGCCTCTGAATTTCCAATCATCTGCTCCACCTTGCTACCTAAACATTTCTTTTATAAAGTTTAGACAAAAATAACACTAATAAAAGTAAAAAAGGCTTTCTTTAAGAGCTTGGTCTTATGTATTTTATTCAGATTCCCCGTAGAAGATGATTTGTAGAAGAAGAATACAAAGGATTATTTCTAGTATGAATCTAAGGGTGTGGTAATACAGAGACTGCCTAAGGGAGTGGGGTACCCCTTGGGAGCCAAGATCAATTACCCCAGCCAGCACAGTAGCTTTTCTTCTTTCCTGTTGATTGAGAGGCCCATGGAGTACAAAATGGCTAGATGGCAGTCTTATTTCCAGTTTGATAAAATCATTGTTGTATCTCCTGGAAGAACAGTTCCTCACTTTATACAATGACTTCCAGGCCAGAACATAAGGTCAAGGAAGAGGAAACAGAAATTTTGCTGCTGTGTTACTAGGGGCAATAGTGAGTGGTGACCCTCGCATTCCCATCTCTTGATTCCTGCACTTGTGAATCCTGGTTCCTGGAGAGACAGCACCATTTATTGCATGCTGATTCCAAGCATATGTAACCTGGAGAACCTTGCACCAACTCCGCAAGATATTGCCACTTAATTGGTACTATTACTGAGTCTTCAAAAAGCCATTATACCATTCTGTTAAGATAGCTGCTTCAGGATGGTGGGGAACCTGTTTAAGATGAGTAATTTCATGAGCGTGGCCCCTTTGCCACATCTTTCCTGCTGTGAAGTTGGGTCTTTGATCAGAAGCAGTGTTGTATACAGCACCTTGATGGTGGATAAGGCTTTGGGTAAACGCAAGCATGGTAGTTTTGGCAGAAGTATTGCATTCAGGGAAAGCAAATCCATATCCAGAGCAGGCATCTCTTCCAGTAAGAACCATACATCTCTTCCATTGTGAAAGTAGTCCACCTGGTAACTGGGTGATCACCCTGAGAATGGAGCCATATTTGAGACTCAGTGTTGGTGTCTGCTATTGGCACATTGGGCATTCAGCAGTGACCACTTTGTTCCTACTGCTGTGGTTATGTTGTACATGAGCCCATTGGGTGATACCAGGGGTGGCTGAGAAAAGACTGTTATCCTCAGACCACGTTATCTTACCTCCTCTGTTTATTAAAATTTGAGATATTTTCAGCATGTCTGAAGCCTGAGTCAGAACAGGCCATTCATATAGAAAAGCTGCTGCAAACAGCTTGGATGGGGCTGCAAATTGGGTGGGATGAGTTCTCAGGGAATCACCAGGGTGGAGCAAACAGTATGATCCAGGCTGATTAAAACACAGATATAGCTGCCAGTCAGCTCTGTGACTGGGGAGGTCTCTGCATGGGAACAGTGACCCATATAAGCACCACTGTTTGGGAGAAAGCTGCCCCCGAGTTCTTGCTTTGATGCAAGCCAATCCAGTTCCTCCTAGTATGTCTCTGGACCCCCCTCACCCTCCAAGCCATTGCCCGAGCACTGGAGTCTGAGTAAGTACATGCATGACCCCTTTAAGAGCAATTGCTTGGGTCTCCAGCAGCCTCTGTGTCATTTAGCCACAATCTCTGCTGATTTTTACAGCCCAAAGTTATAGAGACTACTCTTCCCAGCTCTGGAACCCTGGGTTGGGTGTCTGGTGTGGGGCTTGGACCCCTTGCTTCACACGAGAGGCCTCTGCAGTGGAGATACCCTCCAGATTCAAAGCACGCCACACATTGGTGTCAGACCAGCTGCGTTCTCACCTCCGCTCCTCCTACCAGTCTCAATGTACTTTCCTCTTTACTTCTTTAGTTGTAGGACTTCTATTCAGTCAGATTTCAGGAAGTTCTGAATGATGTTTTTTTCTGTATTTTTGTTATAATTTTGATGTGGTTATGAGAGGCGGTATCGGCATTGACCTATGCCACCATTTTGGTTCTCTAAAACCTATAAAATTTTATTAACCAATGTCATCCCAATACATTCAATAAAAAATTTAACATATCAGTAATAATGATGACTGAAAGTGTTAAAGAGAATAAAATGGGGCAGAGAAAAACTTATTGTTCTTAGCAGATATCTTGCAGAAAGCTTGCAGCCTTGAACACTGCATTGCTCAGATAACCAGAAGACACCTGGTGGTGGGAGGAATGAAGGACCGGACCCTTACATCAGCTGAACTGCTTGCAGCCAGCAATCTATACTAATAAAAGGGTAATATGCTAATTAGACCAGGACACCTTCCGGGAGACCTTACGGACATCCTTCCAGACAAAGCCATCCTTCCAGGTGGTTAGGGGAAATCAGACCAGGAGGGGAGGGCAGTTGCGGGTGAGCAGGCCAGCAGTGGGGGCAGTTGGGGGCAGTCAGACATTCCCTGAGTGGTCCCAGATTGAAGATGGTGCAGGCCAGGCTGAGGGACACCCCTGTGCATGAATTTTGTGCACTGGGCCACTAGTCTATCTATCTATCTATCTATCTATCTATCTATCTATCTATCTATCTATCTATATATATATATAAAGCCAGTGGCCATAATGCCGGAATGCCAGAATGACCTAATGACCGGTTGCTATGATGCCCACTGCGGCCAGCAAACCTAGCCTGATTGGGGTTGGGGTTGGCTGGCCAACACCCCCTGTGGCCCCTCGCCCAGACCACCCCGCCCCCAGCAGGGACCCCCCACCCTGATTGGGGGTGTGGCCAGCTTGCAAAGCACTGGCAGCCACAAGCCCAGGTGGGCCCCACCCCCAGTGGGGTCCTCCACCCTGATTGGGGCCTCCATCAGGGTAGGACCCCACCTGTGCACTGGGCCTCTATTCTATCTAATAAAAGAGTAATATGCAAATTGACCATCACTCCAACACACAAGATGGCCGCCCCCATGTGGTCAAAGATGGCTGCCCCCATTTGGACATAGGATGGCCGCCACAAGATGGCCAGCAGGGGAGGGCAGTTGTGGGTGATCAGGCTAGCAGAGGCGAGCAGTTGGGAGGGACCAGGCCTGCAGGGGAGGGCAGTTAGGGGTGACTGGGCCGGCAGAGGAGGGCAGTTGGGGCAAACCCAGGCCTGCAGGGTAGAGCAGTTGGGAGGCACCAGGCCTGCAGGGTAGGGCAGTTGGGGGGAACCAGGCCTACAGGGAAGGGCCATTGGGGGGGACCAGGCCTGCAAGGGAGGGCAATTGGGGGGGGGGCCAGGCCTGTAGTGGAGGGCAGTTAAGGGTAATCAGACCAACAAGGGAGCAGTTAGGCGTCGATCAGGCTGGCAGGGGAGTGGTTAGGGGGTGATTAGGCTGGCAGGCAGAAGTGGTTAGGGGCAATCAGACAAGCAGGCAGGTGAGTGGTTGGGAGCCAGCAGTCCTGGAATGTGCGAGGGATGTCTGACTGCCCGTTTAGGCCCGATCTCACCAGGAATGGGCCCTAACAGGCAGTCGAACATCCCTCAAGGGGTCCCAGATTGGAGAGGGTGCAGGCTGGGCTGAGGGACATACTCTCCAGGTGTGAATTTCATGCACCGGGGCTGCTACCACTCCAACTCAACCTGCCAAAAGTTCCTGAAACCACAGAATCAGATTACTGATTCAGGCTAGCAGTTTAAAGTGTAAAGCCTCAATTCATAATGAGGAATTCACACCTTTCTCCTTCCCCTTGGACTCCGTGTCTCAGAGGAGGCAATCACGGTATGGACACGCAACGAAAGCTCAGAAAAGTCACTCTTTTGAGGTCCTGTGGCATATACAAGCAGAGACAAACTGATCACCAAAAGCCAAGCGCCAGACTCTGTCCCTTCCTCATCCTACGGCCTCAGCTCCAGACAGGCATCCCCCATGGTAGGATACAAGGAGAGCCCCGACTCAAATCTTTGCAGAAACAGGAATGCTCAGGAGGCCAAGATAATAGAAACCTAAGGACCCAAATACTGGGGCCCATGCCACCATGGCCCGCTCAGCACAAGGCCAAGGGGAGCTCAGACCAAGTTCTGGTCCAATTCCTAACCCAGTTGTGATCTGCCATCCTGGGGCCACAGCGCGTGTGCTGGAGTATGTAATTGCAGGAGGTTGGGGGGCTCTGGAGGTGGAGGGCTCACCCCAACTCCTGGGTCCCAGGGGCTCTTTGCCTGCATGCCCTTCCCCCAGGCGCTCAGCCCCAGCTGTGCCAGCAAAGCCCCTTTGCTGGGGCAGGATCACAGGGGGAAGGCTGGGGGAGGGGTGGCCAGCCCGTGGTCTCCACTGAGGCTGTTTGGACACATGTAATTAGCTCTAATTATCTAGGGCTTTCAGTTCACCGACTCCCCAGTCCTGGGAGCTGCACCCCGGGTGAACATGCCCACAGAGCTGCTGCTCCACCAAATGAGCCCTTTGAGCCCTCTCACCGGGCCGGGAAGCTCTATACCAATCCACAGCACCCTGCGTCATGTGTCTGTCTTGCCCTGTGCATCTCTCTCCCTGTTCCTTGCTCTCTGATCCTGTTTACTCATTCCCCATGTCTCGCTGGGCCTTTTGTCTCTGTCTCTCATTGGATCACTGCCTGTGGTGAACACCGCTGCCATCCCTGTAAAGGAACACACACCTGCAGAATCCACCTTTTCAATAAAAAGTGACAAGTGGGAAACAGAGTGAATTAAAAAGCATTAACTTAAAAACAATCCATGTGTCTGCAAATGCATTCCAAATAGCAGCACTTTGGCTGGGGTGGCAGGGGTGGAGTGTGTTGGCCCTATGTTCTGGAGTCTCAGACACAAAGTGTAGGGGGCTCAGCACCTCACTATGGATCCCTCCCACTAGCCACCTGGGATGGCAGGGTCTGGGGAATGACTTAGTCTATACTCACCCTCCCAAACTCCCACCTGATTCTGTAGACCCTTTCCCCTGTTCTGGCATCTGCTGATCCCTCTTACTCTTCCAGTACCTCCAAACCTTCCTATGCTGACCCCAACTCTCCTTCTGCACCAGCACTCCCCCACAGATTTTACCCCCTACCCCCCAGTCTTCTACCCCATACTTCTTCCTGCCCTGCTCTGCCCTACCTCCATTCTGCCCTCCTGCCCAGACCACCCAGAAGCCCTGGCTCTGGGAGAAATGGTTAGAACAAAGCTTTCCTTGCCTGGAAGAGACTCTCCAGGGAGCTGCATGCAGAAAGGCACTCCCAGTCCTGTACCTGCAACTACTCTGTCCTGCCAGATGCCAATCAGAAATTGTGTCTCTGGAGACAGAGGATAGCAGAAGTAGGCTGCTGTCCTTTGAAGCCCCTCATCAGGAGGAAACTCTCCCCTCCCTACCTGAAAAAAAGTTCACCCTGCTGCCTCCCTTGTCACTTTCATCAACCCTCCTTTGCCTCTTTCCTTGGAAGTGGAAGGATTGGAGCACATCCAATATAATAAAGAGGTAATATGCAAATTGACCCTCACACCCTCACATCACTAGATGGTTGCCCCCACATCGTCACAAGATGGCCACCAAAAGATGGCTGCTCCCATGTCATCACAAGATGGCCACCCCCCATTGTCACAAGATGGCCACCCCCACATCATCACAAGATGGCCACCCAAACAATCATCACAAGATGGCCGCCCCCATATTGTCAGAAGATGGCCAGCAGGGGAGGGCAGTTGTGGGGACCAGGCCTGCAGAGGGCAGTTGGGGGGGGCATGTCTGCAGGGGAGGCCAGTTGGGGGCGATTGGACCGGCAGGGGAGCAGTGAGGGGTCAATCAGGCCAGCAGGGGAGCAGTTAGGGGACGATCAGGCTGGCAGGCAGAAGCAGTTAGGGGCAATCAGGCAGGCAGGCAGGCAAATTGTTAGGATCCAGCAGTCCTGGATTGTGAGAGGGATGTCTGACTGCTGGTTTATGCCTGATCCCTTCAAAATCATGCCTACACCAGCAGTTGGATATCCTCCAAGGGGTCCCAGATTGGAGAGGGTGCAGGCTGAGCTGAGGGACAACCCCCTCCCCCGCCACTGCACAAATTTCGTGCACTGGGCCCCTAGTCTATATATATATATATATATATATATATATATATATATATATATATATATGTATATGTATATATATGAGTAATATGCAAATCAATGGAATGGCAGAACAACAAGAAAGGCTGCTCGACAAGTCGCTATGAGGTGCACTGACCACCTATCGGTCCCTCCCCCTGATGGCGAACGGGGAACCCCAGTTGGGTGGTGGTGGCTGCCAGCAGCTGGAGAAGATGGCCCTGATCACAGGCCAGGCCTAGGGACCGTACCCTCTCACGAATTTTGTGCGCCTGGCCTCTAGAAGCTAATAAAAGTCTTCCACCTCCCTGCACTCTCTACTGACTCCTTTTTGTTGGACTCAGCCTGTCTGCACCCAGGCTCCTGAAATAAAAGCTTTTTGATATATTACAGCCTCATGTCATAGGTGTGTGATCCTGGCACACTCTGAACCTTTCAATGATCAAATCTATGACCAAGCTTTATTGAACAATATAGCTTTCATTGTATATTCAATGTACTGGGCTTTTATGTTTTCCTAATGACAAAGTTGATGAATACAAATTATGGAGAGGTTAAACAAAGAAAATTGCAAATCAATGAAAGAGAACATGTCTATATTTGCATGCTAGCAAATGAGAATTCAGCTTTTACAACAACATCAGTTATGATATATTCCAGCCTACAGCAAGGACATTATTTGAATAGGAGTTAATTTGAGCTGTTTGGGTAATAACAATGTTTTCATAAAGAAAACATTGAACTCTTGCATTAGCATTCCTTGGTGCTTTCTGCTTGACATTGGTCATAGAATTTAAAAGAAAGAAGAATTTTATACACATTCAAGATCAGCTGCAAATAGAACTTAAGGTCAGAATAGTAAAGGATTCACGACCAATAATATTTGACTTGGCTTTTTTTTTTTTAGACATGATAAATTTATTACTGAGCATTCTTTCCATCCTCTTAATAGTGCAATGTGTTCTAGGAAGTTCTGCCAATGGCTTTATAGCACTGGTGAACTGCATTGACTGGGTCAAGAAACACAAGATCTCCTGCGCTGATGGAATTCTCACTGCTCTGGCGGTCTCCAGAATTAGTTTGCTCTGGATAATAGTATTCCATTGGTATGGAACTGTGTTGCATCCATCCATCTATAGTTCAGAAGTAAAAACTATTGTTCATATTACCTGGGTAGTAAGCAACCATTTTAGTCTGTGGCTTACAACCAGTCTCAGCGTACTTTATTTGCTCAAGATAGCCAATTTCTCCAGCCTTTTATTTCTTCACCTAAAATGGAGAGCTAAAAGAGTGGTTCTCATGATACTCTGGGGGTCTTTGGTCTTCTTGGTTTTTCATCTTGCAGTGGTAAGCACAGATGAAATAATGAAGATGAATGTATATAAGGGAAACATCACTTGGGAGAGCAAATTGAGGGACATAGCACACCTTTCAAATGTGATCATATTCACGCTTGCAAACTTCATACCCTTTACTATGTCTCTGACAGCTGTTCTGCTCTTAATCTTTTCCATGTGGAAACATCTGAAGAAGATGCATCTCAGTGGCAAAGGATCCCAAGATCCCAGCACCGAGGTCCACCTAAGAGCCATGCAAACTGTGATCTCCTTTCTCTTGCTGTTTGTCATTTACTTCTTCGCTCAAATCATCTCAATTTGGAATTTTAATATTATGCAGAACAATTCAGTTCTCTGGATTTGCCAAGTTCTTGGAATCCTGTATCCGTCAAGCCACTCATTTATCCTGATTTGGGGGAATAAGAAGCTGAGACAGGCCTTTCTGTCATTTCTGAGGCAGGTGAGGTGCTGGCTGAAGGAAAGGAAATAAATGGGGCACCTTGTGTGTTCTGTAAGAAGATTGCAATGTTTTGTGCTTCCTACTACATTTCTTAATGTGTATGGAATTAGGTAAGGTATACCTAGAAAAACTTGTACTGAAGTTTTTCACAAAAATAAATATGTGTGCATGTTTATAACAAATACAAGAAAGAT
The DNA here is from genome assembly GCF_951640355.1 of Cnephaeus nilssonii. NCBI lineage: Eukaryota > Metazoa > Chordata > Mammalia > Chiroptera > Vespertilionidae > Cnephaeus > Cnephaeus nilssonii. Next base: position 22,940,191 of record NC_137077.1, on the reverse strand, counting down.
TATATGATTGCCATGTTATATTTCTCAGTAAGCAATCTAATTTTATAAAATATTGTAAGAAATTGCTCCAAATGATAAATTTATGAACACTTCACATACAAATTCTATGTTATCATCTTGCAAGCAAAGAATTTATGGTCTATATTTATGCATTTTTAAGGACTGATAACTCATCTCAGGGAATTATTGACATTTTCCACTGTAATTAGTACCACATATATGTACCACAGTGAGTTTAAATTTTTTTTTTGTTTGAACCTCCAATCTTTGGGATGGTAAGGGTATTCAATTCTAAATCACACACTGAGGATAGATGCTTGAAATAGATATTATTCCATCATGAATTCTTACTTCCTGGCTAATAGAAAATAATCAGAACTCTTGGAAAAGATGCACATAATAAAATTAAAGAGTGACAAACATATTTGGAATGTACAATAAATAGTACTAAAGATTATTAGATTTAATACAATAGGTGAAAGCTTAGAAAATAAACAAGTTCTGCAATAGTAATAAAGAAGAAAGCAAAATAATCATGATGTTTTTACTGATGCTATTGTTTTTGAGTTGAGAAGACATTTTCTAATTCAAAAACTTATATCAATTTATTTAGTTTACATATTCACCATGTTTGGGCCTCTGAATTTGGAATCATCTGCTCCATCTTTCTGTTTAAGAATTTCTTTTAAACTTCAGAGAAAATATTTAAATTTTACCTGTCTTAAACATGTGCTCAAAATAAGTATAGTATATAATTATGGTACATAAGTCAATGATCTTTCTGGACACATGAAAATTGATATCTATGACGTCTATGTAATAATTATAAAAAAGTCTTCAGATCTGTTTGTATTATAATCTTATGGAAAATGGTGAAATAGACAGTGTGTTGAAATATATTTGGTTTCGAGTTCTATAATAAGAAAGAAATGTATAACCTTGTTAAACAACTGGTGTGTGGGGGGCTTGTCCTGGGAGGTGGGAGTGACTGGGGGGCGGTCAATCAGAGAAAAAGGAGACATATGTAATACTTTAAACAATAAGAAAGAAAGAAAAAGAAAAATTTTTTTAAAATAAAGAAAAGTATAACCTGTTTAACAAGTAAAATGGTAGTATTGATATTTTAACAATAATATCTATACCTTAATGTATATATTTCATACATCTGATTTATTCATTTGTTTCTTTATCACCTGTCTGCTCAGTAGAATATCCTATCTAATAAAAGAGTAATATGCAAATTGACCATCACTCCAACACACAAGATGGCTGCCCCCATGTGGTCAAAGATGGTTGCCCCCATGTGGACACAAGATGGTTGCCACAAGATGACCAGCAGGGGTGGGCAGTTGGGAGGGACCAGGCCTGCAAGGGAGGGCAGTTGTGGGTGATCAGGCCAGCAGGGGAGGGCAGTTGGGAGGGACCAGGCCTGCAAGGGAGGGCAGTTGGGGGCGATCAAGCCTGCAGGGAAGGGAAGTTAGGGGTGACCAGGCCAGCAGAGGAGGGAAATTGGAGGCGACTGGGCCTGCAGGGAAGGACAGTTGGGGGGTGACCAGGCCTGCAGGGGAGGGCAGTTAGGGGCAAACAGGCTGGCAGGGGAGTAGTTAGGCATCAATCAGGCTGGTAGGGGAGTGGTTAGGGGGTGATCAGGCTGGCAGTCAGAAGCGGTTAGGGGCAATCAGGAAGGCAGGCAGGCCAGCGGTTGGGATCCAGCAGTCCTGGATTGTGAGAGAGATGTCCAACTGCCCTCGGGGGGTCCCAGATTGGAGAGGGTGCAGGCTGGCCTGAGGGACACCCCCACCTTGCACGAATTTCGTGCACTGGGCCTCTAGTAAGAACTATAATTTGGGATGATGTCTTTCCTGTGTCCTGCTAAGTCATCAGGACATAAAACACAGCCCATGGGATAATTGGAGAAAATGATATTCTAAATATTACATAATAACATGAATAAGCCACATTAGATCTGGAAAACCAATGAAATCAAAACCCATCACAAAATCAGTAGATGGCATAGAAACTAGTTCTGTTTTTTCACCATTCCAGTGCCTCTTAACAAATCTGTATGTGCTTAGTTCCAATTACTGCCTTAGACTGGGTGAATGAAGCGAGGTCACCAATAGGCTCCAAAACATAAAATGACTCATACGTAATCTAAATTCCCTATTGCTTTTTAAACAGTCCTGATGTGTTCAAGGAGTCTCCCCTATGCAGTTATCCAGGGAAGAAGGCTGATCACAACTCTGCCATCACAGACATGTGGCTTCCATGATTGCCTTCAATCATGGCCATTGCAGACAGCAGGGCGAAAAAAGATGTATGGGGAGCATGTGTGGAAGATACTTTGGGTGTGGGGCTATAAATGGTACACTTAATTTTCATTCACAAAACATTGATTCACATCATTCACATTGCCATACCATCTGTAAGGGAGTCTGAAAAACATCATCACTCTATTGCCTAGAAAGGAGATTAAGAGATTTTGTTTAGGACATAGATATTGGAGGGCACTTAGAAACCTTAGAAGCTTTTCAGTTGAAAAGCCCATTCGATATTGTAAAATAAAAAAAGTTCCTCTGCTTAGAAGGGTGTCGTATTTGTTCATGTTACTGATAACTTGACATGACCTTACACCAGACTTGAATTTATTTCTGTATTTCTTCATAAATTCTAAATAATTCAAGTTCCCACTAAATATTCCTGACTTCACCAAACTATAATTGATTTTGCATTGTAGCATTTGTAGCTGCCTTGTGTATATTCCTGGTATACTTTGCTTATAACTTCTGATTTAGCTTCTATACTATTTCCCCATGATTATTTTTAGTTATTTGTTCTAGGACTTGGGTGTGGTCTTTGAACTAAAATAATTGCAATGTTATTTATGTAAATTAAATTACATCAACAAAAATACTAGATATGTATAAGTATCTTATTGATAAGTAGCAAATAATAACTGAATTATATAAAAGCTTTTCCTCTAGCAACTACTATTCAAAATTTAAAATATTTGCATTTAGATGTATGTTCCAAGGAGATAGAAATACAAATTGGTGGAAAATAATCTCTCTCAGATTTGCATGTTTACATATTTTACTTTCTCCATTTAGTCAGTGGCACAAAGGAAAATTTGCAGCTGGTGTTGAGATAAGTGGACAACATTTATGTTTATACTAGAGGCCCAGTGCATAAAAATTCATGCACTGGAGTGGGGTCTCTCAGCCTGGCCTGCCCGCTCTCATAGTCTGGGAGCCCTCAGGGGCTGTAGGAGACCTGGCAATCAAGGGAAGGCGATGCCCCATCACACCTCTTCTCCTGCCACTGCCAGCAGCACAAGCCTAGGCCAGCCCTGGTTACCTGAATCTCGGGCGGCCCTGGGCAGCTGGGCAGCTGCCATCTTAGGCTTGCCTATGCCTCGGGCTGGCCCTGGGCAGCTGGGGGGCTGAGAGGACTTGGGGACTCTGGAGGCAGATGCGTGGCAAGTCTTAAGGGTCTGGGTGCTGCCATCTTGTGGCTGTGGTTGCCGCTATCTTTGAGGGTGGGGCAGTCAATTAGCATTGTCCCTCCTTATTGGCTGTGGGCACCACCATATTTTCAATGGAGTGAGGGTCAATTAGCATATTCCTCTTTATTAGATAGGATAGTAGCTAACTGTAAGGAATATCACAGGTATTCCTGAAATGTGTGTGTCTTCACAGAACTGTTCAGTTTAGCACTGGAATTACAATACAAATAGAATGTACTATTCTTTTGTGAAGGTCTCTGGAACTATATCTCAAGGAAGAATTTTGGTTGTACTTTCTGGAATTATGATGAAAATATTTATGGAAAGCATCATAAATGGATGTCCATCTGCAACTGTTTCACTATAAAGCTTTCATTGAGGCACAACATTAGAAACATTCTTATACCAATGTCATTTGAAATGAAGGCCACCTTTCTGGTTGTGTCAACAGGAATGATCATCTTAGGAGTGCTAGGAAATGGGTTCATCGGACTGGTGAACTGCATCGAATGGTTCAGGACTGGGAAAGTTTCCTCAGCTGATTTCATCCTCACCAGCTTGGCTCTGGCCAGAATCATTCAACTGTTGGTAATACTCTTGGATTCATTTATAATGGGGCTAGCTCCACATGTGTACGCTATTGGTAAACTAACAAAGGTGGTTACTATTCTTTGGGCATTAAATAACCACCTAAGTATCTGGTTTGCCACCTGCCTCAGCGTTTTCTACTTCCTTAAGATCGCCAATTTCTCCCACTCCTTTTTCATGTGGCTGAAGTGGAGAGTCAACAGGGTGCTTCTTCTGCTTTTCCTGGGGTCTTTCTTCCTACTGTCTCTTAACCTCTTAATGCAGGATTCTATTAGTGAATTGTGGTTGAATTCCTACAGGGTACATGAAATAAATATGACTTTGCAGTTTGAAGAAAATGAAATGTCCTATCTCAAAAGTTTTCTTCTTCTTCTTACTTTGACCTATATTATCCCCTTTCTCCTGACCCTGATCTCTTTGCTCCTTTTATTTCTGTCCTTGTTGAGACACTCCAAGAATTTTCAGCTCAACCTGACGGGCTCAGGGGACTCAAGCACAGAGGCCCATAGAAGGGCCATGAAAATGGTGACAATGTTCCTCCTCCTCTTCATCATTTACATTATTTCTCTTCTAACAGCAAGTTGGATCTTCACTAATTTACAGACATATCAAGTCATGATGCTTGTCATAGTGATTTCAACTGCCTTTCCCTCAGGCCACTCTTTTATTATAATTTTGGGAAACAGCAAGCTAAGACAGATTGCCTTGAGGTCACTGTGGCACTTACATTCTCTGAGAAAAGCAAAACCTTTGCCTTTATAGACAGAATTTGAAATAACCTTGTGCATTCTATGCGAAAATATCTTAATAGAAAACCTTCAGCTTTTCTTTATTTCAGGGTTTGTTAAACAGCACTAAAATTTCCCTATAACATCCTTTAAGTAATTATATTTTCTTAAAGTGATATGATATAATATTTGACTAAAGGACATGTCTTCAGTTTTTGGTAACAGTGGAGTACTTGAGACCAGAAAAAGTATGGTTATAAAATCTATAATGAAATATTGATAAATGTATAAACAATATACAATGCAATATGAGTAAATGTATATAGGATTACAGTCACCGAAAGGGAAAAAGTAACACAAATTTTTCAAACTGAAGATAAGTTTGAAATTAGAATTGAAAAAGAATTGTAAAGGTTAAGTGTAATAATAAGTTATATAAACATAAAAGTGTTAATATTAGTGTGATGCTTCTACTGTTGGAAAGGATCTGAAATAATAGGAATTTTCATACCATATTTATTGGATTATGCATTGATAAAACAACTTTGTTCAAGAGTATGGCATTATGCATTTAAGGTGAAGATGCATATCCTAAGACCCATTAATTGTACTCCTCCTTGTTATACATGAGAATTTTTCATACATGTGTGATAGAATATACATGCAAAAATGTGCACGTTACTGCTGTTATTAATAGCTGAAATTGAGTAGTCATGTAATTGCTCAAATTGAGAAATCATATAAATGCCCATTGGTTATAAAATGGACAAATAAATCATGGCATACGGACACAATAGAAAACAACACAAAAATGAAAATGAACAAATTAGAACTATAAATTTCTTAGTTCCTTGATGCAGAAAAAAGACAGAGACACAGAAAGGCAAATTTGTAAAAGCAAAATACATATTTAGTGTATTATTTGGGTATGTTTGTACATATGTAGTGCAACTTCTGTAATAAAATGATTCAGATTAATGACAATAGCTGGGCATGTAATAAGCACAGAAGTTTGCTTGCTAATGATGCTATTAAATATGAAATAAAGTTTATATACTGTACTCTTATATAGAGGTTATATGCATTCCATATGACAATTCTATACCAGCAAAGTTCTTTTTGTTTGATTCACAGTGCCTTAATTTTATAATGCGGTAAAAAATAGCAAATATATTATCAGAAATATGTTGTTTGTAACTTACTCTTGATAAAGTTTTAGGTGATATTGTTCCTTCAAATTAGACCTGATGTTGAGAATTATGTATCATAAGCCATGGAATAGATCTGTAATGTTCTTTCATTACAATGAATTCTTTCTCTTAGAAAAGTGGATAAAGTCACAACTTTCAGAGATCTCCCATTTAACTGCCTTCATCGTCATCATCATCATCACCATCATCATCCTGTTACCTTATTTAATATTTTATATTTCAAATGTTTACACACATAATTTGGGCAATGTGTAAATTATTTCTTAATGCTCATTGTATCTAAATTATGTTAGTTATTAGCAGAGTTAACATCAAGTGAAAAGCTTTATAAATGGAATGTTCTTTCATTTTATTTTTTTATTTTTTATTTTTTTATTTTTTAAATTTCTTTATTGATTAAGGTATCACATATTTGTCCTCATCCCCCCATTCACAGCCCACACTCCTCCCCTCACATGCCCCCACCCCCCTGTTGTCCTTAACCGCTGGTTAGGCTCATATGCTTGCACACAAGTCCTTTGGTTGATCTCTCTCCTTTACCCCCACTCTCCCCTACCCTCCCTCTGAGGCCCAACAGTCTGATCCATGCCTCCTTGTTTCTGGGTCTGTTTTGTTTATCAGTCTATGTTGTTCATTATTTCCCCTAGATGAGCGAGATCATGTGCTATTAGAAATACACTTATAAGTACCGAAAATGAGATAAGCAATAATGGTTATGGTGACAGGCAAATGAATCAGTCTGTAGTGAGTTTCTTTCTGGGCCAACAGTTCTTTTGAGACCCAATTACAATGTCACACAGTTCCTTATGTGTACATGTCAGCCAAGACATTTCAGTTCTGGATGGTGGACAAATGGTGGTAATGCTGGTCTGACTCTCTCTGGTTTGGTTCTGGGCAACCTGTAGTGAAGCACAGCTGTTAACTGCTAGTATGGCAAGGCGACGTCAGCGTCTTCCATCTCTGGACTGCTTCTCTTCTGTCTTGATGGCTGGAGTAGTCCTGTCGATTCCTCTCTGTTGCTGGAATCCACATGGTCTTGGAGTTGTTTTCTGAAAATATACAAACATATTCTCGACCAAAAGTTAATAAAGGAATATTTTCTATAAATTTGACTTGGGATCCTATTTCATTTTTTGCCCAAATGATTTTCCTCTGGCTTGTTTTGACACCTTGTGTGTTTTTCATGGGGAATGTTCTTTCATTTTAAATGTATTGCTTGAGCAAATTATTCATGGATGATCTTAAAATCATGGAATTAAGCTACTGAGACCTATTTCTAACATTAGAAATAAAGTAAATGCAAAATGACTCCTAAAAATAATTCAAGGAATAGGATTATGTCTTTTTGATTGATGTATTTATATTTTGGTTATTTGAATATACATATACATATATATATATATATATATATATATATATATATATATATATATATATATATATATATATATATATTATGTCGATGAAGTCTTTATTCTACTGAAGACTCATGTTACCAACCATAAACCACATAGGAGACAGTCTCTTCACACAGAATAATGATAATTTATCTCTTTTAGAAGTAAACAACAAAAAGAAAAAAAAACGATGCAAGTTTACAATCTGATGGCAACACACAAAAGTGGCTGATAGTTTTGGTCTTTGTTGGAGGTATACAATCTGTATAGTTTAACAAAGTCTGGCTTTGGATCTTCATTTCAAAAGCGTACTTCTTTCCTGCCATACTGATGCCATCCCAGAGAGTAGAATCCACACCACCGACTTAAAAAGGATATGGCTCAATGAAGAAAGTAGTTACTGATTCACATAAAAAATTAGGGAACAAAATAATTATCAAAGTATTTGAAATCACAAGAACTTTAAAAATTCAGGACTTTGAAATTTCCCTCCTGAGATATTGATGCTTTTAGTACATAGTTGCTAGTAATACAGATGCATTCTATCATTCCAAGCTGTACTTACAAATATGTTGCTTGGTATTGAAAAATAGATATTATGTCTTAGCACAAAATGGCAGCAATTACTTCTAGTAAATATTTTTGGTGAGATGCACTCTTTGGTGAGATGCAAAATAGCATTGAGAAGCCACCTTATTTTGTTTCTTTCCTACCTCCTGATATTCTCAGAATATTCAAGCAATTTTCAGAGGAGAAACCACAAGACCAGAAAGAATGAATGAAGACCATCTATGTTTAGCCCATGGACCATCAGATCTTCTCTAGGCCAATCAGCTTGCATTTCTGTATCACCTGTTGCACGTGGAATTTCCCTTAGAGTTTCTATCGCTCTAACAAGTGATGGCCAGAAATGATTTCTCTCTCACAAGCTAGGTCAAGATCCATTTTTCTTCTCAGAAAGTTTTCTACTAGCCCAATAGTTGCTTTTTGTGGCTTGGCATTGGACAGGTGTTACTGAAGGTGCCTGCCCCTGCCTTGACTTTTCCAAACAAGTCTGAGCCTCTGGGTGTTTCCATAGACTCCTCCTTGCTTAAAAGACACTACAGATGCATGTGTTTTCTCAAGGATGCTTACCCTGATGATTGTATCTAGAGTTTAATTGTAGTTCACGCTGTCGTTATAATAAAAGCCTAAGGAGGCAGGCAATTGAGGATGCTTAGTTCCTAAAGCCAAATAGCCCCTTAGCCTTCTCTTTCACAGAAACGTGTGACAGAGTAATCTATTCATCCATCAATCAGGGTCTGCTGGTCAGTCCCGGCAGCTTTTCCTGAAACTTGGAAAAACATGTTTTTCAATAGCTTAAAGTATCTTGTGCCTTCATTAACACCAATAAATTCTAATAATAAAGACATATGAAGTTCAGGTGAAATCTGAAATACTGATTCTAAGGCTTTCTTACATCTTCTTTTGCTTCAAGAGACTGGTTGTAGAAAAGTAGGTTAAGGTACTTCTATACCTCTTTCTTTATAAACTCATGCATTTGCTTTTTCCCTCTTTCTCTAGATTGATAACTAATTTGTACACTATATCTTGTACCTATCAGCCCAACCTTATGTTATAAAGAGGTTGTGTCTGATGAACTACTGTGTTGCATTTTGGACATCTGTTGCTATAATAAAAATGTCCTACAATGCAGCTTTTACAACATGTATGAAGATATTCTATAATTTTAGTTGCATGTGTTTGTAGTTGAATGGGGTCAGCTCAGAGGGATTATTCTGCTTTTAAGTGTCTCTCAGCCCAGCCTTCACTGTCTCCAATCTGGGACCCCTTGATGAATGCCTGACTGCCCGTTTAGGCCTGATCCCACTAAACGGGCAGTCGGACATCCTTCTGACAATCCAGGACTGCTGGCTCCCAACCACTCGCCTGCCTGCCTGCCTGATTGCCCCTAACTGCTTCTGCCTGTCAGCCTGATCACCTCTTCACCTGTCCTCTGCCAGCCTGATTGATGCCTATATGCTGCCCTGCTGGATCCATTGCTCCTAATTGCCCTCTCTTGCCAGCCTGGTCCCCCCTAACTCTCCTCCTCTGAAGGCCTGGTCCCCCAACTGCCCTCCCCTGCTGGCATGGTTTCCCCCAACTGCCCTCCCCTGGAGGCCTGGTTCCCCCTAACTGCCTTCCTCTGCAGGCCTTGTCCCTTCCAACTTCCCTCCTTGCAGGCCTGGTGCCCCCCCAACTGCTCTCCCCTACAGGCCTGGTTCCCCCCAACTGCCTGCTTCTGCAGGCCTGGTCACCCCCAACTGCCCTTCCCTGCAGGCCTGGTCCCCTCTCCCCCCTAGACTGCCTTACCCTGCAGGCCTTGTACCTTCCAACTGCCCTCCCCTGCAGGCCTGGTCTCCTCCAACTGTCCTCCCTTGCTGGCCTGGTTGCCCCAACTGCCTTCCCCTGCAGGCCTGTTTCACCCCAACTGCCCTCCTATGCAGGCCTGGTTTCCCCCTTTCAAGTGCCCTCCCTGCTGGCCTGATCGCCCACAACTGCCCTCCCCTGCTGGCCAAATTGTGGTGGCCATCTTGTGTCCACATGGGGATGGCCATATTTGACCACATAGGGGAGGCCATCCTGCGTGTTGGAGTGACTATTTGCACATTACCTCTTTATTATATAGGACTAGTGGCCCGGTGCATGAAATTCGTGCACAGGGGTGTGTGTCCCTCAGCCCAGCCTGCACCCTCTTCAATCTGGGACCCCTCGAAGGATGTCCGACTGCCCGTTTAGGCCCAGGCCTAAACGGGCAGTCGGACATCCCTTTCACAATCCAGGACTGCTGGCTCCCAACTGCTCGCCTGCCTGCCTTCCTGATTGCTCCTAACCGCTTCTGCCTGCCTGTCTGATCACCCCCTAACCACTCCCCTGCCAGCTTGATTGATGCCTAACTGCTCCCCTGCCAGCCTGAATGCCCCTAACTGCCCTCCCTTGACAACCTGGTCCCCCCTAACTGCCCTCCCCTGCTGACCCATTCAACCCTAACTGCCCTCCCCTGCCAACCTCATTGCCCCTAACTGCTCTCCCCTGCTGGTCTGGTCCCCCCCCCCAACTTCCCTCCCCTTCAGGCCTGGGTCCCCCCAAACTGCCCTCCCCTGCAGGCCTGGTCACCCCCAACTGCCCTGTCCTGCAGGCCTGGTCACCCCCAACTGCCCTTCCCTGCAGGCCTGGTCCCCCCAACTGCTCTCCCCTGAAGGCCTGGGTCCCTCCCAGCTGCCCTTTCCTGCAGGCTTGATCGCCCCCAGCTGCCCTTTCCTGCAGGCTTGATCGCCCCCAACTGCCCTCCCTTGCAGGCTTGGTCGTCCCCTGACAACTGCTCTCCCCTGCAGGCCTGGGACCCCCCAATTGCCCTTCCCTGCAGGCTTGATCGCCCCCAACTGCCATCCCTTGCAGGTCTGGTTCTTCCTAACTGTCCTCCCCTGCAGGCCTGATCTCCCACAACTTCCTTCCCTTGCAGGCCTGGTCCCTCCCAACTGCCCTCCCCTGCAGGCCATCTTGTGGTGGCCATCTTTGACCACATGGGGGCAGCCATCTTGTGTGTTGGAGTGATGGTCAATTTCCATATAACCCTTTTATTAGATAGGATACCTTTCACTGTATATTCAATGTACTGGGCTTTTATGTTTTCCTAATGACAAAGTTGATGAATACAAATTATGGAGAGTTTAAACAAAGGAAATTGCAAATCAATGAAAGAGAATATGTCTATATTTGCATGCTAGCAAATGAGAATTCAGCTTTTACAACAACATCAGTTATGATATATTCCAGCCTACAGCAAGGACATTATTTGAATAGGAGTTAATTTGAGCTGTTAGGGTAATAACAATGTTTTCATAAAGAAAACATTGCACTCTTGCATTAGCATTCCCTGATGCTTTCCTGCTTGGCATTGGTCATAGAATTTAAAAGAAAGAAGAATTTTATACACATTCAAGATCAGCTGCAAATAGAACTTAAGGTCAGAATAGTAAAGGATTCACGACCAATAGTATTAGACTTGGCTTTTTTTTTTTAGACATGATAAATTTATTACCGAGCATTCTTTCCATCCTCATAATAGTGCAATGTGTTCTAGGAAGTTCTGCCAATGGCTTTATAGGACTGGTGAACTGCATTGACTGGGTCAAGAAACACAAGATTTCCTGTGCTGATGGAATTCTCACTGCTCTGGCTGTCTCCAGAATTAGTTTGCTCTGGACAATAGTATTCCATTGGTATGGAACTGTGTTGCATCCATCCATCCATCCATCTATATAGTTCAGAAGTAAAAACTATTGTTCATATTACCTGGGTAGTAAGCAACCATTTTAGTCTGTGGCTTGCTACTAGCCTTAGCATACTTTATTTGCTCAAGATAGCCAATTCCTCCTGACTTTCATTTCTTCACCTAAAATGGAGAGCTGAAAGAGTGGTTCTCATGATACTCAGGGGGACTTTGCTCTTCTTCATTGTTCATCTTGCAGTGGTAAGCACAGATGCAAAAATGCGGATGAATGAATATAAAGGAAACATCACTTGGGAGAGCAAATTGAGGGACATCACACAACTTTCAAATGTGATCATATTTACGCTTGCAAACTTCATACTCTTTACTATATCTCTGACAGCTGTTCTGCTGTTAATCTTTTCCATGTGGAAACATCTGAAGAAGATGCAGCTCAGTGGCAAAGGATCCCAAGATCCCAGCACCGAGGTCCACATAAGAGCCATGCAAAGTGTCATCTCCTTTCTCTTGCTGTTTGTCATTTTCTTCGTGGCACAAATCATCTCAGTTTGGAATTTGAGTACTCAGCAGAACAATTTACTTCAGATGCTTTGCAAGGTTCTTGGAACCCTTTCTCCGTCAAGCCACTCATTTATCCTGATTTGGGGGAGTAAGAAGCTGAGACAGGCCTTTCTGTCATTTCTGAGGCAGGTGAGGTGCTGGCTGAAGGAAAGGAAATAAATGGGGCACCTTGTGTCTTCTGAAAGAAAATAAACTGGTGAAGTTTGCAATATTTTGTACTTCCTACTACATTTCTTAATGTGTATGGAATTAGGTAAGGTATACCTAGAAAAGTTTATCACAAAAACATATATGTGTGCATGTTTATAAAAATACAAGAAAGATTATAAGATTGCCATATTATATTTTTCAGGTAAGCAATCTAATTTTATAAAATATTGTAAGAAAATGCTCAGAATTATAAATTTATGAACACTTCACATACATATTCTATGTTATCATCTTGCAAGCAAAGAACTTATGGTCTATATATATGCGTTTTTAAGGACTGACAAGTCATCTCAGGGGATTATTGACATTTTTCATTGTAATTAGTACCACGCATATGTACCACAGTGAGTTTAATTTTTTTGTTTGAACCTCCAATCTTTGGGATGGCAAGGGTATTCAATTGTAAATCACACTCTGAGGATACATGCTTGAAATAGATATTATTCCATCATGAATTCTTACTTCCTGGCTAATAGAAAACAATCTGAACTCTTGGGAAAAGATGCACGTAATGAAATTAAAGAGTGACAAACATATTTGGAATGTATTTCATATTCATGTACAATAAATAGTATGAAAGATTATTAGATTTAATACAATAGGTGAAAGCTTAGAAAATAAACAAGTTCTGCAATAGTAATAAAGAAGAAAGCAAAATAATCATGATGTTTTTACTGATGCTATTGTTTTTGAGTTGAGAAGACATTTTCTAATTCAAAAACTTGTATCAATTTAGTTAGTTTAAATATTCACCATGTTTGGGCCTCTGAATTTGGAATCATCTGCTCCATCTTTCTGTTTAAGAATTCCTTTTAAACTTCAGAGAAAATATTTAAATTTTACCTATCTTAAATATATGCTCAAAATAAGTGTAGTATATAATTATGGTACATAAGTCAATGATCTTTCTGCACACATGAAAATTGATATCTATGATGTCTATGTAATAATTATAAAGAAGTCTTCAGATCTGTTTGTATATAATCTTATGGAAAATGGTGAAATAGACAGTGTGTTGAAATATATTTGGTTTCGAGTTCTATCATAAGAAAGAAATGTAGAACCTTGTTAAACAACTGGGGTGGGGGGGCTTGTCCTGGGAGGTGGGAGTGACTGGGGGGGTAGTCATTTGGGGAAAAAGGAGACATATGTAATACTTTAAACAATAAAAATAGAAAGAAAAAGAAAAATTTTTTTTAAAAGAAAGAAAACCATAATCTTGTTCAACAACTAAAATGATGGTATTGTGATATTTTAACAATAATATGTATACCTTAGTGTATATATTTCACTCATCTGACTTATTCATTTGTTTCTTTATCACCTGTCTGCTCAGTAGAATATAAGAACTATAATTTGGAATGATGTCTTTCCTGTTTCCTGCTAAGTCTCCAGGACATAAAACCCAGCCCATGGGATAATTGGTAAAAATGATATTGGAAATATTAAATAATAACATGAATAAGCCACATTAGATCTGGAAAACCAATGAAATCAAAACCCATCACAAAATCCGTAGGTGGCATAGATTTCCTGGTTCTGTTTCTTCACCATTCCAGTGCCTCTTAACAAATCTGTATGTGCTTGCTTCCAATTACTGCCTTAGACTGGGTGAATGAAGCGAGGTCACCAATAGGCTCCAAAACATAAAGCGACTCATACATAATCTAAATTCCTTATTGCTTTTTAAACAGTCCTGATGTGTTCAAGGAGTCTCCCCTATGCAGTTATCCAGGGAAGGAGGCTGATCACAACTCTGCCATCACAGACATGTGGCTTCCATGATTGCCTTCAATCATGGCCATTGCAGACAGCAGGGCGAAGAAAGATGTCTGGGGAGCATGTGTGGGAGATAATTTGGGTGTGGGCCTATAAATGGTTCACTTAATTTTCACTCACAAAACATTGATCCACATCATTCACATTGCCATACCATCTGTAAGGGAGTCTGAAAAACATAGTCACTCTATTGCCCAGAAAGGAGACATTCTGTTTAGGACATGGATATTGGAGGGCACTTAGAAACCTTAGAAGCTTTTCAGTTGAAAAGCCAATTAGATATTGTAAAACAAAAAAAGTTTGTCTGCTTAGAAGGGTGTTATATTTGTTCATGTCACTGATAATTTGACATGCCTTTACATCAGTCTTGAATTTATTTCTGTATTTCTTCATAAATTCTAAATAATTCAAGTTCCCACTAAAAATTCCTGACTTCAGAAACCTAGAATTGATTTTGCATTGTAGCATTTGTAGCTGCCTTATGTATATTCCTGGTATACATTGCTTATAACTTCTGATTTAGCTTCTATACTATTTATCCATGATTATTTTTAGTTATTTGTTCTAGGACTTGAGTGTGGTCTTTCAACTAGAAATAATTGCAATAAGTTATTTATGTAAATTAAATTACACAAACAAAAATAGTACATATGTACAAGGATCTTATTGATAAGTAGCAAATCTTAACTGACTTACATAAAAGCTTTCCCCCAACAATTACTCTTCAAAATTTAAAATATTTGCATTTAGTTGTATGTTCAAAGGAGATAGAAATACAAATTGGTGGAAAATCATCTCTCTCAGATTTGCATGTTTACATATTTTACTTTCTCCATTTAGTCAGTGGCACAAATGAAAATTTGCAGCTGGTGTTGAGATAAGTGGACAACATTTATGTTTATACTAGAGGCCCAGTGCATGAAAATTCCTGCACTGGAGGGGGGGGTCCCTCAGCCCCACCTCCTCTCTCACAGCACTGGAATTACAATACAAATGAAATGAACTATTCTTTTGTGAAGGTCTCTGTGAGAGGCGACCTGGTGATCAAGGGGAAGGCGACGTCCCATCACACCACTGCTGATGCCACTTCCAGCAGCACAAGCCTCAGCCGGCCCTGATAACCTGAACCTTGGGCGTCCCTGGGCAGCTGGACAGCCGCCATCTGAGGCTTGCCTGTACCTCGGGCCGGCCTGGGTGGCAGGGTGCTGAGGGTACTGGGGGACTCTGGAGACAAATGCACGTCATGGTTTAGGGGTCTGGGCGCTGCCAACTTGTGGCTGTGGATGCTGCTATCTTTGAGGGCAGGACAGTCAATTAGCATATTCCCTCCTTATTGGCTGTGGATGCCACCATCTTTGTGATGGTGTGAGGGTCAATTAGCATATTCCTCTTTATTAGATAGGATAGTAGCTGACTGTAAGGAATACCACAGGTATTACTGAAATGTGTGTGTCTTCACAGAACTGTTCAGTTTAGCACTGGAATTACAATACAAGTAAAATGAACTATTCTTTTGTGAAGGTCTCTGGAACTATATCTCAAGGAAGAATTTTGGTTATTCTTTCTGGAAATATGATGAAAATGTTTATGGAAAGCATCATAAATGGATGTCCATCTGCAACTGTTTCACTATAAAGCTTTCATTGAGGCACAACATTAGAAACATTCTTATACCGATGTCATTTGAAATGAAGGCCACCTTTCTGGTTGTGTCAACAGGAATGATCATCTTAGGAGTGCTAGGAAATGGGTTCATCGGACTGGTGAACTGCATCGAATGGTCCAGGACTGGGAAAGTTTCCTCAGCTGATTTCATCCTCACCAGCTTGGCTCTGGCCAGAATCATTCAACTGTTGGTAATACTCTTGGATTCATTTATAATGGGGCTAGCTTCACATCTGTACGCTACTGGTAAGCTAGCAAAGGTGGTTACTATTCTTTGGGCACTAACTAACCACCTAACTATCTGGTTAGCCACCTGCCTCAGCGTTTTCTACTTCCTTAAGATCGCCAATTTCTCCCACTCCTTTTTCATGTGGCTGAAGTGGAGAGTCAACAGGGTGCTTCTTCTGCTTTTCCTGTGGTCTTTCTTCCTACTGTCTCTTAACCTCTTAATGCACGATGCTACTAGTGAATTTTGGTTGAATACCTACAGGGTACATGAAATAAATATGACTTTGCAGTTTGAAGCAAATGAAATGCTCTATCTTAAAAGTCTTCTTCTTCTTAGTTTTACCTATATTATCCCCTTTTTCCTATCCCTGATCTCTTTGCTTCTTTTATTTCTCTCCTTGGTGAGACATATCAAGAATTTTCAGCTCAACCTGACGGGCTCAGGGGACTCAAGCACAGAGGCCCATAGAAGGGCCATGAAAATGGTGACCATGTTCCTCCTCCTCTTCATCATTTACATTATTTCTATTGTAACAGCATGTTGGATCTTCACTAATTTACAGACATATGAATTCGTGATGCTTGTCATAATGATTTCAACTGCCTTTCCCTCAGGCCACTCTTTTCTTATAATTTTGGGAAACAGCAAGCTAAGACAGATTGCCTTGAGATCACTGTGGCACTTACATTCTCTGAGAAAAGCAAAACCTTTGCCTTTATAGACAGAATTTGAAATAACCTTGTGCATTCTATGGGAAAATATCTTAATAGAAAACCTTCAGCTTTTCTTTATATCAGGGTTTGTTAAACAGCAGTAAAATTTCCCTACAACATGGCTTTAAGTAATTATATTTTCTTAAAGTGATATGATATAATATTTGACTAAAAGACATGTCTTCAGTTTTTGGTAACAGTGGAGTACTTGAGACCAGAAAAAGTATGGTTATAAAAGTCTATAATGAAATATTGATAAATGTATAAACAATATACAATGCAATATGAGTAAATGTATATAGAATTACAGTCACCAAAAGGGAAAATGTAACACAAATTTTTCTAACTAAAGATAAGTTTGAAAGTAGAATAAAAAAAGAATTGTAAAGGTTAAGTATAATAATGTTATATAAATATAAAAGTGTTAATGTTAGTGTGATGCTTCTGATGTTGGATAGGATATGAAATAATAGGAATTTTCATACTATATTTCTTGGATTATGCATTGATAAAACAACTTTGTTCAACAGTATGGCATTACGCATTCAATGTGAAGATGCATATCCTAAGCCCCTTAATTGTACTTCTCCTTTTTATACTAGAGAATTTTTCATTCATGTGTAACAGGATAAATATGCAAAAATATGCATGTTACTACTGTTCTTAATAGCTGAAATTGAGGAGTCACGTAAATGCTCAAATTGAGGAATCATATAAATGCCCATTAGTTATAAAATGGACAAATAAATCATGGCAATAAAATACAACACTAATAGGATACAGCACAAAAATGAAAATGAACAAATTCGACCTATAAATATCTTATTTCCTTGATGGAGTAAAAAAGACAGAGACATAGAAAGGTAAATTTGTAAAAGCAAAATACTTATTTAGTGTAGTGTTTGGGTATGTTTGCACATATATTATGCTACTTTGATTGCTATAATAAAATAAATCACATTAATGACAGCAGCTCGGCATGGAATAAGCAGACAAGAGAATTTTGCTAGCTAATGATGCTATTAAAATACGAAAGAAAGTTTATATACTGTATTTTTATATAGAGGGTATATGCATTTCCTATGAGAATTCTATACGAGCAAAGTTCTTTTTGATTGATTCACAGTGCCTTAATTTTATAATGCAGTAAAAAATAGCAAATGTATTAACAGAAATATAGTGTGTTTTTTAAACTCACTCTTGATGAAGTTTTAAGTGAAGTTGTTCTTTCAAGTTAGCCCTGATGCTGAGAATTATGTATCATAAGGCCATGGAATATATCGGTAATGTTCTTTCATTACAGTAAATTCTCTTTCTTAGAAAACTAGATGAAGTCACAACTATTGGTTAGAAAGCTCCTATTTAGCTGCCTTCATCATCATATCATCATATCATCATCATCATCATCATCATCATCATCATCATCATCACCATCATCATCCTGTTATCTTATTCAATGATTGATATTTCAAATGTTTATGCCCATAATTTGGGCAATGGGTAAATTATTTCTTAATGATCATTGTATCTAAATTATGTTAGTAATTAGCAAAGTTAAAATCAAGTGACTACCTTTAGAAATGGAACATTCTTTCATTTTAAATGTATTACTTGAGCAAATTATTTATGGATGATCTTAAAATCATGGAATTAAGCTACAGAGACCCATTTCTAACATTACAAGTAGAGTAAATGTAAAATGACTACTAAAAAAATAGCTAATGAAATAGGATTGCGTCCCTTTAATAAATGCATTATATTTTGGTTATTTGAAAAATATATATATATATACTTTTTATGTTAAACAAGTCTTTATTAGACTGAAGGCTTATGGTATGGAACATATACCATATAAGTCACAGTCTCTTCACACAGAATAATGATAATTTATCCCTTTTAGAAGTGAATAACATTTTTTTAGTAGTGTTGCTGGTAAAAATATAAAATGATCTAAGTTCAAAATATGATGGCAACTCACAAAAGAAGTCTTTCTCAGAGGGTTACAGTCTGTATAGTTTAACAAAGACTGGCTTTGGCTCTTCATTTCAAAAGCATACCTCTTTCCTGCCATATTGATACCATCCCAGAGAGTAGAATCCATATCACCAACTTAAAAAGGATATTGCTCAGTTAAGAAAGTAGTAACAGATTTACATCAAAGATAAAGAAGGGAAATCATCATCAAAGTATTTGAAATCACAAGAACTTTAAAAATTCAGGACTTTGAAATTTCCCTCCTGAGATATTGATGCTTTTAGTACATAGTCGCTAGTAAGACAGATGCATTCTATCATTCCAAGCTGTACTTATAAATATGTTGCTTGGTATTGAAAAATAGATATTATGTCTTAGCACAAAATGGCAGCAGTTACTTCTGGTAAATATTTTTGGTGAGTTGCACTCTTTGGTGAGAAGCAAAATATCATTGAGAAGCCACCTTATTTTGTTTCTTTCCTACCTCCTGATACTCTCAGAATCTTTAAGTAATTTTCAGAGGAGAAACCACAAGACCACAAAGAATGAATGAAGACCATCTATGTTTAGCCCATGGACCATCAGATCTGCTCTAGGCCAATCAGCTTGCATTGCTGTATCACCTGTTGCACGTGGAATTTCCCTTAGAGTTTCTATCGCTCTAACAAGTGATGGCCAGAAATGATTTCTCTCTCACAAGCTAGGTCAAGATCCATTTTTCTCCTCGGAAAGTTTTCTACATGCCCACTAGTTGCTTTTTGTGGCTTGGCATTGGACAGGAGTTGCTGAAGGTGCCTACCCCTGCCTTGACTTTTCCAAACAAGTCTGAGGCCCTGGTTGTTTACTTAGACACGTCCTTGCTTAAAGGACACTACAGAGGCATGTCTTTCCTCAAGGATGCTTACCCTGCTGGTTGTTTCTAATAGTTAATTGTAGTTCAAGCAGTTTTTACAATAAAAGCCTAAGGAGGCAGGCAATCGAGGCTGCATGGTCCCTAAAGCCAAATAGCTCCTTAGCCTTCTCTTTCACAAAAACGTGTGTCAGAGGAATCTATTCATCCATCACTCAGGGTCTGTTAGTCAGACCTGGCAAGTGGTTCCCAGTGTGAGGAACCATGAAGGCAACAAAACGCCATGGAACCCACGAAAACTAAGAGTAAGAAAATGGAAGTGTGCAGTGAGTCATTGGAGCCCACTTGGGATTTCCAAGTTGGAGGGAATTGTTTGTCAGCTAAGGAACTAACTATCTCTGTTATGTTTCTTAAGAATGTGAGTATGCTTTTCACTGAAAAAATAAGCCAACTTCTGAAGGTAAGGGGAAAAAAAGGTTTTTCCTGTATTTGTATAAAAACAAGGGTTTGATATATATTATTAAAACAGTTATGTTAATCAGGAACTTGATTATTTTAAATGGATAAATTATTTAATACTGTTTAATAATAATACTATATAATAATATAAAGTGTTTGACTACCTCCCCAGGGTTTAAAATTTGAGATTTGCTTTCCCTCCTTATAATGGAAATTTTGTACTTAAGGTATATGGGAAGCTCTGTCAAATAAGGAAATGATAATTATATTCTATTTATATATGCATATTAAATAGTTTCTAATATGATTTCATTTATAACTAATTGTTATAAGTTATAATATTGTGAAATATTATGTTTTGCAGAAAGGACAGGATTCCATGCTATTTACATTATAATCAAATCAATAACCATATTATTTTAAATTTCTTCTCATTTGGAGACAGTCACTGTTTGTTATAATACATTTTTAAAAAGTTTCATCTTTTGAGAGATCCATAGAAAGGACTCTGATTTATTTTAAGCTACATATTTATAAGAATAAACTTTCAGATCATCCCCTCAAATTGGGTAAAAATTATTAGAACTCTATAGAGTATCAATTTATAGAAATACTGGCTGAAAAATCAGGAGAAGTAGAAGTCGATTATAGGACTAGATGAACTAAAAATATTTATAGTTTTGGTAATTATTGTTCTCATACTAATATGTTTGTTTGCATGAATCAAATAAAAATCTAATTCCTTCATTAGAGGACATAAGTCACTTTCCAATTATAGTTTTATTAACCAAAACTTTGCTGAAATATCATGAGTGAAAGAGAGACATGCCAGGCCTCTGGGTGTCACCAGAAAACTCTAAGGAATAAAGATTGTCTTTGAAGCTGATAAGCCCCTTAGATAAATAGCCTGGTACCTTGCTTGGTCATGTGGCTCCTGGCAGTCTTTCCAGGTAAGGAACGAAGGTTGCTTTCCTGAGAGATGGCATGAAAGAAATCCCAAGACACCTGTAGGGACCTCGACTTGAGGAATGTACCCCAGTTCTATAGTTTTTGCAGGCAAAGCCTGATGGCAACTGTGTGGTTTGGATTCTTTGCCCTAGGAGTAAACTTTCTCATGAGATTCCAGCAAATCATATTTTAAAAAATAAAAATAGCCTATGTAATCCACTGTTATTCTTGATGTGTTTATGCAAACAATCAGGCCAAATTATGACTAGAATTACTACAGTAAGTGAATTAGTCTTTAATAAAAATATGGGTGATTTCAGAGAGAAAAATTGTTTCAACAGGAAGTTATTAGAAACTGTTCTAACTTTTGCCCAATAATACTGAATTTTATAACACAGTTTGTCTCCATGAGATTACAAGCCCTACATACACTTAGGGAATACTACTTCTAGGCACCATTGCCACCCCTTTCTGTGGCCAGGTCTCAACGTCCCTCTGACAGAGAGCAAGGATCTCTTGGCTCTGAGAGAAACCTTCGACCTGCCTCAGCATGAAGCAGTTACGGAAGAAATCCAGCATCCCCTTTTCCTGAAAGAATTCAGAGCCAAGGTCCTTGAGGGGATATAGTAGGCAGTTAGACAGACATGAGTAGAGCAAGGATGATAGGCGAACATACTTTTCACCACTTCAACAACTCTGAAGCTGGGAATAGAGGAGCCTGTGTAGAACTAAGCTTTAATCTTAACTAATTAGAAGGAATTTATAGTTTCATGTAATAGAAGGTATAGAGATGAAGGGAAAAGGAAGTGAAGTAGACAAACTGAAAGGAGATGGGTAAGTTACAGAAGGTATGTATAAGTTGCAGAGGATTTGTACAAGTAAAGAAGAACTAGAGTTGAGGAAGTAAAAATTGTAAGGAAGGATATAAAGAAATGGATATAACAGGAAGAAAGGAAAATAGAGTAGGTATATTTAAGAATAACTGTAAAAGTTATAAAAATGTTTACAAAAGTCATAAAGATTATAAAGAAAAATCTTAAAAGGAATTATAAGTATATTGAATAATAAACCTAATAGATAGAGCACCTGAATTTATCTGAAAAGTAATATATTATTTTAAATCTTAGAACATAGATTTATGTGAATAGGTGGTTAAGTTTTTCTTAAAGTTTTCTTTTCAAGGCCTGTATGAAATAGTGAGGTAACTCAGCTGTGAATCCAGCAAGCAGAACCAATAAGCATGGTCATACTGACCCACCAGGAGTCAAAGCATCATCTCATCAACATCATCTCATCGCCTGACAATAGTTGATGTCTACAGACCCCAGGCTTGCACATAGCTCCATTCCTCACCCTAGACCCTTCTACTTTATAATCCTGTCCCCTACATCTTGCTAGAAGGCAAGATTTAAGACTTGTAAGTACCCTATCTTCTTAATTAGAATAACCATTGCTGTCATTATAATTCTCTTTTTTTTTGTTATAGTCTACAAAATCTGAAATTGAACAGTAAACTCGATTTGCAGACCCTACCATTCCAAAGCAGAAAGTTCACCACCTTCTTCTGTCTTTTGCAGCTAGGAAAACAAAAAGGGGAAGGATGTGGGGAGGCACGGGATGGGAGTTGGCTGAAGGTGCCTGCCCCTGCCTTGACTTTCTAAAAAAGTCTGAGCCCCCAAGTGTTTACTTAGACACGCCCTTGCATAAAGGATACTACAGATGCATGAGTTTTCTCAAGAATGCTTACCCTGCTGATTGTATTTAGAGGCTAATTTTAGTTCAATGTTTTGTTACAATGAATGTCTAAGGAGGCAGGCAATCTAAGATGCTTAGTTCCTAAAGCCAAATAGCCCCTTAGCCTTTTCTTTTACAAAAATGTGTGTCAGAGTAATCTATTCATCCATTAATCAGGGTCTGCTGGTCAGTCCCGGCAGCTTTTCCTGAAACCTGGAGAATCCTTTTTTCCAATCGCTAAATGTATCCTGTGCCTTCATTAGCACCAATGAATTCTAACAATAAAGACATGAAGTTCAGGTGGAATCTGAAACACTGATTCTAAGGCTTTCTTAGATCTTCTTTTGCTTCAAGGGACTGATTGTAGAAAAGCAGGTTGAGGTACTTCTATACCTCTTTCTTTATAAACTCATGCATTTGCTTTTTTCCTCTTTCTTCTAGATTGATTACTAATTTGTCCACTATGTCTTGTAACTGTCAGCCCAACCTTAGGTTATAAAGAGGTTGTGTCTCATGAACTACTGTTTTGCATTTTGGACATCTGTTGCTATAGTCAAAATGTCTTACAATGCAGCTTTTACAACATGTATGAAGATATTCTGTAATTGTATTTGCATCCGTTAAGTAGTAACCTTTGCAAATGGAACACAAGATGAATGGGATCAGCTCAGAGGGATTAATCTGCTCTTAAGTGCTCGTTCTTATCCTTTGATTCTGGCCCATATCCCTCCCGCATCAGCGAGAAGTGGCTCATCTCTCCCTCCTTCTCTTTTTTCTCCAGCTCCTCATCCTCTTCCAAGGCCTCCTCCTCCTCCTGGAAGGGGACCCTCAAGTGGCCCAAGTTGTGCTTGACTCCACCTCAGGGGGCCAAGAGCATGAGTAGCCAGGAGCTCCTGCCTCTGGCAAAGGTGGTGGGCCCTCCTCATCCCCTGTGGGTACCAGGGTGAGGGCAGAAGAGAAAATGAGTTGTGTGTGTGTGTGTGTGTGTGTGTTATGTGGGGCAGGCGGGGAGGGGGGCGCGGAGGTGGGCAGGGAGAAGCATGGCTGTGGCTCCCGCCTCCTTGGCAGCGGTTGTGTTCTTGAATATATTTTGAGATAAAATTCTGCTCCTTAACTTTCCCTATAATGAAAGCCTGTGATAATGGCACAGCAATAGACAGGCTGCAATCAAGGAAAATCTCACCATGAGACATCCATGACCAGTTTCTTACAAATTACTGGAGGGTGACTAGTTCATAAATATATCTATTTTGTGACCACAGTTTGGGAAGATACGAGTGTGGATACATTTCCTTATTATCAATAATAAAAATGAAAATGCTTTCTTGAAGTGTTTGTTGTTATGTGTTTTTTTTAGTTTCCCCATAGAAGCTGATTTATAGAAGACAAACCAAAGATTGTTTCCAGTATGAATCTTAGGACACCTAAGGGCATGGTGTTCAATTTCCCCTTTGGAGCCAAGATCAATTACCCCAGCCAGTACAGTATCTCCCTTCTTTCCTGTTGATTCAGAGGCCTAAGGAGTACAAAAAGGCTAGATGGCAGTCTTATTTCCAGTTTGATAAAATCATTGTTGTATCTCCTGGTAGAACAGTTCTTCACTTTATACAATGACTTCCAGGCCAGCAGAACATAGGTCATAGGAAGAGGAAACACATTTTGCTACTGTGTTACTAGGGGCAATAGTGAGTGGTGACACATTTTTACCCCTTCATTCCTGCACTTGTGAATCCTGGTTCCTGGAGAGACAGCACCATTTATTGCATGCAGATTCCAAGGGCACATACCAAGGTTTCAGGCTGGTACCTCGGTTGCAGGCTCATTCCCTGGCCTTGCTTGTGAAGCATCCATCTTGTATGAAAACTGCTGTTTGAAATTTTAACCCTGCTAATTGGCTTCTGTAAATTCTTGCTTGCTAAAACTACTCCCACTTCAGAGAGGTCATAAAACCTTCCCCAGACAAGGTTATCAGTGTTGGCACCAGGCTAGGCCTCTGGTTGAGGTCTCAAGGCCCAGCACATACGGGCTCTTTAAGAACTTGCAAAACGGGCCGGAAACACTCCATATGTGGGAGGCAAATAAGGTAAAAACATATAAATAGGGAAAATTCCTACATGTTGGGGCCTAGAATTTGAGAGACATTTTCCTCTGGACCTGCGCGTAATAAATGTAACTCCATCTCTCTAAGTATTGCTTTGTTCTTCTTTGGTTTTCTGTAACACTTGGGTCCGGGAGCATGCAGGAGGCAACCAATTGATGTGTCCCTATGAAATCGATGATTCTCGCTCTCTGTCTCCTTTCCATCCTTCCACACATTCTAAAAATCAATGAAAGATATCTTCAGAAAAGATTAACATCAACAACAACAATGACAAAAACAAGAAAATAAAAAACTAATGTTAATTTATTTAGATTATCCTAAACCATGTTGGCATCTCTGAACTGCTAATCATCTTCTCTACCTTGCTACCTAAACATTCCCTTTAAATTTCAGAGAAAAGGAGTCAAAATTTTCGTATCTTAAATATATGCTCACAATAAGTGTAGTATATAATTGTTGTACATAAGTCAATGACCTTTATGCACACATGAAAATTGATATCTATTAGAGCATCGGCCTGCAGACTCAAGGGTCCCAGGTTCCATTCCAGTCAAGGGCATGTACCTTGGTTGTGGGCAAATACCCAGTAGGGAGTGTGTAGGAGGCAGCTGATCAATGTTTCTCTCTCATCAATGTTTCTAACTATCCCTTTCCCTTCCTCTCTGTTAAAAAAATCAATAAAATATATTTAAAAATTGATATCTATGATGTCTACGTAATAATTATTAACAATGTCTTCAAGATCTGTTTTTATTATAATCTTGTGCAAAATGATGAAACCTAAAGTGAGCTGACATAACTTTGGTAGCAAGTCCTATTATAATAATGAAATATATAACCTTATTTAACAACTAAAAGTTTAGTATTATGAAATCTTCACAATATTATGTACACCTTAATGTATAACTTTCATAGATCTGATTTATTCATTTGTTTTGTATTGCCTGTCTGCCCCAGTAGAATATAAAAATTATAATGTGGGATGTCTTTCCTGTTTCTTGCTAAGTCCCCAGGACATAAAACCCAGCCCATGGGATAGTTGGAGAAAATTATATTTTAAATATTAAATAAATACATGAATAAACCACATTAGATCTGAAAAACCAATGAAATCAAAACCCATCACAAAATCCGTAGGTGGCATAGATTTCCTGGTTCTGTTTCTTCACCATTCCAGTGCCTCTTAACAAATCTGCATGTTTTTGGTTCCAATTACTGCCTTACTGGGTGAATGAATAGCGGTCACCAATAGGCTCCAAAACGTAAAGCGACTCATATGTGATCTAAATTTCCTATTACTTTTTAAAGAGTCCTGATATGTCTGAGGAGCCTCCTCTATGCTGTTATCCAGTGAAGAAGGCTGATTACAAGTATGCCACCTTAAACATGTGGCTTCCAAGATTGCCTTGGAATTATGGCCATTCCAGACAGCAGGGAGAAGGTAGATATATGGGGGAGCATGTGTGTGGGATATTTTGTGTGGGGGGGGGGGGGGTCCTGTAAATGGTGCTCTGGTGACTTAATTTTCACTCACAAAACATTGATCAACATTATTCACTTTGCCACACCATCTGTAAGGGAGTCTGAAAAACATAGTCACTCTATTGCTCAGAAAGATGAAGACATTTCATTTAAGACACAGATATTAGAGGGCACTTAGAAACCTTTCAATTGGAAAGCCAATAAGATATTGTAAGACAAAAAAGTTCCTCTGTTTAGAAGGGAGTCATGTTTGTTCATGTCACTGATAATTTCACATGCCTTTACAGCAGTCTTATATTTGTTTCTGTATTTCTTCATAAATTCTAAATGATTCAAATTCCCACTAAATATTCTTGTCTTCACAAAACTATAATTGATTTTGCATTGTAGTGTTGTAGCTGCCTTGTGTATATTCCTGGTATACTTTACTGATAAGTTCTGATTTAGCTTCTATAATATTTTTCCATGATTATTTTTAGTTATTTGTTCTAGGACTTGGGTGTGGTCCTTGAATTAGAAATAAGTGTAATAAATTATTTTTATAAATTAAATTGCATCAACAAAAATACTTGATATGTACAAGAATTTTATTGATAACTAACAAATAATAACAGAATTATATAAAGATTTCCTCATTAGCAATTACTATTCAAAATTTAAAATATTTGCATTTACATGTATGTTCCTAAGGAGATAAAAATACACATTGGTGTAAAATAATCTCTCTCAGATTTGCATGTTTACTTTACATCACCATTTAATCAGAGGCGCAAATGAAAATTTGCAGCTGGTGTCAAGATCAGTGGACATCATTTGCGTTTATATAGTAGCTGACTGTAAGGAATACTACAGGTATTCATAAAATGTGTGTGTCTTAACAGAACTGTTCAGTTTAGCACTGGAATTACAATACAAATAGAATGTACTATTCTTTTGTGAAGGTCTCTGGAACTATATCTCAAGGCAGAATTTTGGATGTACTTTCTGGAATTATGATGAAAATATTTATGGAAAGCATCATAAATGGATGTCCATCTGCAACTGTTTCACTATAAAGCTTTCATTGAGGCACAACATTAGAAACATTCTTATACCAATGTCATTTGAAATGAAGGCCACCTTTCTGGTTGTGTCAACAGGAATGATCATCTTAGGAGTGCTAGGAAATGGGTTCATCGGACTGGTGAACTGCATCGAATGGTCCAGGACTGGGAAAGTTTCCTCAGCTGATTTCATCCTCACCAGCTTGGCTCTGGCCAGAATCAGTCAACTGTTGGTAATACTATTGGATTCATTTACAATGGGGCTAGCTCCACATCTGTACGCTACTGGTAAACTAGCAAAGGTCGTTACTATTCTTTGGGCACTAACTAATCACTTAAGTACCTGGTTTGCCACCTGCCTCAGCGTTTTCTACTTCCTTAAGATCGCCAATTTCTCCCATTCCCTTTTCACGTGGCTGAAGTGGAGAGTCAACAGGGTGCTTCTTCTGCTTTTCCTGGGGTCTTTCTTCCTACTGTCTCTTAACCTCTTAATGCACGATGCTATTAGTGAATTGTGGTTGAATTCCTACAGGGTACATGAAATAAATATGACTTTGCAGTTTGAAGAAAATGAAATGCTCTATCTTAAAAGTCTTCTTCTTCTTACTTTGACCTATATTATCCCCTTTTTCCTGTCCCGGATCTCTTTGCTTCTTTTATTTCTCTCCTTGGTGAGACACACCAAGAATTTTCAGCTCAACCTGACGGGCTCAGGGGACTCAAGCACAGAGGCCCATAGAAGGGCCATGAAAATGGTGACCATGTTCCTCCTCTTCTTCATCGTTTACATTACTTCTCTTCTAACAGCAAGTTGGATCTTCACTAAAGTACAGACATATCAAGTCATGATGGTTGTCATAGTGATTTCAACTGCCTTTCCCTCAGGCCACTCTTTTATTATAATTTTGGGAAACAGCAAGCTAAGACAGATTGCCTTGAGGTCACTGTGGCACTTAAATTCTCTGAGAAAAAGCAAAACCTTTGCCTTTATAGACAGAATTTGAAATAACCTTGTGCATCCTATTGGAAAATACCTTAATAGAAAACTTTCAGCATTTCTTTATATCAGGGTTTGTTAAAGAGCACTAAAATTTCCCTACAACATGCCTTTAGTAATTATATTTTCTTAAAGTGATGAGACATAATATTTGACTAAAGGGCATATCTCCACTGTATTAACAGTTTCTGGTAACAGTAGAGTATTTGAGACCTGAAGAAGTATGGTTATAAAAGTCTATAATGAAATATTGATAAATGTATAAGCAATATACAATGTAATATGAATAACTGTATATAGAATTACAGTCACTAAAAGGAAAAAAGTAACACAAATTTTTCTAACTAAAGATAAGTTTGAAAGTAGAATCCAAAAAGAATTGTAAATGTTATTTATAATAATATGTTATATAAACATAAAAGTGTTAATATTAGTGTGATGCTTCTAATGTTGGAAAGGATATGAAATAATAGGAATTTTCATACCATATTTATTTGATTATGCATTGATAAAACAACTTTGTTCAAGAGTATGGCATTATGCATTCAATGTGAACATGCGTATCCTAGGACCCATTAATTGTACTCCTCCTTGTTATACTAGAGAATTTTTCATACATGTGTGACAGAATATACATGCAAAAATGTGCACGTTACTACTGTTCTTAATAGCTGAAATTGAGGAGTCATGTAATTGCTCAAATTGAGAAATCATATAAATGCCCATCCTCTCTAATAAAATGGTAATATGCAAATTAACCATCACTCCGCTACACAAGCCACGCCCACCAGCCAAGCCACGCCCACCAGCCAATCAGGGCGAGTATGCAAATTGACCCCAATCCAAGATGGCTACAGCCACAGAGAGCAAGGTTTCCCAGGTAACAGAGGAAGCTAAGCTTTCCATAGCGGTTGCAGGCTTAAGCCTCCACTCAAGCTACAAAGTTTCAATTATAGAAGGTAAACAAATTCAAACAAATGGCGGCAGAATGGAGCTTGAGAGAGCAGGCCAGGGTTGCCGGCAGCAACAGGGGAAGCAAAGCTTTCCGCACACCCTGGCCGGGCTCACCCGCTTAAGGCTACAAAGTTTCAATTGTAGGTGAATTAACTGCCACAGAAATGGCTGCCGCCCCGGAGAAAGCAGCAGGCTTGGCTCCGCTCCAGGCTACAAAGTTTCAATTGTAGAAGGAAAATAAATTCCAGATACCAGGGCCTCCTCTTGGGTTGCCAGGGGGTGTGGCTGGCCTGCAAACCACCACAGGCCCCTCGCTCAGGCCGCCCCACGCCCCAAGGGAACCCCACCCTGATCCGGGACACCCTTCAGGGCAAACCAGCTGGCCCCCACCCGTGCACCAGGCCTCTATTCTATCTAATAAAAGAGTAATATACAGATTGATCATCACTGCAACACACAATATAGCTGCCCCCATGTGGTCAAAGATCCTGCCCCCATGTGGACACAAGATGGCCACCACTAGATGGCCAGCAGGAGAGGGCAGTTGGGAGGCACCCGGCCTGCAAGGGAGGGCAGTTGGGAGGGACCAGGCCTGCAAGGGAGGGCAGTTGAGAGGGACCAAGCTTGCAAGGGAGGGCAGTTGGAGGTGATCAACCCTGCAGGAGAGGGCAGTTAGGGGTGACCAGGATGGCAGAGGAGGGAAGTTGGGGGCAAACAGGCTGGCAGGGGAGCAGTTAAGCATCAATCAGGCTGGCAGCGGAGTGGTTAGGGGGTGATCAGGCTGGAAGGCAGAAGTGGTTAGGGGCAATCAGGAAGGCAGGCAGGCAAGCAGTTGGGAGCCAGCAGTCCTGGATTGTGAGAGGGATGTCCGAATGCCCGTTTAGGCCCGATCCCACCAGGATCGGGCCTAAACGGGCATTCGGACATCCCTCCAGGAGTCCCAGATTGGAGAGGGTACAGGCTGGGCTGAGGGACAACCCCCCGCCGTGCACGAATTTCGTGCACCGGGCTTCTAGTTAGTTATAAAATAGACAAATAAATCATGGCATACGGACACAATAGAAAATGAAGAAATTAGACCTATAAATTTCTTAGTTCCTTGATGGAGAAAAAAGACAGAGACATAGAAAGGTAAATTTGTAAAAGCAAAATACATATTTAGTGTAGTGCAACTTCTGTAATAAAATGATTCAGATTAATGATAATAGCTGGGCAAGTAATAAGCAGAGAAGAGAAGTTTGCTTGCTAATGATGCTATTAAAATATAAAATAAAGTTTATATACTGTATTTTTATATAGAGGTTATATGTATTCCATATGACAATTCTATACCAGCAAAGTTCTTTTTGTTTGATTTACAGTGCCTTAATTTTATAATGCAGTAAAAAATAGCAAATATATTATCAGAAATATTTTGTTTGTAACTTACTCTTGATAAAGTTTTAGTTGATATTGTTCTTTCAAATTAGACCTGATGTTGAGAATTATGTATCATAAGCCATGGAATAGATCTGTAATGTTCTTTCATTACACTGAATTCTGTCTCTTAGAAAACTGGATAAAGTCACAATGTTCAGAGATCTCCCATTTAACTGCCTTCTTCATCATCATCATCACCATCATCATCCTGTTACCTCATTTAATGATTTATATTTCAAATGTTTACACACATAATTTGGGCAATGTGTGAATTATTTCTTAATGATCATTGTATCTAAATTATATGAGTAATTAGCAAAGTTAACATCAAGTGAAAAGCTTTATAAATGGAATGTTCTTTTATTTTCAATGTATTGCTTGAGCAAATTATTCATGGATGACCTTAAAATCATGGAATTAAGCTACTGAGACCCATTTGTAACATTCGAAATAAAGTAAATGCAAAATGACTCCTAAAAAACAACTCATGGAATAGGATTGTGTCTCTTTGACTGATGTATTTATATTTTGGTTATTTGAATATACATATATATATTTTTATATCGATGAAGTCTTTATTGTACTGAAGGCTTATGTTACCGAACATAAACCACATAGGAGACAGTCTCTTCACACAGAATAATGGTAATTTATCTCTTTTAGAAGTAAACAACAAAAAAACAAAAATAATAAAAAAAATGATGCAAGTTTAAAAAATGTTGGCAACACACAAACGTGGCTGATAGTTTTGGTCTTTCTCAGAGGGATACAATTTGTATAGTTTAACAAAGTCTGGCTTTGAATCTTCATTTCAAAAGCGTACTTCTTTCCTGCCTTACTGATGCCATCCATAAAGTAGAACCAACACAACCAACTTAAAAAGGATATGGCTCAATGAAGAAAGTAGTTACTGATTTACATCAAAAATTAGGAAACAAAATCTTTATCAAAGTATTTGAAATCACAAGAACTTTAAAAATTCAGGACTTCGAAATTTCCCTCCTGAGATATTGATGCTTTTAGTACATAGTCGCTAGTAAGACAGATGCATTCTATCATTCCAAGCTGTACTTATAAATATGTTGCTTGGTATTGAAAAATAGACATTATGTCTTAGCACAAAATGGCAGCAGTTACTTCTGGTAAATATTTTTGGTGAGATGCACTCTTTGGTGAGAAGCAAAATAGCATTGAGAAGCCACCTTATTTTGTTTCTTTCCTACCTCCTGATACTCTCAGAATCTTTAAGTAATTTTCAGAGGAGAAACCACAAGACCAGAATGAATGAGTGAAGACCATCTATTTTTAACCCATGGACCATCAGATCTGCTCTAGGCCAATCAGCTTGCATTGCTGTATCACCTGTTGCACGTGGAATTTCCCTTAGAGTTTCTATCGCTCTAACAAGTGATGGCCAGAAATGATTTCTCTCTCACAAGCTAGGTCAAGATCCATTTTTCTTCTCAGAAAGTTTTCTACTAGCCCAAATAGTTGATTTCTGTGGCTTGGCATTGGACAGGAGTTGCTGAAGGTGCCTACCCCTGCCTTGACTTTTTCAAACAAGTCTGAGACGCCAGGTTTTTACTTAGACACGTCCTGGCTTAAAGGACACTACAGATGCATGTGTTTTCTCAAGGACGCTTACCCTGCTGATTGTATCTAGAGTTTAATTGTATTACACGCTGTCGTTATAATAAAAGCCTAAGGAGGCAGGCAATCGAAGATGCTTAGTTCCTAAAGCCAAATAGCCCCTTAGCCTTCTCTTTCACAAAAAATGTGTGTTAGAGTAATCTATTCATCCATCAACCAGGGTCTGCTGGTCAGTCCCGGCAGCTTTTCCTGGAACTTGGAGAAACATTTTTTTCATTAGCTTAAAATATCCTGTGCCTTCATTAGCACCAATGAATTCTAGTAATAAAGACATATGAAGTTCAGGTGGAATCTGAAACACTGATTCTAAGGCTTTCTTAGACCTTCTTTTGCTTCAAGGGACTGGTTGTAGAAAAGTAGGTTGAGGTACTTCTATACCTCTTTCATTATAAATTCATGCATTTGCTTTTTTCCTCTTTCTTCTAGATTGATTACTAATTTGTCCACTATGTCTTGTAACTGTCAGCCCAACCTTATGTTATAAAGAGGTTGTGTCTCATGAACTACTGTGTTGCATTTTGGACATCTGTT
The DNA here is from genome assembly GCF_951640355.1 of Cnephaeus nilssonii. Taxonomy (NCBI): domain Eukaryota; kingdom Metazoa; phylum Chordata; class Mammalia; order Chiroptera; family Vespertilionidae; genus Cnephaeus; species Cnephaeus nilssonii. The sequence continues at coordinate 22,907,190 of NC_137077.1, read as the reverse complement.
GCTATAATAAAAATGTCTTACAATGCAGCTTTTACAACATGAATGAAGATATTCTGTAATTGTAGTTGCATGAGTTTCTGTTAAATAATCTCTAGAAATGGAACACAAGATGAATGGGGTCAGCTCAGAGGGATTATTCTGCTTTTAAGTGTCCCTCAGCCCCGCCTGCACTGTCTCCAATCTGGGACCCCTTGGTGGATGCCCGACTGCCCATTTAGGCCCGATCCCACTAAATGAGCAGTCGGACATCTCTCTCACAATCCAGGACTGCTGGCTCCCCACCTCTCGCCTGCCTGCCTGCCTGATTGCCCCTAACTGCTTCTGCCTGTCAGCCTGATCACCCCCTAACCACTCCCTTGACAGCTTGATCAATACCTAACTGCTGCCCTGATTGCCCCTAACTGCCCTCCCCTACAGGCCTGGTCCCCCCCCAAGTGCCCTCCCCTACAGGCCTGGTCCCCCCCAAGTGCCCTCTCGTGCAGGCCTGGTCCCCCCCAACTACCCTCCCCTGCAGGCCTTGTCCCTCCCAAGTGTTCTCCACTGCAGGCCTGGTCTCCCCCAACTGCCCTCCCCTGCCAGCCTGGTTGCCCCTAAATCTCCTCCCTTGCAGGCCTGGTCCTCCCCAACTGCCCTCCCTGGTCACTTAAACTGCTCTCCTCTGCAGGCCCGTTCACCCATAACTGCCCTCCCCTGCTGGCTGGGTCACTCCTAACTGTGCTCCCCTGAAGGCCTGGTCACCCCCAACTGCCCTCCTCTGTAGGCCTGGTTCCTTCCAACTGCCCTCCCTTGTTGGCCTGGTCACCCCAACTGCTCTCCCCTACAGCCCTGGTCGCCCGCAACTGTCCTCCTTTGTTGGCCTGGTTGCCCCAAATGCTCTCCCCTGCAGGCCTGTTCCACCCCAACTGCCCTCCCTTGCAGGCCTGGTTCCCCCCTTCCAAATGCCCTCCCCTGCTGGCCTGATCACCCACAACTGCCCTCCCCTGCTGGCCACCTTGTGACGGCCATCTTGTGTCCACATGGGGTGGCCATCTTTGACCACATGAGGGCAGCCATCTTATGTGTTGGAGTGACGGTCAATTTGCATATCACATCTTTATTATATAAAACTAGAGGCCCGGTGCATGAAATTCGTGCACGGTTATGGGGGTGTCCATCAGCCCAGCCTGCACCCTCTCCAATCTGGGACATCCCTCTCACAATCCAGGACTGCTGGCTCCCAACTGCTCTCCTGCCTGCCTTCCTGATTGCCCCTAACCGCTTCTGCCTGCCAGCCTGATTACCCCCTAACCACTCCCCTGTCAGCCTGATTCATTCCTAACTGCTACCCTGCCAGCCTGTTTGCCCCTAACTGCCCTCCCCTGCAGGCCGGGTCACCCCTATCTGCCCTCCCCTGCAGGCCTGGTCCCCCCCGCAACTGCTTTCCCCTGCAGGCCCGGTCACCCCCAACTTCCTTCCTCTGCCGGCCTGGTCACCCCTAACTGCCCTCCCCTGCAGGCTTGATCACCCCCAACTGCCCTCCCTTGCAGGCTTCGTCCCTCCCAACTGCCCTCCCCTGCTGGCCTGATCACCCACAACTGCCCTCCCTTGAAGGCCTAGACCCTCCCAACTGCCCTCCCCTGCTGGCCGTCTTGTTGTGGCCATCTTGTGTCCACATGGGGGCAATCATCTTTGACAACATGGGGGCAACCATCTTGTGTGTTGGAGTGAGGGTCAATTTGCATATTATTCTTTTATTAGATAGGATAGAGGCCTGGTGCATGGGTGTGGGCCAGATGGTTTGCCCTGAAGGGTGTCCCGGATCAGGGTGGCGGTTCCCTTGGGGTGTTGGGTGGTCTGGGCGAGGAGCCTGTGGTGGTTTGCAGGATGGCCATGCCCCCCCGGAGACCCAAGCGGAGGCCCTGGTATCTGGGATTTATTTATCTTCGATAATTGAAACTTTGTAGCCTGGAGTGGAGCCAAGCCTCCTGCTTGCTCTGTGGCTGCAGCCATTTTTGTTGGGATTTATTTATCTTCTATAATTGAAACTTCATATCCTGGAGTGGAGGCCTGGTCCAGCCAGGGCAGGCGGAAAGTTTGGCTTCCTCCATCTCTGGGGGCAACTCAAGCCTCCTGCTCTCTCCAGCTCTGTGGCTGCCCCCATTTTTGTTGGGATTTATTTACCTTCTATCATTGAAACTTTGTAGCCTGGAGTGGAGGCCTGGACCAGCAAGGCAGGCAGAAAGCTTGACTTCCTCCATTGCTGGGAAAACCCAAGCCTCCCTCCTGCTCTCTGTGGCCACAGCCATCTTGGTTGGGTTTATTTTCATATTTGCTCCAATTGGCTGGTGGGCGTGGCTTGTGGGCATGGCTTGTGGGTAAATTTGCATATTACTCTTTTATTAGATAGGATAATTTTCACTGTATATTCAATGTACTGGGCTTTTATGTTTTCCTAATGACAAAGTTGATGAATACAAATTATGAGGAGGTTAAACAAAAAAAATTACAAATCAATGAAAGAGAATATGTCTATATTTGCATGCTAGCAAATGAGAATTCAGCTTTTACAACAACATCAGTTATGATATATTCCAGCTTACAGCAAGGACATTATTTGAATAGGAGTTAATTTGAGCTGTTAGGGTAATAACAATGTTTTCATAAAGAAAGCATTGAACTCTTGCATTAGCATTCCCTGGTGTTTTCCTGCTTGGCATTGGTCATAGAATTTAAAAGAAAGAAGAATTTTATACACATTCAAAATCAGCTGCAAATGGAACTTAAGGTCAGAATAGTAAAGGATTCACGACCAATAATATTTGACTTGACTTTTTTTTTTTCTTTTTAGACATGATAAATTTATTACCGAGCATTTTTTCCATCCTCATAATAGTACAATGTGTTCTAGGAAGTTCAGCCAATGGCTTCATAGCGCTGGTGAACTGCATTGACTGGGTCAAGAAACACAAGGTCTCCTGCACCGATCGAATTCTCACTGCTCTGGCGGTCTCCAGAATTGGTTTGCTCTGGACAATAGTATTCAATTGGTATGGAACTGTCTTGCATCCAGCGATCTATAGTTCAGAAGTAAAACCTATTGTTCATATTATCTGGGTGGTAAGCAACCAATTTAGTCTCTGGCTTGCTGCTAGCCTCAGCATACTTTATTTGCTCAAGATAGCCAATTTCTCCAGCCTTTTATTTCTTCACCTAAAATGGAGAGCTAAAAGAGTGGTTCTCATGATACTCTGGGGGTCTTTGGTCTTCTTGGTTTTTCATCTTGCAGTGATAAGCACAGATGCAAAAATGCAGATGAATGAATATAAAGGAAACATCACTTCGGAGAGCAAATTGAGGAACATCGCACACCTTTCAAAAGTGATCTTATTCATACTTGCAAACCTCATACCCTTTACTATGTCCCTGACAGCTGTTCTGCTGTTAATCTTTTCCCTGTGGAAACATCTGAAGACGATGCAGCTCAGTAGCAAAGGATCCCAAGATCCCAGCACCGAGGTCCACCTAAGAGCCATGCAAACTGTCATCTCCTTTCTCTTGCTGTTTGTCATTTTCTTCGTGGCACAAATCATCGCAGTTTGGAATTCAACTACTCAGCAGAACAATTCACTTCGGATGCTTTGCAAGGTTCTTGGAAGCCTGTATCCGTCAAGCCACTCATTTATCCTGATTTGGGGGAATAAGAAGCTGAGACAGGCCTTTCTGTCATTTCTGAGGCAGGTGAGGTGCTGGCTGAAGGAAAGGAAATAAATGGGGCACCTTGTGTCTTCTGTAAGAAAATAAACTGTTGAAGTTTGCAATGTTTTGTACTTCCTACTACATTTCTTAATGTGTATGGAATTAGGTAAGGTATACCTAGAAAAACTTGTACTGAAGTTTATCACAAAAATATATATGTGTGCAAGTTTATAAAAATACAAGAAAGATTATAAGATTGGCATATTATATTTTTAGGTAAGCAAACTATTTTTATAAAATATTGTAAGAAATTGCTCAGAATTATTACTTTATGAACACTTCACATACATATTCTATGTTTTCATCTTGCAAGCAAAGAATTTATGGTCTATATGTATGCATTTTTAAGGACTGTCAAGTCATCTCAGGGGATTATTGACATTTTCCATTGTAATTAGTACCACACGTATGTACCACAGTGAGTTAAAATTTTTTTATTTGAACCTCCAATCTTTGGGATGGTAAGGGTATTCAATTCCAAATCACACACTGAGGATAGATGCTTGAAATAGATATTATTCCATCATGAATTCTTACTTCCTGGCTAATAGAAAATAATCAGAACTCTTGGGAAAAGATGCATGTAATGGAATTAAAGAGTGACAAAAATATTTAGAATGTATTTCATATTCATGTACAATAAATAGTACGAAAGATTATTAGATTTAATACAATAGGTGAAAGCTTAGAAAATAAACAAGTTCTGCAATAGTAATAAAGAAGAAAGCAAAATAATCATGATGTTTTCACTGATGCTATTGTTTTTGAATTGAGAAGACATTTTCTAATTCAAAAACTTATATCAATTTTTAAGTTTACATATTCACCATGTTTGGGCCTCTGAATTTGGAATCATCTGCTCCATATTTCTATTTAAGAATTCCTTTTAAACTTCAGAGAAAATATTTAAATTTTACCTATCTTAAATATATGCTCAAAATAAGTGTAGTATATAATTATAGTACATAAGTCATTGATCTTTCTGCACACATGAAAATTGATATCTATGATGTCTATGTAATAAGTATAAAAAAGTCTTCAGATCTGTTTGTATTATAATCTTATGGAAAATGGTGAAATAGACATTGTGTTGAAATATATTTGGTTTCGAGTTCTATCATAAGGAAGAAATGTAGAACCTTGTTAAACAACTGGGGTGGGGGGGGGCTTTTCCTGGGAGGTGGGAGTGACTGGGGGGTGGTCAATCGAGGAAAAAGGAGACATATGTAATACTTTAAACAATAAAACAAGAAAGAAAAAGAAAAAAATTTTAAAAGAAAGAAAAGTATAACCTTGTTCAACAACTAAAATGGTAGTATTATGATATTTTAACAATAATATCTATACCTTAATATATATATTTCATTCATCTGATTTATTCATTTGTTTCTTTATCACCTGTCTGCTCAGTAGAATATAAGAACTATAATTTGGGATGATGTCTTTCCTGTTTCCTGCTAAGTCTCCAGGACATAAAACCCAGCCTATGGGATAATTATATTCTAAATATTAAATAATTACATGAATAAACCACATTAGATCTGGAAAACCAAGGAAATCAAAACCTATCACAAAATCAGTCGGTGGCATAGCTTTCCTGGTTCTGTTTCTTCACCATTCCAGTGCCTCTTAACAAATCTGTATGTGCTTGCTTCCAATTACTGCCTTAGACTGGGTGAATGAAGCGAGGTCACCAATAGGCTCCAAAACATAAAGCGACTCATACATAATCTAAATTCCCTATTGCTTTTAAACAGTCCTGATGTGTTCAAGGAGTCTCCTCTATGCAGTTATCCAGGGAAGAAGGCTGATCACAACTCTGCCATCACAGACATGTGAATTGCCTTCAATCATGGCCATTGCAGACAGGAGGGCGAAGAAAGATGTATGGGGAGCTTGTGTGGGAGATAATTTGGGTGTGGGCCTATAAATGGTGCACTTAATTTTCATTCACAAAACATTGATCCACATCATTCACATTGCCATACCATCTGTAAGGGAGTCTGAAAAACATAGTCACTCTATTGACCAGAAAGGAGACATACTGTTTAGGACATGGATATTGGAGGGCACTTAGAAATCTTAGAAGCTTTTCAGTTGAAAAGCCAATTAGATATTGTAAAACAAAAAAAGTTCCTCTGCTTAGAAGGGTGTCATATTTGTTCATGTCACTGATAATTTGACATGCCCTTACATCAGTCTTGAATTTATTTCTGTATTTCTTCATAAATTCTAAATAATTCAAGTTCCCACTAAAAATTCCTGACTTCAGAAACCTAGAATTGATTTTGCATTGTAGCATTTGTAGCTGCCTTGTATATATTCCTGGTATACATTGCTTATAACTTCTGATTTAGCTTCTATACTATTTCTCCATGATTATTTTCAGTTATTTGTTCTAGGACTTGGGTGTGGTCTTTGAACTAGAAATAATTGAAATAAGTTATTTATGTAAATTAAATTACATCAACAAAAATACTACAGATGTACAAGGATCTTATTGATAAGTAGCAAATCATAACTGAATTACATAAATGTTTTTCCCCCAACAATTACTATTCAAAATTTAAAATATTTGCATTTAGATGTATGTTCCAAGGTGATAGAAATACAAATTGGTGGAAAATCATCTCTCTCAGATTTGCATGTTTACATATTTTACTTTCTCCATTTAGTCAGTGGCACAAAGGAAAATTTGCAGCTGGTGTTGAGATAAGTGGACAACATTTATGTTTATACTAGAGGCCCAGTGCATGAAAATTCATGCACTGGAGGGGGGGGTCCCTCAGCCCTGCCTCCTCTCTCACAGTCCGGGAGCCCTTAGGGGCTGTAGGTGACCTGGTGATCAGGGGAAGGTGACACCCCATCACACCTGTACTGCTACTACTGGTAGCACAAGCCTCGGCTGACCCTAGTTACCTGAACCTCGGCGGGCTCTGGGTGGCTGGGCAGCTGCCATCTGAGGCTTGCCTGCACCTCGGGCCGACCCTGGGTGGCTGGGAGGCTCAGTGTAACTGTAGGACTCTGGAGGCAGATGCACGGCAAGGCGCTGCCATCTTGTGGCTGTGGGCACCACTATCTTTAAGGGTGAGGCAGCCAATTAGCATATTCCCTCCTTATTGGCTGTGGGCACCACCATCTTTGTGATGGTGTGAGGGTCAATTAGCATATTCCTCTTTATTAGATAGGATAGTAGCTAACTGTAAGGAATACTACAGGTATTCCTGAAATGTGTGTGTCTTCACAGAACTGTTCAGTTTAGCACTGGAATTACAATACAAATAAAATGAACTATTCTTTTGTGAAGGTCTCTGGAACTATATCTCAAGGCAGAATTTTGGTTGTTCTTTCTGAAATTATGATGAACATGTTTATGGAAAGCATCATAAATGGATGTCCATCTGCAACTGTTTCACTAAAAAGCTTTCATTGAGGCACAAGATTAGAAACATTCTTATACCAATGTCCATTTGAAATGAAGGCCACCTTTCTGGTTGTGCCAACAGGAATGCTCATCTTAGGAGTGCTAGGAAATGGGTTCATCGGACTTTGGATATTTATTTCAAAAGCATACTTCTTTCCTGCCATACTGATACCATCCCAGAGAGTAGAATCCACACTACCAACTTAACAAGGATAGTGCACAATGAAGAAAGTAGTAACAGATTTACATCAAAGATTAGGAAGCAAAATCATTATCAAAGAATTTGAAATCATAAGAACTTTAAAAATTCAGGACTTTGAAATTTCCCTCCTGAGGTATCTATGCTTTTTGTACATAGTCACTAGTAAAACAGATGCATTCTATTATTCCAAGTTGTACTTATAAATGATGCTTGGTGCTGAAAATACATATTATGTCTTAGAACAAAATGGCAGCAATTACGTTTGCTAAATATTTTTGGTGAGATGCACTGTTTGGTGAGATGCAAAATAACGTTGAGAAGCCACCTTATTTTGTTTCTCTCCCCCCTCCTGATACTCAGAATCTTCAAGTAATTTTCAGAGGAGAAACCACAGACCAGAATGAATGAATAAAGACCATCTATGTTTGGTCCATGGACCATCCGATCTGCTCTAGTCCAATTAGCCTGCATTGCTGCATCAGCTGTTACACATGGAACTTCCCTTAGAGTTTGTTCCAGTAAGTGATCACCACAAATGATTTCTACCTGACAAGCTAGGTTAAGATCCATTTTTCTTCTCAGAAATTTTTCTATATGTTTTTCCTGAAACTTGGACAAACTTTTTTTCCAATTGTTTAAAATATCCGGTGCCATCATTAGCACCAATAAATTCTAGCATTAAAGACATATCACGTTCAGGTGGAATATGAAACACTGATTCTAAGGCTTTCTTAAATCTTCTTTTGCTTGAAGGGACTGGTTGTAGAAAAGCAGGTTGAAGTACTTCTATACCTCTTTCTTTATAAACTCATGCATTTGCTTTTCCCCTCTTTCTTCTAGATGGATTATTAATTGGTCCACTATGTCTTATAAATGTCAGCCCAACCTTATGTTATAAAGAGGTTGTGTCTCATGAACTACTATGTTCCATTTTGGACATCTGTTGCTATAGTAAAAATGTCTTACAATGCAGCTTTTACAACATGTACTAAGACATTCTGTAATTGTAGTTGCATCTGTTAAGTAACCTTTGCAAATGGAACACAAGATGTGTGGGGTCAGCTCAGAGAGATTAATCAAGTGCTCTTGCTCATCCTTTGATTCTGCCCCACACCCCTCCAACCTCAGCAAGAAGTGGCTCATCTCTTCCTCTTCCTCCTCCTCGTTTTCTCCAGCTCCTCATCCTCTTCCAACTGATCCTGGAAGGGAACCCTCAAGAGGCCCAGGTTGTGCTCTGACTCCACCTCAGGGGGGCGAGGAGCATGAGCAACCAGGAGCTCCTGCCTCTGGCAAAGGTGGTGGACCCTCCTCATCCCCTGTGGGTACCAGGGTGAGGGCAAAAGAGAAGATGAGCTGTGTGTGTGTGTGTGTGTGTGTGTGTGTGTGTGTGTGTGTGGAGGGGGGGGGGTTGGAAGGGAGAGGGGAGAGGGGAACATGGCTGTGGCTCCTTCCTCCTTGGCAGCGGTTGTGTTCTTGAATATATTTTGAGATCAAATTCTGCTCCTTAAATTTTCCTATAATGAAAGCCTGTGGTAATGGCACAGCAATAGACAGGCTGCCATCAAAGAAAATCTCACCCTGAGACATTCATGATGAGTTTCTTTCTAATTACTGGAAGGTGACTAGTCCATCAATATATCTATTTTTGTGACCAAATTTTGGGAAAAGAAGGGTGTAGATACATTTCCTTAACAATAATAAAAAATGAAAATGCTTTCTTGAAGTGTTTGTTGTTATGTGTTTATTTAGTTTCCCCATAGAAACTGATTCATAGGAGAGGAACCAAAGATTGTTTCCAATATGAATCCTAGGACACCTAGGGCATGGTGTTCAATTTCCCCTTGGGAGCCAAGATCAAGTACCCCAGCCAGCACAGTCTCTCCCTTCTTTCCTGTTGATTCGGAGGCCTAAGGAGTACAAAATGGCTAAGTGGCAGTCTTCAATTCCCATCTGATAAAATCATCCCTATTTCTGCTGGTGGAAGTGTTCCTTCCTTTCTACAATGACTTCAGGCCCTCAGAACATACGGTCGTAGGAAGAGGAATCGCATTTTACTATTGGGTTACTAGGGGCAATAGTGAGTGGTGACTGGTTTTCACCCCTTGATTCCTGCACTTGTGAATCCTGGTTCCTGGAGAGACAGCACTCTTTATTGCATGCAGATTCCAAGGGCACGAACCAAGGTTTCAGGCTGGTACCTCGGTTGCAGGCTCATTCCCTGGCCTTGCTTAGGTCTGGGTGAATGCAGGAGGCAACCAATTGATGTGTCCCTCTCAAATCGATGTTTCTCGCTCTCTATCTCCTTTCTATCTTTCCACACTTTCTAAAAATCAATGAAAAAATATCCTCAGCAAAGTTTAACAATAACAACGACAAAAACAAGAAAATAAAAAACTAATGTCCATTTATTTAGTTTACCCTAAACCATGTCTGGGTCTCTGAACTGTGAATCATCTTCTCCATCTTGCTACCTAAATATTCCCTTTAAATTTCAGAGAAAAGGAATCAAAATTTTCTCATTTTAAATATATGCTCACAATAAGTGTAGTATATAATTGTTGTACATAAGTCAATTAACTTTATGCACACATGATAATTGATATCTATGATGTCTATGTAATAAATATTAAAAATGTCTTCAAGATCTGTTTTTATTATAATTTTGTGCAAAATGATGAAACCGAAAGTGTGTGGACATAACTTTGGTAGCAAGTTCTATAATAATAATGAAATGTATAACCTTAACAACTAAAAGTTTAGTATTATTAAATCTTCACACTATTATCTTTACCTTAATGTATACCTTTCATAGATCTGATTTATTCATTTGCTTTGTATTGCCTGACTGCCCCAGTAGAACATAAAAATTATTATGTGGGATGATGTCTTTCCTGTTTCCTACTAAGTCCAGAGGACATAAAAGCCAGCCCATGGGATAGTTGGAGAAAATGATATTCTAAATATGAAATAAATACATGAATAAACCACATTAGATCTGAAAAACCAATGAAATCAAAACCCATCACAAAATCCGTAGGTGGCATAGATTTCCTGGTTCTGTTTCTTCACCATTCCAGTGCCTCTTAACAAATCTGCATGTGCTTGGTTCCAATTACTGCCTTAGACTGGGTGAATGAACAGCGGTCACCAATAAGCTCCAAAACATAAAGCGACTCATACATAATCTAAATTCCCTATTGCTTTTTAAACAGTCCTGATGTGTTCAAGGAGTCTCCTCTATGCTGTTATCCAGTGAAGAAGGGTGATTGCAAGTATGCCACCTTAAACATGTGGCCTCCAAGATTGCCTTGGAATCATGGCCATTCCAGACAGCAGGGAGAATGTAGATATATGGGGGAGCACGTGTGGGGGATATTTTGGGGGTGGGCTTGTAAATGGTGCTCTGGTGACTTAATTTTCACTCACAAAACATTGATCAACATTATTCACTTCGCCACACCATCTGTAAGGGAGTCTGAAAAACATAGTCACTCTATTGCCCAGAAAGATGAAGACATTTCATTTAGGACATGGATGTTGGAGGGCACTTAGAAACCTTTCAATTGGAAAGCCAATAAGATATTGTAAGACAAAAAAAGTTTCTCTGTTTAGAAGGGAGTCATGCTTGTTCATGTCACTGATAATTTGACATGCCTTTACATCAGTCTTGAATTTGTTTCTGTATTTCTTCATAAATTCTAAATGATTCAAGTTCCCACTGAATATTCCTGTCTTCACAAAACTTTAATTGATTTTGCATTGTAGGTTTGTAGCTGCCTTGTGTATATTCCTGGTATACTTTGCTGATAAGTTCTGATTTAGCTTCTATAATATTTCTCCATGATTATTTTTAGTTGTTTGTTCTAGGACTTGGGTGTGGTCTTTGAACTAGAAATAATTGTAATAAATTATTTCTATAAATTAAATTGCATCAACAAAAATAGTTGATATGTACAAGAATCTTATTGATAACTAACAAATAATAACAGAATTATATAAAGGTTTCCCTCCTAGTAATTACTATTCAAAATTTAAAATATTTACATTTAGATGTATGTTCCAAGGAGATAAAAATACACATTGGTGTAAAATAATCTCTCTCAGATTTGCATGTTTACATATTTTACTTTCTCCATTTAGTCAGTGGCACAAAGGAAAATTTGCAGCTGGTGTCAAGACAAGTGGACAACATTTGTGTTTATATGGTAGCTGACTGTAAGGAATACTACAGGTATTCCTGAAATGTGTGTGTCTTCACCGAACTGTTCAGTTTAGCACTGGAATTGCAATACAAATAGAATGTACTATTCTTTCGTGAAGGTCTCTGGAACTATATCTCAAGGCAGAATTTTGGATGTACTTTCTGGAATTATGATGAAAATATTTATGGAAAGCATCATAAATGGATGTCCATCTGCAACTGTTTCACTATAAAGCTTTCATTACAAACATTCTTATACAGATGTCGTTTGGAATAAAGGTCTCCATTCTAGTTGTGTCAACAGGAATACTCATCTTAGGAGTGCTAGGAAATGGGTTCATCGGACTGGTGAACTGCATCGAATGGTTCAGGACTGGGAAAGTTTCCTCAGCTGATTTCATCCTCACCAGCTTGGCTCTGGCCAGAATCAGTCAACTGTTGGTAATACTCTTGGATTCATTTATAATGGGGCTAGCTCCACATCTGTATGCTACTGGTAAACTAGCAAAGGTGATTACTATTCTTTGGGCACTAACTAATCAGCTAACTATCTGGTTTGCCACCTGCCTCAGCGTTTTCTACTTCCTTAAGATCGCCAATTTCTCCCACTCCTTTTTCATGTGGCTGAAGTGGAGAGTCAACAGGGTGCTTCTTCTGCTTTTCCTGTGGTCTTTCTTCCTACTGTCTCTTAACCTCTTAATGCACGATGCTATTAGTGAATTGTGGTTGAATTCCTACAGGGTACATGAAATAAATATGACTTTGCAGTTTGAAGAAAATGAAATGTCCTATCTCAAAAGTTTTCTTCTTCTTCTTACTTTGACCTATATTATCCCCTTTTTCCTGTCCCTGATCTCTTTGCTCCTTTTATTTCTGTCCTTGGTGAGACACACCAAGAATTTTCAGCTCAACCTGACAGGCTCAGGGGACTCAAGCACAGTGGCCCACAGAAGGGCCATGAAAATGGTGACAGCCTTCCTTCTCCTCTTCATCATTTACATTATTTCTATTCTCACAGAATGTTGGATCTTCACTAATTTCCAGACATATCAGGTCAAGATGTTTGTCATGATGATTTTTACTACCTTTCCCTCAGGCCACTCTTTCATTATAATTTTTGGAAACAGCAAACTAAGACAGATCGCCTTGAGACTACTCTGGCCCTTAAATTATTTGAGAAAAGCACAACTTAATCTTTATAAACAGAATTTGAAATAACCTTGTACATTCTATGGGAAAGTACCTTAATAGAAAACCTTCAGCATTTCTTTATATCAGGGTTTGTTAAAAAGCACTAAAATTTCCCTACAACATTCCTTTAACTAATCATATTTTCTTTAATGATATGACATAATATTTGACTATAAACTGTTAATGTCTCCAGTGTATTAACAGTTTCTGGTAACAGTAGAGTATTTGAGACCTGAAGAAGTATGGTTATAAAAGTCTATAATGAAATATTGATAAGTGTATAAACAATATACAAAGCAATATGAATTAGTGTATATAGAATTACAGTTACCTAAAGGGAAAAAGAAACACAAAATTTTCAAACTAAAGATAAGTTTGAAATTAGGATATAAAAAGAATTGTAAATGTTAAGTATAATAATAATTTATATAAATACTAATGTAAATATAAATATTAGTGTGATGCTTCTAATGTTGGAAAGGATCTGAAACAATGGGAATTTTCATGCTGTAGTTCTTGGATTATGATTGGTAAAACAACTTTGTATAAGAGTATGGCATTATGAATTTAAGGTGAAAATGCATATCCTAAGACCCGTTTATTGTATTGGTTTTTATACTAGAGAATTTTTTCATACAAGTGTAACAGAATGTATATGCAAAAATGTGCATGTTACTACTGTTCTTAATAGCTGAAATTGGGGAGTCATATAAATGCCCATTAGTTATAGAATGTACAAATAAATCATGGCATAGAGACACAATAGAATACTTTGGGAAGATGTAAGAACAAGCTGAATAAAACCTAAAAGCCCTTGCTGACTATAGTGTAATGTGTATTACTGAATGGGGGTGAGGCATAAATGAGGAGAATTCATGCTCTGCAGATGAGCCTCTCAATATTGCCAATATCTGGCTTTAACTCAGAGACTGTTTTGTTGGATAAAGATAGAGTTCTATCATTTCTCACAAGTCCTGTCTGTAGTTTCCAAAGTTGGCCAAATGTTTAAAGGTCAGTGTAAAATATCAAGAGTAATCATATTTTTAAAATATCTTGATGTATAGTATGATTTTTAACACCAAGATAAGCTCAATAAATACGAATGAAGGAATGAAAGTCTGAATTATTAGAGAGAAAAACAAGAGGTTTTGAATCCATATGATTTTGGGTTCTCTGAGCCTCATTTTCTTATTGACAAAAAGAAGACAGTCATTCCTGGACAACAACCCCATGAGGTATTCTGCAAGCAATGTGTGTTTGGGAACGTGCAAATGATGAATTTATAAATAAATATAAATTATCAGCATCTAGCACTCAGCAGTTGTGATTTTGCTGGGTTCACTCAGGGAACTTAAATGCTTTGGATAGCAAAAGCCTTACATAAACTATGGAAATGTCCCATCAGTCTTCCTTCATCACACCTCAGTAGTGACGATCTTAGTGCTCCCCAAATTCCACCTACTAATGCGAGTGTTTGCTGTATGTTAGAGTTCCAGGCATTGAATTTTTTAATGGTAATGATAACAACTGAAATTGGTTAACAAATTGGGTAGAGGTTAAATAAGGCAAGCTTTGAAAAATAATGAAAGAGAATATGTCTTTATTTGCATGTTAGCAAATAAGAGCTCAGGTGTTGTTTTTTTCCTACCATCAAGTATGAAAAATTTCATTTTATGTTGAGAACATAGAGTACCTGGATTAGAGTGCAGCTAACTCTCTGGGAGAAACATTTTTATAAGGGGAGTTATGTGCCCACCCATTAGCCTACCTGAGTGCTTTCTGACTTAATAGTGAGCCTGCCATTTTTAAAAAGAAATGAATTGCACATCCAAAAAACAAGTACACATACTATTTCAATGTGGTAAATCAAGAAATTATCCATGTTCCAATTAGACATCAAAGCTTTCTCTTTGAAGACATGGTGAGTGCCTTGCATTTGCTTCTTCACCATTTTAGTAAACACGGAATTTGTCATTGGTATTTTCGGGAATAGATTCACAATACTGGTGCACTGCATTGACTGGTTCAAGAAACAGAAGATCTTCTCAGTTGATGGAATCCTCACTGCTTTGGCGCTCTCCAGAATTTGTCTGATGTGGGCAATAATGATGAGTTGGTTTGCAAAGGATATTTATCCATCTTCACACATGAATATAATGGAAGTTGTACTTATTATTCTCAGGGTTGTGGCCATTCATTTTAGTAACTGGTTTGCTACCGGCCTCAGTCTCTTTTGTTTTCTCAAGATAGCCAATTTCTTAAATCCTGTCTTTCTTTGCCTGAAGCGTAGGTTGAAATGGTCGTTCCGGTAATGTTGCTGGGAGCATTAGTGTTCTTATCTTTAAATCTTACTATAATAAGTATGTATATTAATATCCAGATACATCCATGTGAAAGAAGTAGGACTTTTGAGTTCTAAAAGGAGCAACACTAAAAACATTTCAAAACTGATTGTACTCACTCTTGGAGCTCTCATACTTGTTTCCATATCTCTGAATTTTTTTTAATCCTGTTCATCTTCTCCCTATGGAAACATCTCAAGAATATGAAGCACAGTGCAATGGGATTCAGAGATCCTCACCTCAAGGCCCATATAAGAGCCATGAAAAGTGTGATGTCTTTCCTGTTACTATTTGTTGTTTATTTCCTGTCTCTTTTTATAACAATTTTCCATTCTGAGGTGATGCAGAACAAACTGGTCCTTTTGCTTGGCCAGGCTATTATAAATCTTTATCCTTCTGGCCCCTCATTTATCCTGATTCTGGGAAATGGTAAGCTCAGAAAGGCTTCCCTTTCGATGCTGGGGCAGCTGACGTGTTGTTGAAAGTTGGGAAACCCTGAGATTCATCAACCACTCTGGAGAGCAGAACATATAATCTAGAAGGAAAGAAGTTAATAAGTTTTTGTGTGGTATTTCACCCTTCTTTGGGGTTCTTCTGTAATATGTAATATCAAATATTTTTAAATGTTTATTTGAAACTAGTGGCCCGGTGCATGAAATTCATGCACAGGTGGGGGGAGGTGTTCCTCAGCCCGGTCTGCAACCTCTCCAATCTGGGACTCCTCGAAGGATGTCCTACTGCTGGTTTACAGGGATCGGGCCTAAACCAGCAGTCGGACATCCCTCTCGCAATCTGGGACTACTGGCTCCTAACTGCCCACCTGCCTGCCTGCCTGCCTGATTGCCCCTAACCCCGCCTGCTGGCCTGCTTGCCCCCAACTGCCCCCCTCCACTGGCCTGCTTGCCCCCAAATACCCCCCCCCACAAGCCTGATCACCCCCAACTGCCCCCCGTGCCACTGTGCTCACCCCCAACTGCTCCCCCTGCTGGCCTGCTCGCCCCTACCTTCCCTCCCCACTGGCCTGCTTGCCGCCAACTGCCTCCCTGCTGGCCTGCTCACTACAAACTCCCCTTCTCCCCCCGCTATCCTGATAACCTCCAACTGACCCCCACTGACAGCCTGCTTGTCGCCAACTGGCCCCCCTGCTGGTCTGCTTACCCCCAACGGCCCTGCCCTGCACCAGCCTGATCACCCACAACTGCGGTCCCATCCTGGCCTGATCACCCACAAATGCCCTCCCCTCTTGGCCTCTAACCATCTCTACCTCAGCCCCCACCACCATGGCTTTGTCCAGAAGAACATCTGGAAGGTCTCCTGAAAGGTCTCCCAGTCTAATTAGCATATTACCATTTTATTAGTATAAATAGAGGCCTGGTGCACAGGTGGGGGCCAGCTGGTTTGCCCTGAAGGGTGTCCCAGATTAAGGTGGGGTTCCCTTGGGGCATGGGGCAGCCTGGGTGAGGGGCCTGTGGTGGTTTGCAGGCTGGCCACGCCCCCATGGGGTGAGGGTCCCCGCTGGGGGGCATGGCCAGCCTGGGTGAGGGGCTGAGGGCCGTTTTCAAGCTGGCCACAGCCCCTTCAGAGTGGGGGGTCCTGCTAGGGTGCCTGGCCAGCCTGGGTGAGGGGCTGAGGGCTGTTTTCAGGATGGCCAAGCCCCCAAGTGGGGATCCTCACCCCATGGGGGTGTGGTCAGCCTGGATGAGGGTATGAGGGTTGTTTTTAGGATGGCCACACCCCATTCAGGGTTGGGGTCTCCGCTGGGGTGCCTGGCCAGCCTGGGTGAGGGGCTGATGGTTATTTGCAGGCTGGCCATGCCCCCCGGCAACCCAAGTTCCCAGCCACTCCTTTTTTTCTTTTCTTTTTTTTCAGCGCCTCCTTGAGCGGAGGCCAGGACCAGCTGGAAGCAGGTATCTGGGATTTATGTATCTTCTATAATTGAAACTTTGTAGCCTTGAGTGGAGGCCAGGGCTGGCCAGGGCAGGCGAGAAGCTTGACTTCCTCCATTGCTGGGGGCAACCCAAGCCTCCTGCTCACTCCAGCTCCGTGGCTGCCACCATCTTTGTTGGGTTAATTTGCATACTTGCTCTGATTGGCTGGTGGGCGTAGTGGAGGTATGGTAAATTTGCATGTTTCTCTTTTATTAAATAGGACTAGAGGCCCGGTGCACAAAATTTGTTTATGGGGGGCAGGGTTTCCCTCAGCCCAGCCTGCCTGCACCCTCTCCAATCTGGGACCCCTCAAGGGATGTTTGACTGCCCTTTTAGACCTACTGGAATCGGGCCTAAATGGGCAGTCAGACATCCCTCTCACAATCCAGGACTGCTGGCTCCCAACCGCTCACCTGCCTGCCTGGCTGATTGCCCTACTGTTTCTGCCTGGCAGCCTGCTCACTCCCTAACCTCTCCCCTGCCATCCTGATCGATGCCTAACTGCTCCCCTGCCAGCCTGATTGCCCCTAACTGCTCTCCCCTGCTGGCCTGATCTCCCCAAACGATCCTCCCCTGTAGGCCTGGTAACCACCAACTGCCCTCACCTGCTGGCTGGGCATGTCTAACTGCCCTCCCTTGCCAGCCTGGTCACCCCTAACTGCCGTCCCCTGAAGACATGGTTCCCCCCAACTGCCCTCCCCTGTAGGCCTGGTCACCCCCAACTGCCCTCCCCTGCAGGTCTGGTCCCCCCAAACTGTCCTCCCCTACAGGCATGGTTCCCCCCAACTGCCTTCCCCTGTAGGCTTGGTCACCCCCAACTGCCCTCCCCTGCAGGCCTGGTCCCCCCCATCTTCCCTCCCCTGTAGGCCTGGTCCCCTCCAACTGCCTTCCCCTGCTAGCCTGGTCCCCCCAACTGCCCTCCCCTGCTGGCCTGGTCTCCCACAATTGTCCTCCCCTGCTGGCCTTATCTCTCCCAAGTGCCCTCCCGTGCTGGCCTGATTGCCCACAACTGCCCTCCTCTGCTGGCCATCTTGTGGTGGCCATCTTGAGTCGAAGTGGGGGCAGCCATCTTGTGTGTTGGAGTGATGGTCAATTTGCATATTAGGCTTTTATTAGATAGGATATGCTCTTTTCTATGCTTATTTAATGTTAGTTACATGTATATAGATATGTGTATATTTAGCATATTTATAAAAATAAAAAATAATGCAGTCAAAGCCTACTTGGGGGTGGGGGTGGAGGGAGGCAAAGGGGGAGAAAATGGGAGACATTTGTAATAGAGTAAACAATAAAAAATTAAGTGGATTATCTAGTTATAAGAACTTTTGCCAGCAACAAATTATATAAATAGTATTTCAGTTCTCACTTCTTTGGAAAATTTTAATAAAAATGTAATAAAGTATACTTGACAGACATATATTGACTAAAATGTGATTATGCATATCAGTTTTCCAATTGTAAGAATAAATTTATAAATATTTGTTAGTAGTTTCTCAGAATCAAGAAACAACCTGTATATCCTTCACTTATTCCACTTTATTACCTTTACATTTAATGATTCATGATATATAGATATATACATTATTAGGAAACTGCAAATTTCTATTCTATTCAACATTTTGTATAAATTGTCATATTAAAGGACTATTATTTGAACAAGTCTTTAATGAAACCAGTTATATCCAGCAACTTTTGGGAAAAATCAATGCTCTGTTAAATTACGATATTTTTTACTTAGATTTTAAGTACTTTGACATATATTTAATATATTTTAATGTAATTTTGTACATCATAAGTCATTTTGTATTTTATATCTGCATAAACTGATTTCAATTTTTTGAGTGTAAAAAAAAGTCTTCTCTTTTTAAATACTTTTCTTGTTTTCTTTTGTAATTTAAAAATTTTAAAAGACTTTGGTCAATTTTATTGTATTGTTAAGAAGTTATTGTTAGTCCTGAATTTATGAGTACTTTCTTTTCTTCCATTTAATATTACTTTTATTTTTAAATTAATTCTTATTTCTTTTCTCAGGGTTATTTTATTTCTCCTTTTTCTAATTGAGTTTATTTCTTAACTTATTTTCAATACTCATTCGTGTATATATCTAAAATATCTCCTAATTATTATGCCAACCAAAGCACATTAGTTTTTACATGTCTATTCAGACTATTTTATTTTCAGAATCATGGGTAAATTTAAGTTTTCTGTTTGACCTAAATATAATGTACATTTCAAGAATAGAAGTGGTTTGGTTTGTATTTTATTTCCATTTTTAAATTATTTTTTAAGGTTATAAAAGTAGATTCTATAATTTTATTTTATTTACTTTGTTTTCTTTAAATTTGTTTAGAAAATAATACATTTTTTGCTTTACAACATTTTTTATTTATTAACTAGAGGCCTGATGCACAAAATTTGTGCAAGGGGCTTGGCCCTCACAGCCCTGGCTGCCTTGGCTAGCCCTCAGAGCCCTGGCTTCATCTGGAAGGTCGTCCGGAAGGACATCCAGAAAGTCTTTCAGCTGTTTGCGCTAATTAGCATATTAGCTCTTTATTATTAAGACTAGAGACCCGATGCATAAAATTCGTGCAAGAGTAGGCCTTCCTTCACCCAGCTGCTGGCACCAGCTTCCCTCTGACACCTGGATCCCGGGGTTCCCTCTGGCCTTACTTCGTTGAGAAGGACGTCTGGAATGACATCCAGAATGACGTCCGGTCTAATTAGCATACTACCCTTTTATTATTATAGATAATGCTAAGAAAATAAAGAGTGGCATCTACACAGAAATATGCTACAAGGTTATAGATATATACACTCTGTAAACCAATTCCTCATTTTCCCCACAAGGAGAAAATCAGCCTTGAATATGCAAAACTGTAGGAATTTGAATTTCTTATAAAATGCAACTGACACATGGTGAGGCTTATCTTAATACTGATCTTATAAGCAAATACTGCCATAAGACTCTAATGTCCTCCTTTGCTTATTTAGTAATATTTTTACTAAATGAAGGTCAAATAAAATGAAGGTCAGGAACTTTGAATAGAAAACAATTATAGGAAAATGGAATCATCACAAGTTAGATGCTATAAGCATGTAAAACTCAATGTATGATCAGTATTGTATTCACCATTCATATAGCTATACTGTGTAGAGCTCAATTTTGTATAAACCATTTAACTACAGTTGATTAGCAATAGGTATAGTAGTAGTTATATAATAAAAAATGTTTCATTAAAAGGGGAAAAGGGGGACATCTGCTATAATGCCAACATTAAAACTTTTTAATAAAAAAGTTAAGTTTTCATTTCAATATTTTACTATTGATGCATAGTAAATTGATAGGCCCATCAAGGGAATGGATTAAGAATTCAATATGAATTTATTTTTGAACAAAGGAAAAATAACATTGATGAAAATTATGCATAAAATCAGAAGATCAAGTTGATAAGTAGAATCCAACATTGTATATATATTTTTCATCTATTCAGTTCAAAATGATTTAGTTTCAGAAAAACATGATTTATTAAATAAAAATCATTAAAGTTTTATTGGTTTTGAAATTGTGTGCATTTTTAACTTGTATTTTCTTTCTATTTTATAAAAGAGTACTAAGCATGTAGCATTTAAATGCCATTTTATGTTTCTACTAGAGGCCCAGTGCATGAATTCGTGCCCGGGTGGGGTCTGGCCGACCTGGCCCCAGTTGGGGTGGATCGGGGCCAGGCCTATCAGGAGGAGGAGACTGCGGAAGTTTGGCCAGCCAGCCCGCCCTGATGGGGACCCAATGAGGGCTGGGCCAGTAGGGAGGAGGAGCTGGGGGCTGATTGGGGTGGGGTGGGCCCCATTGGGTGTGGGGCCAGCCAGGAGGAAGGGCCACAGGGGGGGTTGGCTGGCCGCCCTGCTCTCCATCGGGGTGGGAGAGTCCCACCAGGGGTGGGGCCAGTTGGGGGGAGGGGCTGTGGGAGGTTGGCTGGCCAGCCCCACTCCCTGATTGGGCAGGTTCGCTGGCAGCAGTGGGCATCATAGTGACTGGTTGTTCTGGCGTTCTGGTCACTGGCTTTTTACATATATAGAGTAGAGGCCCAGTGCACGACATTCGTGCACTGGGGGGGAGGGTGTCCCTCAGCCTGGCCTGTGCCCTCTCGCAGTCCGGGGAACCCTCGGGGGATGTCTGCCTGCTGGCTTAGGCTGCTCCCCGTGGACATTCCCCGAGGGTTCCTTAGCATTTCTGTGGAGGCGGGCACCCGCTACCACTGCTGTGCTTGCCAGCCATAAGCACAACTTCTGGCATCTGGCTGAGTGGCACTCCCCCTGTGGGAGTGCACCGACCACCAGGGGGCAGCTCCTGCATTGAGCGTCTGCCCCCTGGTGGTCAGTGCATGTCATAGCGACTGGTTGTTCTGCCATTTGGTTGATTTGCATATTAGCCTTTTATTATATAGGATTTTTTTGAGAGAGAGAAACATCAATTTGTTTTTCCACTTATTTATTCATCCATTGGTTGCTTCTTATAAGTGCCCTGACTGAGGATCAAACCCTCAACCTTCGTGAATTAGAACAATGTTCTAAACAACTGAGCCATCTGGCCAGGGCTAAAAATTGGAGATATATTATATTTTGCTTGTTTTGTGTTTTTTTAAGAAAAAGTTTGTATTTTAACAAGTTTAAATAACTTGAAAAGATAGGAAAGAAAGGTATAATTCTGGAAATTATAGATGGTATAGTGCCGTGGTTGGCAAACTGCGGCTCGCGAGCCACATGTGGCTCTTTGGCCCCTTGAGTGTGGCTCTTCCACAAAAATACCACGGCCTAGGCAAGTCTATTTTGAAGAAGTGGTGTTAGAAGAAGTTTAAGTTTAAAAAATTTGGCTCTCAAAAGAAATTTCAATTGTACTTTGGATATGTGGCTCTGTTGACTAATGAGTTTGCCGACCACTGGTCTAGGGGATTAAAAATGGCCACAATTTCTTTGGTACTTCTCCCATTGACAGGGGGCCTACTTCCTCTCTCTGGATCTGAGCAGGTGCTTAAATGCTTAGATCAGTACAGTATGGCATAAGCAGTACAGTATGGCATAAACAACTAGTGGCCTGGTACACAAAATTCATGCACTGGGGCGTGGGGGTCCCTCAGTCCGGCCTGCACCCTCTTTCAGTCTAGGAGCCCTCAGGGAATGGGCCTAAGCTGGCAGTCGGACATTCCTCTCACAGTCTGGGACCCCTCACTCTTTACCGCCTACTGGCTTGCTGCTCCTTACCACTCGGCTCGCTGCTCCTTAGCACTGCCGCAGAGGCCAGCTTCTGGCTGAGTGGCACTCCCCCTGTGCGAGCACACTAACCACAAGGGAAAAGCTCCTGTGTTGAGTATCTACCCCTGGTGGTCAGTGCTCATCATAGTGACTGGTCATTTTGCCATTAGGTCAATTTGCCTATTAGGCTTTTATTGTATAGGATACTATTCACTTCCTGTCTTTTGAAACATTCACTTTTAGAACCCCAGCCATAGTATTGTGAGAAGCCAAGCCATGTGAAGAGGCCATTGCAGGTAGCTCAATGGACAGCCACCCCAAACTCCTCCCTGACAACCTGCACCAACTGCCAGCCATTAGATTGAACTATCTAAGATGGCTCAGATGAGTCTTCAAATGACTCTGCTCCCAGCCCTCATCTGATGACAACTAAATGAAAGACCACATTAAGAGTTGCCTGGCCAAGCCCAGGTGATCTGCAGAACTATAAGAAAATGTAAGCTCCTGTTTTAATCCACTAATTTTGAGGGTGGATTGTGAGGTACAAATAGACAGAGTAGAAATGGGAAAAGGACAGTCTCTTCAATAAATGGTGTTGAGAAAACGGAACAGCCACATGCAGAAAACGGAAACTGGACAACTATCTTATACCATAACCAAAAATCAACTCAAATAATTAAAGAAAATACCATTCTGCTTCTAATTTCATAAGAATTTATATTAGGCTTATTCATAATATATAAATGTTGAGTTTGATCAAGGCTATCATTGGTGAGAAAAAGCAAAAGATTCCTAAAGCCTTTATCCATAATTAAAGCAAAAAAAAAATCAATTTTTATTTAAAAACCTACAAATGAGATTTTATCTGTCATTGTATCTACATCTTGGTTATTGAGCATGTTTGTTTGTTTATTTATTTAAAATATATTTTTATTGATTTCAGAGAGGAAAGGAGAGGAAGAGAGAGATAAAAATCAACGAGAGAGAATCATTGATTGGCTGCCTCCTGCACCTCACCCCCCCCCCCCCCCCGCCACACACACACACACACACACACACACACACACACACACACACACACTGGGGATCAAACCCACAACCTGGGCATATGTCCTGACTGGGAATTGAACCATGACCTCCTGGTTCTTGGTTGACGTTCAACCACTGAGCCACACTGGCCAGGCTGAGCATGTTTATTTTATATCTTTTTTCATATTATGCAGCTTCAGACATGACTCTGTATAGCTTTAAATAATAAGTCTATCTCATAGGGAAATTTACTATCTGGAAAAAATTTCCAAAGTATTATACAATTCACTCTTTAGAAAACAGTTTTGACAATCCCATGTAACTTTCTCTACAGAACTTCTCTAGCCTACTATACATGTCCATTCCCTGAGGTCTTCTATTTATCTATCATCACATTTTGAGTTCCCCTCTTTAGTGTTTAAGTCCACAAATGTCGACACTGACAGAAGCATTACAGGTAGAGAAGGCAAGTCCATACCACAACACATGTCTATCTCAGGGAGGACAAAATGTCTTCTCCTTCCAGGATGCAATTATTCTGGAATTTTATTGGCTCTTAGGAATATTTTCACATTCATTTTGTATAAAAACATTTTCCCTTTCTTTGTTAGATTTTTTTTTTCATTTTTAAAATTAGATCTTACTGGAAGGAAAGTAGTGTAAATAGTAACACAAATAATTGGCATTTTAATTTTACCTACTGTCATATACTTCTAAAACTTTCTATGGCAATCATGTTTTTTTCAAACCCAGCAAGGATTTATTATGTTTACTGTTTTTCAGGTTTTGCATTTAGTGAGATGATTTTGACAGTGAAATGTTAGAATTTTCTTCCCTTCCAAAAAATTACAGCCCAGAAACAGTCACAATAAAGCACAAAAATGCCATAATTGGAGAGATACAAGGTAAGTAAGGGAAAGGACACCAAGTCCAAGTTCAGCTAATGAGGGTCATTTTCCCCAAATGAATTGTATCTAAAACAGTATCTATAAGAGTCAGAGAAGGAATGAGTGCCAGAAATAAAACATGAAAATATTGATGTATAAATATTTCTCTCTTCTCCGCGTCCAGCGCATCTAGAGAGTGGTCCAGTTCCTGAGTAGGGTCCATGGAGGATTGAGAAAATGAGAGAGACAGACACAAATACAGTAGGGAGAGCTGGGACTGGGTGGGACCACTGTCCTCTGATGGAGAGACAGGGACCCAGAGCCAATACAGCACGTTTATTTTATACAGCAAAAAACAGGACGTTTTACTAAAGGTCAAGACAAAGGAGATTATGTACATTCTTGGTTGGGCCCGAGTCATATTCATTCCGGGTGCTTGGCTAGAGTTAGATAACAAAACCTACCTCTTGGCGTCTGGACTGAAGGTCAGGCTGACAACACTCCTGCCTCTGGCAAGGTGTGTTTCCAGGACATGGCTCTGCCGACGCCACTGGATTCAGCTGACAATAATTAAAGAAATGCTCATGTACCTTCCCAGGCACTCTCTACATTGATGCATTTGAAATTTATCCTGAAAACAATAATCAGGTTATTATCGGGGAAAACCCTCTACAAAAGGTCAAGATTATAAATAGAGGAAACAATGAGGAGACGAATCTTACCATCACTGGCAAAAACGATGAGGGTCTGAACTAAGATGGTTGCCACAGGCTTGGAAAACAGGGGGTAGATTTGAGAGATATTAAAATCATAAAATCAACTGGATGTAGTAACCAAATACATGTGAAAGGTGAACAAAGGTGAAATCAGGTTGACACAGGTTTCTGGCTTCTGTGAATAGATGACCTACAAAGGACTAGCTCTGTCATTGCAGAATTGATACTGGATTCGTTTGAGAAATTAAGGACCAGATTTTGTAAATTCTTTATTCTATGGAGTGAATCATTCAATACCAGACAGGTTAAAAAAAAAGAAAGCTCTAGCTGTTTGGCTTAGTGGATAGAGCATTGGCTGGAGGATTAAGGGGTCCTGGGTTCAATTCAATTTAAGAGCACATATCTCGGTTACAGGTTAGATTGGTGTGTGTGGGAGGCAACCAATTGATGTGTCTCTCTCACATCGATGTTTCTGTCTCTGTCTTTCCCATTCCCTTCAACTCTCTCTAAAACATCAACGGGAAAACATCCTTGGGTGAGGATTAACAAAAAGGAGAGAGAGAGAGAGAGAGAGACAGAGAGACAGAGAGAGAGACAGAGAGAAAGAGAGAGAGAGAGAGAGAGAGAGAGAGAGAGAGAGAGAGAGTTAAAAAAAAAGTGTCATCAATCTTATCAATCTTCTATCTCTCTTATTTTATCTCTGGTCCTGAGGGCATGAAACGGTGAAGGTGCATTCTTCCTCTGAATGTAATTTGTTGGCAACAAAAATGATGATTAAAAAAAAAACAACCCTCTTCTTTTATTGTGTCTGGGTTGTGGTGGACCCCCATTTGTTTGTTCTGAGAGGTTGACGTGTAAAGTTCAATTAGTCTGAAAGCATCATCTAACCAGCAGAAGTGTCTATGTGGTCCTGCCTTTACACATCCAGGAACAGTGGCTCACACCATCTCCTCCCTCAGGTTAGCTGGGTCATAATTTGAACTTTTATGTTTACTATTAGTTTATTTGCTCTAAAGACCCCATCAGAAAAGTGGGGCTGGGGATGACATCTAATTACTCTTGGTTCCACTGCATTGAAGCTATTAGTAAATCAAAATGTTCTTGTTAATTTCAGATGATCAGAACAGATACCTCTAAGGTATTTTGTATTTAAAACAAAATTATATGCAACAGAATAGTCCTAAATATAGTTACAAATTTTAAAGCACTTTTCCATAAAATAATCTGAACAATATTCTGGGGCGGGGGGAATTCCTATGCTTTAGCTAATGCTTTTCTTTCTTCCTACTCTCCCTACTTTCTCAAGAATTTTTAAAAAAGTAATTTTATACTTTTTATACTTCAAAAAAAGTTTTTGAGGAAACAAGATAAATTCAGTTTTTGTGACTTATAGTTTGGGGTGCCTATGTTTCATAAGAGATTTAGCATTAAAAATAATGTTTAAAATGCTAATGACAGATGAACTGAAAGGCCCACATCTTTAAAGCAAAAAAAAAAAAAAGTTTCCATGGGAATTATGGTACTGAATTTAGATGCATATATTGCACACCAAGTTTCTGAAAATTTCCAATTCTATACCTTACTCTCAATGTAGTGACGTACACTACAAAAGCTTCATAATTAATCAGCAGTACAGGGATTGCTTGTTTCACTTACAACTTGAAGTATTTTAATGTGGAGAAAACAGGTGTTTGAGGTTCCTATTTCACAATTCAGATTTGTAAATCAAATGAAGCAGTTCCTTGGGAGAGGAGAAAGAATTTTCATTCAAAAGAGTGAAAATTAATCCATGCCTTTATTTACATGTTAGCAAATGAGAATTAGATCTTTCAGTCATCTCTCCCCATATAGAATAGTACAGTTTGTAGCTGACAATCTGGACCAAGACTGGAAATTCTTAGCAGACCAGGTTGAAACGTCCAGTGAGTGTTACAGAAAGTGATTCCACAGTCTAACTGCAGATTTCTGGGTTTCACAGCTGTAAAGAAAAGCCACAGTAAAACACAAGGAGAAGAATACTACTGCGTAATTAACTATATTATCTATGTCCTTATCTAGCAAATCATCTAGAAATTGGTCAGTCAACAAACTATAGATCAGAATTTCCTCCTTGAAGCCATGTTGACTATGCTGGAGAAAGTTTTCGTGACTGTAACAAGTGGGGAATTTTAGGAAATGGATTCATTGGACTCACAAATTGCATTGCCTGGGCTAGAAATCAGAAGTTATGCTTGGTTGACTTCATTCTTACCAGTTTGGCCTTCATCAGAATCAGTCTTTTGTGTCTAACAATTGCCAATTTGTTTTCAGTGCTGTCCTATCAGGAAATCCCTGATACTATGGAAGGAAACCTTATTTATCCTAGTTTCTGGATACTGGCCTCTCACCTGAGTACTTGGTTAGCTACTTGTCTCACTGTCTTTTATTTCCTGAAGATCGCCAATTTCTCCTCTCCTTTTTTTGTTTGGCTAAAATGGAGAATTAACAAGGTAGTTTTCACGCTTCTGCTGGTATCTTTGCCCTTCCTGCTCCTGAGCCTTCCTTTGCCATATAATTTTGGTATCTGCTGGTATCATTTCCCCCCAAAACATGAGGGAAATATGACTGGGTTATTCAATGTGAGTAGAAGTAAAAATCTAGATCAGATTGTTATGTTCATGATTGGGTCCCTCCCTCCTTTCTCTGTTTCCTTGATTTCCTTTTTCCTGTTGCTGCTTTCTTTGTGGAGACACACAAAACAGGTTGAGCTCAACATTAGGAAGTCCAGAGATGCCAGTACGGAGGCCCACTCCAGAGCGATGAAAACTGTGTTTTTCTTTCTTGTGCTCTTTGCACTGCAGCACTTCGCCTATTTCATGACATTTGGAGGGTATTTTTTGCCACAGAACCAGCTCATTGTGATGCTTAGTTATATGATAGGAATTTTATATCCTTCAGGGCATTCATATGTTGTGATTTTTGGAAACAGCCAAATGAGGAAAGCCTTCTTGCGAATTCCTTGGCACCTGAAGCGAGGCCTGAGAAGAAAGGTACTCTCGGTTACATAGGTAGGCCTGCGAGAGAAGTCAGCAAGATGTCTTCGTGGAATCGGCTTTGCTTCATTGGAGTCTTCCATTTGTGTGTGTAATGTATCACTGAGCATCAGTCTTCTAAACCTGGATAGAACTCTAATCTAGTAACTAGGAAAAAAAATATGAAGAGGAAGTATTACCTTTCTGAGCTGTTAGAACTTTTATGTATATATATAAATGTATATATGTGTGAATATAAATATATACATCTACAGAAGTGAGATGTCAAAAGTAAACAAAAGTCAACAAAATTGAATGGGTGGGTGTAGTAAGATCTAACAGAGAAAAAAAGTTAAATAGAAAAAAATATTCAAAAACCACCTGTAAATCACTATTATTAACATTGAGCCATTCACAAAAGTCAGTAGTTCAATATGGATGGACATGTAAACTATCACTCAGGATTCCCAGTTCATATTAATGTGTTAGTACCTAAAACCATTTAGTTCCTCTAGGTAACCACCTTGTCTCTGTCATAATATAAATTTAGCCATTAAATTCATGTTTTGGTCATCTTTTACACTAAATTGTATTTTTTGAATATTTTTGTTACTGGTATAACTGCAGAAATGAGAGTCTACAATTCATTGAAGCTGTTAAAATCCTTTTGTAATGACCAGTTACTATAGCTGGAAATTTGATTGTAGTAATATGCTATATAATAAAATCCTAATATGCAAATTGTTCGACCAGGAGTTTGATTGGGACTTTGACTTCTTGCTGACCACCAGGGGGCAGCATGGAACATGGCAGGCATCACCTATTAATTTATAACAGTATGGACTTACAGATTCATATTTTATTCAATGGGTTATTATCTACTACTATCATTATTTATTTTAATGCCTACATTGTCCTAGGAAGGAAGAATGAAAGAAAGAAAGAAAGAGAGAGAGAGAGAGAGAGAGAGAGAGAGAGAGAGAGAGAGAGAGAGAAAGAAAGAAAGAAAGAAAGAAAGAAAGAAAGAAAGAAAGAAAAAAAGAAAGAAAGAAAGAGAAAGACACTCCACCCCCCAAACAAGACACTCCACAAACTATGGTTCAATAGGTTTTTTGTTTTCTTTTTTTAAAATATGTCTTTTTCTTTTTTAAATTTATTTCAGAGAGAGGGAGAGGGAGAGATGTTTCAGCTTCAGATTACCTTCCTGTGTGTCTTATAAGGATACTAGAGGCCTGATGCACAAAATCTGTGCAAGATTAGGCCCTCACACCTCAGCTGCCTGGGCCCTCGCACCCCGCCCTCTGCCCAGAAAGTCATTCTGCCGTCCAGTATAATAGCATTTTAGCTCTTTGTTATATAGGATAGTCGTTAGCTATGGGGCCCACTTCAATCCAGAAAGATCACATCAGAAAACACCCCTTTTCCACATAAGGATATATTCACCGATTCTAAAGATTAGTGCTTGCACTTATCTCCTATGTCATCCTAGTAAGGACTAGAGTTTTACAAGGGAAGAGCATATAGGGCCAATGCTGTCCTCCTTGAGGTTTAGTCCCTTGTTTCAATCATTCTGATCTACTCAGGTGAGGCCTGAGGAAGTCCTCAGTTTGGAATGTCAGCAAAACCAAAACAGGACATAGGGGAAAGAAATAGGACTTGAAGAGACCAACACCATTTTCTTATTTTCCTACTCCTTTGTTTTAGACATAAGATCTTAATTGAATGGGAATATTGTAGCTTAAGGGTGAGGAGGTTTGTAGTTTAGGCCAGGTGTGGCCTTTCGCTGGAGAGGAAAGCCTAGAGGGCCTTGAGCTACTCATGAAACACTTGTCAATGCTGAGCATGGTGTTTATATTCCTAAAAGACCCTGAAGTTAAAACTATAACCAATTAGGAATTTAGGATCCTGGCAGTATTTAATCTCAGGAAGCAGAATTTACAAGGAAACACCACATTTTTTTATTGTAATTTGTTAATTTGAATTTCTACATGAATCCACCTGAAATTCCCTGCTTGAAGAGGAAGAAAGCATAAAGCAATATCACAGAACCATCTCCTTTCTTGCCTGTTAACAATATAAGCTCAGCTTTCAGTCACAAACCTGCTTCATGAGACGCTGACAAAGCTTATATTTCTCAGTAATTAGTAGAGAAAAAGTTTATTAAGTTGAGACAGTTACATGTTTTATATTTAACTAGAGGCCCAGTGCATGAATTCGTGCATGGGTGGGATCCGGCCAGCCCGGCCCTGATCAGGGCCAATCAGAGCCGGGCCAGCTGGGGGGAGGGACCACAGGCAATTGGCCGGCGGACCCCACCCCCGATCAGGGGTCAGCTTCCATGGGAGGGGTCATGGGAGGTTGGCTGGCCAACCCCACCCCCAATGGTATGTGTGGGGGCAATTGGGGGCAGAGCTGGCCAGGGGGAGGGGCTGCAGGTGGTTGGCCAGCTGGCCCTGCCCTGATTGGAGTGGGGGGCCAATCTGGGTGGGGCAGGTGGGGGGAGGGGCTACAGGAGGTTGGCTGACTGCCTTCACCCCCTATTGTGGTAGGAGGGGTAATCAGGGGCATGACCAGCCAGGGGGAGGGGCTTCGGGCCAATCAGGGGCAGGGCAGGGCAGGGCAGGCTGGGGGAGGAGCCACAGGCAGTTGGTTGGCTGGCCGCACTCCCAGATCGGGCCGGTTTGCTGGCCACATAGGGCTTCATGGAGAATGGTTGTTCTGGTCATTACAGTGTTCCAGTCGCTGGCTTTTTATATATATATAGATGACATTTATCTTCTCACTATGATCCTAACTATAGTGTGGTTTTTATACCAGGGCTTTAAAAAAAAAAAAAAAAGTCAGCTCTCAAGTATCTTACTAAAGGTTACACTGCATGTATTTGGAGAGACCGGACTCAATGTTATTTATGATATACTCTCCTTCACTCCTTAATGACTAAGGAGCATCATGGGTAAACGGACACACCCCTAAGGATGCATTCTGTAGTGAATGACTCCTATACAAAGTCTTGAATAATCTATACAGTTGTGTATAAGCTTTCCTTATTCTTTTCAGTGGCAGAGGAAATGAAATTGTAACATTTTGTCAGAGATATCACCTCCATACTGGTTTTTCTTTTTCTTTTTTTTATGAAGCATTAGTGATTTTGTTTCTGATCATAGAAATTGGTGAATACAAATTCTCTACTAATACAAACAAGATATTGGGGAAAATATAGCACAAGGCAACTTGGGCAACTTGTACACCCTATTGTTAAATGAAGGTTTTAAAGAGGGGTGGGGGGCGCTGGAGAAGGCAGCTAAGCTCAGTGCATGTGTACCCAAGGCCAGAGGCACTACAAAAAAGTGGGTGAAGGTGTAAGAGATTTAAGAGCTTAGAGAACATAGTCTCATGGGGCCAGTACATTTCATAAGATTGAAATATGGAACAATTTCCAGAAAAAAACAAAAGCATGGATAGAATTTATATATGAGAAACCCATGGTTTGTAACATTAAAAAATGAGACAGTGCAAGCACTGTAGTCTAGGAACCCCAACACAATGGGGAGGAACAGTCCGAAGAAAGAAAGGAGGAGATTAAGGTCCAGGGATTGGCAAAACCCACAAAATCCTTATATTCAAACTGATTCTATAATCCTATAACCCAGTAGCCAAATTTAGGTTAATATCTAGCATAATCTTGTTAAAAACTATTAATGTTACGTTTTGCACAATATACTCCCAAGATCCAGGGACATTTCTCTGACACACTTACCTCCCAGTAATGCTTCCCTGATGTAATAAACGGTGAGCCCAGGACATTACAGTCCTTACCATCGTCTTTCCAAGAAGTTAATGGCTCCTATACATCGGTCTTCCAACCTAACACTCTTGCTTGTCTCCGATTCGCAGAAATCAACATCTGGATTATTCTTGGGAAGGTTCACGGTAATACAACTCTCATGTCAGGAAATCTGGAGAGAGTGTCTGGCTTCCTCAGAGTGAAGTTCTTAATCTTTCTTATGATGCCATTCACATTCTGCAGCATCGCTACTGTTGAGCCCTGCAACGGATGCTCCAGGTCTGAGATGAGATCTCACAGCGATTGCCTGTGATGGAACAGCATGCTCTCAGTCTGAGCAGCTCATGCAGATGATCTCCCTCCGCTTTCTCCAGCTTTTGCAGCTCCGTCTGTTCCTCACTATCGTGGATTTCTCTCAGTTGTTTACGACAATCCTGGACATACGTTTTCTTCCAGGAAGTTGTGTCTTCTTCGAAGTCCGCTATCAGTTTCTCAGTTTCCTTCTGCTCTGCCCTCAACGTATCCAGAGCTTCCTGGAGCTCATGCTCGCCCAGCTGGACAATCTCCTCCATTAGAAACATGTGGTGACCACGATGCTCTTGAGACGGCTCACAAAGCCAGCACATGACCTTCCCATGCTCCTTGCAGAAGAGCTGGAGTTTCTCTCCGTGATGCTCACAGAGATAACTCTTCTGCGCCTCCTGTGGGCTCAACTGGACTTCCCTAAGTGCCTCTACTATGTTGGCCACAGGTCGACTGAGACGCAGGTTCTCAGGCTTGGTAACTGATCCAGCACACAGGGCAGCTACTTCTTCTGGGCTGACCATGGACTCTCTGTTGTTTGCAGTGATGCAGGCTTGGCAGAAGCTGTGCCCACATTCCAGGATCCTGGTGTTGTTGTTTTTTAGGAGATTCAAGCAGCTGGGGCAGGTCACCTCCTTCTTTATGTTCACCAGGATTCCCGAAGCCATCGCGCTGCTCCCCTGCTCCTTCCTACCTGTTCTGATATGAGGCTCCTCTTGCTCACTGATCTCTGCTTATTCTGAAATGTTAGTGCGAGGAGCAGACGTGGTGAATCCTTGCCTGATGTCCTCAAAGAGAATCTTCTATAATTATACTTTTATTTCTATAAGTTTTGTTCCCAAATTTCCCATTTCTTTCTAACAGTCACTTATTGCTATTCTCTGAAATTACATCATTTATTTTTTTTTTAAAGTAGTTCATGCACAGCTGTTATATCTACAGATAGTCTTATCTGTTAGTTTTAATATTTGCAGCCCATGTGAAGTCCATGTTTGCTGCTTGTTTATGTTTGTTTTGCCTTGCTAACTATCATTCATAGTTTATTTCTATGTTTGATGATATTTCATTCTGAGGTCATTAATTCATGGGAGTCATGCCAATATAAATTGGAAAAGTTCTTTTTCTAAAACTCAGTTTATTCATTTTAAAAATGAAGTTAATAATAGTACCTATTTTAAAGGTTTGTTGTGATGTTGAAATGAGATAATAACCATAAAGTGCTTAGCATAGTAGTGGGAACATAATAAAGGCTCAATAAATGTTAGATTTATTTGTTAAATTTTAAATTTTGGACAATATTTGATTTAAATGATTGTTTCTGCTTCCCCCATTAGAATGTAAATTACATGAATCACACAAGCTTTGAATTTCTGTCTACCATTATATTACCTCAGTGTCTAAAAGAGAGCTTGGTATATTGAGACACTCAGTGAAATACTTGTTGAATGAATGAATGAATGGATGCCATCAACGTGAAATATAGTAAATGAAGGGATTATTTCTAAGAGTCTTTCATGTCAACATAACCTACATTCATGAATGGAATAACTAATAAAAATACAGCAACAATTTTGTGAGATAAATTTTGTGAAATTTTCTATACCCGGTTGAGCTTGAATTTTAATTACAAATTAAAAGATAAAATATATTGCCCTAGCCAGTGTGGCTTAGTGGATAGTCGGCCTGGGGACCAAATGGTCCTGGGTTTGATTCCGGTCAAGGGCATGTACCTCAGTTGCAGGCTCTGGTCAGGGACCAGGTCAGGGCGCTTGCAGGAGGCAACCGATCGATGTGTTTATCTCACATCAATATTTCTCTCTGGCTCTCCCTCACTCTTCCACTTTCTCTAAAAATCAATGGAAAAATATCTTTGGGTGGGGATTTAAAAAAAAAAAAAGATAAAATATCTATATATATAAAAAGCCATCGACCAGAACGCCGTAACAACCAGAATGACCGGTCGCTATGACACCCACTTCAGCCAGCCAACTGGCATGATTGGGGAGTGGGGCCAGCCAGCCCCACCCCTGACCCCCTCCCCCCATTTCAATAGGGGGCGTGGCCAGCTGGCCAACCTCCTGCAGCCCCTCCCTCCCACCTGGCCCCACCCCAGATTGGCACCCCTACTCCAATCAGGGGCAGGGTGGGCTGGCCAACCCCCGGCCAACCCCACCTGCTATGTGCCCCCACCACCTCAATCAGCCCGTGTCTCTTCCCCCAAGCCAGCTCCACCCCTGATTAGCCCCCAACTCTGATCAGGGGCAGAGCTGGCCGGCCAACCACCCATGGCCCCTCCCCCAGGCTGCTGGCCTCTGATTCACCCCCCCACCCCATTCAGGGGCAGGGCCGGCCGGCTCACCACCGAAAGCCCCTCTCCACAGCTGGCTCCACCCCTGATCAGCCTCTACCACCCCAATCAGGGGTGGGGCTGGCCAGCCAACTTCCTATGGTCCCACCCCCAGCTGCTGACCCCAGATCAGTCTCCCCTACCCCATTCCGGGGGGGCCCACCAGCCAATCACCCTCGGCCCCTCCCCTCAGACAGCCTGGCTCTGATCAGGCCCTGATGGGGCGGGCTGGCCAGCCAACCTCCCACCATCTCCTCCTCCTGACAAGCCCACCCTGATTCGCACTGATGGGAGCCAAGCCAGCCAGACCCCACCATGAATGAATTCGTGCACTGGGCCTCTAGTATTGAATAATATGGCAAAATGGTTTCTTGTACCTTACTTAACACAAAGTGTCAATAGTTCAGTATCTAGCTCTAGCCAGTTTTGCTCAGTGGATAGAGTGTCGGCCTGCAGACTGAAAAGTCCCAGGTTCAATTCCAGTCAAGGGCACATGCCCGAGTTTCGGGCTCAATCCTCAGTAGGGGGTGTGCAGATGATCAATGATTCTCTCTCATCATTAATGTTTCTATCTCTCTCTCCCTCTCCCTTCCTCTCTGAAATCAATAAAAATATATTTAAAAACATAGTTCAGTGCCTAAGTAAATATTTTTTATTTTAAATTCTTTATTGTTGAAAGTATTACATATGTCTCCTCTTTCCCCCTTGACCTCGCTCCGCCCGCTCCCACCCCTCAACACTGGCCAGTGTCTAGGTAATTGAGTCACAATCTATTGTCCTCTTTATATTATAACTTGACGTGTTCCCTGCCTGAATTAACACAAGATAAATAATGATGTTAATGGTGATATTAGAAAAATATGAAGAAACCCAATTTTTGTTTCTGTTGTGTTTTGTTTCTTAGAGATATGTGTTTGGTACTCCTGTGCCACAATTCAGGTTAACAAATGCAAAATAGTCTCAGACAAGTAAAATCCATTAAACAAACTTCCATTTGCATGTTAACAAATTGT
The DNA here is from genome assembly GCF_951640355.1 of Cnephaeus nilssonii. NCBI lineage: Eukaryota > Metazoa > Chordata > Mammalia > Chiroptera > Vespertilionidae > Cnephaeus > Cnephaeus nilssonii. The sequence continues at coordinate 22,871,827 of NC_137077.1, read as the reverse complement.
AGGTGCGCATTCAGGCAAGGACACATTCTCTAGACGAGCTGAGTTTTACACATAAAAGTGGAAGAGTCTTTATGAAGATACTTCAGATTCCATCAAAAGCATTAACTGGGACACTTTTAAATATTTATGTAATGGAAGAAAAGAAAATTATTCTTCCAACAACCAGCCAATATATACCTCATCCTGCATCAGGTAATCTAAAATATATGTAACAGAAACAATATTAGGACTTGACAGCTATGCTTAATATAGCAGAAGGTCTCCTTATTTCTGTAGTAGTTGGTGAATCAATACTGGGGGTTTTAGGAAATGGATTTATTGGACTTGTAAACTGCATTGACTGTGTCAAGAACAAGAACTTTTCTGTAATTGGCTTGATTCTCATTGGCTTAGCTACTTCGAGAATTTTTCTGATATGGATAATAATTATAGATGGATTTATAAAGATATTCTCTCCACATATGTACTCCTCTGGAAGCCTAATTGAATATATTACTTATGCATGGATAATTATAAATCACTTAAGTATCTGGTTTGTCTCCAGTCTCAGCATCTTCTATTTCCTGAAGATAGCTAATTTTTCCCACCACATTTTTCTCTGGTTGAAGCATAGAATCAATAGAGTACTTCCTCTTCTGATGGGATTGATGTTTATTTCATGGTTATTTACTTTCCCACAAATTGTTAAGATTATTAATGATTATAAAAGAGGTAATAGAAACACAACCTGGCCTCTCACCGTAAGTAAAAATAAATACGCTGCTTACCAAATTTTGCTCAATCTGGGAGTCATTTTCCTCTTTACACTGTGCCTGATTTCATGCCTCTTGTTAATCATTTCTCTTTGGAGACACAACAGGCAAATGCAATCGAGTGCCCTAGGTGTCAGAGACCCCAGCACAGAAGCACATGTGAAAGCAATGAAAGTGTTGATATCTTTTCTCATCCTCTTGATCTTGCATTTTATAGGCATTACCATAGAGATATCATGCTTTTCTGTGTCAGAAAGCAAACTGCTGTTTATTTTTGGTATGGCCACCACAATGACCTATCCCTGCGGTCACTCATTTCTCCTAATTCTAGGAAACAGCAAGCTAAAGCAGGCTTTTCTGAAGGTACTATGGCCTTTAAATAGCTAAACTAATATTTCAGCTGGGGAAAGGAGAAACCTCTCAGAACTCCATAGTCAGGCCTGGGGAGAAATGGATGCTCAATGAGAATAATCCAGTGAAGAAACGCCTGAAGATATTTCACTTGCATCACATTCTTGCCCTGGCTTTAATTGTGTTACAAAACATCACTAAAATCTGCCATAATGATTTCGATGACATCTCAGGAAATTTCATTCTTCAAGGAGATTGTAACCTCACATGCAAATTCCATGGTTCAGTCTGCTTCCTCACCCTGCAACTTCTTCCCACACATCTCCCAGAGAAAAAAAAAACAGCATGCAGACTATTCACTGCAAAGTTGATGGTGGTGGAATAAGCATCTGAAACCAGACTCTTCACTGTGCTTTACCTGACTTCCCTGAAGCACCGGCACCCTGTCACCAAGAGACCCAAGCAAAATGGAATAACAATAAAGAAAGTGATGATCAACCTTGACATTGAAAACATGGACGTGAGAGACAGAGACATGGGTGTTTCTTTGAGTTTGCAACTTTAATTCTTTGAAAGGTTAATTTTATTTTGACTGTTTAAATCTTAATCCTAATGTGTTTTTGTTTGTTTGTTTTTTACTGGTGTGTGTTTGATGTAGTAGCAGTAGTCATATCATCAGGTGTGATTCTGTTAAAAATAGGTCAGGAAGCTGAGTAGAGATGATGTCATTGAGGTTGAGATAGTTTAGTTTAAGATCTGACCATTGCATAAGAATATGGTGGGCAGAGCAGGAGAGATTTGGGGCAGGGAAGCAGCATTTGTGTAGGTCTTGAGGCTAGAAGGAGTATATAGCATTCCAGGAATGGAGAAGTCCGGTGTGACTACCATAGAGAGGGTGAAGTATTTTAAATTATTTTAAGGGAAATTCCAAATTTCATAAATTCCTCCCAGATTGATAAAGTGCTCTGCAGAAATAGTTAAACTAATAATTTAGTAGTGAAAAAATATCCATCCTCTTCCAATCTCAAAATCATTCAAGGTTATTATATTTAACTAGAGGCCCTGATGGGGGGTGTGGCCTGCAAGGATCAGCCTGCTGTGGGAGCACTGCTCATCCCCGTCAGCCGAGCGGCTCAGGGTCCACCCTCTGAGTGGCTGCTCAGCTAAGGGGCGCTCCCACTGTGGGAGCACACTGACCACAGTGGGGCAGCTCCTGCATTGAGCATCTGCCCCCTGGTGGTCAGTGCGCATCATAGCGACTGATCAACCAGTTGTTCTGGTCATTCTGCCATTCAGTTGCTGGGTTTTTATTATATAGGATGTCATACTTTGATCACAAAAAATATTTTTAATTTTCATATTTGATTACTAGTGAGATCAAGCATTTTACAGAATTATTAGCAAATGGCATAAATTTTTAGAAATTATTTGTTTTACTTTTATTTTTTCATGTCTATCATTCTCATCAATTATGTGACACTTTACATATTAACATCATGCTACATATGTGTTCTGATCTTTAGCTTTATTTACTGTTTTGTAAATAAGTTCATGGTGTTTGGGAAAATAAAGTGATAATTTATATGTACTCAAACCTATATGTTTCCCTTTATGGTTTCTTATACTGCTATTTTTGCAAATTTTGGCTTAGTACATGTTCCTTTTATCAATAAAACTCATTTTTTTCCTGATAAAATATGTTTTATTGCACCTAAAGTTTAAAAAAAACACACACATAAAGGCCTTAAGGAAAAGTTATGTATATTTGTAACACTCAACGAATTGTTAACATGTTTCTACATTGATACTATTGTGTTAGTTTGTTTAATAAGTAATATTTAACATCAGGTTTTTTTTTAATTCTAGAAGCTGAATGTTGGTATGTGTGTTTGTTTAGGTGCATATGTGTATGTCCTGTTATTTCAAATTATATAGCGAAGAAAATTCAAAGCATGTATTGTCGTTACTCACTACAGATGTCATGGTCTCACTTGTCAATCAGAATTTGTAGCTTTCTAGATCTTTCCTTTTCCTCCCAAGCTCAGACTGGTTTCTTCTTCCTGTCTCTGTAACAAAAAGAGACAGGCATTTTCACTGACTTTTCTACATACTGAGACTATCCTCAGGGACAAAGCAAAACCCCTCCAAAGAACTCTAACATCTTAACCAGAATTCTCTGGGTCTCATTTACTGACATTATTACAATTTAGTGTCTATTTTTCTTTACTTCCTTGTAAAGTTACCTCCTTTTTTTTCTTTTGGCATCTATTAATGAAGATTTCTCATTGCTGTCTATATATAAAATAAAACTGCAGTTACTTGTGCTTTCTATCTTAAATCTCTCTTTTCTGATACCAGAATACCACATAGATTGCACATGTACTTTGATTTCTCAGGCAAAATAAGCAGATTTACAATTTATATTAGTAGCATAAATCAGTATTTTCCTTCTGTGCTAGAAACCAGCAAAAACCAAAGAGAAAAAAAATATTGGTGAAATCAGGAAACCTGTAGTATATGTAGATTTCAAAATACCCGTAAAACTGCCAAAAGCAGTTCCATTTGGACAAAAGTTGTGTAGGAAGAAGTGCAAGAAAGAAGCAGAAGAGGGGAAGGACAAGGAGGAGGAGGGGGAGGAGGAGGGAGGAAGATAGAGGAGAAGGTTACAAATCTCAGAAATCAATTTTCAAAATATACTTCCTGAGTCTGAGGGATGCATGCTGAAATGGAAAAACTAAATGCCTTATTTACAACACTGGCTGCAGGAACTGGTAGAAGTAAAACAACTGATAAAAACTCTCCTAACCTGGTTTGGTTAAGAGTAATAGAGAAGGTGAAATATACAAAACATCATTTAAATCAACTCTAATGGTAGGAGCCAGTCTGTCTCTGAGGAAACAGAAAAAAAAGTCAGCTTTTGGATCATGAAAAAAAATGATAGGAAAACATGCAAATAGCTACTCCAAGAAAATGCAACTCATTCAATTATTAGTAACATTGTCACACCATCTAAATCAAGATAAATATGGAAAATGGAAGGGAAAACTTGGTATAAAGCTATAACATTAACAAGTGTCAAATACAAGAGAAATAATGACATGGAGCAGATGGAAATTGTGACCAAAATTCACTATAAAGTTTTTTAAATTAGTGAAGCAATAATTTCTATGAAGAAATAATACAGCCATAATTTAAGAACTTAGCCTAAATTGATAAAACTCTGGAAAGAGTAAAAAAAAAAATCTAGATAACATGAGTGAAAATATTTTTTAAGACCAAATAATACATAGTTAGTGTTAACATTTTAAATTCCCTGTAAATATATAGCCCTCCATGTTCAACCAAACTTTGGATTTTCAGCAGTAATTAATATTATCATTCAACAAAATGAAGATTCCTCTACAAATTTCTATTTTTTGACCATTTTCTAATGGACAGAAATGTTTGAGGTTTAGGTTTGCCAGATGAAATACAAGACACTCAATTAATTTGAATTTCAGTACCTTCTGTAAGTAGTTATCTCATGCATTTGAGACATACACTAAAAAAAAAAAATTTATTTGACATTCAAATTTAGTTGGGTGTTCTGCATTTTTATTTGCTAAATCTGGCATGCCTGTTGAGCTTACTAGCATGCATCACAGAATAATAAATCCAAAATTTGCAAAATGTAATATGAGAAAGACAGTGTGGGGCCATGAACAGGAATCAGCTGAATTTGCATCTTGGCAAACTGTAGCTCAGTCTACATTAACTATATGTGAAAAAGTAAAACTTGCTGGGAAGGTAAATGGACATACAGCGACCAGGCTAGGAATCGCCAACCACATTGTTTGTCAAGACTAATTAGGATTTAGTGACGATAGCTACGGTCTTCATTTGCCATTCCAGTCTCCACCATAAGACAGACTACAATAAAAGAGGTAAAGAAAATAACAGCAAAATCTAAGAAGTAGGTGTAGATATCATACTACATCAGTTCAAATAGAAACAAATTGGATATTTCTCTGTTTTAACATGTCAGACGAAGTAATCAGCACCTTAATGATCATAACAGTTGGGGAGTTTTCAGTGGGGATCTTAGGAAATGCATTTATTGTATTGATAAACTTTGTGGACTGGATGAAGAGTAAGAAGATTGCTTCCATTGACTTAATCCTCACAAGTCTGGCCATATCCAGAATTTGTCTAATGTGTATAATAATGTTAGATTGCTTTATGTTGGTGTTGGATCCAGACGTCTATGCCACTGGTAAACAAATGAGAATCATTGACTTCTTCTGGACACTGACCAACCATTTAAGTATCTGGTTTGCCACCTGCCTCAGCATTTTCTATTTCCTCAAGATAGCTAATTTCTTCCATCCTCTTTTCCTCTGGATGAAATGGAGAATTGAAAGGGCGATTCCTGGGATCCTGCTGGTGTGCTTGGCCTTCTCTGTGTTCATTAGCCTTCCTGCCGCTGAGAACTTGAATGATGACTTCAGGCTTTGTGTCAAGGCGAAGTGGAAAACAAACTTAACTTTGAGATGCAGGGTAAATAAAGCTCAATATGCTTCCAGCAAGGTATATCTCAACCTGTTCACGCTGTTCCCCTTTTCTGTGTCCCTTATCTCTTTCCTCCTCTTGATCCTCTCCCTATGGAGACACAACAGGCGGATGCAGCTCAATGCCACAGGGTGCAGAGACCCCAGCACAGATGCCCACATGGGAGCCATGAAAGCTCTCATCTCCTTCCTCCTACTTTTCATTGCCTACTATTTGTCCTTTCTCATAGCCACCTCCAGTTACTTCATGCCAGAGACTGAATTAGCTGTGCTGATTGGTGAACTGATAGCTCTAATCTATCCTTCAAGCCATTCATTTATATTAATTCTGGGGAACAAGAAATTAAGACAAGCATCTCTAAGGGGGCTATGTAAAGTAGCACATACACTAAAGAGAAGAAATTTCTAATAACATAAACAGATCTGAAGACACACTATCATTTTCTAGGACAAAGGAAGACAAAACGTTTATTAATTATCTTCAGTTCTTACATTAATGTTGATTTCATATGGTTGATTACCTTAAAATGAATGTAGTATATTTATAACTTAGAAAATCTATGTATAGCTTATTTTGCCTCTTTACCTCTGCCTCTATGCCTCATTGTCTCTTTTCTCTCTCTCCTTCCCAGCAGTTTTTTGAAACATGTTTTAAAACAAACTGTGAGAGGAGAGAGTATTTTCATTGTTCATCATTTATCCAGATGCAAATTGTATGGCTAATTCAGAACAGCTGTAGCATCTTGCTCTTTTGCACCCTCTGAAAAGCAGCTGGCTCATCCTCCTGGTCCTGACTAGATTCTTCTTCTCAGGTCATCCAAATAAGCTCTACCTTTGCAAAAGACTCAATAAGGTTACAGTTCTTAATAAAATGCTATGCAATTCTATGAATGTAGCAGAAATTAATCCTTATTATAATCACAAATAAAACATAAATTATGATTAAAATAAATATTGTCACAGTGAGTACAAAAATTATTTTAGGATCATAGATCAATGAAAAAAGAAAGATGCTAAGTGTGAGAGAAGGACAGTTTATATAAAAAGTTTTTATAAAACAAAAATGGCTAAACAAGAAGCCTAAGTAGAACTATTTATTGCTTATTAAAGGATATTTCTTACACAAAAGACATGTGTAAGTTTGCTTTTAGCAAACTAGGACTGCATCACGCACTGATTGTTAAGATACCCTGATAAGATGAGATCTTCAATCAAAAACTTATGTTTTTAGATGTTAAAATGTTAATACTATCAAAGAAGATGTTGATTCAATACAGATCATCTCTATAAACTAGGAGGATAATATTCAGATTATACATAAGTCATCTATAAGATATCTATTTGGGAAATTCCATCAAAAGCACATCATTTATGTTGTGGCAAAAATATCTTGAAGTGATTGACCAGCCTAGAGTAGTCATGGGCTTTGTGTGCAGAAGATAAAATGTTTATAAATATTCTGATCAATAAATTTGATAAAAATAATTTTTATCTTTCATATGTTGTTTCATGTGTTAATTTTTTCTTCTCTGAATCTGACAGTGCAAAAGGTAACACATTGATTAAGCTGATAATTTTTTTAAATGCCTTATAAGTTAAAAGAAACAATAGAAAATTAGGTGATAGGTTGAAACTTAAATTGTAGTTTAAAAATAAACTTAAGCCCTAGCCAGTTTGGCTCAGTGGATAGATAGCGCGTCGGCCTGCTGACTAAGGGGTCCCTGGTTTGATTCTGGTCAAGGGCACATGCCTAGGTTGTGCGCTTAATCCCCAGTAAGGAGAGTGCAGAAGGCAGCCGATTAATGATTCTCTCTTATCATTGATGTTTCTATCTCTCTCTCCCTCTCTGAAATCAATACAAATATATTTTTTAAAAAATAAATAAATTAAAAATTAAAAAACTGGGGGTGGGGTGGGGTGAGGGCATATGCTGGGGGGTAGGGGAGGCTGGGGGAAGGTCAATGGGAAAAAAAAGGAGACATATGTAGTACTATTTGTAATACTTTAAACAATAAAATAAAATAAATACTATACAAGAAATATGAATTTAGAAGACATTGAGGTTCCAGGGGAGCCTCTTTCTTGAAGAGACACTCTGACCTCTGGCCTGGTCCACCTTTTTTTTTTTTTTTTTTTTTTTCATTGCTCACTTTGTTTTTTTTTGTTTTGTTTTTTTTTTATTTTTAAATTTCTTTATTGATTAAGGTGTCACATATTTGTCCTCATCCCCCCATTCCCATCCCACACCCCTCCCCTTGGATGCCCCAACCCTCTGTTGAACTTAAGCATTGGTTAGGCTCATATGCATGCACACAAGACCTTTGGTTGATCTCTCCCCCCTCCCCCCACCCTCCCCTATCCTCCCTCTGAGGCCCGATAGTCCGATCGATGCCTCCTTGTTTCTGGTTCTGTTCTTGTTCATCAGTCTATGTTGTTCATCATTTCCCCTAGATGAGCGAAATCATGTGTCACTATAGATATACTTATAAGAATTGAATGTGCGACGAGCAATAATAGTTATGCTGACAGGCAAATGAATCAGTCTGTAGTGAGTTTCTTTCTGGACCAACAGTTCTTTTGAGACCCAATATCAATGTCCACCGGTTCCCTATGAGTACATGTCGGCACTGACCCCTCAGCTCTGGATGGTGGACAAATGGTGGTAATGCAGGTCCGAGTCCCTCTGGTTTGGTCTCGGCTGGACCCAGGGGCACTGCTTCACCCGGATCCAGGGGCCCACGGCCTCACCTGGACCCGGGGCCAGGCTCACCCGGATCCAGGGGCCCGCGGCCTCGCCCGGACCCGGGGCTCAGGCTCACCCGGCTCCAGGGGCCCGCGGCCTCGCCCGGACCCGGGGCCCAGGGCTCACCCGGCTCCAGGGGCCCGCGGCCTCGCCCGGACCCGGGGCCCAGGGCTCACCCGGCTCCAGGGGCCCGCGGCCTCGCCCGGACCCGGGGCCCAGGGCTCACCCGGCTCCAGGGGCCCGCGGCCTCGCCCGGACCCGGGGCCCAGGGCTCACCCGGCTCCAGGGGCCCGCGGCCTCGCCCGGACCCGGGGCCCAGGGCTCACCCGGCTCCAGGGGCCCGCGGCCTCGCCCGGACCCGGGGCCCAGGGCTCACCCGGCTCCAGGGGCCCGCGGCCTCGCCCGGACCCGGGGCCCAGGGCTCACCCGGCTCCAGGGGCCCGCGGCCTCGCCCGGACCCGGGGCCCAGGGCTCACCCGGATCCAGGGGCGCACGGCCTCGCCCAGACCCAGGATTCAGCCTCACCCGGACCCAGGGGCGCACGGCCTCGCCCAGACCCAGGATTCAGCCTCACCCAGACCCAGGGGCGCATGGCCTCGCCCGGACCCAGGGGCACGTGGCCTCACCCGGACCCGGGGCCCAGCCTCACCCTGACCCAGTTCCCAGCCTCACCCAGACCCAGGGGCACGCGGCTTCACCCGGATCCAGGACCCAGCGGGGTTTCGTCTTCTTGATCCCATTTCCTGTTGGTCAATTCCATCTCAGTAATTCCTTCGGCCATTTTCTCAGAGCTCCAGGGCAGCCGCCGCAGAACTCGTTGGGCGGCGGGCTCGGCGAAGCTCCGGTGTGCCCGGTGCGCGGCAGCGGGCTGGTCCGGGGTGGCTGCGTCGGCCCTTGGGTCTGCAGCGGTGGCCAGTCACCGAGCGTGCGCACCTGGCCGCTTCCGGGGCGTTGAGATTCTTGAAGGACTCGGAGGTCAGCAAGCGCGGAGTCTCCCACCCCATGACTCCTAGGGGCTCGTCTGTCCGTGCTCGGCAGCGAGTGGGGCCTTCCCCTCAGCCGGAGATCGCTGGGGGAACTGCGCCGAGCACGTTCCAGGCCGCCACTGTGTCGTCTGAGCCGTAGTTCTTAAAGTGTGATCTTTGGGTCGCCGGCATCAGCATCATCCCGAGTACCCCTCTCTTTTATTCTAGTTGTAGAGCGTCTGCTCAGTCAGCCCTCCGGTGGTTCTGGATGGTGTCTGCTCCGCTCTCCTGTCGTAGACTCAAAATTGTTGTGGTGGGCAGCAATCAGGCTTCCGCCCTATGCCTCCGTCTTGGTCTTCCTTTGTATAGTTAAGTCTTGATTGTTGTTGGTGTCGCTGGGAGGAATTGTCCTCCAGGCCAATTGGCCGTGCAGATCCTCTGTGTCTATAAAGGAAGAGTTGCTGTGTAGGAGACAGATTTATGGGCCGGGTCTTGGTGCAGCAAGGCTTTGGCGCTCATTGATTCTGCCTCTGGAATGTGTCCTTTATGCGAGTGGTTGAAATCTGGTGTCATCTCACACCGACCACTAGATGCCCTCGTTTCTGGGTCTCCAATGGTGTGTAGGTCAGCTACTACCTGAGACCACTCAGCAGGACTTACGGCAGAAACTGCAGTTTCCTCCTCCTGTCTGAGCGTCCCTAGAGCAGTCCGACTAGAACCGCAGTTTATCTGGTCAAGCTGCCATAGGGCAGGCCACCCACATGCAAAAGCCGTTGCTTGGAGCCCAGGTGTGCCTGCAAGACGTGCGGGGCGGGTCTCAGGGCGGGGCGGGGCCTCAGGGCGCCACCAGGCCATGGCGAGGCGAACCGCTCTGGCTGTAAGTCTGCTTTTTCTGTTTTCCACGTTTCCAAGCCCCCTCATTCCGCACTCCAGCGCAGCAAACACTGATTGCTGGGCGCACCTCCACAAGGAAGTCACTCCCACTCTCCGACAGGAAGGCCGAGAGTCCAGCCTCTTCCCGCAGGCGTCTGGGGAGCTAATCTCCCCTAGGGTTGGAACAAAAGCCACAAGTCCCTTCCCCCGACCCACGCGCCTCCGCACCTCAGCTTCTCCAGAGTTCGCTCTTTCCTCTACTCTCTTAGCTGTAAATCCACCATTCAGCCAGCTCTCCTGTGGTTCTGGGTGGCAGACGCTCTGTGCGCGGCGAAGTTCCTTTGTTTAACTTTGAAATTGCTGTGTGCGAAGTTCCTTTGTTTGATTCTGCTGCCTTCTTGGTCCTCCTCTCTCAAAATGGCTAGAGGACTTGAGTGTAAGACAGGAAGTCTTAAGAATCCTCTAAGTCGGTGTTGGCGGTCTCCGGGGCCCCGAGGATCTCAGTGGGGAGCTGGGCCAGGTCGGTGACGCGGGTGAGCCCGTCTCGCAGAAAGATGGTCTCTTCCTTCACCGAGAGCCGCTGCGCCGAGTCCGCGGTCGCCGCCACAGCAGCTGCCGCGGCGCCCACGAGCTCATGGCCCCGGCTGCGGTGCTGGCTGAGAGGAGCCGCCGCCCGGTCTGGGGAGACGCGAGCAGGAGTCGCCGCGCTCACCAGTCCATCTTTTAGTTGTTTTTCCATAACTGCCATGCGAGGCAGCAGATCAGCCGTTCACCTCCGCCGCCATCTTGGCTCTCTCCCCTGGTCCACCTTTTATTTATTTGAATACACATTTTCCCTTTAGCAATGCATACAGGCATATCAAAGGTAAAGTTTGATAAAGAGTAAAAGGATTATCAGGTTAGGGAACTGCCTTGAGCCACCACTATCTCAACAATTGGGTGCTTAGTGTCAACCCTGCAAACACCCAAGGTCCATCGGCCTTCTGTGTTCCTTGGTGCACTCTCATGATAGTATTGGCAGTGGGTGGCTGACCACATCTCCCCCTTTTTGTTTTCTTAATAAATCTTGAAAAGTGTATGCCATCTGTAGGGCTTGAGTCCTTTTTAAGACTCTTCATTCTGTACCTGCAGACTAGAAATAAACATAAAAACAAGAATGAGACAGACAATAGTGCCTATGCTAAGAGGCAAATGTAGGGAGATCCAATGAAAAGGATTGAGTTCTTTCATGGCCCTTTTAAATTGCTGCCAGGCAGCTAAGGAACTAGTTTGTAGTAGGCTACTTTCTGGGCTATCAGTTCTTTATGGGTCCCCTTCTCAATCACTGTCCCCTGTGACATGACAGAAATGATATTCGAGTTCTGGATGGTGGACAAATTGTGGGCAATGACAAAAAATAAAAAATAAATAAATTAATTAAAAATTAAAAATCTGGTAAGTAAATTTTCTCACTGTATTAATTTGCAAGGGTTGCTCCAACAATGTACTACAAACTGAGTGCCTTAAACAACAGAAATTTGTTTTAGCACAGCTCTAAAGACTAGATGTTTAAGATCAAGGTGTTGGTTCAGTTTATGGGCTCTGAGAAAGAATTTGTTCCAGGTCTCCTAGCTTCTGGTGTTTTGATGGCAATCTTTAGTGCTCCTTAGCTTCTAAAAAGCACACAAGTCTGTCTTCATCTTCATATGGTGTTCTCCCTGTATACATGTCTACACCCAAATTTCCCCTTTTTATAAGGATACCAGTGATACTGGATTAGGGGCCCACCTACTCTCACATAAGCTCATCTTAACTAATTATATCTGCAACAACCCTATTTCCAAATAAGGTCATATTCTAAGACAGTGGGGTTAGTATTTCAACATACAAATTTCTGGGAGACATAATTCAACTCATAAACACTCACTCTCCTTTACACCTTCCCTAGTTCTGGTAGATTTTACTTCATGCCATTTCTACAAATGCATATATGCAAAAAAAAAAAATTAAATTGAGTCAACATGTATGAACCAAACACAGTGCTGAGGTACATCTGCATGTCTCTAAACCAATGGGAAGCTTGTCTGGTTGACAGCTGGATGATGAGTCTATTTCCAATAGGGCATGCTGAGGGCAAACAGGTCCTAGAGGCCCTCCTGAATCCCAGACATACACAGAAATGTAATAATATGCACGCATGAACTGAAAGACCGTCAGGGATCAAGGAAATTTACAAGATTTTTTCCTCTGTTTGAGCTGAGAAAAAGATGTGTGTATTGATCATGTAAACTTGGAAAACTCTCTTATTGGTCTCAAGAATAATTTTTTTTTTTTTGCTTTGGAATATTGTTAAGTCCTTACACAATTATTGAAATCTGAGCTACCTATCAGTTACACAATACAGAACATTTGGAGTCCAGTCAGAGCTATCTACCTCCCCAGCCTGTCCTTATTTTCCCTTGACTGAGAACCATGGCCCTAAATGAAAAACAAGACCCAAGATGTAATGCTTATGACTTTATTGATGATTTAAAGTTGGAGAAAGAAAAGGCCATGTTTACACCACTGAAAAGTCCATGTTCACCAGTCGATCTCTATCAATTCTGAAACAGAGAAAAATATTTTAGACACAATAATCGCTTAACCTGTGACGAGCCGGCACGGCCATGGCATTCTCAGACCCAGGGCGCCTTATGTGCCATGCCAGCTCAGCCAGGTTCAGTGACCCTGAGAGGGGGCAGTGAAGGATTGAGAAAAGACAGACAAGAGAATGAAAGCTGGGTCTGGGTGGGATGCTGCTTCTCTGATGGAGAGACAGCGCCACAGACTACAAGCTGTGTCTTTATCTTATAGCCAGATGCCAGGAGACCAAGTAAGGGCATGGTCAAGGTGTTTACAACATTCTCGTGGGTTTCGATCCTACTCAATTACGTGCACCTGATGAAGCTTTGTTTACTTGCAGACTATATCACTTAGGCACGTGGGGCCATGTGTTCAGACCATAGGTTCAAGCTTACAACTATAGCTGCTGGAGGGTTCAAGCCTTGGACTAATGAGAGGGCTCTGCCCTCCAAGCTGGGACTTGCACGTGGCCATGAGAGGACTGTGCCCTCTCATTAGTCCAAGGCTTGAACCTGTCCAAACACTGTAACCGCTCTCCACATTAGCCTGAGCACGCTCTATGACTGGTATTTCTATAATGAAGTAGGCTCATTACAAGACAACACATGAAGTTAAAAGAGAGTAGAAGAAGGAGTGGGGAGGTAGAGGTGGGAGGAAGAAGCCAGGAGAGGGAGACAGGAGGGAGGAGAGGAGAAGAGAGGTGGAGGGGAGGAGAGGTAGGACTAGGGGAATTTTAGGTTAATATAAGAAAAGGGAGTCAAACAAAAGCTCAGGGTAGAAGTAACACTTGCTCTTAAAATAATGGAGGATATTTTTGTATGTGTAAGGTTGAGGCAAGGAGATTTGTGGCAAGGCCAAATTTGGACAAACATTTTGAGTGATTAAAATCAAGAATCAAAACAAGAGAAGTAAATAGAAACAAAAAAAATTAAAAATTTAAGGAGAAATTCACTAGATTGGGGAGTAAAAATGCAATTAATACCTAGGGAATGACTGGAAGCCATCTTTAGTTGGTTTTCTTTGTCATTGGCCACCACGCTGACTACCCTGGCCACCTCTTCCACGGTGACCACCCTGGCCACCAGGGCCACCCTGGTCACCTCTGCCACCTCGGCTACCCTGGCCATCTTGGCCTCTCTGGCCACCTTGACCACCTCGGCCTCCTCTTCCACCTTGGCTACGTGAGCTTTCCTGCTCTCCCTGGACATTCTGGCTTCGAGGCCAATGATGGTGACCATGGTCTCTTTTTTCATGCTGACCTCCATGTTCTTCTTGTGATCCCTCTGGGGGTTCTTCAACAATTTTATCGTCTTCTTAAGTGAGATAATATATTCAGAAAGAAACAAGGAAAGAGAAAGGTTAGCCATAAACTTAAATGAGGCAAGTAAGGAATCTACTGTAGCCTAAATTTAGTTAGAAGTAATATAATACTGTTTTAAATGGTACTAGGGTCCAGAGCCTACAAGGGGCAGAGAAATCCTGGCCTCTTCAGAGTGCATGTACTTAGCTTAGCACCTCATGTTCACTCCGTCACTAGTTATTCTCCCCTCTTTTGATGTTTCGGCCACTATTCTATATGGCCACCTAGTCTAAGCTTGCTGTGATATACATGAATTCATCTATAAACCACCCGTTAACGCATGATGTCTGAGAAACCACCAGATGGAGTCACTGTGTCTATCTATAGATATGCATGATATCTTGGCACCAATCTATTGAACAGGGGAAATTATCAGCTACCCTGCCCTTCCCAATAGCACAGCAATCATATAACACCCACTCTCCCGTCTTTTCTATCAACTGTTAGGTCTTTAGATCAACAGAAAGTATACACAAAGCCCACCCTATATTTTATCCTTTTGAAAATGTCTGGTATCTATAATTGAATCCCAGCCCTCACCATCTGTTATATTAACTTTCAATCATTTCTTCATGCTCTCGTGGTCATCACTCTTTTTTCTAATCAACAGTACATTTATTTATTTATTTTATTTTTGTTGTTGTTGTCAGATGTGATGCCCTTTGCCAGAAGCGGTAGGGGAGTGCCGCTTGGGCTTCCGGGGTCCAGAAGTGGATGGGATGGGGGTATTTATTTTTTATATTCAATGTTATTTTGTATTAGTTTCAGGTGTATAGTATAGTGGTTAGACAGTCACATACTTTACAAAGTGTTCCCCCAATATTTCCAGTACCCACATAACATCATACACAGTTATTACAATATTCTTGACTATATTCCATATGCTGTACTTTATATCCCATAACTATTCTGTAACTACCAATCTGTTATGGTTATCACTCTTACAATCATTCTCTTGTGAGTCAATGTATACTTTATTGCATGCCCATTACATCAGACATGAAGACTCTAAGCTTAAAAGACACAGTTTGGTCTTTCAAGTTGCTATTCTTCATTGTTGTCAGATCAACAAATAAATTTCTCGTTCACTCCCCTATTCAAAAATCTCTCTGTGGCCCATAGGATAAATTACAAATTCAGTTTGCCATTCATAGGATCTTTTGTAATCTGGAACTAAGCCACATCTCTAGCTTTATCTTCCTACTAGAGGCCCAGTGCACGAAATTCATGCATGGGGGTGTGTGTCCCTCAGCCCAGCTTGCACCCTCTCCAATCTGGGATCCCTATCACAATCCAGGACTGCTGATTCCCAACTGCTCGCCTGCCTGCCTGCCTGCCTGCCTGCCTGCCTGCCTGCCTGATTGCCCCTAACCACTTCTGCCTGCCAGCCTGATCACCCCCTAACCACTCCCCTGCCAGCCTGATCGACGCCTAACCACTCCTCTGCCGGCCTGATTGCCCCTAACTGCCCTCCCCTGCTGGCTCAGTCACCCATAACTTTCCTCCCTTGCCAGCCTGGTTGCCCCTAACTGCCCTCCCCTGCTGGCCTGGTTCCCCCAACTGCCCTCCCCTGCAGGCCTGATTGCCCACAACTGCCCTCCCCTGCTGGCCATTTTGTGGCGGCCATCTTGTGTCCACATGGGGGCAGCCATCTTTGACCAAATGGGGGCGGCCATCTTGTGTGTTAAAGTGATGGTCAATTTGCATATTACCTCTTTTTTTATATAGGATATTTGCTTCAACCTTACTGGGTTATTCTGTGTTCCTAGACCATTGAAATGCTATGTTATATACAAAAATTTGGCTATGCATTTATCTTTGCCTTCCCCATGCCCCACTCTCCAAGGTTCAGATTACATGGCATCTCCTGTGGGAGGCCTTCCCTTTACTCCCCTTCTCTGAGCTGCCATAATGCCTAACCTTGCCACTTTTCTGAAGGTGATCATCATTATGTCTAAAAGTGAAATCTTCCATTACATCCTGAGTTCCTTAAGGACAGGAACAATGTTTCATTTACCTTTGCATCCTTGGTACCAAGAATAGGACCCTGCCAGGTTATTAAGTATTAAATTTTATAAGTATTAAATTTTATTGAATTAATGTTGGCATAGACAATGTAGATAATCAAAGCTTTTTTTTTCTTTCAGGATTCCTTATAGCCATGTCCTTACAAAGGCAGGTAATAGGCAAGAAAAAATCAGAAGTAAAGCAGTGACCATATTCTCTAGACCTGAGAGAACTTATAGATCTAAAGCAAACCGCTGATTTTTTTTTTATCTTTTATGCTCATTCTGCAATATACTAAGAAGATTAAATTATATAGTGAAATGGTTGAGGAAGAAAATCTTTGAAAATTAAGCATAAATTAAAATTAAAATCATATAAATTTTGGATTACACCAGTGACCCAGAGGTTCCTAGAATCTATTTAGAAAAATTCTAACTAAGTTGATTGAATTCAAAATAACTTACCCCCCCCCTTACACACACACACACACACACACAAATAAAATAAATAAATAAAATAAAATAAAATAACCCACCTGATGGTTGGGTTTCTTCCTCTTGGCTTTGAGGGCCTTCTGCAAAGAAAGAACAAAGGAAAGAATAAAGTATAAAATGCTATCATAGCCTTAATGTAAGGATCATTGAAAAGTCAGGAACTGAAGAAAATCATTAAGTATGTAAAGGTTTTCTTTAAGCAAGCAAATTTTTGATTGACTCATTTATGGTACTGAATCTTACAACTCTTTGGTGACATAGCTTAAAATTCATTAGCTCTCTCATGCACTCTGGTCTTTTCTTATAGCCTCCCTCCTATACACACTCCTACCCATGTCACTAAAATTGTCTTCAAATTTTTCATTTGAAGTGTTTTCAGTTAATAATGGCTTTAAGTTTTATCTACTCTGAGGCATCTTGTTTAAATAGATCTCAAGGCTTAGATTACAGAAGAATGAAGCATTAGTACTGTAAATGAGTAAGTTGCAATAATAAACTTACTGATTAAATAAGTACTTTAGTCAAATTGCATGATATCTTTATGATTACATGGTATTTTTATAACTTAAATTAGTTAAATGTCAATAGAGACAACACCCTTAAAATGTAAGGGATTTGTATTATTCAATCATTTGTCTTTGTCTGTAGGATTTATAGAAAACATTTGCGTAGGGTGGCATGTTCTGTTGATCTTCAGACACTAGGTCTCTTACACAGAAGATTCCAATGTGAAAAAGAAGGAGATGGGCCATATCTAACAATAAAACTGAGGACCACTAAAACTTAGGCATTTGTTACTATTTTTTGCCTTTCCCTAGACTCAATTTTGAGATTTTCAAGAAATAAATACTAAGCAAAGAAAAAGGTATGATAGGTTCTGAAGAAAAAAAGAAAGGACCACATCCTTGAACAAGGATTTACCTGGTGAGTTTTCAGTATCAGTACCTAGAATTTAAAAGGGGTGGGGGTGGGGAGAATAAGAAAACAAATTAAAAATATGATTTTATAAGATCCCAGATATACATTTATATAAAGACAAGTAGGGTTAAATTTAAGAAGTTAGAAAATTCTTAAGAGAACTACTACTACTAATATGTTTGAATACAATGGACCAACATTTCATAAAGTAGAATCCTATATCTATCTGATCATTGGTTCTGAAGCAGGGATGAAAAGGAAGTTAAATATTTTACTAATTCTGTATTATACATAATAAAATGGAGAGCAACAATGGTTGTAGATAAAATACATATTATGAGACATCTTGCAACAGAGAAAATTTAAGAATTGAAACCATCTGTAGCCACGTAGCTTATTGTCTTTTTTACCATGACTTTATTCCAGAAAATTCTTGCCTCCAAAAGATAAATTTTTCAAATAATTATTGGTAACTTCAGGAACTTGCCCAAAACCCATTTAAACAAACATTAATATGTTCAATTTTTTAATGGCATCAATTGCTTATGTGCCAAGGCTCAGAACGCTTCACTCCCAAACTCTTGCTAATTATGTAAGCTCTTCAAAGTATTTAAATTCAAAGGTTATGGTTCGAATATGAAATATGGGTAATATCTACTCTGAATTGTTATAATGAATAATCAATGACATGATATGTGTGCAAGACCATGCATAAACTTCCCATGCATAAAATTCCCAATACATACTTAAAGAAGAAATATTTCCAAGTAATTTTACTGTTATTCTCCATCTAATATCCAAATTATCACAAAGTGTAGAGTTTAAGCCTCAGATGATTTTATTATAAAACTAGAGGCCCAGTGCATGAATTCGTGCATGGCATGGCCTGCAAGGATTGAACAGAAACCAGCAGTCCAACACTGCCTCCCACTCCTGCCTGCTGCTCCCACTCATCCCAGCCCTGCTGAGCCTGCCGCAGGCTCGCGCCCAGTCAGTCCGAATCAGGAGAGGCTTGTGCCGCCACAGTGGTGCTTGCCAGCCGTCGGCCCTGCATCTGGCACCCATCCTGAGGTGGGTTGGGGAGGGCCAGGACGCAATCAGCCCTCTGGGTGAGGTGGTGGGACACCCTTGCAGGCCTGGGATCCGGATCCATCCTGCTGACATTCACTCAGGTGGGTCAGCTGAGCGGCACTCCTGCTGTGGGAGTGCACTGACCACCAGGGAGCAGCTCCTGCATTGAGCGTCTGCCCCCTGGTGGTCAGTGTGTGTCATAGCGACCAGTTGACCGGTTGTTTGGTAGTTCAGTTGCTTAAGCTTTTATATATATAGATACCCTTTTATAGATGCTTATTAAGGCTTATACATCTTTCAGAAAAATCCAAAATTACCATTTTACAACTACCTTTCCCATGAGCAGCAACTTTATCTCAGTTATGACAACAGGTTTAAAATTCAAATAATTTATTATAATTGTTTTTTCTTTATTGATTAAGGTATTACATATGTGTCCTTATGTATTTGTTTAATATTCCCATTTTCTTGACTTAGGATGCTTCTATATAATGAAATAACATTTCATAAGAAAACAAAATCTTATTCCAACTTTCAATTATTTGTCTTACAAGAAGTCTGATACCTAATGTTTGCAGTCATTTAAACAATTATCTGGATTTTGGTAACATTAAGATATGCCATGAGTCTTCTCTTAAAAAAGTCACAGACTAACAAAGACTTAGCCTTCCTCTTTTATTATATATAAATTCCTCCATCATTACTTGAAATTATCCACTCCTAGTAAGTCTTAGATTTATTATAAATGCATGCCTGCCAAGCAGTTACATGATCAGACCTATAATTATTTTAAAAGAATAAGTAATGTAATGAAAAGAAAAATTCATAGTGCCTACTTTATGTCAAAATGATGAAATAAGTGAAAATTTAATCACAATTCTCATTTCTAAATGTTTAAGGGTTGATATAAGAAAATAATGTATCTAAATGAATTATAGAATTTTTATTCAATTTAGCTGACCTGTTCCACACAGAGCCAATAATTGAATGTCCATATATCTAAAAACAACAGATGTCACACCATGAAGATACTGCTTGGGACTTGGGCCCAGATATTCAGGGAGATATTTGCAATCAGTAGAAAATAGAAACTAATTTTATCTCCTCCTTTATTGACCTACTCTCTGAAAATAAAGTACTTAATTTCTGAGAAGGGTCAATTCAACTCCACTCTATTCCATTAATTTTAACCCCATCATCCCTTGTATGATCTCCATTTCCCCCTCTTACCATTACTGATATCCTGAGCTGAGCTCAGGGCCAGCAACGCCATCGAAAGCAAGAGCAGAAACATCTTGGCAGAACCCATGGAATCTCTTGATGTTTCAGGAAGCTTAGCCATGCTCCTTTATAAGAGCAAGGAGAACAATATTACCTTTGAAGCCCATGGGGTGGACTTCTCTCACCCATATCTGATTGGCTATTTGGGCCTCAGCCAGCCTGTTGGTTTTAAGGGCTGGTTAAGCTCTTCAATGAAAAACTGTATGTTGATCAAGTTCTTTAAAATAATTGTTTATTCTCCCCAACTATTAGTTATAGTTATAAGTATTAACAATTGTCTTCTATTCTGTAACATTTAGTTCATAACTGTGGTTCTCTGTTTTAGTACCATATCCAACATGGTTCAAGCTGAACAAATGTCAATTATTTCAGGCCCCTTTCCTGTAGAATGAGCCCCATCATGAAATGAAAGGCTAAAATAACAGAAATATAATCTCAAGATGAAAGAACAACAATGAAAGCATTTGCCAGAAAGAGACTAAAACCACCTTCAGACTCAAAGACTATCATTATTCAGAATACCCTTGAGTTCATGATTTCAATGGACTGGGGAATCTTAAAACTAAAAAAGATCAGAATAATGAGTGGGTGAGAAAACAATATTGTGCAATGAATCATTGAGTAGATTAAGAGCGTTGATCTTGGACAGAGAAGAGAGTATGACTAAACTTGTTAGTTATACTGTTATATGGAACAAAGAACAATTCTTATGCGTACAGTTCTGGAATGTACAAAAAAAGACCTATTAATTTTTAAAGAATGGTATTTTGAACATAATACAATAATTGCTTATAGTAATTATTTAAATATTTTTAGATAACTTTAAATTTAACTTCACATTACTTTAGATAAATTTTAATTATATTAGACTAACATATAAATATGTTTCTTGGAATTATTAAAATGAAATAATAGATTGAGTTCTTTCAGGGGAAAAGTAGTTTCTTATCACCAGATGTGCTCAGGCACTAAGGGATCTATAACTGAATGTTTAAATCACACACACACACACACACACACACACACACACACACACACACCCCACCCTAAAGATTCATCGGGGTAGAATCATTTGTGTTCAACTATCTCTTTAAAATGTCATCAATGGAAGAAAGGCTTGTCCTTCCTTTGGATAAAAATTCAAAAAATAATATGACCTTGCTGATCACTCTTAGATAGTAAAATATAGCGATTTTTTTTGTCACAAAACAGTCTTAATTCAATATATTAAAATGCCCAACCCCATGTAATGGTCATAGTTTTGAGATTTATTCAAAGTTCTAGCTGTTTTCCCTCCATCCAGCTAAGGCATTCTATAGGCAAGTTGCCTGTCTCCTCGCCAGAGGGTGCACCCCGCTTATCTATTTCTCTGCTCAACGGCAGCTCTTTTTTTTTTTTTGACACCTCCTAGGACAGAGTTATGGGAGGTGGGGGTGATAAAAGAAAGGGAATTGAGAAAGTTCTCATTTTATTGGTATTGTCATAAGCTGGCCCTATATTCTCTAGGCCTGATATATATTTAAAGATGACTGGCATGGGAGTACATTCATGCCTTCTTTAAAGACTTCCAGTTATTGGTACTATATTACCTCTAAATGCCTTGATGAGAACAAATGTACTTCTTATTCAGTTAGTTACAATCCAGCAGTTCAGCTTCTTTGTCCTGAAATTCCATCACTTCTCCAGTTGGTGCTATTAGACCCAACCTAAGATGATCCCTCCCAGGCTCTCATGCTTAATTCGCATCTGGTTTATGGAAAATGCCCATTATTTTCCCTGAAACATCTCTGCAGCACAGGGCAATCCCACCTCAGCCAACCCTCCTTCACTTCATCCATGAGCAGTTACCAGTCTACTGCCATAACCACCTTTAGATATCTCAGAGGAGTCAGACACTAGCTCAATGTGCCCATCACACTTAGGGTCATAGTTATTCCACATGAAATCTTTGTGCAGATGAGAAGCTGTCCCCTTTGAGCAGATACAGCCCTGCTGTTTCCCAGTTTAGCAAGCCTACTGCAAGGTGGATTTCTATCTCTACTTGCTCCCTTGTGCAAAGTACAACTTGCTTCCCATATGTGGTGTCCCTGAATATCAACATCACTACTCAATTTCAGGAAGCCCACAAAGCTCTTAAGTAATCTCCCTTAATGCACTTCTCCCTTGACTTGAGATGAAGAACATCATCCAAGGCATTCTCTGTTGATGGTGGTGAAGAGGGGAGGGGTAAAGACATTCACAGAATAGTTCTGTCCAAAAAGAAAAAAAAAATCCTTCTTGCAAGTCAGCCTCTAAATCTCTTCTCTCCATGTGTAGATCAAGGCAAACAATAGGCTTAAAAGATGGGTAATTAGTTTTCCCCTTTTTGAAAGTCTTTCAGGGTATTTTATCTCATAATAACTAATTTGGTATCTACCTTTTACTGTATACTTGTTGTCTTAGTTAGAACTTCTCATTAACATCTTGTAGTGTATCTTCTGTCTCTACTCAAGGCGAACAGATTATTCTCTGTTGCAGTTTTAGCTGAGGACCATCCACCAGGCCTCCTTAGCTATCATATGAGGTAAAGAGTTCCACCCGAGGCTCTACTGATGCTTCCATAGGTTGTCGTCTGTCTGAGTCCATTCAGGCTTCTTTAACAACATATCATAAACTGGGTGGCTTAACAACAATGGAAATTTATGTCTCACAGCTATGGAGGCTGCGAAGTCCAAAATAAAGGCACCAATAGTCTTGGTGTCTCCAGAGGGATTGTAGTTCCGTATCAACCAACATGGGATTACCTTCTAGTGAGAAACAGAAGCTGCACAACAATAGATACACTGTTTGCTTAAATAAGTTTACAAAACAACACCATATATGTAGAAATATCCATATACCTGAATGCACAAAAGAAGGCCTGTTTAGATGATAAATCAAATAGTTCACAGTGGTTACTTCTGGGTAAACCAGGAGGGATTTTTATTAGGTCAGTCATTTTAAAAAATATATTTTTACCTCGAGAATGAACTTATGTATTCTTTGTTGCCTTTCTTTCTTTCTTTCTTTCTTTCTTTCTTTCTTTCTTTCTTTCTTTCTTTCTTTCTTTCTTTCTTTCTTTCTTCCTTCCTTCCTTCCTTCCTTCCTTCCTTCCTTCCTTCCTTCCTTCCTTCCTTCCTTCCTTCCTTCCTTCTTTCTCTCTCTCTCTCTCTCTTTCTTTCTTTCTTTCTTTCTTTCTTTCTTTCTTTCTTTCTTTCTTTCTTTCTTTCTTTCTTCTTCTGTTTTCTTATCTGGTAAGTACCTATGAATGTCCTATTAACCACAGAGAGTTATTTTGGAATTTAAAGTTGTTTTCCTTAAAAAAAAAACACATAAAAGAAACATACTAGTAGATATTTATTTGCAATTCCTCTTTCTAGAGTTCATTCTTCTCCACTGTTAGGTAAAATATAAAACAAACTAGAATGTTTGCCAGGATAGTTTATACCAGAGATCTCTTGATTCTTTGAATGCATACAAGTTACTCTCCACATGATTCATACATTTTCATGCCATATTTCGGAGCATGTCTGTGCAAAAGGTGGGTGTTCGTTAACTATTTCTTAATTCATGACTTTCAAATTACACAACTGGGAAAAATTCATCATACTGAAGTTAACATCATAATAGATGACCTTCATGGATCTCATAAGTCTATTACATGCTTTAACTTATGTAAATTAATAAATGTCAGTGCCTTGGATTTCTTCCATATATTTCCCAAAGCAAACATTAAAATATTAGATCAATATAAGATGAAAGATGAAAGTAATACCAATTACATTACAAGACAAAACAGAAAAAAAGCAACAACTCTGTACAGTATGTAACTTTCAGAATTATTTACAGGAATTTCCGCGATCAAATTGAAATTGGTATGCTGTCTGAAAATGTCCCCAAATTCCTTAAATTTCATAGTCTACAGAAACTTTAGGGATTCCCTAATGGCTCCCCAAGGTCCCCTTCTGGACAGCAGAAATCATATGCTTTGCAATCTAGTTACTCCTGGTACCCTTAGAACTAAATAAATAATTAAAACAATAAATTGAACACAGGCTCAAATACAGATGATGCTGAGCTTTCAATAACACATAGATTTTAAGAACAATATTTGAGAAGGTAATATTTTGGCAGAGAGAAGTCATTAAAAAAGCTCAATGGTATCTTCTTCTGGATCCATTTCTTCACTCAATATCTGGGGGTGGGTGGGGAGTAGGGGGGTGACAAAGAAAGAAATAGTTCAACCAAGAGTTGAAAACTGACCTCTAACTCTCAGATGGGGTGGGATTTATGTTAAATATATTCATTTTAAAAAATATATTTTTAAATATATTTTTGTTGCCTTTCTTTCTTTCTTTCTTTCTTTCTTTCTTTCTTTCTTTCTTTCTTTCTTTCTTCCTTCCTTCCTTCCTTCCTTCCTTCCTTCCTTCCTTCCTTCCTTCCTTCCTTCCTTCCTTCTTCTGTTTTCTTATCTGGTAAGTACCTATGAATGTCCTATTAACCACAGAGAGTTATTTTGGAATTTAAAGTTGTTTTCCTTAAAAAAAAAACAACCTCTCAGATGGGGTGGGATTTATTAGAAAAGGAAGGAGAGCCATAGGAAACATAAAAGAAAGAAAAAGTCCAGGTTGCTTAGTGAAGGATAAAGAACATTATTAAAATTATCATCTGTGTGAGAAAAGTGGTTGCTTCTGTCTATCACTATATTCCCAGTGCCTAGCATATTGTGGGCATTCAATAAATGTTAGTTGAATGAATAAATGAGCGAGTGAATGAATGAACAAAAAAGTCAGTTGAAATATACATAGAATTTCTCTCCTGAGATGGCATGCCCTTTTAAAGATCATGGAGAAAGTGATCTGAATCTCACTGATTCTAACCATAAATTCCATCCTATAGTTACAATTGGAAATAAAATATGAATCTGGGTTAGAAGTATGTAAGACAAAAGACTCGGAAAGTATGAGAAAGTTAAGGATGAGGGGGTCATGTTGCCTGAAACTTACTTATGCCTTAGATTGTGGAGATGAGTTGAAAATTTCATTATAACCAAAGAGAGTGTGTACACCTCAGGTCACACCAAGAGGAACCACAGATTTTCAAAGCACTTTTGCAGTCATCATCTTTTTTGTACCAGGATTCCCAGGATAATATATGCAAAGACTAGATTGTTGTTTAGAGTGCTATTTCGCAGTACGGCATCTAAACTTGATTTGACTTTAATCTTGACTGTTACTCCATTAGGTTGTCTCAAAAGATTGCATATATCCAGGACACATACCCAGCTGTTCTTCATTTGTAAAAGGAAACTGTGAGGTTTTACCTTCTCTGTTTTTCTATAAGGAACTTAATGAAAGCTGTGTCCATAGTCTCCTTAATTATGTTCATCTGTTAGCTCATTTCTCTCTTAAAATTACTATAAAGCACTATGCAAGTAAATATTTCCAGTAATTAATGAATGCCAGGAAGCATTGTAAACTTTCATAATGATTCTTTGGCGTTTTGATACTATAAAAATAAAATTTAACATGAAAATAGTTATCCCTTTTTGGTCATTATACCATAGAACAGGAAACACTTGACACAATAGAAAAGAGTAAATGTAGAAAATTTAAAAACTACATACAATTTACTTGGTGGCATGGATTAACTTTCTAAAGGAAAAGGGAAGAATTATAAAACAACCAAGTTTTAAGTTCAACTTAAAACTCACTTCTCATTATCTCTATAAAGTTTATTTTCCTTTGATAAGGGGTATAACAAAATTGGAGAATTTAAAATTTGGGAGTAGCTCACAATCCTATTTATCAAAGAGTTATACCTCTTACAAGATTTTCTTTCATTAATCTCTTTAATTCTGGTAATTCACCTTATTAAATGTATAGCATAGAAGTTATGAATGATATATTCTTTCATGTTATTGACTTGTCATTAACCATAAAGAATATTAGTTTCTGCATGTATGATATGGCAGAATGGATTTTTCTTCACCACCATCCAATGCTACACTTATGAGTTTAAGGAAATAGAATATGGTTTTAGAAACTTTTAATTTTGTAATAATTTTAGATTTCAGAATAGTTTCAAAGACAGTAGAGAGTGTGCCTACATACCTTCACCCAGCTTCCCTTTATGATTACATCTTCCATAACCATAGTACAACTACAGACCCACAGCACGAAATTCATGCACTCCAGGGGAGGTGTCCCTCAGTCTGGCCTGCGCCCTCTCGCAGTCCAGGAGTCCTTGGGGGATGTCCAACTGCTGGCTTAGGCCCGCTCCCTAAGCTGTCAGTTGGACATCCTTAGCGCTGCTGTGGAGGTGGAGAGGCTCCTGCCACCACCACAGCGCTCACCAGCCATGAGCCTGGCTTCTGGCTGAGCAGCACTCCTCTGTATGAGTGCACTGACCACCAGGGGGCAGCTCCTCTGTGGAGCCTCTGCCCCCTGGTTGTCAGTGCGTGTCAGAGCGACCGGTCATTTCGCCATTCGGTTGATATGCATATTAGCCTTTTATTATATAGGATGATCAAGACTAAGAAATTAACATTGGCCTAATACTCTTAACTGAACTACAGACTTCATTCAGATTTGCATAGTTTTTGCACTAATGTTTTTTTTTTTCTGCTCCAGGATCCAATGTGAGATGGCACATTGCATTTAGCTGACACCTCTTAGTCTCCTCTAATCTGTGAGAGTTCCTCAGTCTGTCCTTATCTTTCATGATGTGAATGATTTAGATGAGTACCGGGTCAAATATTTTAATGAATCCCCTCAATTTGTGTGTATCTGATATTTTCTTATGATTAGGCTGGAGTTGTGAGTTTTTGGAAAGATTACCACAGAGGTGTAATATTCTTCTGCTAACACCACGGCTAGCTAGCACTGTGTCTTTGTACTGATGCTCTTAACTTGATCGCTTGGTTAAGGTGGCATCTGCCAGGTTTCTCCTCTGCAAAGCTGCTACCTTTTGTTTTCCAGCCTTGAATGGGGTCTTTTTAATGTGGCTCAATCCTGGGACAAAGACAGATACTTACCTATCCCTAGCATATTAACAAGGGTTAATCTTAGTAGTGAAACTATGGCATACTTACTCTGAGATTCTCCATCTGAAGACAACAGGCAGTGAATGCTGTGGGTGCCCTTCCCTGCTCCCCTCCACTGCCCAGTGCCCTACTGTCCACTTGTGAATATTGGCTGCTAATTCTCACAGTTGCCCTCTTCTCCAGACAATTGCCCTCAGCAGCGACTCTCTGACATGAGGGTGCAAAAGGCTGATCTCCTGGCCTCATAGAACTCATTCTGTGGAGCAGTTGGTGCTTGAGAGCTTTCTCTGGGGGTCAGACTACGCTAGTCTCCATGGAAAATCCCATTCTTGCTTATAATGGGATTTAAGCTATATCTCTTGCCCTATCCTGCTTCCTTCACCCACCTGACCTCTGGGAGAATGCTTCAATAAATATTTTGAAAACATTTCCATTTCAGACTTGGCATCTAAAAAATCTGACCTAAGACAATACCTCATTTTGAGTTCTTTTTCTCTTCATAGCCCCTCCCCACCTCCACAGGTAGGATCCCAGGCCCTCTTCTCTCCTCACCCAACAGCAGAAACGAAAAAGGCAGGATCCCGGCCAGCGTGACCAGTGGTTCCGCCTCGATCCATGTTACCAATCAGATCCCTGATTCCCTGTCAAGGCCGGGGTTGTGAGCTCGCTCCCCAGCAGGAGACAGCACATCCGTGTTTCTCTCTCTCCCTCTCCCTTCCTCTCTCTTTAAAATCAATAAAAATATATTTAAAAATAAAAGGGCAGGAATGCCCACTCACAGAGGTCAGACACAGGAGGAAACAAGTGGGGGCCAGTGAAGGAGTTAAAAACACTGAGGGCTATGGATGGGCCTGAGAGAAAGGGTGGGGGGAGCTTTCTGCACTCTCACCTGTGCTCTGAGCCTCAGGGACAAAAACTTTGAACCATGGATGGAACTCTGGGACAAAATATTCACTCCCTGGTCCCATCTATAATAATAAAAGAGTAATATGCTAATTAGACCAGACAGTTGAATGACCTTCTGGACGTCATTCCAGACTTTCTTCCAGACGACCTTCTGGACAAAGCTGCAGCAGCAGGGGCAAGGCAGAGGCAGATGCCACGGTGGGTGGGGGCCAAGGCAGAGGCTGTTAGGGACGATCAGGCAGGCAGGTGAGTGGTTAGGGGTGATCAGGCAGTTGGGCGAGTGGGTAGGGGTGGTGAGGCAGCAGGCAGAGTGGTTAGGGGTGGTGAGGCAGCAGGCAGAGTGGTTAGGGGTGGTGAGGCAGCAGGCAGAGTGGTTAGGGGCAATCAGGCAGGCAGGCAGGTGTGCGGTTAGGAGCCAGCAGTCCCGGATTGTGAGAGGGATGTCCAACTGCCAGTTTAGGCCTGATCAGGCAGTCAGACATCCCCCAAGGAGTTCTGGATTGCAAGCAAGTACAGGCCGGGCTGAGGGACCCTATCCCTCAGCCCGGCCTGTACTTGCACCGGGCCTCTAGTTATGTTATAAAATCAGTTTTGGCTGGATAGTATCCCTTGAACTTGAAGTAAAAGTTGGATAAAATATATTATCTGGGCTTTGTATATAAGACTTCCTAGCTGACAGACCTTTGGCTGCAAAATTCTGGAGAATGCAAACATTGGCTGAGGAATAACTAGTAAAATAATTAAATACAAACAACCTAACACTAAGAACAAATTTAGAAGACAGTGGTATCACCAAAACAGAACAAAACAGAGTTTCTGTAAGAAGAGAATGAATAGTAATGTCAAATACAGACTCGTTTTGAGGCTTATAGAAAGCTAGTTTTAATAGATGGCACCAGATCGTTTATTGGTTGAAGCAAAGTGGATTCCACAAATGAACATTTGTTCAAGAAGTTAGTGAGCTAATATATAGCTACTTTGAGAATTAGGCAGGATTAGGTGGGAATTTTTTGTTTGTTTTTTCATTTTTTATTTATTTATTTTTGATAAGGGAAGCTTTGACTAGGGGTAAAGGACAGTTGTCAAGAGAAGGGTAAAACTAGTTATGAGTCAGGGAAGATCAAATAACTAAGCATAATGTTTAAAACCTGGGTTCTTTTGATGATTTTATTGTAGGGAGGAGCCTACAGTAATTTGAGCTAGCTTTTATTATAGTGTGATTATGCTTTTCCATGTAGTTTTATGTCATGCATGATACTAGGATGCCACACTGTGGTCATTGTTAGTACAGCTTCTGTACTACCTCCTTTATTATTATATTTCCAGATGTCAATGGCAACCATTTTCATGGTCTCTTTATTTTTTGCTTAACATGACTTCTTATTTTAAATATTGTGGGGTTTTTTGGTAACACATAGCATTCAAAGAAAATATAAATCCAAATAAACAATGCAACATACAAAACGGAAACAAGATTTAAAAGTGGGTTACAAAGCCTAAATATATACTTTTAAAATTTAGTTGAAAATGGGCTAAAGTAGGCTAACTTTTAAATTATGTTTGAACACTGTATGATCTTTCAAAATAATGGAATTCATTGGATAGTTTCAAGTAATATACTACATTAGTTATTATGAATATCACTCCAAGCACTACCTTTTTCATAGTCATTCTGATTGCACACATCCTATCCTATGTAATAAAAAGCCAGAGACTATAACGGTGTCACAACCATAATGACCGTTAGACCAGAATCACCATGGCCCCTTGCCGGGCTGCCCCCACCCCCCAGCAAGCAGTAAGGGGAGATCAGGCAGGCAGGCAGAGTGGTTAGGGGTGATCAGGTAGGCAGATCAGTGGTTAGGGGCGATCAGGTAGGCAGATGGCCCCTCGCTGGACTGGCTCTGCCCCCAAGCAAGCGGTTAGGGGCAATCAGGTAGGCAGGCAGAATGGTTAGGGGCGATCAGGCAGGCAGACAAGTGGTTAGGGGTGATCAGGTAGGCAGGCCAGTGGTTAGGGGTGATCAGGTAGGCAGACAGCCCCCTAGCAAGCAGTTAGGGGTGATCAGGCAGGCAGGCAGAGAGGTTAGGGGCAATCAGGCAGGCAGGCAGAGAGGTTAGGGGAGATCAGGCAGGCAGGGGAGCAGTTAGAGGCATCATGCAGGCAGGCAGAGGGGTTAGGGATGATCAGACAGGCAGGCTGGTGAGCAGTTAGGAGCCAGCGGTCCCAAATTGCAAGAGGGATTGGGCCTAAACCGGCAGTTGGACATCCCCTGAGGGGTCCTGGATTGGAGAGGGTGTAGGCCAGGCTGAGGGACTCCCCCCCCCCCCCAAATGCATGAATTTCATGCACCAGGCCTCTAGTACTATAATAACTTCAAATCTAGCTATGGAGGAGTCACCAATCAAATATACTTCATTCTTACTAATTTCACCTCATCATTTTTAATCTCTTTTTGTATGATGCAACAACTTGGTAACTGTCTTAGTACTCCATCCAGGTTCATGGGAATGAGCATCACTTATTTGTATCATATAGTCCAGCAATAAAATGGTGAGTTTAGTATTTATTTATATGCTACCTTGTTAAATTTAGTCTTGCCTTACTCTACTATGAAGATTGTCTGTTCCTCAAGGACAATCACATATTTATTTTGTATCCTCTATATAAATGCATCTTTAATTTAAAATTAAATAGATTGAAGAAGGCTGTATTTCTAAAATTACATTAAAAACTATTTGATCAAATTATTTAAGAGATTATAAAAAGCTAGTTTTTTTCTTTTTTACCAAAATGACAAGTATATCCAAGATTTGGAAGCAGCCCAAGTGTCCATCAGTAGATGAGTGGATTAAAAAAGCTGTGGTATATTTACCCAATGGAATAACTACTCAGCCATAAAAC
The DNA here is from genome assembly GCF_951640355.1 of Cnephaeus nilssonii. Lineage (NCBI taxonomy): Eukaryota > Metazoa > Chordata > Mammalia > Chiroptera > Vespertilionidae > Cnephaeus > Cnephaeus nilssonii. Next base: position 22,840,991 of record NC_137077.1, on the reverse strand, counting down.
AAAAAAACAAAACAAAACAAAAAAAAAACACAAGGAAATCTTACCCTTTGTGACAGCATGGATGGACCTGGAGAACATTATGCTAAATGAAATAGACCCTTATTTATAACACCATTCGTGGGCCATACAAAATTATCAACATAGAAATTAGCCTGCTATATTTGGTCAAACATTTAATTAACTCATTTCCTAATGCCTTGGCAGGGCCAGATCAAATTATTTCATGGGCCTTATAAGACCCGTGGGCCTGATGTTCCCTACACTTGCTTTATTTAAAAAAATTTTTTTAAACATATTTTTATTGATTTCAGACAGGAAGGAAGAGGGAACGAGTGATAGAAACATCAATGATAAGAGAGAATCATTGATTGACTGCCTTCTGCACACCCCCTATTGGGGATTAAGCCACAACCCAGGCATGTGCCCTTGACCAGAATCAAACCTGGGACCCTTCAGTCCGCAGGCCAATGCTCCATTCACAGAGCCAAATTGGCCAGGGCCCTACCCCTGCTTTATAATCACACCCTTCCTCGCCTTTGTAAAACATGTAACTAAGATCTGTTCCCTTTAAGTATAGTTTCTTTTTTTCAAGAATGTCACATAAATAAAATCATACAATATGTAATCTTTTGAGGCTTATCTATTATCATTTAGCATAATGTTTTTGAGATGCATCCAAATTATTGTACATATCTATATTTCTTTCCTTTCTTATTCCTGGGTAGTGTTCTATAGTATAGATGAACTACATTGTGTTTATTCACTCACCCATTGAATGACTTTGGATTGTTTCCAGTTTGGGACAATTATGAATAGACAAGCTTTAAACATTTGCCTACAGTTTTTGTCTGAGCATAGTTTTCATTTCAGGGTATATACCCAACAGTGGGATCACTGGGCCATATGGTAATATATCTTTAAGTCTATAAGAAACTTCCAAACAATTTCCAGCATGGTGTACTACTTTGCATTCTCATTAGTAATGTATGGGATGTCTAGTTTATCTGTATCATCACCAGTACTTGGTATGTCAGTATTTAAATTTTTTTTTTTTTTGCTGTTATAATAGATATGTAGTGATATCTCTCTGTGGTTTTGTATTTTCCTGTGGCTAATGATGTTGAACATTTTGGTAAAGTGTTTTTTTATTCTTTTGCAAACATTGGGTTGTTTGTTTTCTTATTGTTGAGTTTTGAGAGCTCTTATGTATTCATGTAAATTTTTTGGATATGTGATTTGCAAATATTTTAATCAACCTCATAGCTTGTCTTTTCAATCTTTTAGTAATGCCTCTTACAAAGCAAAGGTTTTGAAATGTGATTAAAGTCAATTATTCTCCCCCCCCCCTTTATGGGTCATGTTTTTGGTGTCATGTTGAAGAACCCTTTGCCTATCCCAACTCAAAGATTTTTCTTCTATTTTTTTCTAAAAGTGTTACAGTTTTATCTTTTAATTTAGATCTGTAATCATTCTGAGTTAATTTTCATATATGGTAAAAGGTGTGGATCAAAGTCTCTTTTTACACATGGATATTCTGTTAGAGTACGATTGAATTGCTTTTGTACATTTGTTGGAAATTAATTTGCCATATTTGTATGGGTCTGTTTCTCAATTCTATCCTATTCTATTGATTGATGTGTTTATTCCTCTACCAATACCCACCATCATAATTACTGTAGCTTTATAGGAAATCTTAAAATTGGGTACTGTAATTTCTCAACTTTCTTCTTCTTTTAAAAATTGTTTTAACTATTCTAGTTCCATTGCCTTCCCCTGTGAATTTCTGAATGTGCTTACCTATCTATAAAAAGTCCTGTTGGCATTTTGATTTGACTTGTGCTAATTTTTTAGATCACATTGAAGAGCACTGACATCTTTGAGTTCTTCTGATACGAACACATCTCTCCATTTATATGGGCTTCCTTCAATTTCTTCTATCATCCTTTTTTTTTAGTTTTCAGCATATAGATTCCATATGTGTTTTGTTAGATAATTCATTTTTAGTTATACTAAATAGTGCCCCCAAAGACCATACTAATTTATTCATCTACTAGTGGTTGTGAGTTTCCATTTTCTCACATTTTACCCACGTGAATATTGTAAAATAATTTTAAAACTAATTTGCTTTTATATATTTAAGGTAATTTATTTTATAGGGTAGACAGGGTCATCTTCCTGCAAGTCTCTTTAGACTTATCTGTTGAACTTAGAATGCATGTGCTAAAGGCAAGGCATTGCAGATACAATGTGTGTACTACATTGCACAGGTAACTCTTATCTCTTCCCAACTGAAAAGGAAAGCTGTTGTGAGCTTAGTTTAACATCTTTTCAACTTTCTAAGGAATAAAGCTAACCAGTTTTCAATTTTGGCTATAAGATTCCCTGAGATAGTTCAGAACAAATGAACTATGGACTGGTAGCTAGAAACTTAAGTGAATTTGCCATTGACCTGAGTGTGAATTTGTGGAAACCACCTTGCTTTCCCATCCTCAGTTCTTGAAACAAAGGATTGTTGTACATCTGTGGTTCTGATTTGTAAGTGAACAATTATATTTTTCAAGTGGGAAATAAAGAAATAGAGGAATAGAGAAAAGGAAAACTAAAAATAATAAGAGAAAAGGAAAGAACTGAAAAGAGAAAAAGAATCCAAGTTCTGATTGCTGCCTCACTAGGGGTTGATCAGTTGTCCAAGTAATTAGGTGTTGACTATTTGTCCAAATCATTAGAAATTGACCAGTTGTCCAAGTCACTGATGGTGACCAGTTGTCCAAGTCAATGGGGTTGTCTAGTTGACCAAGTAATTGAAGTTGATTAGTTGTCCAATTCATCAGAGGTTGACTAAGTCATTGCTACTCAGGAAATTGAGTCTCTCTCTGTTGTATACTAGTAGTATGAAATTCAGTTAATCCTTGAAGATGTTTTTCTCAACTTGAAATTGTAATCATTATCTAAGATTGTGGAGAAAATTTATGAATGTTCTGGAAAATGCAATTGATATCAATTTCTATAGGCTTGTGATAAATTTTTTATATAAAATACTAGAGGCCTGGTGCATGGATTCAGGCACTGGTGGGGTCCCTCAACCTGGCCTGCGGGGACTGGGATGAAACAGCTCTCCAACATCCCCTGAGGGGTCCTGGATTGCGAGAGAGTGGTTCTCAGGTGATGCACCCAGAATCAGGCTCCCTCCTCTCTGGTTCTGGGTGCATCACCCGAGAACCACAGCTGCCAAGTCACTGCAGCTCGGCAGCTCCTGCATTGAGCATCTTCCCCCTGGTGGTCATTCCATGTCATAGCTACCAGTCAGATGGTCAGTCGGTTGGATGGTCACATAGGCTTTTATATATATAAATAGATAGATATTTTTATTGATTTCAGAGAGGAAGGGAGAGGGAGAGGGAGAGAGAGGAAGAAGAGAGAGAATCATTGATCAGCTGCCTCCTGCATGCTCCACACTGGGGATTGAGCCCACAACCCAGGCATGTGCCCTAACTGGGAATCAAACTCTGATCTCCTGGCTCATAGGTCGACGTTCAACCGCTGAGCCATGCCAACTGGTCTGTGATAACTTTTTATTCAATTAAGTATTTGTGTGATTTATGTATTGTTCAGAGATTGCTGATTATAAATATTCTTTCATTAATGGTATTGTTAAATATGTTTTACTAACCATAGAGCCAATAAGGAGAAGCTAGAAATAAGGAAAGTGATTAATAATTGGGTATTAATCTTAATAAGTGGGTATTAGTAACAGAATGAGCAACTGACACAAACTTCACCTTACAACTGTTTGAAAATGAATTTAAAAATAAGGAATAAAATGTGAACCATAGTGGAAAAAAATATATCATTAGAAAACTGAAAATGTTTATATATGTCTAAAAGATAGAAATCTGACAGGATTAAAGTGAGGAAGGAAATTTGGCTGAAAGATAGACACCAGAGAAAATGTATATTATTTCTTAAGACTCTTCTGAGTCATAATTAATGAAAATAAAGAAGTATAGGAAGCCAAGAACAACCATTAGGGTGACTGCTTAGAGATGGAATGCAAAGTGGTCGGGCAGGCTGGCCTTGCTTCCACACCTCCTAGGCAAACACAAACATTCTCTCTCTCTCTCTCTCTCTCTCTCTCTCTCTCTCTCTCTCTCACACACACACACACACACACACACACACAGTAAAGCAGTAAACACTTCAACATCTTCTTTCAGACTGGAGGTTAGCATGACTAACTGGGTCACAGAGGCACTACAATGTTCCAGGTAGCTGGCAACACCTAAAAGGAATGGGAAAATTCTCACAGGAATGACTGTAAGATTTTATACTAGGAGATGCCAACTGTCTCCATTCCAACATTGGAGTCAGGAAATAGTAAATTTAGAAAGTGTTCACAATCAGGAAAAGAGAAATTCTCAAATGTAAATACAAGCCTGCAATCAAGGCTAATAAAACACACAGGGAAATAACAATTGTATTAAAGAAAGGCACCAAATAAAACAGCAATAAGAAAAAAGTAAATGAACAATAAAAGGCATACATTATTGATATTAAAAAGAAAGCAAGGGAAAAATCAATAGCTATAGTTGAGAAGCTAGTGTGTCACTTTTGAAATTGTTTTATCACTCCATCACTTAGTTTCTCTTCTGTACAATATTATTAATTATAGTTCTGCCCTCAAAATATTATAGTGACAATTAGATTTAAAGAGCTTAGAACTTTCAATGGAAGTCAAGTGACAGACTATTCAAGTTAATAAGTTCACAAGGTAAAAAATTACTAAAGAATTTAAAATAATGCCTGGCACATAGTAAGTACTACGCAAGTCTTAGCCATTTATACAGCAATGATTGATACAAAATGAAAGTTAAAACATGTTTACAAACCCTCAATGTAAGAGTTTTAAAAGAAAAATGTAAATATTACTGAAGGACATAATGAAAATATAAACAAATGGAATGATGAACCATGTTTTAAAAAAAGAATAAATATTAAGTAAAAATAATAAAGTTTTCCTGAATTTGATAAAATCCTAAAGCCAAAATCATAACAAAATTGTTCTGTGAAATTTATAAATTGATTCTAAATTGTATCTAATAGATTAAATAAGTGATCATTGAGCCCATCAAAGACAACCATCCCAATTCAAATACGGTAACAGAATTCTAGATGTAACTTGAAAACAGTATTTTTCAACACATGGCTGAACTAGCAAAAATCAAAGGACATGTTAAGAGATTCAACAAAATAAAGTAAGACCAAAATCCAGGGAAGGAAGTAAGGGAATCTGCTCAACCAGGATAATCTTAAGCTTCCACTTAATCTTAAGCCCAGGCACAAAAACGAGCACTCACTCGCGTCCACTAGTGAATCGTCATTAGTGAAACTGGAGACTATTAATGGAACCCAATGCCCCCCCCCCCCCCCCATATACACACGCCTGGATACAAGAAGGCTATACCCTCATTGTCAGGGTGAATTACAAACACATTTTAAAGGAAAAACCTCTCCTCAGAAAAGGGAAGAACAAATTTCAACCCTGGAAATAAGGGGAGTGAAAGAAAATGGTCTGAGAATTCATAACTATAAAACCAACTTTTAAATATGTTTGCAACATTTAGTCCCAAAAATCTCATCCTGAGAATTTGTTTTAAAGCAATACCATCAGTTGTCTCTAAGAAATAAAAAAAGAAAACTTTAGTAAAATAAAGCATCTTGAACACAGATCCATCCCTAAGAATACCCATAGATAAGTTGCTCAGATCTGGAAGTTATGGGGGAAATCACACACACACATGCACGCACGCACGCACACACACACACACATCACACACGGATGCGAGCATGCATGTGTGTGTAGCTTTTGCACAGACACACACGCAGCATGCACACATTTGCACAAATTAGAAAACAGGTTGCCACAAGTAAAAACCAGTAGAAATAAAAAGCAACAATCTGTTAAAACTTAAATAGGCCATCTTTTTGTTTTGTTGGTTGTTGTTTTCTGCTTGTTTGGAAAGATGGAAATGGGATAGAAAACAGAAGCTAAAGTAGGGACACCCACAATGGATCAGGCCAAGTGCTCTTAAGATAACATTTTTGCTTACAAAGAGACCATAGTCTAGCTAAAGAAATAATGATATGCACATCAAAATAACTTACATAAGTCAATGATATGAGTCCCAAAAGAGGTAGCATGAGCCACTGTGGCCTGAGAGGCTCAGAAGAAGTAGATGGAACTTGAATTTACATAGAAGAAATGGGATTTTGCATAATATCCGAGAAGTGGAGGGGTAGTTCAGGAAGCAGGAGGAATACCCAAAGGTGGAAAATTCCAAAGAAATCTTCAGCAAATAGAGACAGGATATTGAACTATCACCCAATGCTTCCACACACACAAAAAAAGAATGACAAGAAAATGCTTCTAAAGAAAGAAAATTGGAAGCACCCAGGAAATAGACTAGAAGAGAGTGGGATCACATGTAAATACAGTGCAATAAGGCAACTTAATTGATCAATTAACTACTGCCTATAAAAGAAGTAAATGAGAATATAGCCATCAGCTAATTGTAAATACAAGCATCTATTATCTAATTGTGTAAATGAGAAGTATGCTTAATTGAAAGTCAGGATAATTCAAATTATTTGGGATTCAGTTTTTATATTTGCAAACTGGGGAGGAGAGGGATCTATGGACGAAGGCAGGTTAATGATCTTATTCATGCTCTCAGCACTACATTCAAACTTTACAAGCCAACACCGAGAAGAGGTGTTGACAACTAAAGTAACCATAAGCCCTCTTTTACTCTCAGACTGAATCTCAATACCCAAGAAATCCACAAGGTGGCAACAACCGGGAAGTAAAAGTAAATTCTGAGTCGGATTCTCAGAAACAGACTTGTTCCATGACTAATGTTTACAGATTTCCCTTCCTGTGTTTTTATGATGTCACTGACTCTGGAGGAGCTGGGAGAACAAAGGCTGTACACACAGCGGGACTGCGATGAGGACTCCCACAGGAGAACCAACTATGATCTAGAACCCTGCAATCCTCACAGTCATGCAAAGGAGACTTTTCCATCCTCATCCTCATTTTACAGAGGAAACTAGAAAGACAGCCTGGCCTTTGTGGCTCAGTGATTGAGTGTCGACCCAGGAACCAAGAGGTTCCCACTCAGGGTACATGCCGGGGTTGCAGTCTCCATTCCCAGTAGGGGGTGTGCAGGAGGCAGCCGATCAATGATGTTTCTCTCTCATCAATGTTTCTATCTCTATATCCCTCTTTCTTCCTTTCTCAATTAAAACAAAAGCATATTTAAAAAAAAATAAACTAGGAAGAAAGAAATCAAGTAAATTATCCAAGGGTGCCCTAACCGGTTTGGCTCAGTGGATAGAGTATTAGCCTACGGACTGAAGGGTCCCAGGTTCGATTCCAGTCAAGGGCATGTACTTTGGTTGCAGGCACATCCACAGGAGGGGGTGTGCAGGAGGCAACTGATCGGTGTTTCTCTCTCATCGATGTTTCAAACTCTCTATCCCTCTCCCTTCCTCTCTGTAAAAAATCAATAAAACATGTTTTAAAAAATTATCCAAGGTGACAGTCAGTAAGCGATAGAGCCAGCATTCAAAGCTTAGCGTCTCTGGTCAAGGTCCAAGGTTGTCTCACCACCTTTGCCGAGCTCTGAAGTCTGAAGAAGACCCATTTGATTAACACAAAGTGACCTTCCTTCCTAACCACCCTCCTCATAGATATAGAAATGAGATGTTTGCTCTTTTCTTTATAACTGAAGAGCTGCTTGAAAGATTGATTCATTTGTAGCATGGGACAATATACATAACTTTCCCAGACACTAGTAAAGAGTGGTTAAAATTTCAATTATAAGGTTTATTTCAGGGTCACTCATTTATTTTTGCTTCCTTCTGTTTTTTGTTGAATTTACTGGGGTGACATTGGTTAATGAAATTATACATCTGAAACATATAAATACATATGTTTCAGATGCACAATGCTACAACACATTATCTGTACACTGTATTATATGTTTAAGGCCCCAAGTTCAGCGTCAATGATTTTTTTTTTCTGCCACTTAAATGAAGCAGGAACATTTCTTCATTGGTTGACATCAAAATCAAATAATAGAATTTCATTTCAAACTTGGTTAAAGGAAAAAAAAGGATGGTTTCTCAATGAGATGAAGGAGCCAAAGATAAGATGTTCTTTTAAGTGGTACAGAAAATTAGAATCAAGAGCCAGAAAACTATTAGGAATTATGGCAATTGCTCATACTTATTCTCCCTTTGTCTCCATGTTCTCTGGTCTAGGATTTTCTTGGCCTGTCTAGGCTATTGCCTCTTCTAATCACTGGCTTTCTTTTCTTTTCTAGACCCCACACATCTTCACCTCCGGTGACTAGCATCTTTGCATCCAGATTTCTAACCTCTGAGAGGAAAAACCCAATGTGGTTTGGCTACGGCTATAAAATAATTAAGCACAAATAAGGGCAATGGTTTTCCAAGAAGGATGGATGTTCTGAGCCAGGCAGACACCCCAGAAAATGTATGTTATGACTGGATAAATATTTTTCTAAGAAATTAGAAAGGCCATGGATGAAATTTCAAACCATTGTGCATGTCCACATTTTCCCCTGTATTGATGGTGATAACTATCAAACCAGAATTTGGGACAAATATTTTGATAATTTTTCAGAATAAAATTAGGCCAGCCCTAGCCAGTTTGGCTCAGTGGATAGAGTGTTGGCCTGTGGACCAAAGGGCCCCAGGTTCAATTCTGGTCAAGGGCAAGTACCTGGGTTGCAGGCTCCTCCCCAGCCCCAGCGTGGTCAGGGCTTGTGCAGGAGGCAACCAATCAATGTGTTTCTTTCACATTGAGGTTTCTGTATTTCCCTCTCTCTTCTTAAAAAATCAATGGAAAAATAGCTTCAGTTGAGGATTTTAAAAAGAAGAAGAAGAAAGTTAGGTCAAAATTTAAAATTTTTTAATTTAAAAGACCTATACCTCAGCATATCTATCCTATATAATAAAACCCTAATATGCAAATTGACAGAACAGTGGAACGACCAGTTGCTATGATGCACACTGACCACCAGAGGGTAGATGCTTAATGCAAGAGCTGCCCCTGACCAGCGGTGGTGGTTGGGGGCTGGAGCCAGCCAGCGAGTGCGAGGCCGCCAGCCAAGGTGGGTGCCAGCGGGGGCCCCCCAATTGCCCCATCCACCGGTCGCCCCACAGATGGCCCTGATCACCGGCCAGACCTAGGGACCCTACCCTATATATTGGGAACAGTCTCTTAGATTTAAAAATTAAAACTTGGCAAGGCTACTCTAACATGAAAAAACAGGATGATGTAGTGATGATATGCATGGACTCTGGCTTACACATTTTGTGGTCAGCCCTGATTCTGACACTTATAACTGTGCAACAAAGCCAATTACTTAACTTCTCTCTGCTTCAGTTTTTCTACCCATAAGATGGGGAAAATGGTACTACTGCCAGAGAAGGATCATGTTATGTACTGCTTTTTATAATCAGGGCAAAAAAATGTAACTGTCCATAAAACAGCAAGATGTCTTTCACCTATATAAAAAGCATGGTCACTGGTGCATGCAGCGTCCTGGATTGCAAGAGGGATGTCCAACTGTCGGTTTAGGCCTGACATTCCCCGAGCAAGGGGTCCTGGATAACGAGAGGGCACAGGCCGGGCTGAAGGACACCTCCTCCTCCTGTGCAAAAATTTCATGCACCAGGCCTCTAGTTTTAATATAAATTATACACATAAAAATCTGTTAATGACAAGTCAAGTAGAAATATACTTAAAATCACAAAAGATTGATGGTGAACACACAATACAGTATACTAATGATGTATTATAGAACTGTATACCTGAAACCTATATAATTTTATTAACCAACTAGAGGCTCAGTGCACAAAATTTGTGCACTTGGGGGAGTTGTACCTCAGCCTGAATTGTGAGAGGGCACAGGCCAGGCCGAGGGACCCCACCAGTGCACAATTGGGGGCAGGGAGGGAGGTGGGAGGTTGGTCAGCTGGGGAGGGACCATGGGAGGGCTCTAGGGCATGTCTGACCCATCTGGCTCAGTCCCGATTGGCTGGACCCCAGCAGCAAGCTAACCTACCGGTTGACTGTCTGCCCCCTGGTGGTCAGTGCATGCCATAGCGAGCAGTTGAATGGCCTTAGTATATCATTAGCATATTACGCTTTAATTGGTTGAATGGATGACCGGATGACTGGATACTTAGCATATTAGGCTTTCATTATATAGGATGTCACACCAATAAATTTGATAAAAAATAAATAAATGAAATAAAAAAAGATTAATTTAAATTTGACATACAGAAAGACTGTCGACTAAAGTTGGGGTCACTGAAACAGGTTGTCACTTGCAGTGGACACTTCTCTCCTGGAAATTAGGCCTTAAGAAATAAAACAGATCTAGCAAAGGATGTTTAATATCCTGATTAGAACCAGGTCAGTGAATTTTTTAGCGACATTCTTAAGTTGTTTACAATTAACATTTATTCTATTTAGCGAAAGAGAAATATGAGAGTTACCAATATATTACAAATGTAAGCTACTATCAAAAGCTGAGTTACATGCAGCTTAAACCCTACATCAGTGATTTTCAAACTGCTGTGCACTTCAGAATTGCCCGTTGATGGCTGCCCCACTCCCTCCCGACCCCTCAGGTTTCTGATTCTGTAGGTCTGGCTGAGGTCTGGTAATTTGTAATTTGTATTTCTTCTTTTTTTTTTTAAATATATTTTATTGATTTTTTACAGAGAGGAAGAGAGAGGGACAGAGAGCCAGAAACATCGATGAGAGAGAAACATCGATCAGCTGCCTCCTGCACAACCCCTACTGGGGATGCGCCCGCAACCAAGGTACATGCCCCTGACCGGAACCGAACCCGGGACCCTTGAGTCCGCAGGCCGACGCTCTATCCACTGAGCCAAACCGGTTTCGGCTGTAATTTGTATTTCTAACAAGTTCTCAGATGGCATTGGTGCTGCTGGTCTGGGGATGGCACTTTGAAACCTCTGGCTCTAAATCCTTCCCTCCCTCCCTCCCTCCCTCCTTCCTTCCTTTTTTTGTTTGTTTCCATGTTCAATGTTGTACTGTACCAAGTGTCCACACTGCTTAAATATCGTGATTTAGGGGGCATAGGTGATTATGAAAGGCAAAGAAAGGATTCTCCTTGGTGATGCCGGAAAGGCTGGAGCACTTGTGTGGAATCGGGAATTTAATGTAAGTCTGTGTTTTAGCATCTCAATTAGTGATAACCTTACTGCTCTCTTGACAGTTTGTGGTATAAAGTTTTTTCACCTGTCTGTGCAAAAGGCCTGCACAATGCAGAGTGTGGCCTAAAATGTGTGCAAACATTCAGATCCTTGGAGATCTGAATGCTTGCACACGGCCCTTCCCCTAGGCTGGCCCCACCCTCAATCAGCCCCCACACCCTGATCGGGGGCAGGGCTGGCTGGCCAACCTCCCACTTCCCCTCCCCCCACCGGCCCCGCCTAATCGGCCCCCATCAAGGTGGGCCGGCCAGACCCCACCCGTGCACGAATTCGTGCACCAGGCCTCTAGTTTTATATAAGTATACATTGTGAAAAATTTCTCCCATTTAGTTAATATACTACTTATTTGTTTACTTATTGATTGGTGAGAAAATTTATGCTCTACTGTCTTAGTGAATTTCATATATACAATATCATGCTATCTATAGTTACTATGTTATTAGATGCTCAGGTCTTATTCAGCTTACAGCTGAAAGTTTGTGCCTTTCTGCCAGCCTCTCCCTATCTCCCCAGCCCCTGGCAACTACGTTTCTACTCTTTGTTTTCTTCCATTCTGTAGGTTGCCTTTTTATTCTTTTGACGGTACCTGTTGCTGCATTTTCTTAGTCTCCAAATCCCCATAATGCTCTAAGTCAGTGGTCGGCAAACTCATTAGTCAACAGAGCTAAATATCAACAGTACATCGATTGAAATTTCTTTTGAGAGCCAAATTTTTAAAACTTAAACTTCTTCTAATGCCACTTCTTCAAAATAGACTCACCCAGGCCGTGGTATTTTGTGGAAGAGCCACACTCAAGGGGCCAAAGAGCTGCATGTGGTTTGCAAGCCTCAGTTTGCCGACCACTGCTCTAAGTCATTTTTTGGTTGTTGTTTTCATGCTCAATTTTCTATATTAAATACTACTTGTTTTCTCTTAACCCACCTCCCTAAATTGTAATTTTTTTTTTTTTTAGAGTTAACATGTATTTACTCATTCTTTTGATGCCTGCTTTTAGTCAGACACTCTGCTGGTGCTTCAGAGATTGGTGAAGATCTAGAAGCAGATTCTTAGAGGCTCACCGTCTAGTGATCTTGGGAGATGCTTGTAGAAACCAGGGAGGGCTTCATAGGGAAAGTCAAGTTTGAGCACAGTCTAGAAGGAAGCATGAAAACTCTCAAATGTGTAGAAGGAAAAAGGGTATTCCGATCTGTAAAAATGCATGGAGACATGACAGCATGTGAATAAAAAGAGGGTTTCTAGAGGAGGCAATACATTTACTGATAATGTCAGATCTGACCCAGGAAGGCCCCCACATATCCCTTATCCAACCATGTTAGTCATCACCAATCCATCAAGGTTCTCCTCCATGCTGAGCTCCAACAAGCTAATACCCCTGAGTCCTTCTCACCAAGGCAAGCCAGGCAGCCATTACCAACCAACTGAAGTTTGCACAAATAGGGAATCTATTTGGCAAAAGTACCCTAACTGAAATGTATGAATTTCTATTTGGTAGCATTTTAGTCTAGTCGGGCAGATATAATAGGAGGAGCTTTTAGTATAAATAAATTAATTCTGACTGGTGACAGACAGCTTTCTATCTACATGTCAGATGAAAGTAAAGAGATACTAGTGTTGTTGAAGGTGGACCAGGTGCTGGGAGAGAGGGAAAGTGATTAAAGGAGCAAAAGGACATTCTGAGTCAAACTCTGGGAATTTTAAGCATGTAAACCAACCCTCCTGAGCTATTTGAGTGTCTACCCTTTGGTAGCTGTTTTAAAGTTTTGTTTCATTATCCCCTTGATTCTGCTTGGGTACATTGTGCTTTGCTCCTGGAATTATGTCCCCCAAATAATAATAATAACAATAACTTACATCTTTACTGTCACAATGTTCATATATAATACTGTATTATGTAAAGCTCTTTACTATCTCCTGCAGGCAACAGGTCTTCACAATTCCTCCTCATTCCCCCTTTACAATCCGAGACTAAAGTGCTGTATGGGGCAGAGATACCCTGTCATTATTAACTCTGTTTTATGAGGTACTCCTAAGTCATTGAAGTCTTTTACACTTGCCTTTACAAGCTACTCCTCAGAGCTATATTCAGAAGTTATGGCCCTTTACAGATACTAAGAAGAGGCCTCAACTGAGTTGGTTATTTTCTGAAGAGCTGACAAACAGTAGTGGAGTCTTTCTCATAACTAGGATCTCGTTGGCCATTTGGTCACGAGTACTGTAACTTCCCAACAGGAATTAGTAAAATATGTTATTTTCTCAGTTATCTTGGAATTTTATTAGATCTCTGATATATATTAATGCTGCACAAATTACAAATCTCACATATATTAAGATGGATAAGTGACACAATATGTCAAATATATAATGACCCTTATTTATTATATATAACTAGAGGCCTGGTGCATGAAATTCGTGCACTGGGGCGGGGTGGGGGGTGTCCCTCAGCCCAGCCTGCACCCTCTCCAATCTGGGACCCCTCAGGGGATGTCCAACTGCTAGTTTAGGCCCCATCCCACAGGCCTAAACCGGGACTGCTGGCTCCTAACCACTCGCCTGCCTGGCTGCCTGATTGCTCCTAACCATTCTGCATGCCAGCCTGATAGCCCCTTAACCGCTCCCCTGCCAGCATGATTGACACCTAACTGCTCTTCTGCCAGCCTAAACACCCCCAACTGCCTTCCCCTGCAGGCCTGGTCACCCCAACTGCCCTTCCCTGCAGGTCTGGTTCCACCCAACTGCCCTCCTCTGCAGGCCTGGTCCCTCCTCCTACTGCCCTCCCCTGCCAGCCATCTTGTGATGGCATGGGGGCGGCCATCTTGTGATGACGTGGTGGTGGCCATCTTGTGGCGGCCATCTTGTGATGGCATGGGGGTGGCCATCTTGTGATGATGTAGGACGGCCATCTTGTGACAACGTGGGGGTGGCCATCTTGTGATGCGAGAGCATGAGGGTCAATTTGCATATTACCTCTTTATTATATTGGATTATTACATAGGGTGTGTTGAACATTTTAGTTTGGGCGCTTAAATGTAGTAAGGTATTTACATATGCTTTTCACTTCATCACCCTCATTTTGCTCCCATCCCCACCCAACCAAGTAACAGTAAAATCATAATTAATTTCAAAGATGCCATACTGTCTGCTTGGAGACCTGTTGCTGTTGGTGCACTAATTCCTCTTCAGGGCCTGCCTCTGTGGTTTTATCATAGCAATGGATAGAATAATACATTGTAAAAGTCAACTTGATTTGTAATGACAAAATATGTATTTGACTATGTGATAAAAAATGTACATAAAAAGCCAGAAAGAACAAAAAGCATTTTAACTTTTTATTAGCAAATAATTTCAAACATACAGAAAAGTTGTAACTATAAGAGTTGTAAAAAAATAACCCACATCCCTTTTACCCAGATTCACTTATTAACATTTTACCCCATTTGCTTTGCTATTCTCTCTTTTTGCCTGTCCCATTTGAGGGAAAGTTACATAAATCATGGTCTTTTACTCCTAAACTTTTCAGTGCGTATTTCGTAAGGATCATGATTATCTCTTATGTAACTCCAGTACAGTTATCAACTTCAATGCATTTAACATTGATATCATACTTTTTATCTAACCGACTGTCTGAATTTCACATTTGTGAATTAAGGCAAAAAAAGTCTTTTGTAGCATTTTTTCTCCTCCGGCACATGCACCTAACCTAGTACTGCATTTAGTTGTCTGGTCTTTTTAGCCTCCTTTAATCTGGAATATTTCCACAGCTTTCCGTTGCCTTTTATAACATTGGCATGTTTAAAAAATAGTCTTCCCTCCTTTTAATAGAACATTCCTTATTTGGGGTTAGACTGATATTGTCTCATTATAAAATTCAATATGCATTTGCGGCTAGAATACTACCTCAGTGATGCTGTGTCCTTCACAGGAAGCTCATCCCGACACACAAGCTCTCCATCTGCCTCTCACTGGTGGTCTTCATTCGGATCACTTAGTCAAGGGGTTCTTCATTCTCCACTGTATCATCACTACTTTTCCATGACCCCCTTCTCAGGTTTGACTAATTTGCTACAAGCTACTTAAGCTTAAAGAATTTAGGAAATCAGTTTTCTTACTAGATTACCAGCTTATTACAAAGGATATTAAGGGATATGAAGGAACAGACACAGAGCAAAGTCTGGAAGAGTCCGGAACACACGAGCATCTGTCCTCTTGAAGTGTGGGGTGCACCACCTTCCCGGCATTTTCGCCCTGCAAACCAGAAACTCTCCAAACCCCATTCTTTCGGGGTCTCATGGAGTTGTCATTACCTAGACATGATTGATTACATCTTTGGCCAATTGGTGGTTGAACTCAATTTCCTCTCTCTCCTCCCCAGAGGTTAGGAGTGGGACTGAATGTTCCAACCCTCTAATCACATGGTCGGCTTCGCTGGCAACCAGCCCCCATCCTTCGGTTACCTAGGAGCTTTCCAACAGCCACTTCGTTAACATAAACTCCGATGTGGTTAAAGGGGCTTGTTATGAATAGCCAAAGACAGCTCCATTGCTTTCATCACTCAGGAAGTTGGAAGAGTTTAAGGAGTTCTGTGCCAGGAATGGGAAGGGAAATCAAATATATATTTATGATTATAAATCACAATATCACAGTAATATCTCCCCAAGAGCTAGATATGTTAGCTGAGCACAGGGGACATTTCCTGCCTGTCCCTTTCAGGACCTGAGCCCTCTTGGAAAAATGTCTTCCTCCCAGAATAGCCCCAAATCTTCCCATGGTCAGAGCTGGTTCAGAGTTTGTATTAAGCCCAGATAACTTGAAGTCTTCATATAATAGAGCAGCTGTGTGGGGTGTTAAAAGACAAACTGGGGCACATTAAAAATGTGTTGGAGTTTATTTGAGCAAAAGTTGATTTGAATCCAGCAGAGCCAAACCAGAAGTGGTGAGGAGACAGGAGCTAAAGGAAGACTTTTATAGGGAAGGCGTGGAAGCAAAGCAAAGAAATTGACCTACTCCCTTGCAGGGTTTGGGCCAATTGACAGGAAAGGACCCATGTTTCTGAACTTGTTGAAGGAAACAGCTGCTTCTTCTTTCCCCCTTCTCACCAGCTCCCCTACTTGGGAGAAGGCTGAAAAGGAATTGAGTCCAGTCAGGTTGAGTTCCTCACAGGGAAAGATGCTTATCCTGGCTCCCGCTCACACCTGTGCTAAGTGGGTCAGCGGCACTCTTCTCCAGATCTGAGGGCAGGTTCTTTGTAACAAAGTCTCTAACTTTACTATGAATACACCAGTCCCTCCTAATCGGTGGGGATACGTGCCAAGACCCCCCAGTGAATGCTTTAACCACAGATGGTACCCAACCCTATATATACTATGTTTTTCCTATACACACATACCTATGATAAAGTTTAATTCATTAGTTAGGCACAGTAAGAGATTAACAACAATTCTACCTAATAAAATAGCAATATGCAAATTGACCGCACCTTTGCTACGCCCAAGCCACGCCCACCATCCAAAGCCACGCCCCCAGCCAATCAGGGCGAGTATGCAAATTACCCAACAAAGATGGCGGTTAATTTGCATGCGCTGAGGGAGGGAGGAGTGAAGACTGAAGACAACTTAGAAGGAAGACGAAGGAAAAGCGGGAAGCAAGATGGCTGCCAGAGGGAAAGCCTGGGCAGGGCGGGGCAGGGCGGAGTGGGGCAGAGCGGGGCGGGTGGCAGCGGCTCGCGGGTGCAGGCGGCAGCAGCGGCAGCGCATGCGGCCGCAGCAGCCGCTTGCAGGATTTTTCCTGCAAATGGGCTACTAGTAACTGATAATACAATAGAACAAGTATAACAATATATTGTAATAAAAGTTATGTGAATGTGGTCTCTCTCTTTCTCTGATAAACAGGATATGTTGGACAAAGGGATGATTCACAAGCCCGGGCAGGACAGAGCAGGATGGTGGCAAAATTTCATCATGCTATTCAGAACATCATGCCATTTAAAACTTATAAATTGTGGCCCTGGCCTGGTAGCTCAGTTGGTTAGAGCATTGTCCTGATACACCAAGGTTGTGGGTTCGATTCCCCGTCAGGCACATACAAGAAACAACCAATGAATGCAGAAATAAGTGAAACAACACCACCAAAAAAATCAATGTTTCTCTCTCTCTCTCTCTCAAGTGGATACATTCCTAACTGGTTTGGCTCAGTGGATAGAGCATCAGTCTTCGGACTGAAGGGTCCCAGGTTCGATTCCGGTCAAGGGCATGTACCTTGGTTGTGGGCACATCCCCAGCAGGGGGTGTGCAGAAGGCAGCTGATGGATGTTTCTCTCTCATCGATGTTTCTAAATCTCTATTCATCTTCCTTCCTCTCTGTAAAAAAATCAATAAAATATATATATTTTAAAGGTATGAATTGTTTGTTTCTAGAATCTTCCATTTAATAATTTCAGGCCGCTGTTGACTGCAGGGTAACTGAGTATGGAAAGCAAAACTGCAGATAAAGGAGGACTACTGTACAGTCAGCTTTTCCTAACTCTGGCAACACTTAGGAGTTTTACCTACTATAATCTCTCATCGCAGGCCCTGGAACCACACTCAAGTACCTTCCACCATGCCACTGACATGCTTTACGTGGGAGCACTGGTGGCCTCTTCAGGTTGACTTCCTCAGACATTCCATAGATCGTGTTCTTTTTCAGCTCCCTGCCATCTCAAATTAGCCTCATCCAAGATAGAAATGCCTTTCCTCTTGGGATGGAAACTATATCTCCTAAAAACACTCTCAGTTTCTGGTAATCATTTCCATCACAAGTTACTTGACCTTTCCCAGCTCCGTCATCTGTTTCAACACGGTAAACCATGCCTCCAAAGTCAGGTCTAGGTGTGGAGGATCATTTCCACCTTGTACCCAGGATTCTGACAGCACTGCTCCTCCACCTTCAAGAAGTGGTTTAATTTTTAATCATTCTGAAATGAGGGTCTCATATCCATGACCCACTAAAAAGTATTAGGTAAGCATTGGAGGCCCCTGGGATCTCTGCTACACTGTACTTATCATCCAGTCCAGCATTTTTCAGTAAACATGTGATGAAGTTTTTGCTGTGCAATTTATGGTGCAAATAGATGAAACCCTTTCTTTCTAGTGGCCTGAGATTTGTGAAGCTCTTTGAAACCTTCAAAGGGAATATTAACGTGAAATGAAGGAGGAGGCTTTGCTGTAAGTTATTCTCATGAACAGGTAAATTCTTTAGTAGTCATCCTTACAAATTTATTAATTTTACAGAATGTGTATAAAGTGTGTTATTTTATAGATATTTTCAATCCTACAAATTATACCTTTACTTTAAAATACATTTACAGTATTATAGCATTCTGTGAATGTTAATATTGAGAGATAATATATTTTATGTAAAATAACAATGTGATAATAGATTTATACACTTTTTTAAAAAAGTATTTTCAGCAGGGTTGCATTTATCCTAATTTCTTTCGTCTTATATGTAGAATTGTGTAGTAATTTTCAAACTCTGTCTCATTATACTCCAGTAGACACAAGTCACT
Organism: Cnephaeus nilssonii; assembly: GCF_951640355.1. Lineage (NCBI taxonomy): Eukaryota > Metazoa > Chordata > Mammalia > Chiroptera > Vespertilionidae > Cnephaeus > Cnephaeus nilssonii. The sequence goes on along the minus strand of NC_137077.1, from coordinate 22,822,110 downwards.
AGGGACTTCTTTGCATGCACACCCAACTCTACACAGAATCAAAACTAGGTTCATCAACCACTCGATTTGCCTGAGACTGAGACCTTCCCTAGAATGTGGGACTTTCAGTCAAAAATCTCAAAATGATTAGTCTTCAGTGCTAGGAGTTATAATCTGAGTAGATTACATAACTCTGAGTAGAGTCCTTAATAGAAACTGCACAAGGATTTTTGGTAATTATAGAAGAAAGTGGCACATGTAAGGGTTTTGAGTCTACAAACTCAGGTGTGAAAAATATGAATCCATAAATTAATTAGTCAGGCTCCTGCCAGAGAAAAGATGGCACCACAAAAGATAATTGAGGAGGATTTAACAAAGAAGTTACTTACAAGGTGTAGACAGGATTAAAGGAAGTCAAGAAGAAATAGTGCAGCTTGCCTACCCCCACCTCAGGCTAATGACCATGGGAAAGCTTCTAAAGATTTTAGATTTTTGAGGGCAAGGAGAGGGAATGGTTAACAGAACACAACCCAGAGAGAGCAACTGCAAGGCAGGGCCACCAGACAGGATCTGCTGCCTTCAGTAAAAGGACCCAGTCAACCCATAGGGAGGGATCCTTGGAAATAAACATCCCCGTTCATTCTTTTCTCTTCCTCTGATCTCCTGCCAGTGCCTCCCAATGGCTGGACACAACTGGAATCCAGAGGGCAAAAGAAGTCTGTAGAAGCCATCCAAAAAGGTTAGCTCCCTGGGGCACAGAGCAGAGAGAAAAACGTGGAGAATGGACCTAAGAGACAAGAAAAAAAAAAAAATTCAGCCTACATTATTTTCTTAAACTTAATCTTATTTGGAGACTCTATCCCACCAATGTTGTAAGAAATTTAGTCATTAATTGGCTCTGCCTCCCCCCCCCCCCACCCATGTTCATCTCATGTAAGACCCTTATTCCAGAGAGCAGTCTTTAGTCTATACTGTACTCACACTTACTGCTGAGATGGGCATTGTCCAAGCTTGTAAGAACATCCAAGTCTGGTGGTCCTGTGCCTTCGCTCCACAGCATTCATGGGAGCCTTTACCAGAGATAAGAACGTTGCGGGCTGTGATGCTACCCAAATATGCCCACCATGCAGACATCCTCCACACCACAAAGACCAGCAGGAGGCAGGAGAGAGAGAGCAGGCCACAGTCCCACTTACCGACAGTAAGCTATTGTCCCTTTTCCAGGCTTGAGAATCTTCTTGCCTTGGCTTCTGCTTTTGCGTATCTCCTTACAAAGACACTAGCTCTTCTTCCCTTTCACTTGACATGCCCTAGCATATTATCTTCAGTGGTTTGTTCACAATATAAAGAGAGGTCTTTCCTTGAGTCAGCTTCAGCCTTCAGTCCTATAGACTACCACCTGCCAAAATCGTGGCTTTCTCTTTGGAATACGAACAAATGAAAATTACAGAAACAAACTCAGAATGCTCTTTTTCTTCTATTGCAATGTAAATAAATGCAATTTAATTTATATACAACAAATTGGAAATGTAAATGGTGCTGGGGTACTATAGCAAAGGGGAAATTGAGATCAATCCCAACATGTAAGAGGAAAAAATCTATAATAATAAAAGGGTAATATGCTAATTAGACCAGATGTCTTCCGGATGTCATTCTGGATATCCTTCCTGACAAAGCCAGGGCCAGAGGGAAGCCAGTGCTGGCAGCAGGGAGAAGTAAGGCCTACTCTTGCACAAATTTTCGTGCATCGGGCCTCTAGTATGTATATAAAAAAAATCAGTGTATAAAAAGACAGGAAAACAGCAATAGAGTAATCATGTATTATATTCCACATATTATCCTTTTTTCTTCTCACTTTGCTTCCATGTGTATGAGCTTCTGAGTTTGACAGAAATGGAGGGACACAGGAGGAGGAAGTTACAATTTTCAAACACACTTGCCTCTCTGAATGAATGCTAGATTGCTTTTCAGAGCTGGTATCCTCCTATAATCCATATGGAAAAGAGCCATAGGAAGCATCAGTGTAGAGTTGAATAGATGGTCCTGCTTTGGACCTTGAAAGACCATAATCTGGTTACCTCCCCTGTAAAATGAGGATACCGATCTTGCAGAACTGGCGTGAGGATTAGAAATGATAAATATGAGGCCCCTGATTAGTACCTAGGCCATGATGGATACCAGATAAATGATGCCTCCTTTTAGTATTCAAGGAATTGTGCCACCCCCACTACTACAGAAGACAACACATGAAAGAAAGATCTGAGAATCTGATGAATTCAAAAATGAACTGGACTAGAGTTAAGAACAAGTGAAATAATAAGAATGGCAAATGGAAAGGGTCAACTGAATAGAATAAAAAGTCTCTACCTTGGAGACATTTTTGTCGCTTCCTCCTGGTTCTCATTTGAGAGGGGATTAGGAAAGATCCTCTGATTACAAAACATACTCTCAATATGAGTTTGGTTCCCATCTGGAGGAAAAGGCATAAGTAACCCCAACCCAGCATTTTCTTGACTTCTATTTCAAACAGCACTGTGTCCTATTTTGAAAGGTATGTACAGCTTGCTTAAGAGTTTCAGCCATAATAGGAGTCAGGAAAATGCCAACTAATCTTGAGGGACCTGAATATATTGAGATTAGAAACTAGGGCTAAGGTGTGCCCAGTTATACCTGTTGAGTGGCCACAGTGAATCTTAGTTCCTAGGCTGAGAAGAAGAGTCAAGTGACAGTGATGTGGAGATCACTCTCCAGAGAAGACTCCTGCTCCTGTCAAATCTGGGTAATAAAGTACCAATTAAGCATATCCCTGTGGGCCTTTACAGTAAATCAAGACTACATCCAACCATCATCCTCTTACCCACAAAGATTGTCTTTAGAACTTTCTCAAATAGAGATTCATTGAATTCATTTTATCACATGAAATTTCTCACCATCTCTCAATTAGAGATCCTTTTAGGTACAACTTAACTTGTTTTCTTTTGGTTTACTCTTGTTAGAGATAACAAAATAGCTGGTTAGGATGATTTTTACATCAGTGAAATACAAGTAAAATGGTATTCTATTTTCTTGATCCCCAAAATACCTTTTAGGTCCCTTTAATTAAAAAAAAAAAAGTTTTTATTGACCTAAGAAAGAGAGAAGGGAGAGGGAGAGAAACATTGATCTGCTGCCTCCTCCATGCCCCCTACTGTGGATCAAGCTCACAAATGAGACTTGTGCCTTGACCAGGAATCGAACCGGTGATTTCTCGGTGCATGGGATGACACTCAACCAACTGAGCCACTCTGGCAGGGCCCTTTTAGGTCCCTTTAAATGTCAGGGTCCATACTTTAGCTTTAGGACAATATTTCATTTCATTATATTTATATATCATAAACCTTGAATCTGAGTAGAAACTCAGGAAATTAAGATACAGAAGAATAGGAGTGGCCACCATCCAATAGTGAAATATGTCTTTGCTGTAATGTGTGTGTTGTGCTGTTGAGTCGGCTCCAACTCCTGGCAGCCCTGTGAATGAGGGATGTCCACAATGTCATGTCCTTGACCACCCTGCTCAGCTCCTGAGACTCATGCCCGTGGCTTTTTTTATGGAATCAATCCATCTCATTTTTGTTCTTCCTATTTTCCTTTACTGTAACATACTTCTTTATATTGCCCATCATTCTGACGATGTGCCCTTAGCCTAATGGAGTAAATAATAATCATAACATAATAATAATACATAAAATATACACTTATACAAAAAACATCACCCAACCACCATCAAAACAAAGTACTGTAACTGCCTCAGAAAACAAACTAAACCATTCCACTTGATTCTTGCAATCTTGTTTTTAAAAATTAGCCTACCTGAATTTAAGTTTTTCCTTTTGATATTTCACAAGTCTTAAGTTTTTCATTTTCCATGCAAATGTTTACTGTGGGGATCCCTAGTGTGGTATAGCTTTACATTCTATAACTTTTACTTGCTTCTTTAAAAATTCTAAAATTGCTCCATCTTTAACAATGAAACCATTCTTTTATTACTGCTTTTCACCTTCCATGGCATAAAAAGCCAAAGGGAAGGAAGAACTGGCTTGAAAGTCAAGATGTTGAAAATCACTTTATGTTTCCTAAACAGAAATATAAATGAAGAAAAGAGTATTTTTACTAAAACAATTTTGAAAATATATTTCATGCCTCAAAGCAAAACAGCATTAGGTGGATGTGTTTCTGGAAAGTCAAAAACTTATCTGCAATTGTAACTTGCAGCCTATCACCTTAGTAAGGACACAGGTATCCTATCATACTACTTACTTTTGCTCAAACTCTGCTCCCAACATCTTTACTTATTAAAAGACCAGCATCAATAGTGATAAATGCATGGGATTCAGGTAAAGGCAGAATAAAAGAAAGAGGACTAGAAAGAGTTTGCTTGGAGAGCAGTAAGATTTCTGAAGATCTGAACACTTGGAAGAGGGAGATATTACTCATTTTTATTTAGTTCAAATATTAAAATAAATACACATTCAGATCTACACTAGCAAATGTTGCTACTTGATGGTGCTTTTTCTTTATATACATATATTTTTTCTTCAATATTGTGTCCCTATCATGTGGAAGTCAAAACTCTGAGGGCACTTGATTAATCTTCCTCTTGCAATTTTATTAGGAGCAAGTTCTTCCTTAGGCTCCCAAATTTTCTCATTCTCAATTTCTACTTCAAAGTCCCCATGTTAGGAGACTATCAACATCAAATGAAACAGGTATCTCCAAAAAATGAGTACTAAACAGATCACTACAGTGAGCAATTAGGGATTCTAATAGTGATCAAATGGAAGTCTGACTAAGAGGAAGAGTTCCAATTAAAGAGGAGAAAGAATATTGAAGAGAAAATCTAAAGAAGAGATCTACTGGATGCTTTTCCTTTTTTCTCTGTTTGGCGGAGGATCAATTTTTCAGAATTGTCGTATCTACCAAAAACACATAAGACATTAAATCTTCTAGACAAGAATTTAGATTAGATGTCCCATGAGATTTTTTAAACAAGTGAGGATATAAAGGGAAGTAATAAAGAGGATGGAAATTTACAAAAAAGTGAATTAAAACAGGGAGAAAAAGAGAAGTAATCTGTGCCGAAAGACACAGAAGAAAGCTTTTCCAAGGAGAAGAGAGTATATTTTACTGTTTCAGAGAGTTAGTTCCAAAATGCTACAAAATAAAATTTTACACAGCTGTTGGGCTTCCTCTCCAAGGGTCCTAATTGGAAAGATATGGACATTTTCTCATGGCCAGAGAGTCTTGCTCAGTTGACTCTATTTCTGAGATGAGTTCTGAGTGTTTACAGATTTCTCCGCATGTTTCTTACATTTCACCAAATTCCCGTTATATACTTAATGAAAGAAGAGAGTTTAAACACCACCAGATCCAATGCCAGAGCATGGGGATTTTTTCAGACAGAATTGTGTAGTAGGAAGAACACTGGATTGAGTATCAGGGTTTGGTTCTAGCTTTGCCACTAAATCGACGAATTAATTGGAGAAAGATGTTTAACTTTTCTGATTCTCACTGAGTAAAATGAGAGGGATTGAAATGGATACTTTCTAAGATTTCTTTCTAGTTCTTATTTATCTACTAGACAATCTTTTCAAGTTCTTCGACCAAAAGCGCACCAATTTGCTAGTCTTTAGAGAAACATTAAGAATGGATCTAAACAGTTTAGATAAAAACAATAGAAGCAAAACCAACACAACAAACTCTCTTAGAAGCTTAAACTTTCATATAAAATTCACATATGCTGAAATAATTAGTTTTTTTAAAACCTGCTTTTTATAACTTCTTAGTAATTGCTCTCCCCTCTCAACAATCTCAGATCTAGAGGTGCAACATTTTCCAAATCCTAAATTCAGCTTCCCATAGAAGTCACAGCCAATCCCCCACCCTAATCTTAGTTCTTTTAATGAAAATGAAGAAAACCCATAATATATCTGTACTTTCCTTTGGCAATACATAGTAAAGTTAAAGAAGGAAAGAGTATGTCTGCAAAGACAGTGGTAGTATAGAACAGATATTGTAAATTAACTTTATTTTCATACCCTAAAATGTATCAGTGACACATGTCACAGCTATTCAGAATTATGGAATTAGGGTTCATGTAAACCCTTTGCATATTATGTATCACTAGAGGCCCGGTGCACAACATTCAGCTAATGGGGGGAGGGTCCCTCAACCTGGCCTGTGCCCTCTTGCAGTCCCTGACCCCTCGGGGGATATCTGCCTGCCGGCTTAGGCCCACTCCCTGTGAGCCAGGCTTCTGGGTGAGTGGTGCTCCCCTGTGGGAGCGCACTGACCACCAGGGGGCAGCTTCTTCCTTGAGCGTCTGCCCCTGGTGGTCATAGCAACCAGTTATTCCATCATTTGGTCTATTTGCATATATATATATATATATATATATATATATATATATATATATATATACAAAACCCTAATATGCAAATAGACCGAACGGTGGAACAACTGAACAACCAGTCGCTATGATGTGTGCTGACTATCAGGGAGAACACGGTGGGTGTCGGCAGCAGGCGGCAGAGTGTGGAACATGGCAGGTGTTGGCTGCGGTGGGATGGTGGAGCAGGTGACAGGGGCGCCAGACCAAGGTGGGGCGCTGGTCGCTGTCATTGGGGCGAGCCTCTGGTGGTTACTGAAAATTCTTTGCTCCCGCACACAGTGGTCCCACCAGGTGCTTGCACCTGCTGCCTGAGCCACCGCTCATAACCACTGCCAGTGCCTGGCGCCAGCCCTAATCGCTCCACGCAGTCAGTGCGTTGGAGCAGTGGTGGCAGGAGCAGGGCTGCTGGTAGACAGGGGACTGGGGGCCACAGCGGAAGGGGCTGGGTGGGGGCACGGAGGATGGGCCAAGACCCGCCCCTGTGCCCACCGCAGCCTTGCGGCCCACAGTTCCTTTCAAGGTGCACGAATCCGTGCACTGGGCCCCTAGTATAGGATAAGGCAGCTCGAGCAAGCGCAACAGGTAGCACTATCTTGATGGGTTACTACATACAGATGTGTGGTCCAAATTAAAGGGCCAGAACTTTTTCACAATGGGCTTCTGGAGAATTATTCAAGCTAAACTTCTAGTTGCCTAGCAGAACTCAATATTAATTTCATCTATTTCTTGGCTGCCAGAAATTTTAAAATTAGATCTGTGGGTCACGTTTGGAGTTAAAATTATATTTATTTGCTTATTGCTGATCTAGACCATAGCCTCCTTGAATATAGGGTCATTCTGGTCTTGATTTGGATGCTATTCTTAGCACATAATGTGAGTGATCAATAAGTGTGTTGAATGCATTATTAGTGAATGTCAAACAGAGCCTTATAATCAGGGTACCTTCTTCCCGGAATAACACCAGAGATCATGACAAAAACCTTTGCTTTCTTGTTCTTCTACTTTTGTATTCCCAACTGACCAATTTCCTTTCTGTGTTGTTTTAGCATCAATCAGGTTTAGATGAATACTTCAGTGTTTTCCAGTTTCAGATCTGCTAATATATCAATGCTTCCATCCTTGAAGCTCTAATTCCTTGAATGGATTAAACTCTCTTCAATCTCCTTGGTCAACTAATTGCATTTTTCACCTTAGGGTGACATGCTGGGTAGTCTTTTGTCAACTCAGCATCATCCTTAGTATCAGCAAAGGCAGGAACTACATTTCCCAGAATCTCTTTCCCAGTATGGGAAATGAGGGGCACTTGCTCAAAATTTAGAAGGCCGCACAGGAGGAGACCATTGTTTTCCAGAGTCAATTACAGGAAGACGTGTGGGCAGATAAAGGTCCAAAGCTGCTTCCAGATAAATGGCCTTTACGTTGCTTAGAGAGCTGATGAGGGTGGACTCCCAGCGAAGCTAATGAAGTTTGGGCTTCAGGGCTCCTTTCTGGCATGAACCCTTTCTAGGATTCTAGGAGTGGCTTTAGCACGTTTGTATTCATAATTTTACTTATTTTTTTTTCTGAAAGAGAGCTCTCTAAATTGCACACGCTTTAAGGCTCACAAAACTTGGCTCTAGTCCTGAATGGTTCAGAGCCTCCCAGAGAGCTTGTGTCTCCAGGGGCTTGAAGAGTGCTCCTGAAAACCAGTGGCTTAGGGTCTTGGGTTAGGAATCTTCAGCGGAGCCTCTGACTTTCTCTTCCCCTGTCTGTCCAACATTTGTAGAAGCTCTAAATCCAAAAGTCACTAGGAACTGAGTGGTTTTTGTTTTCATGACCAAACCAGTCAGTGCTTAAATATGACTGCTGTCAACAATTAGATTATGATTCTTATTTTGTTTCACTTAATCTCCAATATAATAAATAACATTTCTTTACACTAGAAATAATAGGAAAACAATTCTTACACATCACTTGGAAAAAGCCTTAGAGCAGTGGTTCTCAACCTTTCTAATGCCGTGACCCTTTAATATAGTTCCTCATGTTGTGGTAACCCCCAACCATAAAATTATTTTTGTTGCTACTTCATAACTGTAATTTTGCTACTGTTATGAATCGTAATGTAAATATCTGTGTTTTCCGATGGTTTTAGGCGATGCTGCTAGCGGTTCTCAACCTGTGGGTCGCTAAACCACAGGTTGAGAACCGCTGCTGTAGAGCCTAAGACCATCGGAAAACACAGATATTTACATTACGATTCATAACAGTAGCAAAATTACAGTTATGAAGTAGCAACAAAAATAATTTTATGGTTGGTAGAAAGGTTGAGAACCACTGCCTTAGAGTAAGCTCCATCTTGATCAACACTGGATACTCAATGTAGCGCTTTGTCTAGCAGTGTGAGCTTAGTAAATGTGTGCCAATGAGTGTGTGAATGAGTGAGTGAAGGAATGTTTGACTTGATGAGCATTTGTATCCAAGTTGATCTCTTGTTATGATTATTAAAACAATATAGATCATGTTTGTTCTAACTAATTCTCTAGATTTATTTAGCCCAGTATCAAGAACACCCAGCTGCTAAACTGCTTTTTTTGGATGAAAATAAGTAGATTCGGGAGCCGGTCCAGCACAAATTCTAGGAAATTCCAGGATGCATCTGTAATTATGTTAGGGTCTTCCAGAGGTTGGAGGCCACACCTGTTAGTTATGAATTATTTTCCAAGGGTGAATACACACACACACACACATAGATATATAGCTATACATACACACATATATACATACATACATAAATATATATACATATATATATATGTATATCCTATATAAAAAAAACCCTAATATGCAAATTGACCAAATGGTGGAATGACCGGTCACTATGACACATGCTGACCACCAGGGGCAGCTCAACGCAGGAGCTGCCCCCTGGTGATCAGTGTACTCCCACAGGGGAGTGCTGCTCAGCCGGAAGCCGGGCTCACTGCTGGCGAGCACAGCAGTGGTGGAGGTGGGAGCCTCTCCCGCCTCCACTGCAGGAGGGTGGTAAGGAACAAGGGGTCCCAGGCTGTGAGAGGGATGTTTGACTGCTGGCTTAGGCCCGATCCACCCCCGTTGGAGGACATCCCCCAAGGGATCCCAGACTGCGAGAGGGCGCAGGCTGGGCCAAGGCCCCTCCCCCCCAGTGCACAAATGTCGTGCACTGGGCCTCTAATATATATATTGATAATAATAATATATATTGCAGTTTTTCCTGTAATCCAATTCTGCATAGTAAATAGCAATGATAATTATTTTGTTGGATAGGAAAGTCAATGGCCAGTCCTCATGAGAATAAATCATGCTTATAATTCAAGTTTATGACTATAATCTTAAAAAATATTAAGTGATTTAATCATGTTTAGAATTAGACCAGCATTTTAAAATTATTTTTAGACTAGCATTTTTTAAGCACCCACATATATATATATATATATATATATATATATATATATAGATATATAGATATATAACATTCTGTATGCTCTATATTGAAATCAAACTAAATCAAAATAAAACATGTAGGCGTTTGTAATTTTAAAACTATTGATGAAGTACACGAAAAAGTAAAAAATCCCATGTTTTGCTATTCTTTTCTAAGAATTAATTTAATGAGTATTTTCCATGGCTGGAGTAAGAAAGCAATAATGCAGGATGATTTCATAATTATTGGTAATTAATGTATTGATAAGTAATTAAGTTTGGAACAATTTGGTCTTTTGTTTGTTTTCATTTAGTAAGCATTTACTGTGTTCCAGCTCTATGCTAGGTTCTGGGCTCACCAGTGTTAACATAATGAGTTACACTTAGACAGCCACAGATAATTCCAGGGGGGAAAATGGGTAAATGGTTTGGGGAGCTTTTGTGAGACCAGACACTGGAGTTACCTGTGATAATCTTATCTACTTTCCATTGCACCTTTCAGAAACTCTCATGAAGGAGGAAACCGACTCTTGAATACCTAGCCCCAGTTAACTCGGTTAATAAAGAGCAGCACTCGAAATTTATACCTACGCTTGCCTGGGCCCTAGAGCAAAGACCAAATCGTTCTGTATTCCAGACAGTGCTGGGGTACAAGTCATACTCCCTCTGGCACGTACATGGTTTAGCAAAACCCAGTCCGTTCTGTAAAGGCCGTGTTGGCTCTTTCAACTGGGGCAACGTTTATTGGGTGATTTTTTCTCCGTACCTGTCATCCCTGAGGCTGAGGGCTCAGTGGCTGAAGCTTTCACCAGATGGCCCAGGCAATTGGAGCAGAAGGGAGGATGCGGATTTATTCAGGTTTTTTTTTAAAAAAAAACCGCATTATTTAAAACACATTAACAGCTCATTCTTTGTCTGTTAAATGGGTGTAAATTAATTCTCCATGGGCTGGACTTCAATTTCCTCACCTGTGGGTTAGAGGTGAAATGATCCGTAAATTGTCTTTCAGGAGTAAGTTGTCAGATAGTCTTAAAGATTTTTATCATGCCAGTTCTTAACTGCTGTAGCAAATAGTTTCCGGTGCTTGATCAACGTAGAGTAAAAACAAGTGTTTGGGGGAGACAGGCGCAGCGCAATCTGGATGCCCCGCTTTCCTCTCCCAGAGGTCAGTTCCAGGTGGCCTCGAGGTCCCGGGGAAGCGATCTCTCCGCCCCTCTCCAACAAAGGGGACAGCAGGGCGCACTCCTCAGAAATCTCCAGCGTGCCCTGCAAACCCCAGACCTCCCCTCGCTTTGCTTTCCTTTCCTTTCCTGGCCTCCCCGCCCCGGCCCCTGCGCCCCAGTCCCGAGCGGATGGGTGGGTAGCAAAGGGCACCAGGCGCCTTTAAATGCTAATGAGAGTCGGTGCCCAACTCCGAAGCCAACTTTCCCCACCCTCTTCCCTCGCCCGCCCTTCCCTCCCCGGCCCGTGCGCCGCCTAGAAAAACTTGTGCGGGGCCATTTTTGGGGCAGTAAGATCGAGCGAGGAGCCCAAGAGCGAGCGCGCAGCCCGAGAGCTCGAGCCGCCTCCGCCGCGAGACCCCACCCCGGCCGCCGCCGCCGCCTGCGCCGCGAGATCCGCACCGGCCTCCCCGAGAGCGAGCCCGGCCGCCGCGACCACCAGCCGCGCTAACCGCCGACCAACCGCCACCGAGGTGCCCGAGTGAGAGCCCAGGAGGCGGCATGAGCGAGGCGGGCGAGGCCACCACCACCACCACCACCACCACCACCGCCCTCCCGCAGGCTCCGGCGGAGGCGGCCGCCGCGGTCCCCCAAGACCCCGCGCCCAAGAGCCCGGTGGGCGGCGGCGCGCCCCAGGCCGCGGCCACGGCGCCCGCGGTGCTCGTCGCGGGAAACCCGGGTGGCGACGCGACCCCCGCACCCACGGGCCCCGCGGCCCCCGCCTCTTCAGCCCCCACCGGCCACGAAGACGCGGAGAAGAAAGTTCTCGGTGAGTCAGTCCCGGGAGTGGAAGGGCTGCCCTGGGCGGGGCGGGCGGCAGCAGCCGGCCGCCGAGCACGTGTGGGCACCTCCCTCTGCATTTCCCCCCACTCCCCCGGGGAGGGGGACGCCGTGCGGGGTTCCCAGGGCGTCGCACGGGGGGTGGGTTCCCGGGACGTGGGGTCCCAGCGCGCAGGTGGCTGCAGCCGCCGGCCCTGCGGGCGCTCCCAGGTGAGCGCGTGGCGCGCGGCGCTCCCCGCCGGCCGGTGCGCGTCCCCCGGGGTCCGGGGCCGGCCAGTTGCGTCCTCACTGGGGTCCCTGTCGCGCGTCCCTGAAGCGGGGCGGGCTTCCGCCCCGGGAGAAAGGGGGCGGCGGTGCGGGAGAGGACCCAGGGCGGGGATGGAGGTGGATGGAGGCAGGCAGGGGACACGTGGGACGGCGACTTTGGAGGGGATGCTTGGGGGTCTGGGTGGGGAAAGGATCTCCTTTCGGGAAGAGCGAGGCGGCTGGTTGGAGACGGAAGCGGGGGAAAAGGGGGAAAGGCTTCCTGCTGGGAGGCTCAGGTGTCTGTCCCTGACGCCCTTCCCACTTTGGCTCGGGAAGGGCGCCATGCTTCTGTGGGCCACATGCTGGGAAAGGGGGGGGTGTTGCAATCCCCTTGGGTCTTGGTTTCGTGTCTTGCGTCCCCCCACCCTGCGCCCACTGCTGCAGAAACCCTGTGGACCCATCGCTACCCCGCTTTCTTCTTCCTGGACTGGGGGCGGGGGGGCGGGGAGCGCGTTTGGTGTAGCAGCTGGGAAAACGTGGTAGGAAGGGTGGGTCTGACGTCTGTTGAGCACATCGTTATCTTAGGACTTTTGTAACTTGGGGAAGGAAGTAGGCAGATGAGACGTTCGGGTTCAGGGGGGGCAGGGCCGCAGAGGGTTCCTGCGGGCGTCGCTGGCGCGCGCCACCCACTCCAGCCTTCTCCCCAGCGCGCCCCGTGTGGGGCCTTAGACAGGCTTACACAACAGGTGGGCGGCGAAGAGCTTCCTCCAGGGTGTGTGCCTGTCTCCTCCACTCGCTTCCAAACAGGAAAGTTCAGGAGATGATGTAGGATCCCTCAGAGACAGTTTCAGTATTTTTGGGGTGGGGTGTGTTGGATCTCTCCGAGCCTTCCCCGTTTTTCTAGGAAGAAAAACTTAAGGGAGTGATGTGAAGGAAGGAATATGATTCCATGCTCCGCTCCTGGAGAGGCCCCGTTTTCCCGTTTAAATTCCCAGGGCTTTCTCAGTCACTGCCAACAACAAGCTAAATGCAACCTGTGCAGGTTAAGACATAGAATAGCCCTCATTCTGCTGAACTGAGAGTCGTTGAATTGTGATATTTCCCACAAGTGTTTCTTGGAAGACTTCACGCCAAATGTCTGAGAGAGTCAACCTTGGGGTTATCCAAAGGAATGTACAGATACCTCCTTCTTTTTTCCCTTTCTTCTTTTTTCCTTTTCTGTTGTACAAAGGGAATTTTGAGGTTTTTCACTTAATCCATCTACCCCTTTGGATCTGAACTAACCTTTTGGATTGTTAAAGATGAAGGAAAACAGATAAAGTTAATTTTGCCAACCGCCACTTGCTGTTAGCCTCCACCACATCCTGGTGACCGGTCTGGAAGTCTTTCATCTTTCCACTCTTACTCCGGCTCTCAGAATGACATCTTAACAGCTTGTCTCTGTCCACTGTGTTCTGCCATCCCCTTTCCTTTGCCAGGCACACACATGGATGCCTACAGTGTGCCAGGCACAGGGCTGACTGAAATGCAATTTGGGTTTTGGAGTCTCCCATTCTAGTTTTTACAGAGTCTAACTACTTTTCCAACCATAGGCCAGGAAAAGTAGTTTACCTGAGGGAAACTCCCTTCTGGTGAAAAGCCATCTGGTCTTCCTCTGTCTGCTCTTCACCCTGTGTATATGTGCGTGAGCTTATGGTTTTAAACCAAGAAGTGTATATGAATGTGTTTGGCCATATGAAGTCATTAGAAATATTTGTGGAATTAGGAAACATTTTTAAAACTACATTGGGGAGTAAAATAACCTTCAGCCTTGATTGACTTTAGACTTGAAAATCATTTTTTTAATCTTTTTCCCTATTATATTAGTGTTGGCTTTCTAGTCAAGGTTTTTCCTTTGACAATGGTAGATAGACATTTACTTATATGAAAATGAGTCAGAAACGGTTTTATTTATCTTTTCCTAGGTCACTAGGGCAAATGAAAGGAGGCACAATGAGAAATCGTTTGAAATAATGTATGGCTGAAAAGCATATGGTTGATCAAAAACAGGCCACTTCTGTGCACATTTGGATCTAAAACATAATTTTTTCTTCTTCTTGGCCCTACTGCTCTAGTTCGAATGGCCTAAAACTGCAGCTTTAATGGTTTAATCTCTTCACTGGGAGATCTTCCTTTCTTGGTGTCAGCCAGAGATTGCTCAGTCAGCAGTGGGCTGAATGACTCTGGAGGCATAAAGAATATAGTTTTTTTTTCTTCTTTTTACAAAGAAAGCTAAAATATTTCCTCAAGAATATCAATCTAGCAACACTCAGAATTAACCCTCCCCACAGCAAAGCAAGTCGCAATTACTGTTTTAGTTTTGAGTTAAAAGAACTGAATCCTTATTGTTTATCCTTGCAAGTTAATCTCATAGAGAGGCAGCATGAATTAATGTTAATTGTTACTTTCATTCTCTGCTGTGTTTTTTTTTTTCTTAAGGTACTTCATTGTCACATTCCCTGTTTCACTGAGTCCTGATAATTGCTTTATACATTTTTCTGAATTTAGGCAGAGGCATTTCCTAGAGATGCTGAATTTGACATTCACAGTTGATTTAAAGGAGCCATCTCAAATCGTACTTGATGGCTGAAATAATTATGACTCTGCAAAGTACAACTTACATGACCATACTATTGGGTTTTCTCTTAAATTCTGTTGAAATCTGGGGTACAGAAATGGTCCTACCCATGATGCAAAGTAAAGCCCATAATCAAGTTTAAGAGGGAATTTTATAGAAAATTCTGGGTTTTGATTCCCACCAACTGCAGAGAGTAGGGTAAGCAGTGAAACAGAAGCCCAAATTCATCCCTGTGGTTTGAAAAGGCCTGTTCCATCATGTCTCGGGTGGTGAGGACAGAACCAGGTTGAGACAGCACCAGTTCTATTATTACTCTGGACTCTGATAGGCCCCAACTGGCAGCTCGGCAGGCTACTTTATGTTATATCTTTGTAGATTAACTGGGAGCTACTATTTCACTTCATCAAGTGTGAATGCAGTGTGTTAAGGTCATTTGTACTTACCTTGTTCATCTACCTGCATTCTCTTTCATTGTGACTCTTGTTTTGCACTAATAACATTTTTCAGTGTTAAAACTTAAAAGGGCTTCCCCCACCCCACCCCCTTTAAACAGTGTTTCTCAATTTTAATTATTGCAGAACTAAATAGACTTATGACCACCCTTATGACTTTACTGAAAAGTTTAACAGGGAAGATTCTGAAAAGTATTTCCCCATAATATCTTCACTTGCTCCATTTTCTTTTTCTATTATATTTTGGAGTTAAGCTTTTCATGGTTTCTTCAGGTATGTTTAGGCTTTGTATAATGCTATCAAGACCTTAAGTGATATGAGCTTTATCTCTTGGTGTAGGTCAGCTACTAATTTATCCGCTTAATCTATTTTAGCCACCAAAGTCCTTGGCACTGTCAAATGGTTCAACGTCAGAAATGGATATGGGTTTATAAATCGGTATGTATGTCTCTGCATGTTTTAAATACATACTTATGTTGTGGTACCAATTGTTAAAAATTTTTTTACCATACTTGATTAGTGACCTGTATAAGTTTTAAGATTTGTAAGCACTATCAGTATTCTCATTTCTAAGCTACTGGTCATTACCAGAACACTGATAAGTAACTTATTTTATAAAATCTAGTCATTAAAAGAAAAAAAGGGGTGGGGGCGATAAATCAGAAGTGGGAAGAGCCTAGGGTAATGGAGTCCATATCCATAATCTCAGAGATGGAGAAACAGAGGCTTAGACTGGTCAGGCCACTTTCCTAAGGTCACACAACTAGTGCGTAATTGAGCTGGAACTATCACCCAGGTCTAGGCCAAGTGCTGTGTAGAAACTAGTGTTTTCTTTAAGCCATGGTAACTCCTAACCATATAGGAATGAGAAGTAAGTGCAGGCTGTTGGGAGTATTACATTTTCACATGATACTGTCATTTGCTTTGCTCCCCCTCCTACCTCGCTCCCCCTTTCTGAAACACCCCCCCCCCCACTTCTGTTTTGGTGAGAGTGGGGGGATGAGTTAGGGTGGGGTGATTGGGGGGGTGGGTGACTGTTTTTGGTTTCAGTGTAAGGAGAGCCTAGATCACAGCTGTGCCTTGTCCTTTTAACTGTCTCGCTTTGCTTTTGCCGGGAGGGAAATCTGGGGCTCTGATTACATCCCACGTGACTTAGAAAGAGATGAGGGGAAAGGGACAGTTCAGTGTGTGGCATCTGTACACTTGCATCTAAGCACTGTGGTGATGTGGAGGAGCAAGGTGGGTGCCTTGGGGGTTTAGAAGTTTTCAGTGAGGGTTGAGTCCAGGCATCTGAATTGAGTTTAGAGGACAAACAAAAATTTGTGTTGTGCTTTGAAATCTAAACTCTTAAAACATTTGTTCTTTTTAAGTTTTCCTTCACATACCTAGTACCTTTTAATTGTGTTCTTTTTATCTTCCAACAGAAATGACACCAAAGAAGATGTATTTGTGCATCAGGTAAGAGGGGTAATAAATGTTACATTTTATATATGTGAAAAGTGGGGTGTTGATAATGTGCTGTTTCCCATTCCCAAATGTAGTCATGTACATCATTATTCTACCCCAAATTATTTTTTTTTATATTCTTTATTTTGAGAGTATGTGTATTAAAACTGGGGGCAGTAAAACAAGGAAGGGCCTAGGGCAGTGATGGGCAACCTTTTGAGCTTGGTGTGTCAGACGTCGCCAAAAAACTGAGCATAACTCGGGCAGTGTGTCACTTTGAGGAAAAAACTAACTCCAAGACTCTAGTCGCAAATGTTTCATCCTCAGGAGCAGCAAACGTTTCATCCTCGGCATGCGGCCGCGTGTCATCAGAAATGGCTACGCGTGTCAGTGCTGACACGCGTGTCGTAGGTTCGCCATCACTGGCCTAGGATGAGAGGAGAAGCCACCGGAGAGCCTGGGCGGGGCCGCTTTGGCTCTGCAGAAATGCCATGGGAAAGAAGGGAGCCAGGGCGGGGCTGCTGTCAGCTCACTGGAGAGGCGGGAAAAGGTGCCTTGGAGACAGGTTCGGGTTAGCCCAGGACGAGCTGCTGCCACCCATTGCTCCCCTGGTTGCAAGTGTCCCGGGGTCCCTTACAGTTTAGGAGATGCATGCCTGTGGTGTGGGTGTGCTCCTGGGAGGAAAATGCACACTGCCCTAAACTCTTTCTGTGATTCTTATTTTGGCAAGAGAGCTCAATTCCACATATTAAGATGGGCAGACAAGCTCTTCGGTTCCATCATAGTAACTGTTTTCAAACAGTTTTTATTTTCGAATGGCATGCAGTGATATGTAGTTAGGCCACTTTTTAATTTTGGGGCCCTCTGAGTCCTCAGCAGAAACGTTGTTTCTGTGTTGGGTGTTCTGCTCTCCTGACTGTGTGGTTCCCCTTCGCGTTTGGCCAGAACCCACTTGGCTTTTGCCTGGGTGGGTGTTGGTTAAAGCTCCTCTATCAGAGCAGCTCTAGCTTGAAGTAAACAGCACAGCAAAGCAGATGGTTAGGGTGTGCGTGTGAGACGTGAGGAAACCCCCCATTCCCAGGACTCGTCCTCACCCCTGTTAAAGGTAGGCCTGGTTAGCACATGGCCAGGTCAGAGGGCCCCACGCTGCCTTAGAAGCGAAGCAAATGTAGAAAATGGGTAACATATGGGAAACATGGGCGTCTCTGCTGCAGGATCTCAGTCTAGGATGTTCTTCATTCTATTGCCGTGTATCCTGGACTTACTTTACAAAAGAGGTGAAAAGGAAACATACCTACCCTTACTGTTTTTTTGTATATTCCGTTTTCAATGAATTGTCCCACCTATGTGTGTAGTTCTTAGTGTATAGCAGGGAAGCAGAGAGGCAGGTACTGTCACCAGCATATTTACCTACAGGGCTCTGTCAAGCATCTGGTTTTCAGTGTTTTTGTTCCCTTCTGTTTAGGTGTGTGGCGGGGGGCGGGGGGCGGGTGGTGACTGGAGATAGTGATAGTTAAGAAGAAGCTCTCTGGTTGTGGTTTTTATTGTTTACATGTCCACTTGACTGGATGTATTTCAGCTGTACCGAGATGACTTGGGTAGATTTTTTTGTTGTTCACGTACATTGACTTTTAAAGTCATAGCAGACTGACAGGAAGGGTTGCTTATAATACCAAGAGGTTAATAGACCGGTTGGGGAAAGGCCTCTGCGTTGGGTGACGGCTGGAGTAAAAGGACCGCACAAGTTTCTGTGCTAGCGGCCAGCTTTGTTGGCCTGTGAGTGAGCGTGTGACCTGATTCCAGCCCCTGTGAGGCTGTGTGGTGAGTCACCTCCCTGTGTTGAGGCCTGCCCAGTCTAACAGGAAAAGGGGAAGGAGCCGGCAGGGAGGGGCTGGCTTTGGAATGGCTGAGTGTTCAGGCGGCAGGCTGCGTGCGCATATATCCTGTCCTGAACTGCCTTTTTCCTCTGTGGGTGAAGTCTCTGCTCTATTGGCTCATTCTTTTATTTTTTTTTCCCCCCTCCCTCCTACTCAAGAGTAAGGGAAGGGCTGGATTACACATGCCTAATCGCTTTATAAAATAAGGTTGACCTAGTTCCATAGAAACTCAGAGCCCCTTTAACTATTTAGAGATACCAGCTAAAGAAATGGAAATTCATCGCAGGACTTATTCCACTTCCCTCTACTGGTTGAAAAAGAAAGGTCTGCTCACGAGCAGATGTTTAGGTGCAGATGTTTAATGCAGGGTAACATCTTTATTAACCTTTTAATGTATTGTCAGGGACACAGCATGGTGTGGTGGGGAAAATATTGAATACATATATAGATGCAGTACAGGTATATGAGTTTCCCCACTTACCCCCCATCCACCCTCTCCCCTGCTGCATCTTGAATATGACCTTGGATACATCACTTTTAGCCTCATGTTTCCTCATCCATAAAATGGGGGCAGGTTGGGGGAAAGGCCAGATTATCAGCCATGTTCTGATTCCTGAGGTAACTTTGCATATTTTATCAGAAATATTTACACCTTGGCATTTTCTAATTCATTTTTCCTGTTCACCATTCCTCCTCCCTTTCACACACATTCTTTAATATTTTTTAAAAATATATATTTTTTTATTGATTTCAGAGAGGAAGGGAGAAGGGAGAGATAGAAACATCAATGATGAGAGAGAATGATTGATTGGCTGCTTCCTGCACACCCCATATACTGGGGATCAAGCCTGCAACCTGGGCATGTGCCCTGACTGGGAATCGAAACGTGACCTCCTGGTTCATAGGTCGATGTTCAACCACTGAACCACACCAGCTGGGCTCTTTAATACTTTTTGAAGTTAGCAGCTTGTCTTGTCTACAGAAACCTTTATACCTAAAATGTGTGCTTGTGTGTGTAAGATTTTATAAAGGCATCCCCACTCCCACTGATAGAGCTTCGATGATTACTAGTTTGAGGGAACTAATATATCCAATATCACGACTAAGTGTTGAGGCTGTAACAGAATACAACTACACATTCTGTTTTTTTATAGTGGTTTGTTTGTTTTATTGTTATTTTAGAGATTCAGGTTAGTAGGAGAATAATTTTAAAAAGTAATAATAAGTCACCTGTGTTTTCAATATACCCAGTAAACTTGAAGCAATGAAATGTTACCAGTATTGACATATACTTTACTTAGAATTTCTCTTCTTATAGACTGCCATCAAGAAGAATAACCCACGGAAATACCTGCGCAGTGTAGGAGATGGAGAAACTGTAGAGTTTGATGTGGTTGAAGGAGAGAAGGTGAGCGGGTTGGGTTGGGTCTCAGAGTGCTGGCACTTAAGTTTTCTTGCAGAGTAAATGCTCTCTCAGCCCCTTACGAACTCACATTACTTTGGATGTTTTTGTGTTAACAGGAAGAAGTGACTTTTAAGTAGAAATATTTTTGATTATTGGATGTCATTATAAGCATTCTTTGATCTATATTATAAAAGGATGTTTTAATTTCTTATTGAATAAATGATGAATCCTATTTAATTATGGAAGGAAAAGCGAATTTTAAATGGGGTGAAAATTTACTCACACAAATAATATTTTCAGGCTGTGATTTTTAATAATACAAGTAATACACAGTGAAGAATGTTTTAATCTCAAAGAAGATTTCAGTTGAATCTTTGGATTAGGTTTTGGAAAGCTAGAGGCTTTTTGATGGACTGTATTAACAACTTTATTCAGATGAAGCTAATTGATCATCTTGAAATGTACCTGGATATTTTTAATGCTGTTATATTATTTAATTCCAATATTAGTTATGTCCTTTCTGTTTTGCTTTTAGACAGCAGTCTATTATAGATATCAATAAAACACCATAGCATTAAAAAATCATCTTAAAGCTGTATATGTTACAACCACCATGGCATTTAATCGTGGCGGCTGAATTGTAAACTAATAATGGAGTGAATCACTAGTTAACTCCCCGCATGTGCTTTTCCCACACACACACATACATACATACCATTCCATAGTCTGTATTTTTAGTCGCTCCCAACCTGTTCTGTTCTAAAAGAAAAACACTTTATTTCATTTAATATAGCAATTTAAATGATGTCTTTACTGATTTGATCCCCATGGTATCTTGCAAATCTCTTGGAGTTTTGAATCATCCACCAACAAATGCTGGCCTGTAATGATCTCTAAAATTTTGCTTTGTCAGGTTTATTTTGCCTCTGTATGTTTTGTCAGGTAATTTTACCTCTATGTTTTCAGAACTTGAGGTTTTACAAATTGATATAGAGTGTGAAATACACTGTTTTGAGGCTCTAATTTTTTATATGCTTGAAGCATTATTTTATTCATTTTTCTGTAAGAGAATAAGAATGCTAAGTCTGTTCTGAGGAGAATAGGAACGTTTAAAGAGAGGAACTACATGTATGGAAACTATTACTAAATCAAGGACCCTTTCCCATTGCCCCCAAGTTTTGCTCTTGGTCGTCATTGCTGGACAGAGCCACGTGAGCCCATGAATGGGAATTCTCTTGGTACCTCAGGGTAACATAGGTTTCAACATTTTCTAGCAAGATACCATTATCTCAGTTGTTTTCCACTGAGGAATATTCCTTCCTGGTCTAGCATTCTTTCTTTTACAGTTGTGTTACATTGACCAGTTTGTGTTCGTCAAAGAGGTACACACTGCTCTTGAACCTAGTATGACCAAACCTGAAGGCAGAGTGTAGGCTGCGTGAGCAAACAAGCTGTATACATTTCAATACTAAAACCTGGGTATACTTTTGATGTCTAACAACAGGAATTTATAGTACAGTCTGTTAGTCTTTAACATTTTGGTTGTCTAAGGCTGTTTTTGGGGGGTTAGCTTCTTTTAAATTTTTTTTAAAATATGATTTTATTGATTTTGAGAGACAGGAAGGGAGAGATTGAAACATCCATTGGCTGCCTCCTGCACGCCCCCTACTGGGGATCGAGCCATGTGCCCTGACGGGAATCGAACCAGCAAATCGATGCTCAACCACTGAGTCACACTGGCCTAGCTTCTTTTAAATTTTGAGGGTGTCTTTATTCTGTCTCAGGGTGCCGAAGCAGCCAATGTGACTGGCCCAGATGGAGTTCCTGTAGAAGGGAGCCGTTATGCTGCTGATCGGCGCCGTTACAGACGCGGTTACTATGGCAGACGCCGTGGACCTCCCCGTAATGTATGTTGGCCTCTCTTCCTAATTGGTGATTGCAAAGATGTTCACATCTGAAATTGAGTGTACATACTTAGAGCAGATGCATACGGTGTCTTCTCCTGGCAACACAAACACAAAATGATTAATGATTGTTGTTTGTTGGTTTTGATGGAAAATTTCCATACCCAGAATTTATGCATAGCCACTGGTCTCATTAAACTTGCCGTTGAAAAGTTGTACCAGTTTGTATGTACTTGACTGCAAATAACAGACATTTAACCATCTTATAACAAGAAAGCTTAACTAAGGTAGGCTGTGCCAAGGTTGTCAAAAAGGCACTCTCTTCATTGGGCTCTTTCCCGGGACCAGAATCTTTCCTTCGGGCATTCACTGGTGAAGGGGAATGGGATTGGCTCAAACCTGTGGTTCATCCCTTGGCACTGGCACTGGCACTGCTGGTCTCTAAGAAAATCAGCGTTTGGTTGGCAAGGAAGAATGGGGATAGATTGGGAAGAGGCAATAAACAGTGTTGGCTGCAGAAATATTAAATTTGCCTCAAGTAAGTGGCTATTTTATTTAGCACTAGAGGCCCAGTGCATGATTGAATCATGCACATGTAGGGTCCCCTACACGCTTTCGCTTTCGATCGCGGGGGAGCTGGAGGCTTCTGAAAGGCCTGGTGCACCAGCGGACAGGCCCCCAGCTCCCCCGCTTTTGATGGTCCTCGGCGGGAGGTGAGCTCGCTGCCCCAGAGGCCCCTTCTGTCCTGCAGCACAGCCATGGCGCAGACGCTGGCCCAGTCGGCTACCCTGGCCACCCCGAGTCCCGCCTCCTGTGCCTCCCGCTGGCCCAATTTACATATTACCATTTTATTAGGTAGGATAGCATTTGCTTTATTTTTTAAAGTGTAGAAGTAGTAAGTAATTGTCTGGATTTATCGTTCTTCAGATTGGTATCAATCCAGGTGAAAGGCTTCACAACCAAGTCTCTGGCTAGAGCTTTCTTAGGAGGCGCAATATAAATACTTGTAAAGCACCCAAAAAGAATCCCATTTATCTGTGGTCGTGAGGATTCTATAAATTTGAGTCACTTTTTGATGTTTCTAGAATTAGTACCTGGGACTGACACCATAGAATAAAACTCCAGATGTTTTGTGGGCGCAGGGTTGTGGCTATGCCAGTTACCCAAGAAGAACTTGAAAAATCTCACCAGAATGAAATATATGCAGGTTGAGAATGGTTTATCCCCATGCTTTGATAGACTTACATCTTTCTGCTTAGCAGAATGCTTTCCCTCTTCAGTCCGTCATCTTCTCACCCTGCCCAAATTGATTTTTATCAGATTGCTTATGGCATCTTATTTTTCTGTTTCTGTTTTTTTCTTACCCACATTTTGCTTATTCTGTTTTTTGTTTTGTTTTTTCAATAAGCTGTGCAGGGGGTGGAGGTAGGAATGAGCATTTACTATGTCAGGTTAACGCAAGTTCATCAGATTCACGGAGCTTGTAGTTGTAATTACTTTGACTCCTGGGTTAATTCAGAATACAGTGGTAGAACCTTTAGTGGAAATTTTCCCTTTAGAGACTTTTCTCCTCAGCTGGAAATTTGAAGTCATTCATGTACAAAATATTTAGAAATGTCAAAATTCTGAAAGTATACATAAATGTTTTTTTTTGTTATAATGTTTTTAAGTCCTTAGAGCTCAAGAGCATGTTTGTTAATGGTGCTGCCATTATTCTCATTTTGTAAAAGTGAGAGATTGTCTGTGTACAGCTCAAAAAGATAACAAAAAGCCTAAAAGAAAAAACAATGTATGAAGTCTCCCACTTAATATTTTGGTGAACATTTTTTTCTGTTAATACGTCATTACGTAATTGGGATCACATCTGATTCAGGTTATGCAAAGTTTATAATGGCTTGATTTGTCCGAAAAGCTCGTTGAAGCGTTTCCTGTTGGGGAATTTAGTTGCCCATGTTGGCTTGAACTGGAGAGTTCTAAAACTTAAATATCCTCACCCTCCAGGAGAAATGGGTCATTATGCTAATTTTTAATTTAGCTATTTTTAATAACTATAGTTACTTCCTATAAGACTACTTTGGCATCGGCATATCCCACTTTAAAGTAAGATTTTAAATTTTTTTTGAGGGATGTTTGGCTATTAGCTTTTATTTTTAAGTATATACTACTAGTATATGATACGGTAGTTGGAATACAGGAAAAGTTACATAATGGGTCAATAATTCCCTTTGCTAGTAAGACCTATATATTTTTAAAAAAAGTAATATATTTTTATTGATTTCAGAGAAGAAGGGAGAGAGAGAAACATTGATCAGCTGCTTCCTGCATGCCTCCCCACTGGGGATCGAGCCTACAACCCAGGCATGTGCTCTGACCGGTAATTGAACCGTGATCTCCTGGTTCTTAGGTTTACACTTAAACCACTAAGCCATGCTGGCTGGGCATTAAGATTTATGTTTAGAAACTACCTGTATCTATTACTTATTACTATCTGTTAATGTACAATTAAAACTTTATTCGTGAACATATAAAGAAAAGCTAATTTTTTCCATGAAATTGAGTGAGAAGCGTGGTGTTGCTTGATGTTTTTGCAAATCTCTGATGTTTGATTTAATAGAAGACAGCTGAGTTCTCATATCTCCTGCACTCAGTCTGCTGAGACCACATGTCAATGTAGCTCTGGGAGACCCCACCATATACTCATGAGATGATGAGATGGGAACAGGCAATTAGCATCCTCACAGCATTATGAAAATAGTTGGACCTTGATAACCCCCCGAAGGGTTATGGAGACCCTGTCCACACTTTGAAAATAGCTGTAGGAAGTATACTATGTGGAACAAACTGTTGATAACACTACAAAGTATATTTTTTCTTGACTGCCCTGACTTTGCCCCCGTGGATGGCAAATGTTGGGAGACACACCTGTGGCCAAGGTAAATATTATTAACATTGTAGATGTTCTTTGGGTGGTTGGTCAATTGATACTCATCAATCCTAATTAGATGACTTAAAATTATTATAGAGTGATTGCTTTTGCTTTTCTGCTTCTTGGTATTTTATCTGCATAGATCTATTTTAATCTGAATGTAGTTTATCCCAGATTATCACATAATGATCTGGGTTAAATGCACTTTGTATAAAAAAAGGATTATTCCTTTTGGGGAGATATTTTTCTTTTGGTGATATTCACCCTAAGTGGTATTCTTTGGTTCTTTCCTTGCTGAAACTTCTTCTGAATCTCTGTTTCTTTGCTTCGCTAGTACGCTGGGGAGGAGGAGGAGGAAGGGAGCGGCAGCAGTGAAGGATTTGACCCCCCTGCCACTGACGGGCAGTTCTCTGGGGCCAGGAGTCAGCTGCGCCGCCCCCAGTATCGCCCTCAGTACCGGCGGCGGTTCCCGCCTTACCACGTGGGACAGACCTTTGACCGTCGCTCACGGGTCTATCCCCATCCCAACAGAATGCAGGTAAAATTGCACCTGGGACTTCTCTTCAGCAATCCTCACCCTTCCATCCTTCCTCTGCCTCTTCCTCCTCCTCCTCCTCCTCCTCCAACACCAGCCGCTGGAAACAAAACCTTGCTTGTGGCTTCCTGGTGCTGCAAACGCTGAGGCAAGGCCTTGGGTCTTTCAATCTAGTAACATTTCTAAAAGCACAACCGCGTGAGCCATGCCTACAACTGGGGGCACCAGTGGGTAGGTTACAGTTTCTAGTTTATGGAAGAATAAAAGTAGAGAGACCGATGATATGCTTAAGAGCTTAAACTCTGAAGTCAGACAGACCTGGATTTATTTAAATCTTGCCCCTGCTACTTATTATCTGTGAAATTTTGAGAAAACCAAACTGTAGAGAGATGAACTTACTCATACATTAAATGGTAATAATAATGTGCCTCCACCGTGGGGCTCACTATGATGAAATCAAAGGTAAAGACTTCAGTGCGATGCCTCAGGATAGCTAACACCTGTAAAGTCCTTAATTTAGGTGAGATGGTGTTGATTAAGAAACCCTACCAGAGGGTGAAGATGGTTGGTTATTGATTTACTCCTCTTTTTTCAATCACAAGATATTGATACAACTATTGTGAACTTGACCTGTAATTAATGAGCCTTATAGCAACTTCCCAGTCCCTGGAAACTTGGGAAACTTAGGACAGGGCATCCTTTTTGTTACCACTGGCTACAAATACTTCCTCTTAGTGTCCTTGGGTTGTTTTCCCACTAAGTGTTTTGACTGAACACTATGTTCAGTCTGTTCTTTGCTACCCTTCTCATGTCCCATCATGCATGACTGTGTTCTTTCTACATTGCTTCTTGTTTTTTCTCTTCCACTCTTTAACAGCTGTCCCTGACAAACGTGCTAAAAATAACAAGTAGACTTGCGTATATGGAGAGCTTGGGTACATGAGGCACAGGCATAGTAGGCTCCGTTAGGGCAGCACTTGGGGCTGCTAGGAGGACAGGAAGAGTCAGTGAGATTGTAATGCACATTTATTTTCAGTGTTGATAGTACCTTCCTGAAGTAACCATTTTTAGTATTTAGCATATGCACATGATGATTCTTTTCTGTATTTGAAATAAAGTATATTTCACCTTAGATTTGAAGGTTGAGAGTGAAGTGACTCTGGAGTGCCATGTAGAATATCATTTGCAGATGCTGGTTGAAAACTAATTTTTGAAATATATGCATAGTTCTTTAAACGTGGCCTGGATTTTTTTACTTTACATTTCATATCTGAAGTAAAAACTTTCTTAAGACTTTTTTCAACAGTTTTCCTTTACGCTCTTTCTAATACATACCATGTTTGGATGTTCACTGAGTGAGCTAACCAATAACATCAAGTGAAAATTCCTGAAACTTCCTTCCATAAAACTAGGCTACTTCAAGGTTGTCAGTGTAATGACTTACAAGTACTGAGAGATCTCTAGATGGTAAAAATTACGGAGGTCATATAGAAAAGTCTTTCTAATATTTTCTACAATATACAAAAACTGTGACATGTATTGGACACAACAGGGAAAACTAACAGTATGCAGGCCACTAGTGTTTCCCTTATGTACCAAGAACATAATATAGCATGGTCAGTGACCAAGTGATTCCGTGTTCTTAAAGATAATCAGTGTGTTTGGAAATTAAGTGGAATTGGTTACTGAACTAATATCAAGTATTTGCAGTCTTTGAGAAAATAAATATATGGTAGAGGAAAGGAAGTAACATTGTTTGGCATCTGCCAAATGGTTGGCATTTGTGAAATCAATTCTTACTCAGTTTTCCCTGCAGCTTTAAGATGGTGATGGGTTCCATACGGTTGTTGTGTTGTGGTTGTTACAAATGAAGGGATTTGAGTATTTTAAAAAGTTAGCAAGTTTTGCCTAAGGTACATGGACTAGAAGTGGTAGAGCTTCAATCCATCTATGCATGCTTTTCCCACTTTCTCATTCTAGTCAGCTTTCATCCTCTATACGTATTGTTGTTTCTGTCTTTTTTATTATTTTTTTCCCTAATCAAAGTTCCTGAGGAAGAACCAGGTTTGTGTGTTCAGAGAACGGAGGGGAAACTCATGTGGTTGGGCTGGGATGAGTAGAGAGAAGAGGGCTAGGAGCTCAGGGCAGACCAAGCATGCCTGATAGACCATGATAGGGACTGTTAACATACTGTAAATGTGACAAAAAGCCAGTAAAGGAATCTAAACAGGGAAGAAACAGATTTAAGCGATCATTGGACTGTTTTTGGAGCCTGGACCACGGGAGGCCGCAGGTAGTAAGATCAGCTGCTGTGGAGAGAGGATCATGGCATGGATGAGAGTGCTTTCAGTGGAGGTGTGATAGGTGGTCAGACTCAAAAAATGTTTTCACTATGAAAGTGACAGCATTTGATGCTGGAGTGCATGTGTGATTTTAGGAGTGGAGGATACCTCTAAGTTTTTTATTTAAACGAATATAGGAAGGCTGAAGAAAGGTAACCTTTGGGAGAGAGATGGGAATCATTTGGAGGTCTTTTCTTCACATTAAATTTTACCTCCGAGTGGAGATGTCAGGTAGTCAAAAAAATTAAAACAAAGCAGAGTCAAGAGGTAGAAAGTGGCTTGAGTTAAGAAGGTTTCATTTTAAATAAGTTGGTTGACAAAGTCTTTGGAGCTATATTTGAGAAGAGACCTAAGGGAGCAAGGCAGCGAGTTATTGGGGTACTGGGAAGGGCATGCATGGCAAAGGGATTGGCAGGTACAAAGGCTGAAGGGAACCTGAAAAAGAGAAATGAGACTGTAGGTATAACTTTGGAGTCATAAAAACATATTAAAAGGCTTCATATAGGGTGAGAATTGGTAGAGAATTGATCCTGGGACCGAGTTCCGAGGCATGCCAATGGACGACTAGGAAGATGAGGAGCCTAGCAAATGACATGAGAAGGAACAGGTAGGAAAAAAAAGCATTTTAAGAGGAAATGCTGTCCCCAAAATAGAGGAAGTTAGGTTGAGAATTGATTACTGGGTTTGGTAACTTGGGAGGTTAGTGATATGGTGAGAACAAAAATCTAGTCAGAATGAATTCAAGAGAGAGCCAAGATTGGGGCGGGGCAAGAGGGGGAAGAAGAGGTATTTTCTTCCCCTTTGAGGAGGTTTCTGTGGTGGTGATGGGTTTCCTTTAGCATAGATTTCTGTAAAGGAGCTCAAAGAAATGGGGCGCAGTATCTGGAGGAGGTTCTGAGGTTAGGGCAAGGTTTGGGGTTGATTTTATTTTTACATTGAGTGAGGTCTGTCCTGGTTTCCCTTAGCCCTTCCCTCACCAACTACTTACTCATGATACATTAGATGGGCAGATCAAATGCCACACACACACACACACATTCATACATTCATACACTCATTTATATATGTATAGTTTATAGTATGTGTGCATATATATTTGTATGTGGTGGTCCTTATTTCTGTTCACTGAAATGGCCTGAAATCAGTGACACCTTGATAGCATTGAGCTTCCTAAACACCATTCTCTAATAAAAGGAAGCTCCTTTCGAGAAATGGCTGATTTCAGATCTGAACCAGAGAAAGTACAATATGAACCTGGAACATCTTGTCATGCCAGAAAGCAAGGAAGTACTCAGAGAATGTTGGAGACATGTCAAAAGGACATGAGGCAGCTTGAATGGGTTCCCATTGGCCAGTAATGATAGTAACAGATTATAACCCATTGAATAAAATAGAAAACCATGAGTCTGTATAGATATACATGAATGTATTGAATTTGATGAGGAATGAAATATGTATAGACTTTGAAATTACTTCACAAAATCCTTCTTAATTACAAAGGAGAAAAGAGTAAACCTAGCTCTGGCCAGTGTGGCTCAGTTGATTGAGCATAGTCATGTGCACCAAAAGGTTGCTGGTTCGATTCCAGGTCAGGGCACATACCTAGGTTGCGGGCTCGATCCCTGGTCTGGGTGCGTGTGGGAGGCAGCCAATCAGTGTTTTCCTCTCACATCGATGTCTCTCTCCTTTCCCTTCTCTCTAAAAAAAAAAAAAAGCCACCCAAATGTATAAAAACATATTTAGAAAAATAAAAAGAGGAAACCTACAGCAGAGGAGCCTTAGAAGATAGATACCACCTCAGCTACTGCTCAACACCAACACTGTCAGTAGGGTGCAAATTGGAGCCAGACTCCACCGGGCAGGAGGCAGTGAGAAGAACGCAGTGTCGCTTTTGTGGCTTCCCTGCCGTCCACACAAACTAGAGCCTGGGAAACACCCAGCAACCCACACTGAGGTATATTTTACAGACTATCTGGCCTGTAATCTTTTTTTTTTTTTTAAAGAACAATTTTACTTTATTATTTTATATGTATTTTTTGATTTCAGAAAGGAAGGGAGAGAGAGCTAGAAACATCAAGGATGAGAGAGAGAATCATTGACCGGCTGCCTCCTGCACGCCCTCCACTGGGGATCACGCCTGCAACCCGGGCATGTGCCCTTGACCGGAATCGAACACAGGACCCTTCAGTCCATAGGAAACCAAGTAGAAATTGAAGAACTGTGTCAGAAAGAGAGACAACTAAATTCAAGGCATGGTGCTAAGTGGGTCTTTTTTTGCTATAAAGGGCATTATTGGTGAGACTTGAATGGGGTCTGAGGATTAGATTCTACGTTTGTGATTATTTCAAAATAAAGTAATTGAAAACTATGGGTGTTATTTCAGCATGTTCATGGGCTTGGGTGGAAATGATGGAGCAGAGAGGGGAGAAAATACACAGTGAAGGGGGGATAGAGAGAGAGGGGGGTTGGCCATGGATATGAGCTTGGACCACTTAGCCAGTGTAATGAGAGAAGACAATTACAAATATAGGTAGCTTAGTAGATTCTGTAGTGAAACAATGTAGAAAATATTTTCTGATTGCTTCTTAGTGAAATATGGAGAAGAAAGGGATGTTAGTTTTTTGGGGGGGGGGAAGATGATTGAGATTGTGACTCTATTGTAATGAATTTTAGAGATTGTTGGAATTTCAGAGGTTGGTAGGTGGGTTTTTTTATTTTACGTTGTTGGTTTTTTTTTAGTTTTTAGTTATTCTTCCTCTAGAAGTTCTACAATAAAGTTATTTTTTCCCCACAGCTTACAATAAATTTATCATCAAGAAAGTATACTTTATTTTTTAAATGTTATGCTTAAATAGTGCAAATAAATACAAGGAAGAAATTGTGAAAGGAAGAAAGCAGGTGAAAGCATGATTATAAGGTGTGAGAGAAATTTTGAATGTAGAAACCATTAGTGATATTGAAGGGATACCCAGTTTGTAGAATTAGCAGGTCTGAGTTTGAAAAGATTCTTATTGCTCAAAAGTAGTAGGTTTTTTTTTTGAAGAGATGAATGGAGCACTTTAAATTAATATTGTGAAATGAAATTAGTTGCTCTGGAATAAGGCAGAATACTGTTATAAGTGGGAGCGAGTTTTTCTTTCTTTTCTACCCTTCATAAAGATCTAGTCAGGAAATAGTTTACTGTTACAGTTGAGAGTTCCCAGCTTTGTAAGGAAGCATTTTTATTTCTTTTCAAAAGTTCTGAATACAACCATGTGCTCTGTGTTTGCTGTATCCTGTAGCACGGCACTCATTTCCAGCCCTATTCCCTTGTAGGCCGGTGAGATTGGAGAGATCAAGGATGGCGTCCCAGAGGGAGCTCAACTTCAGGGACCGGTTCATCGAAATCCAACTTACCGTCCAAGGTACCGTAGGTACGTCGCATTTCACTAAGGCGTGATCAGCTGAAGGACCCGGGAGTGACGGTAGAATGTGTGAGGATGTTGTGGGTCTGTTCTGAGGGTTTATTATGTAATAGAAGATGTGGCTCCTTTCGTTATGTGTTTAGGGGAGACTGCAGTCTATGTTTTCAGATGGCCTGTGACACTTCCCCCTTCCCTAAATAATAAAACTTTTAGTTATCCCTGTACCAAGGCATTATTTGTATTTGATAGCATTCTTATGTTTTAATTATAAATTGATACTTACTTTTAAATTATATTTAATGAAATAAGCAGAAATTAATTGATGAGTAATTCACTGGTAGTGCTACAAATGGAGGAAGATGGAGTGCCGGAGAGTATTTGGGATACTACATATTCTGTTAACTGAGCCAGTCTAGTGTAAGGGTTAAATCAGGCTATAGATCAAATTGTCTGTTTCAATTCCCACCCTGCAGTTGGTAGCTATAACTCCTTTGACAAGTTTGTGAACTCTCTTAAGACTTAGTACTAGGTCTGTAAAATGGACATTAACGGCTATTCTACCAGTTGTCATTAGGGTTAAATGTATAACGAAGCATCTAACTAAGATAATTAGTATGTTGCCTGGTATAGTAAGTGCTCAATAAATACCACTACCCATGATGTTAATATTAGTGAAGGAGGAGCGGGTTATTTTATTTGTGTTCTGTCCCTGTAAAGACTGCAAATTGAACTAGATTTCCTAAGATCCTTTTCAGCTTTTTGTATTGTAAGCCTTCCTGTTTGTTTATTTGCCCTGTCCTTGAGGTAAGTGAAGAAGCATTTTCATTCCTGAATCACATGTAGACCACCTTGAAGTTCGGCAATAGGGGTTGATTGAAAGGAGAGTACCAGTAAGTGTAGTATTTGGGGAAAGGATTTGTACCATTCTGCATCCTTTCTTCTCACAATTCATTCTAGTTTTAGGCATAATCACTCTATAAGGATTGATTGCTAAGGACTTTCAAATAAGAGATACTTCATAGAAATGTCTTCATGAAAACTGAGGAGACAGGACAGTATTTGAGTCCAGCTCTGTCGATTCCCAGCTGCGTGATCCTGGCAGAGTTACAGTTGACCTTTTTGACCTATAAAAGCAGCCATCCCATGTGATTCAAACAAGTACTTACTCTCTCTAAACCTGTTGGCTTTCTCACTGTGAATCTAACTCACAGAATTGGTGTTGAAATTAAATCACTTAACGTGTAAACACTCCAGCACAGGCTCTGGCACGTGGTGGGTGTTTTCTTCCCATGTTTAATCGCCATAGTCTCCACGAAGCTCTGTTCCTGGAGGGCGGACACCAGACCACTTTCCTTCTTTGATTTTCCTCTCCTTAGTGCCTATCAGAGTGCCTGGTAGGAATATAGTATGTGTTCAGGGTATGTTTATTCACTACAAATAGGTATTCAGGTGAAAGGGGAAAATGGTGGGGTTTTTTCCCCACCAAAACTTTGTTCCATTTGTTTTATTAGCCTGTGCATAATTCTAGTAATAAGTACCTGGTCACTTTGACTTTTTAATTTCTAAAAATGAATGAAACCTATGTTCTTGAGAGTCCCTGTCTCGTTGCACTTCTTCTCCCTTTGTTTTGTGATCTCTGTTCTAGAGGACCTCCTCGCCCACGCCCTGCCCCAGCTGTGGGAGAAGCTGAAGATAAAGAGAATCAACAAGCGGCCAACGGTCCAAACCAGCCATCCGTTCGCCGCGGATACCGGCGCCCGTACAACTATCGGCGCCGTCCCCGTCCTCCTAATGCTCCTTCACAAGATGGCAAAGAGGTAAGTCCAGCCAGCCCCTCGGAGCGGGTGGTGCCAGGTTATTCTTAATCATGTCAAACTTCAGTTTCTATTCTAAGAGTGGTTTTATCGTCTGATAGCCTATACTTAAATATATGTATATATAAAAATATGTATCTTTACATATAATAGTTTATGTAAAATGTTATTTATAAATAATTATTTACACATAAAATTTTATATGTAAGTAGTATCTATTCACATATATTTTCTATATATCTATATCAACATTTTGCTTAAGGTCCATACATACATAGAGTATACTCTGCACATAACACAAACCAAATATTTGAGTTTAACTAAATTGACATTCTTTGAATGAATTACCCATCCTGGTGGGGATTCAGAGCCAAAATGTTTAGGGCTGTCCAAGTAAAGGACAGCGTTTACAGAGAGGAACCCGCCTCTAGGTGTGTGGAAAGTAATCGTGTGTCATAGATTTTTTGTTACGGAGAGTGGCCGTGTTTAATTTGCTATTTGGAAGTCATTCTTTGTGATACTGATTTTTGACTCATACTTGAGAGTAGATAAAATTTTGTACGGCGATTTGCCTCCATAGGCAAAAGGACTCCCAACTTTTGAGACTTTTTAGTCTTGAACTTCCCACTGTCACCTGAATTGCTTCATTTCTGGTGTGTGAATTTGTTCTGTGTTTCAGACCAAGGCAGGTGACGTGCCATCCGAGAACCCTGCTCCGGCCACCGAGCAGAGCAGTGCTGAGTAACATCAGGCTCCCCAGGCACCTTCACCATCACTAGGTAAGAGCTTGGTAGCCCAGGCTTATGTTGTTTTATTTTGTTTGTTTGTTTGTTTGTTTTAAATGTCATTGATTTCTCAACCAGAGCACAAATCAGTCTAAACTAGTTCTGTGATTTACCTGGACCATCCCCTCATCTCCATTGGGATTTTGAAGAAAGAGTGGTTAAATATCTCTGAGATTTTTTATTTTTATTTTTATTTTTGCTAAGCTTTGGGGACATAAGCATTCAGACAGGTAATGAGAGCCAAATTCTTTTTTCTAGACAGACAGTTTTTAACTATTATAGTATTAACCCTTTGCACTCGCTTGCTTTTTTCTCGATTCCTTTATTCTAATGCTAACCGTGTCGAGTCACACTCGACATCCGAGTGCAAAAGGTTAATATGGTATACCAATAAGAAAGTTTTTGGAAGTTTTACTTTTATGACACCTAGTGGCCAATTTGATCATTTTCAAGTGCCTGACCAGGCCTTATTTTAATATCTGGAGACAGATTTGTAGAATAAATTAGAGGGTTTTTTTTTTCCCCTTTGACAAGCAACATAATTCATTTGGAGGCAGTGGGGACAATGTGTAGGAGCCAAGAGGCCTGTCCATCCAGGGCAGGATCTGCTGCTCATTTGCTAGGTGATCTTGAGCAGTTCGTTCACCCTCTGCCTCAGCAATGTCTGCTGCTGGGAAAATGGGAACACCAACAGACTTTATCCACCAAGGTCCTTGCAAAGATTTAATGAGATAACACCTGGGAAGTGGTTAAACAGAGCAGTAAAGAATAACCTCTTTGTAAAGGTTAGCTTGTTAAGCTTCATTGTGGTTTCATTATTATGTACTGACTGTTCTCATTTATAAAAATATTTTATGGAAAAGAGTTTTCATTAAATCAATGCACAGTTTACAAATCTAGAGAAGATAAGCATGTACATTTTGCTTAGAGCTTTTGAAATACTTTTTTTATTTTTATTTTCAAGAAAACAGGCTATTTTTGTCTTTTTATTCTTTAACTCTTGGTCATTTTGTCACTTTTTATAAGTTTGATTTTAATTCTTTCCAGGTGACCTAAAGAATTAATGACCATTCAAAAAACGAAACAAAAAGCAGACACGACCTTACCAACACCAAAGAAACATCCAAGCAATAAAGTGGAAGACTAATAACCAAGATGTGGACATTGGAATGTTTACGATTATTCTTTACGAAACAAGTACAAAACGAGAATGTCAGCCAATGTTTCCAGCAATTTTTCTGGAATGCCTGCACAGAAGACAAGAGAGCAACCTCCCCAGTTTCGGCAACCACTAGGTTTATATTTTTTTCCTGGTTTTTACTGTTTTGGTAATATGAATTGAAAGAAGAAATATTAATACCACATGGGGAGAACCCCAACCAAAGAAATCTGAAATATATAGTAAATGCTTTTTTGTTCCCTTTTCTAGTTCATTTTGGATGCTGGTGCTAAACTTCCAAGTGTCGTGATTTAAAAAGAAATTTTATGCTCTTCTTATTTATTTCTAGATGAGGGGAGGATAACATTTTTGCTTTCTTATGCGACTCTCTGAAAATGTGCAGCATGAAGTTCCTCAAAAAATAAAATTTTTACCCTTGAAAGGAAAAGGTGTATAACTGGAGTATGTTTTCCTGTCTCAGCGTGTGTTTTGTCTTTTCCCCCCACTTAATTCACTTGACTTAATAGTAAGCTCAAAACCAAACGTAAAGGTGCACTCGTGCTATCTAATAAACGTAGGCATATGCGTTTGAGATGGTGGTAGATGCGTTTGGAATGTGCGTCTGGGAATGAACAAGTTGGTGTCTGCGTTCAGCAGTTAGGCATCCTTTTGTTTCTCTGGTCCTCTGTATCTTTTGAGTAATCTTCACTGAGGTGAGTGGATGGCATGCAGGTTAAACTGCTTCCTTTAGATCAGTGATTCTCAACCTTCCTAACGCCGCGACCCTTTAATACAGTTCCTCAGGTGGTGGTGACCCCCAACCATAAAATTATTTTCGTTGCTACTTCATAACTGTAATTTTGCTACTGTTATGAATCGTAATGTAAATATCTGTGTTTTCCGGTGGTCTTAGGCGATCCCACTAGCGGTTCTCAACCTGCTGCCTGCACCAGCCCCGCTCACAGCTAGTGCCGGAGCTGCTGCTGGCACCCGCTGCTGGCACCTGGTGCTGGTCCTGATTGCTTGGCACGGCGCTGTAAGCGGGTACAAGTGGTGGCTGCCCTGATAGCCCCTGAGGGCTTCTCCACCTCCTCCTGCTCCTGAGGGGTGATCACTGCCACTCGCACCTGCTGAAGGCGCAGACCCCTCATCCCCGCCCCACACCCGCTGCTGGTGCCAGCCCCAATTGCTCTGCTCTGTCAGCGTGGGAGCGAGCTGCAGTGGGAGGGGCCAGGCAGGGGCGCGGAGGACGGACCGAGACCCGCCCCTGTGCCCAGTGTAGCCTCATGGCCCACAGTTCCTTCAAGGTGTACGAATTTGTGCACTGGGCCCTAGTTATGGTACAAGTGTCTTGTTTAATAGGAAAAATCAGGAAAGGAAATAGGTGCTGATATAAATCTCTGAAATAAGTTGATCTTGTCAGTGTCAAGGGTAAGACTTCATCAACTTTGTCTTTTCCTGGGGTTTTATCTGGTAAACTAGCTCAATTCTGCAATAATTTCAAGATTTTAAAAGTCTTTACATGGTAAGATTTACTTATTGGAGAGATCACTGTGTCAGCAATATGAAAGATTAGAGATCACTGTGGCAGCAATATGAAAGATATGACAGGAATGGAGGCCAGTTAGAAGCCTATTCTCCACAGAGGCCATACAGATGGCCAATAGACATGTGAAAAGATGCTCACCGTTATAATCATCAGAGAAATGCACATTAAAACCACAATGAGATCACCTCACACCTGTCAGGATGGCTGTCACCAACAAATCAACAAGTGTTGCAAAGATGAGGAGAAAAGAGAAGGAACCCTTATGCACTGTTGGTGGGAATGCAGATTCTTGCAGCCACTGTGGAAAGCAGCATGGAGTTATCTCGAAAAATTAAAAATGCAACTGCCTTATGACTCAGTAATTCCACTTCTGGGAATATATCCTAAGAAACCCGAAACACTATTTTGGAAGAATACATGCACCCCTATGTTCATGGCAGTGTTATTTATAACAGCCAAGATTTGGAAGCAGCCCAAGTGCCCCTCAGTAGGTGAGTTGATAAAAACCCTGTGGAACATTTATACAACGGAATACTATTTGGCTGTAAAAAAGAAGGAAATCTTAACCTTTTGCAACAGCATGGGTGGACCTGAAGAGTATTATGCTAAGTGAAATAAGCCAGTTGGAGAGAGGCAGAGGCCATATGATTTCAATTATATGTGGAATCTAATGAACAAAATTAACAAAATAGAAACAGACAGATACAGAGAACAGACAGCTATCAGAGGGAAGATGGGAGAAGCACAGGGTGAAAAAGGTGAGGGGATTAATGATGATAGTTACAATAAACCCATTGGTGATTACCAGAGGGAAAGGGGAATAGAGGAAGATAAGAGAAGTAAAGGGGCCCTAACCGGTTTGGCTCAGTAGATAGAGTGTAGGCCTGCGGACTGAAGGGTCCCAGGTTTGATTCCGGTCAAGGGCATGTATATTGGTTGCAGGCTCATCCCCAGTAGGGAGTGTGCAGGAGGCAGCTGGTCGATGTTTCTCTCTCACTGATGTTTCTAACTATTCCTCTCCCTTCCTCTCTGTAAAAAATCAATAAAATATATTAAAAAAAAAAAAGAGTAAAGGGGGTGGGGATAAATGGTGGTAGAAAGAAACTTGACTTCAGGTGGTGAACATATAATACAATATACAGATGATGTATTATAGAATGTATCCCTGACAATTATATAATTTTATTAACCAACTAGAGGCCCAGCACATGAAATTCATGTGCAGGTATGGTCCCTAGGCCTGGCCTGCAATCAGGGCCATCTTCCCCAGCTGCCCTCAGTCAGCCCCGCCCCCGCTGCCACCCACCCCCGGTTCCCCGTTCGCCATCAGGTGATCGGTGCCTGACTGCCAGTGGAAGGGACCAAGAGGTCAGCTGTTCCCAACCATTTGCCAGCCCTGCCCTTGTCCCTGGTGGCCATCAGGCAATCAGAGCCTGCCGGCCGGGGAAAGGGACCAAAAGGTGGTGAGTGTGCCTCATAGTGACTGGTCTAGCGGTCATTCTGGTCGCTATGCCATTAGGGTCAATTTGCATATTACCCTTTTATTATATAGGATAGAGGCCTGGTGCATGGGTGGGGGCCAGCTGGCCTGCCCTGAAGGGGGCCCTGGATTGGGGTGGGAGGTCCCCGCTGGGGGCGGGGCCAGCCTGGGCAAGGGGCCATGGGCAGTTTGCAGGCCAACCACGTCCCCAATTGGGGTGGGGGGGTCCCCACTGGGGGGCGGGGCTGGCCTGGGCAAGGGGCCTAGGGTGGTTTGCAGGCTGGCCACGCCCCCGGCTTTGTCAGGAAGGACATCCCAGAATGACATCCAGAAGATGTCCAGTCTATCTGGTCTAATTAGCATATTACCCTTTTATTAGTATAGATGTCACCCTAATAAATTCAATAAAAAATAAAATAACTACACACACACACAAAAAGCCTATTACCATAATTCAGCCAAGAAAAGAGGGATGATAGAAATTTAAAAAAGACAGAAGGACTTCCCTAGGCTTATTCGATGTTGCATCAGCCTGAGGACTGAAGGGTCCCAGGTTCGATTCCAGTCAAGGGCACCTGCCTCGGCTGCAGGCTTGATCCCCTGCCCTAGTCTGGACTCATGCTGGAGGCAACTCGTCGATCTGTCTCTCTCACAGGGATGTGTCTCTCTGTGTCTCTCCCCTTCCCTTCCACTCTAAAAATCAATGAAAAAATATCCTTGGGTGAAGATTAACAAAAAAATTTAAAAATAAAAGGTAGAAGGACTATACTTAATGCCATTTGATGGGATGGAATGGACTGAAAAAAGTAAGTATTGATGCAACATTTCGGAGCTTTCTAATTTGCAGTTAAGTGGATGTTGTACTCAGCTTGAAGCTTATAGCCCCTTAGGGAGATAAGTAACTTTTCTGAAAATCATACTCAGAGAATATTTATTAATTAGTATCAATCTTTAGGGAATTATTTAATGCATAGATTAAAAATCTCTTTTCTTTTTTTTACCATTATCAACGAAGTAGGTAGACTTTTAAAAAATTAACTTGCAATTGACCATACCTCAATAATTTAGCCAGAAAGGTCAGAGATTTGATTCAGGATTATTATGGCTTATTTATTTATTTATTTATTTAATCCTCACCTGAGGATATTTTTCCATTGATTTTCAGAGAGAGTGGAAAGGATGGGGCCAGTGAGAGAAAGAGAGAGAGAGAGAGACATCAATGTGAGAGAGAAACATCTATCGGTTGCTCTCCTTATGCACTCAACCAAGGATTGAACCTGAAACTGGGTATGTGCTCTGACTGGGAATAGAATTCGGGACCAATTGGTGCATGGAACGATGCTCAACCAAATGAGCCACAACAGCCAGGGCTCATCTCTATTTTATGAATAAATAAATGGGTTAGAGATGTTAAGTCACATTTTTACTTAGTATGAGGAAAAACTTTTGACCATGCAATGAGCTTTCTGGTAGCAGGTCCTCAGCACTGATAAAGTTGAAACAGAGCTGGACTACCTGCCTTAGATGTTCTGCTGTGGAAATGCAAGAATTTGGACCAGATGAGTTTTTGCTGTGTGTTCAAGGATTAGAGAATCCTGGGATGTGAAACTTGGCAAGGATTTGGGGCTAATTTACTCCAACCTCTTCATTTTACAAGTGAGAAAACTTGAGGCCCAGAAAGGTCAACCCGTCCATGTTGATGTAAGCTATGAAACTAGCTGTAGGCCAATAATCTCTAAATTACACTGAATGATTCTGAGAATCTTGGGGAAGCAGTGGGGGGAAGGGAAGAAGAAATGAGTGGAGCATATGGTTGGCATAATGTCCCGAAACGTGACATTTTTAATAATAATTTTGTATTGTTTAGGTCACCAAGTTTGTAGTAATTTGTTTCATCAGCAACAGAAAACCAATGCACCATGTAAAAAAGGAACAAGTATACACGGAAAGTTGTGTACCCATAATCAACAATCCCTAGGACACACCAAGCTGGGGTAAACATGAGGGCGTACCGAGAGGGATAGTCCATGTTCTCTTGTCTCTCTGCCTTTAGTTGGTTGCAGAACCTCTGGTTTATCTTAGAAACCTTTTCCTCAACTGTCCCTGGGGGTCAAGGTCGTGGAATACCTCATACATTTTCACCCACTCAAATCCCACCTACATGGAGTCCACCCTTTTCCTGCTCTGACTTAGATCCCCTCTGTTGCTGTCTACTGTTCTCTCAGTGCCTTAGAAGTCCATGTAGGTGCCGGGCATTGCTGCTGACGCCACTTACAGCTTCCATCAGGGTCGCTCTGTTTCCCTGGGCAAGAAGACTTGCAGGTAGGCCCCAGCATCTGTGGAGCCCCTGCTGCCCCCCTAAGGTGAAGCCGAGCCGTGTTTTCAGGTAAAGTTGGAAGAATCTGTCTGCCGCCCTTGTGTGTCATATGCCTTTGGAACAGTTCCAAAGCAATGCTACCCAAGGTCTAATGTAATTTGTTTCGTTGGTTCATTGTGTGTGTGTGTGTGTGTGTGTGTGTGTGTGTGTGTGTGTGTGAAATAACTCTACCAATTATACCTACAGTTTCATTTCCCTAGAACTCAATTATAAATCATGAGGTCTTGGCCAAAAGAATTTAAGAGACAGACATAATGCTGAACACCAAGCTATTCTTGTTAGTAAGCAAAGCCTTCATGCTCTATTTTTCTTTATAATGAACCATTTCCCAGGGATTTCTGCATGCCCCGTATAAAATAGGTTTCGGGACTATCCACCTCACCAGACTTCAAGCTGGGATCCCTCACAATTGCAGAATTGTACAAGAGAGAACGCATTAAATAACACGTGACTAGATGGCTGTTAAGAGAGTAGAGGAAAACAGGATCTAGTAAAGGTTCATGTGGAGGAAACTGTAGAATGAAGAGGTTCCCCAGTGTAAGTCTCAGTGTGACTTCCGACTGTTCAGTACTTAACATGAGTAGAGCAGAGAACAAGTACTCTTAAATGCTTATTGAATTAGTACTGAGGCAGAAATAACCACCGGACAGGGATGGTGGAACTGAAACATTGCTGAAAATGAGTCCGGGGGCCTGAAATTTGAGACAGAGGTAATAATTGAAATTATAAGGGAATGAACACTTGGAGAGAAAAGAGAAACAACAGATTTCTAACCACCTTATTCATTAGTATAATGTGTGGGAACTCCTGTTTATATCTTCTGTTTAACTAGCTCTGCATTTAGTATGTACTTAGTTGTTTCTGTGTCTTGCTATTTCCAGAGTTTTCTCTATCTCAGAAATGTAAAAATTCATCATTTGTTTGAAGTGCTCAATAAAATTTAGGGAGTAAAGTTTTGCCTTTCCCTCTTCGTTAAATATGCATATTTTTAAAAGTCCTTATGTCCTAGAGGTTATAACTTCTATCGTTATGATGGCTCCTTGACAATTTCAAGATTTTTGAATATTTTGTGTATCAGAATGGCTATCTAGCAATATGCTAGGGCACTGTGGGAATTACAAAAATGAGTAAGCCACAATCTCTGCCCTCAGCATTAGGGTGCTCAGGGAAGCAGAGTGGGAGATCACATAATTTAGAGCTCCTACCAGTTCATCTGGCTTTTATTAATCAGTTATGACATAAACGATGAGAAGAACAATTGACTGATGAGACCTCATCATTCAAAAAAATTGAGGTAAAATGTATATAACAGAAAATTAACCAATAACCATTTTAAATGTACAATTCAATGACATTTAGAACAGTTCATCCCGTTTTAAAAGAGCTCTAAAGGGAATACATGTTTTGATAGAGAAGACTAGAGAACTGAAGAACCTGAGTCTCTACACACTCCCCATTACGGTGTACCCTAACTCTTTCTCTTCTAGTGGATGCCCCTTTCTGCTTGGTAGGCTATCAGTGCTGAATCAAGTTATCAATGACCTGTACTTCTTAAATTGAACTTGTTTTAGGGGTTAATACCTAACTTGGAATTCCTTCTTTTCTTTTCTTTTTCCCTCTTGTTCCTTTTTAGTGTTTCCTGTGATTGTAAATTCTATGAGGGCAGGTAACCTAACTACCTTGCTCACCTCTGCATCCCTGGTCCGGAGAGTATTTCAAAAGCCTATGTTAATGATTCGTTACCTAATTCTGAGATTTTTTAAAAAAACATATATTTTATTGATTTTTTACAGAGAGGAAAGGAGAGGGATAGGGAGTTAGAAACATCGATGAGAGAGAAACATCGATTCAGCTGCCTCTTGCATACTCCCTACTGGGGATGTGCCCGCAACCAAGGTACATGCCCTTGACCGGAATCAAACCTGGGACCTTTCAGTCCGCAGGCCGACGCTCTATCCACTGAGCCAAGCCGGTTAGGGCAAATTCTGGGATTTTTTATTTCCACTTATCCCTCATCCATTCCCTCATGCCATAGCAGTGGCCAAACTATTTGGTACACCCAGCAAAATCTCAGTTGCGATTGTCCCCGGATGGGACTAGTCAAGCTGAATGACAGATCCTGACCATTTTCAGCACCAACGAAGGCCGCTGCGTTGGGGTCCGACCCGAGGTGGCACTGTTGCGCTTTATCAGGATTTAGCAGTTTCACGTGGACTGACGTTTGCTTCCTACCTGACCACCTACCTATCAATCACTCGGGAAGGCAATGAGTATGGAGGTCAGCAACAAGGCCGGCTTTCACAGCTTCAGCAGAGGTTTCCCGCGGGCTGGTGTGTGGTGAGCCCCAGAAACCCCAGTGCCCACAGACTTCCCTTGTGGGGAAGCCCGCCCACACTCCATCCTCCGCTGGCAGCCACGCCCCTCCGGGAAGGAGGGGCTGAAAAGCATTTCCTTAAGGCTGGCACACCTTGCCCTACCCAAACCGGTCATTTTTTTTTTTTTTTCTTTTCCTTCTCTTTCTTTCTTTCTGGCTGGGCCAGTTCATCTGAAACCAGAGTGACCGGAGGAGGGACACGGTAGAGAACAGGGGTTTGAGGGGTACAAGGGTGGGGGGTGAGGGAAGCTGTGATGCAGGTAGGGGTGGACTTCGGCCTTAGGAAAGAAAAAGAGGGAGGAGGCCAGAGTGGGATGGTTGTGAGCGGCTGCATTGCATGTGAACAAACAGTAATCACCAGGTGAATGAATCTGTATTTCTTTGGAACAAGCATCTTGTGGGTTTTGCTTTCAATGTTTTTATGACAAGAGACTAACCTTGCCTTAGCGATTTTGGCAAAGAGCAGCAGCAGCCAGAAAGCCCAGTGATGAGGGGCCTCCGTGTCTTCCTGGGAGTCGGAGAGGGGAGGTAGAAAGAAGCAGGGCACAGGAATTATTTGTCACTGGACTATATCGCCACTCTCAGCTTCAGCCTTCTCATCTGTAAAGTGGGGTCATTGTGATGATTACTGTAAGTGAGAGAATACCTGTACAGTGTGATAGGCTGTTCCCTGTTGACTG
This sequence comes from Cnephaeus nilssonii, assembly GCF_951640355.1. Classification (NCBI taxonomy): domain Eukaryota; kingdom Metazoa; phylum Chordata; class Mammalia; order Chiroptera; family Vespertilionidae; genus Cnephaeus; species Cnephaeus nilssonii. The sequence goes on along the minus strand of NC_137077.1, from coordinate 22,778,894 downwards.
AATTTCTGTTTTCTCTTCCTCGGTCTTCTCTTTCTTTCTCTTTCCTTTTTCATTGTCAGTCCTTCAACCTCAGCCCCATTTTGTCTCCTTTCTTCCCTTTCAATTTCTGTGTTTGTGGCCTCTTTCTGCTGCGAATCCTTTCCCCATCAGAGTTTCTCCTATATTTCAGCCCAAGCTTCCTTCCCACTACTTAGTGAGAGCCATCAGTGGTTGTGGAAATAAAGGCTACTGTAACCTGGAGCACACCGACCCTGAACTGCAACTGGAAACAGGGCTTTGTGCCTGCAGCCAGGGGAAGGAAAGCCCCGATAGGCCCTGATCTCAGGCCAGGCCTAGGAACCCTGCCGGAGGGGTCCCAGATTGTGAGAGGGTGCAGGCCGGGCTGAGGAACCCTCCTTCCTCCCCCTTCCCCCCCCCGCTCAGTGCACGAATTCTCATGCACTGGGCCTCTAGTTAACAATAAGGTCACCTTTGGATGTACTGGAAGCTAGGACTTCCAGCATATGAATTTTGAGTCAGCACATTTCAATCTATAACAATGCCTAGTTCTCTAATTATGCACATGCTGAAAGTTAGTTGAGCATCACATCTATTTCAGTTTTCTTCTGCAGAAACTTGGTTTTCCCACCTTTTGCAACTCTTCCCAACCAGCTCCAGACTCCTACAGGGAGTTACATGATTTTGTAGCTCTGGTTTGCTCTAACCCGAGCGAGCTATTTTCCTGTTCTTGCATTAACAAATTACCACAAACTTGATGGCTTCCAACAACACAGATTTTGTCTTAAGTCTGGAGGTCAGAAGTCTGATTGGGGTAGGCAGGTCTGTGTTCCTTCTGGAGGCTTGAGGGAAGAATCTGTTTACTCACCTTTTCCAGCTTCTAGAAGCTGCCTGCATTCCTTGGTTCATGACCCCCTTCCTCCATCTTCAAGCCACATCAAGTCTTTCTCACATCCCTATGCTGACACCTACACTTCTTCCTTCTCCCACATTTCAGGATCCTTGTGGTAACATTGGACTCAATGGATAATCCAGGATAACCTTCCTATTTTAAGGTCAGTTCTTTAATCCATCTGCAATCTTAATTTCCCGGTGCTAGTTTAACACTATTGAAAACTAACGGATTCACAGTTCTGAAGATTTGGACATAGACATCTTTGGAGGCCATTATCCGCCTGCCACACTGAGCTGTCAATGACTAGGTTTTCTTTGTTGGGTTTATTGTTCTGTTTTCACTCTGAGGAGTTAATATTTTGCTTGCTATGTGTAGTAAAAATCTTTATATTCCTTTCATAGAGAAAAATAGCATCCTGCCTAATGATAGAACTAAAAATGTTTCCCCATTGAGCAGAAACCTGGGTGCCATGATCTTCCCATGTAACACTTCAAAATTACTCCTCAACCCCACTTGTACTTTTAGCAATACCTAATGAATTTATATACATTATTTTCTGATAAAATTTATTTTAGATCCAATGATATTTTTATAGGCGAATTTAGTGATTTATTTATTGAACAGCATATGAATACTTTTAAAAACTATGTTTTTATTGATTTCAGAGAAGTAGGCAGAGGGAGAGAAAGATAGAAACATCAATGATGAAAGAAAATCATTGATTGGCTGTCTCCTGCACGCCCCCTACTGGGGATTGAGCCCTGACCGGGAATGCAACCATGACCTCCTGCTTCATAGTTTGATGCTCAACCACTGAGGCACACAGGCCAGGCAAGCATATGAATCTTGATATGTGCCAGACACTAGTCATCCTAGGTGCTAGGGGATACAGCAATGAAGAAAGAATACAGTGATGAAGAAAATAGCCTAAGTCCCTAAATTCTTTTTTTTTTTAAAGTCCCTAAATTCTTGTTGTCATGAAGGTTTCATGCTTTTTCTTCTAACTCTGTCACTTCATTTTGTTTTCCCTACCAACCTAGGTTGAGTAGTCTTAGTTTCCCAAAATGCCATGACTTTAGTTGTGACTACTTCTATGTGCCTACTTCTTGGCTCTGTTCATAAAGGACCTAAAGAAGCTGACTGGGCCCTTAAGGAAATTACTGTCTACTTGGGAAGAAACAGATAATAATAGGCAAACTAATTAAGTGCAGATTAAATAGGTTGGGTATTCAATGATTATACTAGCATATCATTTCTTGGACAAAATTTCTAACTGGGGAAAATGAAAGTTGAAGGGACTGAATGTACACAAAGAAAAAGCAGCTAATTGCACAGACATCAGTGTAGAGTGGAAAGAGCCCTGTCTTAAGTCCAGGGGCCTGCAGTCTGTTTTAAGCTCTGACACGCCTTTTGTGAGTAAAGAACAAGGCACTTACCTCAGTGTTCTGAGTTTTGTTTTTTTAATATGTTTTTATTGATTTTAGAAAGAGAGGAAATGGAGGAAAGAGAGAGAGAGAGAGAGAGAGAGAGAGAGAGAGAGAGAGAGAGAGAGAGAAACATACATCAATGAGAGGGTAGCATTGATTATGACCTCTATTGGGAATTATCCCACTATCTGGACATGTTCCCTGACCAGGAATTTTTAACCCGTGACCTCTTGGTGCATGGAACGATGTTCAATCCACTAGTCACACCAGCTGGGCCTTAGTTATTTTATTCTTATTATTTTCGTCTCTCAGAAAATGAAGGGTTGAGATAGATTGGGAAATCTCAGGGGATTCTTTCAGGCTTAAGAAAGACACAAAAAAAGTCTTTTAATTTTTAACTTCTCATAATACCTCTGAATTTCCTAACCAGAATAATCATGAGGAGATAGGTTAGAGTTTAATCACTCTGGATATGGGAAGGAAAATGGGGTGGAGTGAAGGAGTTCTTATCCATCCATTGACTTGAGCTTTTCCTGAATTTACTCTTACCCTCTTAGTTCACTATCCTTCTCCACTACTTTCTCCTTCCTACAACTCCAGCTGAATTGGGCAGTGCAGATTCCAGCTTTATTATGCTGTGAATACCACTCCCTAAGGGTTAGTCTTCAGGCAACAGAATGATTTCCTGATGTTTCCGCTTTCTATAGCCCTCAGCTGCATCCCAGCTTCTAACCATTGTCTGCCTTTCAACTCAACCTGTTTTCTCACCCTATCTAATAAAAGAGTAATATGCAAATTGACCGTCACTCCAAGACACAAGATGGCCACCCCCATGTGGTCAAAGATGGCTGCCCTATGTGGACACAAGATGGCCTGCAGGGGAGGGCAGTTGTGGGCAGTTAGGGGTGACCAGGCCAGCAGAGGAGGGCAGTTGGGGCAGACTAGGCCAGCAAGGGAGGGCAATTGGGGAGGACCCAGGCCTGCAGGGGAAAGCAGTTGGGGGCGATCAGGCAAGAAGGGAGGGCAGTTAGGGGTGACCGGGCCAGAAGAGGAGGGAAGTGGGGGAGACCAGGCCAGCAGGGAAGGGCAGTTGGGGGGGACCAGGCCTGCAGGAGAGAACAGTTGGGGGGGACCAGGCCCGCAGGGGAGAACAGTTGGGGGCGGGGGGACCAGGACAGCAAGGGAGGGCAGTTGGGGGGGGGGGGATCAGGCCTGCAGGGGAGGACAGTTGGGGCAGGGACCCAGGCCTGCAGGGGAGGGCAGTTGGGGGCTAACAGGCTGGCCAAGGAGCAGTTAGGCATTGATCAGGCTGGCAGGGGAGTGGTTAGGGGGTGATCAGGCTGGCAGGCAGAAGCGGTTAGGGGAAATCAGGCAGAATCAGGTGAGCAGTTGGGAGACAGCAGTCTTGGATCGGGCCTAAACAGGCAGTTGGACTTCCCTCTAGGGGTCCTAGATTGGAGAGGGTGCAGGCTGGGCTGAGGGGAAACCCCCCCGCCCCCCCATGCACGAATTTTTTGTACCGGACCTCTAGTGTATAATAATAAGCCTTCTAGCCACTGCAGTAGCAAGGTATATGGACAGCCAATTCCTAACAATGCCATGGTCAAAGCAACTTGAAGATAATGATTGCGTTTTTTTAAATCCTCACCCAAGGATACTTTTCCATTGATTTTTAGAATCAATTGGTTGCCTCCTGCAGGAGCCCTGATCAGGACCTGGGCCAGAGAGGAGCCTGCAACTGAGGTACGTGCCCTTGACTGGAATTGAACCCGGGACCCTTCGGGTCAGCAGGCTGACACTCTATCCACTGAGCCAAACCAGCTAGGGTGTGATTGCATTTTTCAGTCCTACATTTTCATACTTTTGTGGACTAAATTACTGGCAAGAATTATAAATGAAAAGGAAACCCATTTTAATGTTTCATTCTACAGCAGTTAACATCTTATAGCCTCAGCCACAGTAAACAGGCCCATCTTTATATATTTAACAGTGGCTCTTAAAGTTGTCTGGTAACAAAATACATAGGAATATGGTGCTATTTCTAGAACATTGATCTAAATGAAAATTATCGTATGTATATAACTTTAGGCTGTGTGAGAATTCCACTAAGAACAAATTGTAGCAGATGCTAAAGGTTAAGGGGGAAAAAATGTGTTTCAAAAGGTACCTTGTGGCCATAGGAAAATCTCAATAACACACATATCATACTCAGAATTTAAGCCAGGTAGCTTTCTGAAGAAAGCTTCAAAATTATCAGTTTCTGTCTTATAATCAGTTGTTGAATGATTTAACCAGACATACTATATTATTAGGTAAATGCAGGATATTATGTTGAGCGACTCCAGGAGATATAATATATGTTACATTGATATGCTAGCAACCGAATGATGACAAATATTTACCCAAGATGATAATTTGGAGTTCAGAGAAGATGATCCTACGCACCGTTTTTTCTGATAATAATCAGCTATGAGAACCAAATGTATGTTGAAACCATGCCTACTAGTGTGTGTCATTAGAATCAACTTCTTCAGAGTCCCTCTTAAGGCGGATGGGACTGCCGGGGCCCAGACAGGAAAGCTCCTGCTGATTCTTGTCTCAGTGCTCACTGATGCCCCTTCCACCGGGCTCCAAATTAGTGCTGCCTCTGGCCAGTGAGAGGGAGGGACTTGCTTATCTGAAGAGCGGAAGTCACAGGCTTGGCTTTTTTCAAGGAAGGAGGAGGGGGATGAAGGGAATGGTGACAATCTGTCTTGACTGCCTGGTTTTCCCTCAGATTTGTAAGCAGATGCAGCAAATCTAGCCAGTCTGATCTGAACCTGCCCTGCCTCCCACGTCTGTGATCTTCCCGCCGGTCTCACTGACTGACCCCTTTAGCGTTCCTTGGGGATGATATCTGACTATGAGTCAAAATGAGTTCTGATGGAGGAAGAAGGATGAAGCAGAGCAGTCACTAGAATAGTCTTAAAGCCCTGCAATGCCAGCAGGGAAAATACAACTGGAATGTATAGTCTCTGGTCTTCAACCTTGGACGTATGTGGGGAAGATTTCCAGAGGCTAGTCCAGACGCATGTACAGCCCAAAGGCGTGGCAGGCAGAAGAAACTATGAAAGTATACGCACGTGAGACATTTCAAGAGCTAGCGTCTTCCTCCTTATCCTCACCCCCGCAAAACTTAACTGAATGAAAAGAAATCAAATATCCAGTCAAATATCCCAACTGATGGAAAGTGGTAGTGAAAGAGCTTAAGATGGCCCTGACCGGTTTGGCTCAGTGGATAGAGCATCAGCCTGTGGACTGAAAAGTCCCAGGTTCGATTCTGGTCAGGGGCACGTACCTTGGTTGCGAGCACATCCCCAGTAGGAGGTGTGCAGGAGGCAGCTGATCAATGTTTCTCTCTCATCGATGTTTCTAACTCTCTATCCCTCTCCCTTCCTATCTGTAAAAAAATCAATAAAATATATTAAAAAAAGAAAGAAAGAGCTTAAATGGACATTCAAGACACACAATACAAGTCTCAGCTTAGGTGCTAATTAGCTGTTGGAAGACACCTAAATTCTGTGGCTCAGTTTCCTCATCAGTAAGTTATGGAGGTTAGGTGTTTTGGTTGCTTTCAAAGGACTCTCTGGTTGTGCACATTCAGAATTCTATGGCATCTGTGGAACATGCATTGCATTCCATAGTGTGCTTGCCAGGCAGAATAAGAAATGGAGCCAGGGTTGCTGTTTTTATTGTTTCTTTAGCAGGGAGATATGACTATAGTGGCACAGAAGGTACAGCTACTTCATTTAGAGTGTGGGAAAAGTATGGATTTTTTTTTTTTTTTGAAGGCCACTGACTTTATCGATTTAAAAAACTTTATATGGACAGTGACTCTTTTGCCAAAAGAGAAGCCAAATGTCATTAAACAGACCATAGGTGAGAGTAGGGGTGGGGGAAGGGGCCAGAAATCCACCCAGAAAAGCTGATTATTGGCCTGAAACTGGCAGGGGAAAGAGAAGGGAGATGCATGCAAGAGTGAGAATTCCAAAAAAGTTGAATGGTGAGGGGAGAGAACTCCCCCAAAGACCCGGAGGACATTGGTGGTGAGCAGACAGCAATCATTTCCTTTGTAGAGGACAAGGGAGTAGCCCCCACTCAGCTGCAAACTCTGAAGACTCAAGGCTGTTGTTAGGGATTGGCGGCTCCCCAGAGAGCATCACAAGAAGGCGTCATACCACTCTCGAAGGCACCCAAAGCTGTCCCGGGACTGCTTGGCATTGGCGCCACATGTGTCCTTCAGCCATCCCCAGAAGAGTTCTTCATCTTTCTTTAGCACCAGAAACTGGCTGAGGACCACATAAGCCTGTCAAAGCCCCTTTCCTCCAGCTTCTTGCCCAGGACTTCACCGATCCCGGCCAGGCTCCCCACTGGCTTTCCCCCCATGGGCTCTGCCACGAAGTCTCTGTGCTTTTGGGAGGTTGTCATCTTGATCAGGATTAATCAGCAGTTCCAGCTCCTGTAATGGCTCCTCCAAAGAATGGCTTTTTGACACTAAGTTGAACTTGCTGTCTTTGCATGCCTTCTTGGAGCCCAAGCAGTTTCCATAATGCCAAGTGTCCTCAATTTCACTCCCTGTCTTTCATGTCCTCACTCATGTTCTACTCTTAAGATGAATGGATTCATAATCAGGAGGTCCCACATCTGATTAGATCTCTGATTTATTTTCCTGACCCAGGGCCAGTCACCTTTTCACTTAGATCTTAGTTTCACATGCAATATGAGGTTGTTAAAGCAGCCATTAATTATTTCTGAAGTGGCTTTCTATTATAAATTTGAAGATAGCTTTGAAGGCTAATTCAATTTTGCGGGATTAAGAAAAAAAGAAATGTAGATAAACCAAATGTGATTTTATAATGATCTATAAATCATCTCCTCTTTACCATCACCACTTTTATCTTTCTAAGTCTACTCTTCTTGGGCTGATATTAAAATTGATTATTTTTAATTCACTGAGTTAACATTGATTGAGAAACAGAGACACGCTGACTTAGAAATGAAAGTATGAGCTTAGGTTATCTACAAACTGATTAGCAATAACGATTTGATAATATCAGCAAGGCCACAGGTTGTGAGTTCATAGATATGCAGATCATGTGTGAGATAAATCACTCACAAAAAGAAGTTCAATGAACCCTGGATAGATCTCTGTGCTAGCTGGAAAGCCCCATATCTTCATACCCGAGTTATGGGGTTCAAAATGATATTGGAGGCTGTACCTTTATGGCTTTTATTTAAACCTCAATCAAACATATTATGGGTACCCATGGAGCAGTGATCTCTGTAGGTTAGATATGTAGAAGCATTTAAGTTGATAGGGATTTAGAGATGTGATACTTTGGATATTCTCTCTAGTTCCACCATTTCATGGCAACCTGAGAAATTTAGACCAACTCAAGGCTATCAAAGAAAATAAACTAGGTCTGACGGTCAGAGCTACAAAATGTAGGGCTCTGTGTACTTAACCAGGTATGAGAGGTTCAGTGGTGGCCTTATATTATGCCCTGGTGCTAGATAAAGATGGCATGTCTGGCCAGTCTTTAGGAGGCATGTCCTTTAGCCATTCCCGGAAGAGTCCAACCTGATCTAGAACTGATTTTCTTAGGGACAGGACAGTCTGTGGTATCACCAAATTGCACACAAATTCTTGTTTAATCTTTAGAGGTCCTGGAACTGTAAATGTTATCATCAACAACAAATGAGACTTGTACACTTGAAACTGCAAACTATCATGGAAAGAAATTAAAGAAAATCTAAATAACTGGAAAGACAACTTGTGTTCTTATGTAGGAAGACAATATTGGTAAGATGGTAGTACTCCCAGAATATATATATAACTGCCAAAATTCCAGATGGATTTTTTTTCTGGAAAAGGTTAAGCTGATTATAACATTCACATAAGGAACAGAAGGGACTTAGAATATCCAAAACAGTCTTCAAAAAGAGAACAAAGTTGGAAAACTCATACTGAATGATTTTAAAACTTACTACAAAGCTCAGTAATTAAGGCTGTGCTATTGGCATAAGGATACACATATGAACCAACAGAATAGAATTGAGAGTCCTGAAATAAACCCATATGCCTATGGCTGTTTGATTTTTGACAGGGTGCCAACATAATTCATTAGGGAAAGAAGTGTCTTTTAACAACTGTGCTAAAACAACTGGATATCCACATGCAAAAGAATGATGGTGAATCCCTGCCTCACACCATATGCAGAAATTAACTCAAAATTGATCAAAGACCTACATCTATAAATTTCTTAAAAAAAACATATATATAAATCTTCATGATTTAAGTTAAGCAAGTTTCTTAGCTATGACACCATAAGCACAAGCAATCCCCCCAAAATAGATAAATTGGACTTTATCAAAATTAGAAATTATTGTGCTTCAAAGGACACTATCAAAAGTAAAAAAAAAAAAAAAAAAACAAGACAAAACAAACAAACAAAAAAAACCACACACAAAAAACCACAAACAGACAAAATGGGAGAAAATATTGCAAATCATATATCACATAATGGTTTAGTATTCAGAATATATAAAAACACTTACAGCTCAACAATAATAGACAAATAGCCCAATTTAAAAATGGGTAAAGGATTTGAATAGACATTTCTCCAAAGTGTGTGTATATGTATATATATATATATATATATATATATATATATATATATATATATATATAGCCAATGAGTACATGAAAGGATGCTCAGTATTATTAATCATCAGGGAAATGCAAATCAAAACCACAATGAGATACCCATTTCACATCAGTTAGGGAGGCTATTATAAAAAAGAAGACTTGAATAGGACAAAAAGGCAAGATGAAGAGAGAGAGTGAGAGAGAGAGACTTCAGAAAGGAAGGGAGAGGGGGAGAGAGAGATAGAAACATCAATGATGAGAGAGACTTGTTGATGGGTTGCCTACTGCCCTCTCCACACTGGGGATCAAGCCTGTAACCTGGGTATATGCTCTGACTGGGAATTGAACTGTGACCTCCTGGTTCATAGGTTGACATTCAACCACTGAGCGATGCTGGTCAGGCATGACATCCATCTTTATTTCCCTCTAACATTGGAGCCCCTGTTTCTCTGACCTTCTGACTTTAGGGTTTAAATAGTGACCCCCTGGTTCTCAGACCTTCAACCTCGGACTGAATTATGCCACCTGTTTTCTAGGTTTGGCAGATAGTGAGACGGCTTGGCCTCCAGAACCTCATGAGCCAATCCCTATAATAAATCTCCTCATGACACATATCCTATTGGTTGGGTCTCTCTAGAGAACCCTTACTAACACAATAGACGACTCTTGAAACCAGGTGAATATGAAAGAAGCTAGATACAAAAGGCCACAAATTGTGTGATTCAATTTATAGGAAATGCCCAAAATAGGCAAATCCATAAGGACAGAAAATAAATTAGTGATTGCCAGGGGTTGGGCATTGTGGGGGGGGGGGTGATTGCTGTTGGTACTAGTTCATTTTTGGGGGCTGATGAAAATATTCTAAAATTAGATAGGAGTGATGGTTACAAAACTTTGTGAATATACTACAAATCACCAAATTGTACATTTTAAAAGGGTGAATTTTATGGTATGTGAATCATATCTAAATAAATAAAAACCTAAAGCAATGTTAAAGATAATTCTAATTGGAAAAAAAAAAGTTTATGAGAATATACCTGGGAAGCAGATTCTATAGCCACAGGACCTGGTTGAAGATCCAAATCCCTGCTTACTAGCTCTGGGATCTGGAGCAAGTTACTTCTCTGTGACCCAGTTTCTTTATATGTAAAGTGCTTAGAACAGTGCCTAACACATGGCAAGTGTTATATAAATGTTTGTCACTTTAACTATATGCCATAAAATGTACTAAGCCATAGTGAAAAGCAAAATCCAGTATCAAGGAAGCAGGGCTGGGCATAAATGTCAGTTAAGGAGGAGCAGAGCAAAGGTAGAGCTTAACACTCCATTTGATTTATTGTCTGAACTCTGTCCCATCTGAATCATGGAAAGAGACTGGGTTAGTGGAAAAGAAGAGAGAAATAATTCGGGTTGAGGATACAATACCTTCTTACCAAGGCACTGGAAAAAAAGGTCTAAGAATATGTTAGAGGAGACATACAGAGGAGGAAACCAGAGCAAGGGGTGGTGAACAGCATTTAATATGTTTTTGTTGTTCAGTTTAAATAAATATTAGGCAATGACTTTTGAGGGATTTCTTCTGGAATTTAGACACTAAACTCATTATCTTTGTTCTATCCTGTCTTTATTGGGATCTTTTTGCTTCTTCATTTCAAAAAGTAAGATCACACAAACCTTTAAAGTTCATGTCACTGTCACAGTTTTGTTCCCCAGGACAAATCAAGAACCCAGAAGAACCCAGGAAGGTGGCAGGGTTTTTTCTTTTGTTTTGCAATACTCGTACCCCTTTGCTGTAAGCTGCTTTCTGCGTCTTTGTAGGGGTACATCTACAATTCGTGTAGCTCTTGCTCTTGCTGTTGATAGCAAATAGAGATTCTATTAGAAGGACTGGATTACATATCCACTTTGAGGAATGGATATAAGGTATTAAATTCCTTACTTAAAAATAGGGAAAAACTGTTGCCCACCTTCCTCTTGTTTTACACTTCTGAATACTCTTGTATGTAAATACGTTTTTTATGTTTGTGATTTCATCATAGTTGTGCTTTCTCAGATATTCTGCACTGGATATCGATAAATACCTTGTATTTTTACTCTTTCTATGTTTCATATTCCTTTACGTACAATCCTCTGACAGAGATGTTAATGAGCTAATGGTCACATACAGGAAGTTGCTGACCCGGGGCCATAACAGATTTCATGATTCCTTTGCATGTATTGGGACAGAATTATTCCCTTTCACTGTACATTTCTTCTAGAACCTTCTTTTTTCTTTAAATTTTATAAGAGTTTATTTAAACCAAACTGATGACATATGCCAGGAAGCAAGATCGCAAATGCCCCTGAGAATAACAATTGCAGTTTCTTTTATGTACCAGGTGTACCGGTTAATAATGTGGATTTTGTAATCAAAGAAAACACGATAATTTCCAGAGAAACATCAAAAGTGCTTTATTCAAAGTAATGCCCATCACTAGCTACACATTTCTCCCAACTTTCAGGTAATTTGTGGATACCGTCCCAATAGAACTTTTCTTGTTTTGAGGCAAACCATTCAGAGACCCAATTTTCCACTTCTTCGTACATTTTGAAGTGCTGCTCAGAAGTGCGTGTGCCATGGATTGGAACAAGTGGTAATCTAAAGGAGCAAGGTCTGGTGAATACAGCGGGTGGGTTAATACTTCCTAGGCAAGATCTTTTAATGTGTCTTTAACTGGTTTTGAAGTGTGTGATGGTGCATCATCATGAAGCAAAATTACTTTGCCGTGTCTTCTGGCCCATTCTGGTCATTTCACAATCAAAGCGTGGTTCAAATTGATAATTTGTTGTCAGTAGCAATCAGTATTAACGGTTTCACCTGGTTTTAAAAGCTCATAATACACCATACCTTCCTGATCCCACCAAATGCAGAGCATTGTCTTCTTTCCGAAGCGATTTGGCCTTGCAGTTGATGTTGATGGTTGACCTGGATCAACCCATGATTTTGTGCATTTGGGATTCTCAAAATAAATCCATTTTTCATCGCCAGTCACAATTCAATGCAAAAAGACTTTCGTGCCATTGAAGCAACATTTTTACTGATGACTTTTCGTTTTTCCATTGTCTTTCATTCAGTTGATGTGGCACCCATTTTCCTTCCTTTAAAATCTTTCCCATTGCTTGTAAATGATTGGAAATTGTTTGCTGAGCAATGTTTAATCTTTCTGCAAGTTGTTTTTGAGTTTGACATGCATCTTCATCCAATAATACTTGTAATTGTTGGTCTTCAAACTTTTTTGGTTGACCTGGACGTTCTTTGTCTTTCACATTGAAATCATCACCTTTAAAGCGTTTAAACCAGCTTTCACAAGTATCTTGAGATGGACCATGTTCACCATAAGCTTCCCAAAGTATACAATAACTTTCAGAAGCACTTTTCTTCAAAATAAAGTAATGAATTAAAACTTCCCGCAAATGCTCCTTTTTTTGGGCACAAAATTGGACATTTTTAAGCGTAAAAATATCTATGATGTTAACACCTTCAGAAAATTTGACATATGAAGTTTTGAAGCTTACTGTCAATACAACAAAATAGCATACATATCAAATTGCATATATAACAACTTATGTGTAACTCCATCTATTGAAAAAAAAAATCGGCATTATTAACCGGTACACCTGGTATTTGAAATTACATGGAGGTGGAGGAAAATAAATTGGGGATTAGTTTATAGGATAGTTAACAAGACTATGTTCTCTCTTGAGTGTGATTATTTCAATAGTGTATTAACTCAGATGCATAGAAACAATGGACAAGGCTTTCTTAAGGCAAAGATAAACTTTTTTACTGAAGAAGTTATGTGCGTGGGGCGTGCATGACTACCCACCATTACCTGCCTAGTTAGGGGTTTATGATCAGATCACCCTGTGAGGCTACTTTCCATAGAACTCCCACCCCCAACCACCACTTGTTTTCATTCAGTTCCATTTTTTGTCATAAATCAATCTAAAGGATGCATCTAAATCCAAAAACTCTTAAGTAATTTATAAAAAAAGAAAAGGATAGTTGAAAATTTAAGATTTGAAAGAAGCAGATACTTTACAGAGGAAGATGAGAAAATTATAGTAGAAGCCCAGGTAAGATTTACTATAAGGATGCATTAATCTTAGATCTCAGGAAATAATTATCTTATTCCTGTGTGATATGTAGTCATATGCATATCCTAATTATGGTATTATGTCATGACATTTCTGCTGCATTGGATGAAGTTCTTATGCAAAAAAAAAAAAAAAAGAGAGAGAGAGAGAGAGAGAGGTCATTTGAAGATGTCATAATTAGAAGAAGGATAATAATAATTATTACAGGAATATTTTTCTTCCTATACTTACAGAAATAATTACTATGCAGTAGCTATTGTTTTAAGTATCATTTACTTTTTACACTGACTCTTCATGAGATAATATTGTAAACCCAGTTTAACAGATAAGAAAACTAAGGTTTAGGAGAGCTTAATTTGCTCAAGAGTACACAGCTAACTAGTAGTAGACATGGGTATACTGGATTTCAGAAATAGACTGGGCTATGCTTCTGAAACTTGTAATAAAAATGAAAGTGAACTGGATCCTAGAAATATGCCCTTTTGTCCTTTATTGTGGAAGATGTAAAAAGACCTTAAGGAAAGAAGTGTCTGAAAACAGCATCTTACGCATATAAATTCGGAGCAGAGAAGTAAGGGACTAAGACAGATGGCTGAGGTTGGCAGCTGTTGGGCTACACGAATAAAAGAGAAGGATGTAAATTGACCATACCTTCGTGATACCCACCAGCCAATCATGAGCGAGTATGCAAATTAACCCAACAAAGTTGGTGGGTTAATTTGCATACACAGGCACTAAACGGCTGGGGGCGGGGCACAGGCATTCTGCACCGCCCCAGCCGCTTCGGGCCTCTGGGCAGTGTGGGAAGGCGGAAAGGCAGCTCCAGGCCGTAGCAGAGGCTGAAAGGTGGCTCCAGGCCAGAGCAAAGGCGATGCCGGCAGCCAGGGGAAGGAAGGCCCATTCTTGCACGAATCTTTGTGCATCGGGCCTCTAGTATGAAGATAAGAAGCCAGCTATAGTAGCATTGCAAATTTCTGCTTAAGAAAATACACACACACCTCACACACCCACATCCACATCCATGCACATCCACACTGGTTCTGCACTTTTAGCTCATTGAATTTGTTTTCCAACTATTCTCTCAATATTTAGCTAGTCCTTTGGCAGTTTCATTGCATTACACCTATATTAAGAGGAAAGGGATTTTACCCACATTTATGCCAATGCTTTTCAGGAAAGCCACATCCCCTGGAGACCATTGTGGTGGGCAGTCATAGTTAAAGTTAGAGAACCTCCAGTACAACGTAATGTTCAGAAACACTAAGTTGGAACCCTTGGTCTGAAAAGTAATTATGGTACACTAATGAATTCTTGCTAGAGCAGGAATATGTAACTGTTACCATTGAAGGACATGTTTACTTTCTTATTAATTCTCAATAGATTCCTTTCAGGTAAGTGAGCATGATTATCTTAGTTGTAAAAATTAGGAAACTAAGGCTTTACAAGGTTAAGATACATCCATCCTGCATCTCTGACAACAGTCCCTGTGTTTTCTCTACCACAGTTTCATGGAAATGATACATTAACTTTGTTCCTGGAAGTTCCAACTTGGCTCTCTCCCAGGTAGGAAGGATAATGCCTTTATCAAGCAACAGGAAGAACTTAACTCCAGGTCCTCACCTTGACTTTAGGACAACAGAGCCTTCTAAGAGCCATAAATCTAGGTCTTTGGGAAGATTTCCTCCCCTACCTTCTGTGTTTTCTGTCACCCTCAGCCAATTTTCTTCTTTGATGTCTCTGCTTCCAAACACTAAGTTGGAGCCCTTGGTCTGAAAAGTGATTATGGTACACAAATGAATTCTTGTTAGAACAGAAACATGTTCCTGTTCTACCTTCCAGTCTTTCTACCTTCCCATTTCCTTATTATGAAATAATTAAGACTTAATTCAACCATTCCTGACTGGTACAGCTATATGACTACCTCTCAGTATGGGATACAGGTGAAGAAGGGAGGGACTGGTGCATATTGATTGTAATGGGCCTGGAACTGTGTTAGGTACTTTACATGAATTATCCTATGTAACTTTTGTAGATTAAAAAAAAAGGGGGGGGGGCGCGTTCTACGGAAAGTGTGATTTGATCATAAATTCCTGACTGGGCAGGTCATTATGAGTAGTTATGCCCCAGGTAAAACTTTTTAGTACAAGGTTTATCTTTGCCTTAATCAAGCCCTGTCCATTGTTTTAGTGCATCTAGGTTAACACACTTTTGAAATAACCACCCTCAGGAGAGCACATAATCTTAACTATCTTGTAATCCAACCCCTGCTTTGCTTTCTCCCTCTTCCTTAATTTCAAATGCATAAAAGAAACGGCAAAACTGTTCTTTCCTGGAGCATTTTAGATCTCACTTCCTGGCATGTGTCAGTTTGACCCATATAAACTCATAACAATTCTCTACAGGTTTGGACTTTTTAAAAAATATATATTTTATTGATTTTTTTACAGAGAGGAAGGGAGAGGGATAGAGAGTTAGAAACATGGATGAGAGAGAAACATCGATCAGCTGCCTCCTGCACACTCCCTACTGGGTATGTGCCAGCAATCAAGGCATATGCCCTTGACCAGAATCGAACCCGGGACCCTTGAGTCTGCAGGCCGACGCTCTATCCACTGAGCCAAACTGGTTAGGGCAGGTTTGGACTTTTTTATGTCAACACTTTTCACAGTCTTGGATGGTAGATTTGTTGTTGTTGTTGTTAATCCTCACATGAGGATCTTGTTATTGCTTTTCAGAGAGAGTGGAAAGGAGAGAGGGGGAGAGAAACAGAAATGTCAGAGACACATTGACTGGTTGCCTCCCACAGGCGCCCCAACCAAGGGCAGGGAGCAAACCCATAACAAAGGTGTGTGCCCTTAACCAGGAGTCAAACCTGCGACCCTTTGGGCAACACTCTAACCACTAGGCTACACTTTCCAGAGCTTGGATGGTAGATACTCTTGTCTCCACGTTGCAGAGACTCAGACAGTTAGAATACCTCATACACGGTCATGATGGCTGGCAGCACTCAGCTTTCAAATAGAAGCCCAACTCCAAAGCTCCTTCTCTTACCCCTTAGGAAATTATAGGCAGAGTAGCAATAGGAACAAAAACTTGTGAGATTCTGGGGCTGCCATGACATGGATAGGACGATGAAGAATTTGAGAGAGGCAAGGTGGAATAACTGGTTGAGGGGCCTGGTTGGTTGGCCTGCCCTGTTCCGGTGTGATTCACTTCCTGCTGCTCTCCATGCTTCTTCACTGCCCTCAGGAGTGCCCGGGTCCTTAAACTAGGAAGGGAGGGAATGGCAAGGTCAGGTGATATGCCTCCAGACATTCAATGAATTACTTACCAAACCAGAACTAGAACTCTGAACCTCCGACTCGGTTATCGAAGCACCAGGTCAGCGCCCAGAGGCGCCCAGCTCTGAAGCAAGCACACCCACTCCGGAGGGGGCATCTGCTGTTCGCTCCTGGCTGTGCAGAATGAGCTGGTTAAGTGTTCCTAGAAGGGGCTTTTTTATCTTGCCAAGTATTTGTTTTTGTTTACCTGGGATTACACTTCACGTTTGGAATCTTTACAGGGACACACCCTGTTTGACACTGGACCGAGTTACACAGCAGCTGAGTGGATTTCCTGATTGTGAAATCCCCTGGCCATTTGTGCCTCTGCTTGCCTGGGTCTGGGATGCATTTATCAGAGAATGAGAAACGGTGTGCGTGCACTGTGGGACACGTGCCTGTGAGTGTGTGCCTGTGAGTGTGTGTGTGTTCCTGAAATCATTTGCAGGCTGTCTTCCGTCCTCCTCAGCTGGGGCCTCCTCTCTACCAGAGGGCAGTGTGCTAGAACAGGCTGGAGTAGAGGCCAGAAAACAAAATTGGTCTCTTTACTTA
This sequence comes from Cnephaeus nilssonii, assembly GCF_951640355.1. Taxonomy (NCBI): domain Eukaryota; kingdom Metazoa; phylum Chordata; class Mammalia; order Chiroptera; family Vespertilionidae; genus Cnephaeus; species Cnephaeus nilssonii. Next base: position 22,761,878 of record NC_137077.1, on the reverse strand, counting down.
AGAGGGGAAACACCAAAAGAGTGTTAACGTACCAGAAATCCTCCTTTTAGAAGGAAAAGCCGAGCAGGATGCGTTGCGAAGAGGGAGGCTGATCCCTGAAAATACAATGTGACTGACAACAGTAGGAACAAGGTGTCTGAAAGAAGCCAGGAGAGCAGCACACGTAGGTGTCTTCTGGAGAGTTGCTCAGGTAGGAGAAAGGAGACACAGATGGGTCAGAGGCAAATCTGTGTTTAGAGGGGGGGGGGGGGGGGTTGTGCTCTTTGTGTGTTCTTGACTTTCCCCTCTTCTTTTTTAAGAAAATATTTTTATTGATTTCAGAGAGGAAGGGAGAGGGAGAGAGAGAGAGAAACATCAATGATGAGAGAGAATCATTGATCAGCTACCTCCTGAATGCCCCACACTTGAGGATCGAGGCTGCAACCCGGGCATGTGTTCTGACTGGGAATCAAACCATGACCTCCTGGTTCATAGGTCGACACTCAACCATTGAGCCACACCGGCCGGGCTTCCCTCTTCTTTGTTTAAATTTATTTTTATTGTTGAGAGTATTACAGATGTCCCCCATTTCCTCCCCTTTGCTCCCCTCTACCTGGCTCCCACCTCATCCCAGGCCTTCACCTTACTATTTATTGTATGTGCCCATGGACTATGCATACACGTCTATAAGTTCTTTGGTTAATCTCCTCTCGCCACCTCTCCCACCTCCCCTCTGAGATCTGTCAGTTCCATGCTTCTATGTCTCTGATTCTATTTTGTTCGTCAGTTTATTTTGTTAATTAGATTCCACATATGAGTGCGATCATGTGATAGTTGTCTTTCTCTGTCTGGATTATTTCACTTAGCATAATACTCTCCAGGTCGATCCATGAGGTCTCAAAGAGATCCTTTATTTTTGCATCTGCATAGTATTCCACAGCATAAATGTACCACAGCTTTTTTATCCACTCATCTACTGAAGAGTGCTTGCGCTGTTTCCAGATCTTAGATATTGTAAATAATGCTACTATGAATATATAGGTGCATATATTCTTTCTGATTGGTATTTGGGATTCTTAGGATATATTCACAGAAGTGGAATCACTGGCTTAAAAGGCAGTTCCATTTTTAATTTTTGAGGAAACTCTATACTGTTATTTTTTTTTCTCCACTGTGGCTGCCCCAATCTGCATTCCCAACAGCAGTGTATTAGGGTTTCCTTTTCTTCATATTCTCGCCAGTCCTTGTTATTTGTTGATTTATTAGTCATTCTGGCAGGTGTTGAGCATTTTTTCATATGTCTATTGTCTATCTATATGTCCTCTTTGGAGAAGCGTCCATTTTTTAATTGGATTGTTTGTCTTCTTCTTGTTGAGCTGTATGAGTTCTTTATATATTTTTGAAATCAACCCCTTATCAGATGTATCATTGACAAATATGTTTTCTCACACCTGGCTTCCCTTTGCATTTTTAGGATGTTTTTTTTTTTTTTTTTTTTTTTTGCTGTGGAGAAGCTTTTTGACTTTTTCTTCTTCTTGACATCCCTTATTCTGGGCTGGGGAAATTGCTATTGATTAGTAATCCTATAAATAGAAAATAATCAGAGGGAGAATGTCTAATTTAAGATATATTATTTCTGAGTCAGAGAAAGACAAATCCCATCTGATTTCCTTATATATGGAATCTAAAAAACAAAATAAAAGGACATACACTGAGTGGCCAGATTATTATGTGTTCAGAGATCATAATAATCTGGCCACTCAGTGTATATCCTATATAATAAACGACTAATATGCCAATTGTCCACTCGACCAGGAGTTCGACCAGCAGGCAGGCCGGCCAACTGCCCATGTTCCCTCCCCCTGGCCAGGCTGGCCGGACCCCACCCATGCACGAATTCGTGCACCGGGTGAATATATATATATATATATATATATATATATATATATATATACATACTGTGTGGTCAGATTATTATGCGTTCAGAGATCATAATAATCTGGCCACTCAGTGTAATACCTGGCATATATATTGTAGTTGTTCAGTATATGTTTGTTGGATCTGAAAAAAAGGAAGGATAGCTTATCTTCAGAATGTTGGAGATAATTCTAGAATCCTATAGATCTGAGCAGTTCTCTATTTTGCCCCCAATTTAATATGTTCATTCCATTAGAGTTTTTTGCTTGTTTGCTGTTTCTTTTGCTAGATAGCTCACGGGTAAGGTTGAAAAGGGGAGGAAAAAGGAAGGCTGAGTGACTGAGTGACTCTCAGTCTGGGGGCTGCTATCTCCATATATTTTACCTCCCCTCACGTTAGGTCTTTGTGTCCTCTGCCCCATAGCCCATAGCTGTTAATAACTACCTTAACCCAGGGTAGCATCCATCCACAAAGGTTGGTCACTTATCTAGGTAAAAAGATAAGGCTGGCTGAGATACCTGTGTGGATATGGAGGCAATAAGGCTGAGGGTGAGGCCAGCATAACAGATTTAATCACACCTTATGGGGATGGGACCCGATGTTATACAGAGGTCAGTCAAGGGATTTCTCACAACACATAGGCAGATAGTGTACGGGAGAATGGATCATTTTTTAAAAAGTTTTATCTGTAGGTATATTTTGGTAAGAAGAATTTCTTTTGGACACTCATGGGTAAATTGTTGATTATGTCTGGGAGACTGCATGTGCTAACTGAAGAGAAATGTCACTATGAGAGTTGTGTTAGAGTTGCAGATAAAACGCTCTGTGTGTATAAAACAGATCTAGAGATGCATCGTAGCATTTTGCTTGCATTGTGAGCAGGTGTAAGAGTTTAGAGAGTTAATATTACTATTTAGCTCAATTCTAGTTATAATTATTAACTTCTATGGTCTCTAGACTATACGTTTGCAAAGACTTGGGGTGAATTTCACTTCCCATTTTACTCTCATTCTCTTCTTATTTGTATCTTAGTAAATTTTGAGTTAGCCAGGGTTAAAAAAACAACAAACACAAGTAAATGGCAGAGAAATGTCCCATATTTCAGTTTAACTCCAAACCCAATACTCCATAAACTACTTTACTACACATAGGTCTTTGTCACTCAGGTGGACAAGATCAGTAGTGTCAAGAAGAATTTACGTCAGAAACCAAAAGAACCATGGAAACCATAATGTTGAAACCAAACTTCATCAACGAAAATACCATAAATTGGAAAGAACAGATGAGTCGAGTCTGCCTGCAAGTCATAGTGGGGCAGATGATGCCTGCATGTCTGCCTTCAAAATGTATTCTGAAGATAAGGGTGGAATCAGAAATTTTCCCCAGTACTCACTAGATTATGGGATCTCGGATCATTTTCTTTGCTCACTTCCCTGGTTCTGATCCCAATCTTATTTCTAACATCTGCTTTTTGAAGGGAAAAGCCTCATTTCTAGGACTAGCAATGTTTTGCTGTGAGCCTGAAGGGTAGGAAGGGGCCAGAACACCCGGAGGACGAAGCACTGGCCTAAGAATCAGGGTCTCCATGCTGGATCACGCAGTGGTCCAGGCTCAACCTTCCCAAGGGAGCAAACTTGTGAGAGGAAGAATGAATGGAAGCGCACTCGGAAGAGGTGACCTTCTTTAAATCCAGAGAATCAGACTTGTGTAGATAACTTGCTTTATGCCTGGTGATATCTCCTAAGGTGCATGAGGCAAAAAGGGAGGTGATTACCCAGAGTGATTGTTCTAATCTTCACCCTCCCCTACCTTCCCAGGGACCCCGGCCCTGAAATGCACTTTGAATGGGTTGGGAAACAAGCTCTCCCATGGTGGTTGGAGTCCTGACACTGTTCAAAGAGATATTTTGACACTAAGACTGAGCGTCATCATCTTTTCTTCTTATTTTTAGCTGTCTGCAGGCATTCCTGAAACAAAGGTGATATACAGGACAGATGAGGAAGACTAAATTGTATCTTGGTTCCTCCTGAAAAGTTGGCTCTGTAAAGGTGCAGAGTGATTGCAAGACAGACAGGCCCCATGTCATAAAAGTGCAGTGCCCACTAACACTACAAGTCACCTCAGATTTTAAGTATGATCACATAGATGAACACACTTCATTTCCTTTGAAGTGTTATACAAATTTAAGACATTTATTTGTTTTAGGTATATTTTTATTGATTTCAGAGAGGAAGGGAGAAGGAGAGAGAGATAGAAACATCAACGATGAGAGAGAATCATTGTCTGGCCACCTCCTGCACACCCCACCCTGAGGATCGAGCTTTTGATATAGACCAGAAAGGAAAAAAAAAAGTCCATACTACTAGGGAAGACTAGCATGAGACCTCTGGTGGGGTCCTTAGAATGAACAAACCCAACTGTAAACTACAAGGACCTGGCAGGTGGGGGTGGGTGGGCTAACTTCAGATCCTAGATCTGTGCCCCCAGTCTCCCAAGCTCTATCTCTGGCAAAGTATGTACTATAGCTTGGTTTGACTATTACCTATTGGATGCTGCTATGTTGCTGACATCGTGTTTCTCCTTGGCTGTGATATTGATGGCTTGTTGAGGAATCTCTTTTCAGTATAATTTTTGGTTAAAGCATTTTGTCAATAACCACAGCCTTTGCATTGCTCCTTTGGTGGATGTCCTATGAGGGAGATGCTGATGTTCTGCTCTTTGTCATTGTGAAACCTGAACCTAATCTCTGGATTGGAATATCCAGTTGTCAAGTATAAATACTGGGATTGTAGCAAAGTATGTGGGGACTGGGCTGCTTTTCTGTATCATACAAGCATCATTCTGGAAATTAAAGAAATTTAACCACAAAAATATATATATATTTTAAAAAAGACTAAACTCTTTAAACTATCTATGCACAAATAAAAGTGAGGTTGAGAATGTTTTTCAGTAAATGCATATTGTATCCAAAGGTGGGTGCTGTAATGAATGTGCTCCAGGTGCAGGGGTATAAACATGAGTATGAGACGTTGGGTGTAGGTATGTTGGGCCATGTGCCTATAGTTGAGAGTGGCCCACCATGAGCAGTTCTATGTGGGGATATGTGTGCACACTGGGCTTTAAATAACTTCCTCCAGTATGTATCAGTGGGTGTGGAGTTTGGTTTCTGGGCAGAGCACATGAGTTTGAGCTGGCTGCTGACTGACCTATCTTCCACTTGTGCTCTGGTAAGACAGATTATGCTCACAGAACCTATTCCTCAGAGAGCCAAACTCATTAAACTGGCTGCTCCCTGAATGAAAATAATTACATTTGATAATGCACTGAAAAGGAAGTAAGAGGCAAGGGAAATAAGAATGAGAATGGCAGTGAGAAATTTTCATGTAGCTTTTGAATTCTCCTGGTTGAACATGTTTATTTTTAAGATCTTCTTCTTCATTTCACCATCACAAGGCTCTCTATTTTTTTTGCCCTATTTTTTATATTTTTCCTTCCATGTGGTCTTATGGAATTGTGGAAACTTTCTCAACTACCTTTCACCTTGCCTTTTTGGCTTACAAACTCAATGAGATGGACTTTGCTGTCTTATTACTCATTGACTTCACAGATCCCTTGTTATGTACGAACCCACGGATAAGAATTTACTTTTCTTCTCTGCCAATTTTCTTCTTTGGGCCACTCCTCTGTTTACTTGGGCTTCTGTCAACCAACTACACACCTGTCAGTCTTAAAAGTTATAAGGAAATTATTAAACTCTCATCCCCCCATATAAGCTCACGGGGCTGCAGGAATAGTGAAAAGGTGGTTTGGCTGGAGCTGAGAAACTCCTTTACCTAAAAGACTCTGCCTCAGTAGATAGCACTGTGGTTATTAATAGCAATAATAAAACACAACATGTAATAAGGCTAATGTAACATATGTATAATATCATATATCATATAAGCTACAATTCTAGTTTTTAAAATTCTGCCTTGTTATCAAATGACTACAAAAGTAGACCACACACTTAGGATTACCTAAACAGTGGAAAATAACCATATTTTTTCTTTCAGATCAATCAGAATTAAATAAGTAGGCTTTGCTGACCACAGAGCCAGGGGAGATTCTTGTTAACAAAAATAAAGTTTGTAGATATATGGAAGGGTGGTGACTGCCAGTTCTTTCAGAAAGAAAGGTCCAGGATACTGGAGGAGTCATTTCAAATATACTGAATACTTATTATACAGAATTAGAAGTGATTCTCGTGAAGAATTTCTATTGTAACTATAATGTATTTGAAGGAGAACTGGAAACTGGACAAATGGAGAGAGATGGGCTGAGAGAAATATTTTTATGGTATATCATTTTATATTTTTTACTTTTGAACAATATTTTCTTTTTGTTTAAAAGGGAGAGAGAGAAAGAGAAGATACTGACCCTCCCTTGAATCTATATACTGGTAAGAATGAGTGTCTGTGTTTGTCTGTATACTAGAGGCCTGGTGCACGAAATTCGTGCATGGGGGGAGGGGTGTTCCTCAGCCCAACCTGCACCCTCTTCAATCTGGGACCCTTGAGGGATGTCCAACTGCCCATTTAGCCTGGTCGCCCCTAATTGATCTCCCCTGCCGTCCTCGTCCCCGCAACAACCCTCCCCTGCAGACCTGGTCACCCCTAACTGCCCTCCCCTGCTGTCCTTGTTCCCCCAACAACCCTCCCCTGCAGACTTGGTCACCCCTAACTGTTCTTCCATGCAGGCCTGATCGCTCACAACTGCCCTCCCCTGCTGGTCATCTTGTGTCCACATGGGGGCATCCATCTTGTGTGTTGGAGTGATGGTCAATTTGCGTATTATCTCTTTATTATATAAGATTATATAGTATGGTAAGCAGGGGAAGCTCTTTGGAGCTCGGAGAGCTGCAGAATTAAATAGCTTTTATTGATAAATGCTGATTGTTAATTGGTTGTGAAGGGAAAGCAAATGCACAACTCTTCTCTCTTGAAATCTGCTATTTATTCATTGTCTTCATTAGCATAGTATAAAAATGAAGTGAAATACAGGGTGGGGCAAAGGTAGGTTTACAGTTTTGAGTACACAAAACACAGTTTATTCTTGTATTGTTATTTATTACTAACTAGAGGCCTGGTGCACGAAATTCGTGCACAGAGGGGGGTTGTCCCTCAGCCCAGCCTGTACCCTCTCCAATATGGGACCCCTCAAGGGATGTCCGACTGCCCACCGGGATCGGGCCTAAATGGGCAGTCGGACATCCCTCTCACAATCTAGGACTGCTGGCTCCCAACTGCTTGCCTGCCTGCCTTCCTGATTGCCCCTAATCGCTTCTTCCTGCCAGCCTGATCACCCCCTAACCACTCTGCTGCCAGCCTGTTTGCCCCCAACTTCCCTCCTCTGCTGGCCTGATCACCCCTAACTGCCCTCTCCTGCAGGGTTGATCACCTCCAACTGCCCTACCTTGCAGGCCAGGTGCCTCCCAACTGCCCTCTCCTGCGGGCCATCTTGTGGTGGCCATCTTGTGTCCACATGGGGGCAGGATCTTTGACCACATGGGGGCAGCGATATTGTGTGTTGCAGTGATGATCAATCTGTATATTACTCTTTTATTAGATAGGATAGAGGCCTGGTACAGGGGTGGGGGCCAGCTGGTTTGCCCTGAAGGGTGTCCCGGATCAGGTGGGGGTTCCCTTGGGGCATGGGGCGGCCTGAGTGAGGGGCCTGTGGTGGTTTGCAGGCCGGCCACGCCCCCTGGCAACCCAAGCGGAGGCCCTGGTATCTGGGATTTATTTTCCTTCTACAATTGAAACTTTGTAGCCTGGAGCGGAGCCAAGCCTGGGGCTCCCTCCGCAGCCGGCAGTCATTTCTGTTGGGGTTATAATTGAAACTTTGTTGCCTTAAGCGGGTGGGCCCGGCCAGGGTGTGCGGAAAGCTTTGCTTCCCCTGTTGCCAGCGGCAACCCTGGCCTGCTCTCTCAAGCTCCATTCTGCCGCCATTTGTTTGAATTTGTTTACCTTCTATAATTGAAACTTTGTAGCTTGAGTGGAGGCTTAGGCCTGGCAAGGGCAGGCGGAAAGCTTGGCTTCCTCTGTTACCTAGGAAACCTTGCTCTCTGTGGCTGTATCCATCTTGGTTTGGGTTAATTTGCATGCTCGCTCTAATTGGATGGTGGGCATGGCTTGTGGGCGTGGCTTGTGGGTGTGTCGGAGGTATGGTCAATTTGCATATTTGTCTATTATTAGGTAGGATTGTATCATTTTCCATATGAACAACTGTAAACCTACTTTTGCCATACCCTGTATTTTATTTTAAAATTAAATGAAAAAGAACATTAGACCTGCTTGAGGACTATAGAGGAGGTAGCTCTTCCCCTCATAACTCATGTACTTGAGCACTGGAGCAGGATCTTGGGTAGGAAGGGAGCCTTCAAAAATATTTTGAGAAACAATGGCATGAAAAGGTAAGAGATCAGGGTTGTACTTGGTATATAAGAGAGGAAAATGCTAGGAAAAGAATAAAATTCTTGCCCTGGATGAATAGCTCAGTTGGTTAGAGTGTTGTCCCCATATGCCAAGGTTGAGGTCCCTGCACATACAAGAGTCAACCAATGAATGCACAAATAAGTGGAACTTCAAATCAATGTCTCCTCTCTCTCTCTCCTCTCTCTCTCTCTCTCTCTCTCTCTTTCCAATGTGTCTAAAAATAAATAAATAAAATAAAAAGAATAAAATTATCAGCCTGAATATCAAGTACATTGACAGAATGAATGTATGGCTCAGAGAGTTCCAGGTAGCCATGTATTTAATATCTAGTGATCTGTAGATGTGTCTTAAAATTCTCTGAATTTTAAGACACATCTTAAAATTTACTTTAAGATGTGTCTTTACTTTTTTCAGAAACAATCCTTGTAAATTATTCTCAGCCGTGTTCTGTGCATTCTCTGTGGATCAAGCATAGAGTGGACAGCTGTGTGGCAATGGGAGAGGAGAAGGGCATGACACAAATGCTAAAGGAATGCAGTCTCAGTGACAAGTTGTGTAGTAAGTACACGTGTTTGTGTTCTCTTAGAATAATGAAGACTAAAGTCTGGATAGAATCTAGGAGGGGAATAATTTGATTTGTAGTAGAAATGAAGACAGTATTGATAAAGAAATGGGCCATTGTTTTAAAAAAGGTGCCAATCAGAGATGAAGATGCTGCATTCTTCATCTCAGTAGGAAAAATAAGAGAAGAGGCACAGAGCACACTTGCTGGGCTAAGAAAGAGGGACATTGGCGGTTCTGATGAGAGAGTTGCTCCCAATAGGGTTTCCATTGAATGAAAGTGGAGTGGAAGAAAGAAGAGATGACCATTTAGGTATGATGAGCTTCGGACTGGTGGGTAGGAGAACTTGTGTAGACATCAGGCTAGGCTTCTTCTTTAATCTCTTTTCTTTCTGTTTAATTTCCTACCCAGTTGTCTGGCACCAGCAGTATGAAATCATCATCATCCCAGCCTTTCTGGTTGGTGCCTCCCTCATCATTCTTGGGGTCATCCTGTGGCTTTTTATCAGAGAAAAAAGAGCTCAACAGCAGTCTCCTGGAATCCAAGGTAAAGCTCAAACTGGGGCTGGACAGAAGCTCAGGAAAGACAGAGATTGCAGAAAAACAAAACCCAAGTCTCAATGGGTCCAAGTCTACTAGTAGAGGTCTAGGTTCCTGCAATGCAAAAGGAGGCATTGGTCCCCTTCTGTTGAGTTGAGAGACAAGAGGAAGTAAAGGACTCATGAGTAGAAACTCCACATATGCTTGTTTGCTGAAAGCAGAACAGGCAAGAGAGGCCTCATGTAACCTGTTTCTGTCCTCTTTGTCTTATTGCACTATCAAATGACCACATGAATGTCTAAGGATCTGGGAGGAAAACCTAGTAGGTTTTGTTTTCAGCTTTGAAGGATATCATCTTATTCTATAATACATTCCAGCCCTACCCTGTGCCCCTCGAATATATAATGAAAAGGGGTATCTTTCATAATAGTCTTTGTTAGGTAGGAGATGATAGCATACCGTTCTGGAGTACCACTGAGCATATAATGAAAGATAATCAGCTAGTACATGAAATTAAGAGTAAAAATAAGGGGGAAAAATCTGACAGTAATATGAAACTTCACAGTGGCTGATTCCTAATCCCTCTCCAAATTTTATCCCAAGTGTCTTATAATTCATTCTTGTAGAAAACCTTTCCAAAGAAATTGTTTGAACTCACTCTCGAGAAGGCCGGTTACCCTTCGATTCCCAGTCAGAGCACATGCCCAGTTTGCGGGCTCAATCCCCAAAGGGGGCCTACAGGACTGCAAAATGATTCTCTCTCATCACTGATGTTTCTATCTCTCTCTGTGAAATCAATAGAAAACACACAAAAAACCCTACCATATATTGCCCTGGTTGTTGTTGCTCAGTGGATAGAGCGTCGGCCTGCATATTGATTCCTAGTCAAGGGCATATACCTGGGTTGTAGGTTCAATCCCCAGCCCCAGTTGGAGTGCATGTGGGAGGCAACCAATCGATGTGTGTCTCTCTTACATCGATGTTTCTCTCTCTCTCCCTCTTCCTCCAAACCTCCTTTCTCTCTAAAAAATCAATGGGAAAAATATCCTTGAGTGAGGATATTTTTACCAAAAATAAAACAAAAAAACCTAAACTCACTCTCACAACCACTTGTTGCATTCTCTTTTGAATATACTAAAATATGGCTTTCAACCATACCACTCCACCAAAACAACTCTTTCCAAGATCACCAATGACAGCTGTGTTGAGTCCTCATCTTATTTGACCTGTCGAAAACATTTTGTATTTTTTTCTTCTTGAAACACATTTTTCTTTAAATCTCCAGTCACTTTCTAAATGATCTCATTTTAAGTCTATAGATTCAAATGCTTTCTCTGTTTTAATTATAGTCCCCCTTGAATTTCAGACTCTTATATCAAATCACCTATTTTGCAGTTGGTATCTAATACACATCTCATATGTAATATGTCCAAAGCAAAGGTACTGAAATTCCCTCACAAAATATCCTCTGCCAATAGTCTTCCCCTATCTTAGTAAAAGGCAAACCCAGATTTCTACGCATTCAGTCTAAAATATTAAAGGTGTCCATCCAATCCATTAGTAAATCCTTTAACTCTCTCTTCAAAATAACTTATACCACTCTCACCTCACATAGACATTGTAATACACGCCTAACTGGGTTCCTTGCTTGTAATCCTATACCTTCATGGTATATTCTCCTCAGAGTAGCAGAATGATTCTTTTAACGTGTAAGTCAGTCCTGTCAATTCTCTGCTTGGAAAATCCCCAATAGCTTCCCATCTTAGAATGAAAAAAGACAAAATTCTTCCAATAGTCTTACATGATCTGGGCCCTCTCTGGCCTCATCTTCTATAATTCTCCAGTTATTCTACTTGATTCTACTGCACTGACTTCATTATTCTTCCTCCAGTATGCCAAGCATGCTCCTTCTTCAATACCTTTGTACTTCTTGTTCCCTTTGTCTATAATACCCTTCCTGATACCAGGATATAGTTTACTCTCTTATTGCTTCCAGGTTATTTCTCAGATGTCATCACAAAGGCTTTTCCTGACCTTTAAACATGAAAGAGAATCATTGATGCTTCTCTTTCCTCCATAACACTCAAAACCTGGTATGTTATTATCTGCTCCTCTCTCCTACCACTAGAAAATAATCTTCATAAGAATCTGGACTTTACCCAAAAGTTACAACAGTGCTTGGCATGTAGGAGGTGATATTTGTTGAATAAATTAATGAATTAATGAATGAATGAAGATTTAATACAAAGAATGAATCTCTCTCTTCCAATAGAGATAAGTTGGCTAAGGAAGGGAGAAAGTATCAGAATACCTTTTGAATAAAACTAAGATGTATGGAATAACATGACCCTGGGCACAATTTGAAGGAGGAAGAATAACCATAGCTTAGAGTTGAGTATCCATATCTCTCCTCTACCTTTGGGAGCAATTTGATTGACTTAAATGATATTCCCCACTGGCAGTTACCACCACCTTTAGGTATCTGTGGTTTTAAATATGTTTTTTATTGACTTCAGAGAGAGGAAGGGAGAGGGAGAGAGAGAGAAAAACATCAATTGATAATCATCAATTTGCCACCTCCTGCATGCCTCACACTGGGGATGGAGCTCGCAACTGGGACATGTGCCCTGACTGGGAATTGAATGGTGATCTCCCGGTTCATGGATCAATACTTAACCACTGAGACACACCAGCTGGGCTAGGTATCTGTGGTTTTAGTAACTATTCAGGAACTTCCTCAAGTGTCTCTATATTATATTTATATTGAACTGTGATCCTGAGAAACAGAAAAGAAATTCCATTATCACTTTCAAGAGGCCATCTTGAGTTGTCTTAGAAGTAATGGAATTATCATAAAAGTTCTAAAGGTTGGTATTGATGCTGGTTCACAGAGAAGCATCAGAAAATATCCCCACAATGGGTGGCGAAAAAATTATTAAAGGAACTTTCCTGCCAGTTTTTCCCAAGCTCTGCTTTCCTGGAGTCTGGAGGGTAGGAAGAAGCTGGTTGGTATCATCTCTTTGTTCTAGGCATTGCTCCTGTGCCTCCATTTAGGGGCCAAAACGGGGAAGCAGGAGGACATGAAGGAAGTGTATTTGTGCCACTTAAGGAGACATCGGTGGAAAGCCTTCTACAAACATCCACACATGCCCTGGCTGAGCTGCAGATTCCTCGGGAGCAACTCTCTGAAGTTCTGGAGTGGATCTACAATGGTAGTTGTGGGGCCATCTATCGAACCAAGATGTACCCTGGGGACCCAGCTAAGTCCAAGGACGTTGTCCTCAAGGTTTTAAAAGGTAAAACTTGGTTACACTTCCCTTTCCCTTTTTAACTTTCCCCTGTGAGCACCCCTAATAGTAAATGCTAATGGGCTTTGCAGACATTAAGATGTTAATCAATGGATAGTTGTGATCACAATTGTGTGCCGAATAAGAAGGGCTGTGTTGAGGAGAATTTCAGCTTTTAAGCTTTCGTACCTCAAACTCAAGAAGGGATTAGAAAGTAAAAACTCAAGACAAATGTTTTTGTGGGGTCTTTCTTTCCCATAGCTCAACCTTGCCTATCAAGACTGTTACTTGGATGAGGATGTAGAGGTTGATTCTTCATTTTTCTCCACTATATATCTTACCCTGACAACACTGTTTTTTTCTTTCATTTTGCTGATGCTCATAATATGGACAAGTAATGGTGGATGCATAGAACAAGGATAGAATAAACAAGATTATTAATCCAAAGGCCTAGGCTGTGATAACATTTTAATGTGAACACACTTGCCCATTTAGTTGTAAGACCTATAATTCTGTTACCTTTGACAAAAAGATCAGTGAGGATCATCTTCTAATTGGTTCCCTTTCTGTTTACTTTTTGTCTAAAGTCACTCCCCTTTAGAGCCTTGAGAATTATCATCTGAGGTTGCTTCCTGCCTCAAACTTCCCATTTTCTCTGAACTGTTCTGACCACTGCCCATGGCTCTTCTGTTCTCCACAGAACCAGCTAGGCTCCAAGAGATACAGGATTTCTTAGGGCGAATCCAGTTCTATCAGTACCTGGGGAAGCACCAAAACCTGGTACAGCTGGAAGGCTGCTGCACAGAAGGAGAGCCGCTCTATATGGTGTTGGAGGATGTTGCCCAGGGGGACCTGCTCAGCTTTCTCTGGACCTGTCGCCGGGTGAGCGGTAGGGTAGACGTGTTAGAAAGGAAAGGCTTTACCTGGCTGATTAGCTGTTCACATAGTAATGAGCCTGACAAGTGACAAAGTAAAGAGACATTATAACAGCATAACAGAGTGATTGAGTATCACCATCCAATGGAACTTTTTATGATAGCAGTGTTTTATAGTTGCCCTGTCCACTATGGTAGCCCCTAATCACATGTGGCTATGGAACACTTGAAATGTGACTGATGTGACTGAGAAACTGAATTTTTAGTTTTATTTCATTTAAAAATGATACACATGTAAATAGCCACAGGCATCCAATGGCTACCATATTGGGCAGTGCAGATTTAGAGTATGGACTTTAGGTTCCACTTCCTACTAGCTGTGTGAATTTGGGCAAGCCACCTCTCTCAGCCTGAGTTTTCTGAATCTGTAAAATGGGAGTAATAATAAAAGAAATCATGTATGTAAAAACACAGCAGTGATTGATATATAGCAAACACTCAAAATGGTAGCTGTTAATAGTGATAATTGCATAACAACATAACTATCTAGTACTGATTGTAATTTTGTTGTTGTTACTGTTAGTGTGCTTTCCATTCTGTAACATCATCCTAGGTATGCCAGGGCTGAGTTGAGGAGAAATTCAGCTTTTAAGCTTTTGTGCCTCAAACACATATTTAAAAAAATTCATTTCCAGACTAAAGTGCAAATCATTTTCTTTAGTTTCCCTACTTGTTTATGTATTCCTCTTTCTCAAGCACTATACATTTCCTTTGTTCTTTACTTGCCAATGAGCAAGTTCAATATTAAACAAGCCTCCTCAATATGCTTATTTTACTACTAAATGTGTATGGAAAAGGGTTCCTGTTGGCATCTTCCATCCAGTGATACAAATAGGACAATGTGCACATCTCTAGGTATTTAAAACCTTTTGAAGAGCTTATCCAAATGTAACTTGTTTTATGCTCTAACCTCACTAGCTCTTTTCTGTTTTTAAAAATTGCTATACTTCTCCATTTTAGATCACCTCCCCTTGCTTTTCTCATTACACCAAACTTCTCCCTTCTTTGCATAGTCAGTGCCCACGCATCCTTCAGATTTCATAAAAAATTTTCCTTGTTCCCCAACTGAATCAGCTCTCTTTCCCCCACCATCATATACTTTCTTTTACATTTCCTTCATGGGTGCTTATAGATATGTAATTATACATTTATATATGATTATTTTATTCAGGTTCATATGTGTTTGCCATGCTATAAACTCCAGAAGGCAACAGACACATTTATTTTGTTCACTCTTATATTCTGTGTTCCTAAGATGAAATCTGGCACATAGTAGGCATTCAATAAAAATGTGTTGAGTAAATATGCTTAATTAATCACACACACACACACACACACACACACACACACACACACACACACACACACTGATGCTTTATCCAGTGGATAAAGCATATACTTGTCTTTCGTCCTTGCTATTCTGTTCTTCCTTCATTCTTCTATTTATCTACATTCTTTATTATTTTTTCCAGTCTAATAAATCATTGTATTTCTCTTCATATTTGAGAATCTGTAATATCATTCTATCCTTGAACCTTACAGTTCTATGTTTGTTTTCTTAGCTTTGCTATCTGCATTTAAGAATATCTCTGCCCATATATTTTTTCAGATCTGTTCATGTCATTTTGATATAATGCTTCTTTTCTGTCTCTGTAGGATGTGATGACCATGGATGGCCTTCTCTATGATCTCACTGAAAAGCAAGTGTATCACATTGGGAAGCAGGTTCTCTTGGCTTTGGTAAGCTGAGCAAAATGATAACAGATAGTAGGGATTTTCTTGTTAACTTGGTATTTGATGTCATATTTTTTTATATTTATATTCCTAAAGGGTATATATTATAAAGAAAATCAGATGAAGTTAGGGGGCAGAAACTTAAGCACTAAAAATGAAAGAATTTAGAGTATATACTACAGGACTGGTAATTCTGGGCAGAACGTAGTCAACTTAGGGTTTTTAAACAGAACAGTAAGGGTTTAAAAAGGTTTCTCAGAACTGAAAAACCAGGGCTAAGAACTTTATGTCCACTTGCTTAATACTTTTACTTCCCCATATATACTAATATTAATAGATGTGAAAGGGGCAAATAGGGAAGCCAATTGGGAGAATATATGAGAAGATTAAACTGAATGGGTAAAAGGCTACAGAACCAGAAAGAAGTATACCATTTTATACACGAAAAACAAGAAATACTAGTTCAGAACATGTTTTGTTGGAGACTTGCTTTGATACTGAATGTGAAAGGAAATACATATACTTTAAAAAGAAGGAACAAGTGCAAGAGAAGGAATAAGAAGGGGCAATAGTGAGATCATTCCTTTATTTTAAACCAACTCAAAGAGGTGAGACAATAAATATTTTAAAAATTAATACATAGTAATAAAGAATTTAAAAAAGAGGCAAGAGAAAGAACTCAGGACTTAAGAGAAAAAAAATTATCTTTACCATAATTACTCAGGACATTTAGATGACTATGTCTATGACATTATTTGGATAATTTTTTAAAAAATAGCATTTGTTATAGAAAATCAGGCTCTGTGAAGCTTCACAGTTTTTTTTAATGTATCTTGCCATCCGGATGTGTGAAATATACCAGGTATCTAAATGGAATAAGGGGATGCTTAGAAAAAAAAGTAGTGAGATGAAAATAAAGCAGTAGTTAAAATTGAAGTTCCTATGGGGCAGGGGAGAGAGGCCATCGCATTAATGAATATTATCTCTGGTTTTGGAGGGCCTAGTTGGTATAGTTCCTTGACAAAATTAGGGTATCAGGTTACAGCCTACCTTGTATTCTAAGCCATAATTGCAGAGGTGCCCCAGTGGGGTGCATTGATTCTATGGATGCATTCATCAGTGCTCTAGGTTACCAGTTATAAGATAATAAAAATTACTTTTCATGACCTCAAAGTTACTACATTCTTTAATTCTTCTCATTACAGTATAATTTATTTGTTTTAAAACTCCACCAGAAAGGGGGTAGGAGTTAGGTGGAGGTGGAAAAGGATACGGGGGTAGGGGTAAATGATTATGGGAAAGAAATAAAATTCCACCAAAGACAGAACAATTGCTAGTCACTATTTCCTTCATCATCAATGACTGGAAATTACCACCTTAATCTTTTATTTTTTCATACCATTTCATTTGGTAATGATATACCTCCATCTCCAGCTCTTTGGTCATGTATTTTTTCTAATGGGCTTTATATGCTTTATATAATTTATATACTTCTCCATATGCCTTGAATAACGTTCTCAAATGTCTTGTTGGCTATGCTTAGAATTAATTTAATACTTGGTTTCTTTTCCATGCATTTTATTTTATTATTTTTTATTGTTGTTAATCCTCGCCCAATGATATTTTAAAATTGATTTTTAATGATAGTGGAAGGGAGAGGGAGAGAAAGAGGGAAACACTGATGTGAGAGAGACACATCAATTGGTCGCCTCCCACACGCACCCCAACCAGGGCTGGGGAACCTGCCACCAAGGTACGTGCCCTTGACGGGAATCGAACCAGGGACCCTTCAGTCTGTGGGCTGATGCTCTATCCACTGAGCCAAACAGCTAGGGATTAATACTTCTTAAAAATATAGATTACCAGGTCCCTCTGCCTGGGTTTCAGTTAAGTAAATATGGGGTGAAAACCTTATGTTTTCAAAAAGCTCTCAGGCAATTCTGATTTTTCAGTCTGGCTTGAGAATTATTAGTATAATTTATAGTCCCTCCTATGAATTAGAAAACCTGGTTCTGGTCACTACCTCTTAATAACTGCTGTGGCCTGTGTAATCAATTACATTTATCTAAAACATACTTCCTGCCAAAACCAGTTTGGCTCAGTGGATAGAGCGTCAGCCTGAGGACTGAAAGGTCCCAGGTTCGATTCCGGTCAAGGGCATGTACCTTGGTTGCGGGCACATCCCCAGTAGGGGGTGTGCAGGAGGCAGCTGATCGATGTTTCTAACTCTCTATCTCTCTCCCTTCCTCTCTGTAAAAAATCAATAAAATATATTAAAAAAAAATAAAACATACTTCCTTAACTCACTTCATCTAGTTATTTTAGGGACAAAATATAGTGATGGAAAACTCCATATGAAAGCATTATTATGACACTCAGTTTTTCTATGTACATATTACCTTATTTTGGGGACTGCTGTTAGAAACTTGAAACCTACTTGCTTTTCCAGTTGCCAGCTGGATCCTCTCTGAGAGAAAGGTGAAATCAGGCAGGGCCAGGGCTTGACACACAGTGGGCGAGTAGACATTCCAAACCCAGTATTAATGTTATTTGGATTATTTGCTCAGTTTGGTAATCCTAAACACTTTTTTTTCCCAAAATAGATTTATTTACTAAGAATTATTTAGTTTCTGAATAAAAATCACCAATTGTTCCTCATTGGGTTTTTAACACACATCCGTTCTTTTGGGATTCTTCTATTCACCCCAACACTTTAAAACATACAGCTCTTGTTAGCACCAGGAGGGACAGTTAAGGCAGCGAGGTACTTCCTTGGTCTCAGCATCTGGAGGGCTCATGGTCTCCCCTTGAAAGAATGTACATAGTAGGCACTTTCTTAGGTTGGAAAGGCTGTCCCTGAAGAAAACAATTATGCAGAAGAATGCAAATCCAGTTATATTTGGTCAATTATTTGTACCTGATAGCTTTAAAATAAAGTCCCTTTGGTCATAGTCATCAAAGGCTTGCTGGTTGTTTTCAACTGTAAAAAAACTGTCTGGAAAAAGACAATAGGAAAGAGCAGGGTCTATAATGACAGTGCTGTGAGGCTGGGCTGTGCAACCACCTGAGAGCACACAATAGTTTGCTTTTAAAAAAAATCCCACAGTTGGGGTCCTGTATCATTTCAAATAAAATTCCTCCTTGTCCTTAAACTAACCAAAACATCATTGCACCAGATCCTCATTTTTAAAGTGAGGTGTATGTCCTCAGAGTCATGCACCATGTTGCTGGGGAAAAACACACAAAAAACCCTAGGACTTGATTTATTAGCAACATTGATTGCTTTTTACCACACTGAAAGTCTGTGCTATTGTGCAATTCAAAGATGATTCAGAAGTAGGACAGTTGTTGCTCCATTAGGATAGACCCCAAAAATGACTTTTCAGAAACCAGGGCTGTCTTCCGCAGACCCCAACCAGACTCTGGGCTGCTCTGGGGGATGCAGGCCAAGGGCAGCCTCCCAACTAGATTCACAGTGATTCTGGTTTATCTGTTTCTGTGAGCAGCCACATGTGGGGCGGTGGGTGGGCCAGATGTGCCCTCCACTGGGCACACATACACCTTTGTCATTGAGATCAGGGTTCATCTTGGTGACATCTCCTAGGTGATTTCAGTGGCGGCCCTGTAGTTGACTAGGAAAAGGCAGACCTTCTCCAGGCACTCCTCCTCCCTCATGTTCTGGCCCTTGGCGAGCACTTTCAGGAGGTCTGACTTATAGGGTGTTGCATACAGTGCTGCCTGGAAGATCTTCTGCAAGATCCAGCTGTGATGCTTCTTGAGGGCCATTTTGTAGGCTTTGGTGGCATTGATGTGGATGAGGTTGGGGTGGTTCTCGGCCCACTCCCTATTACAGATCTGGAGGAAGACATGGATGAAGCAGAGGCCTCTTCAACCACATCAGCACCATCCTAGCCCCTCTTTGGACCACTCTGCTCCATACATTTCCTTCTTTGCCTCCAGGATATTCTGTATGGTCCAGAACTTGGCCAGGCGGTGTCAATCACAGCTTTAATTTTCATAATGTTGGCACTTAGGTCTGCCTTGATGGGTGTAAACACTGAGGACTCAAGGCAATCAAAGAAGGGTGGCAGGTGGGACACCACCTAGAGCCATGGTTGGCAAACTGTGGCTCGCGAGCCACATGCGGCTCTTTGGCCCCTTGAGTGTGGCTCTTCCACAAAATACCACGGCCTGGGCGAGTCTATTTTGAAGAAGTGGCGTTAGAAGAAGTTTAAGTTTAAAAAATTTGGCTCTCAAAAGAAATTTCAATCGTTGTACTGTTGATATTTGGCTCTGTTGGCGAATGAGTTTGCCGACCACTGACCTCGAGGAAGGGCCCTATCACAATCTGCTTGTCCTTGGGCAGTGGCTTCCGCAGGTGCTCAGCCAGCAGCACCATTTCAGGGTCAAGGCCAGTGTTGATGCCCCAGCCGGAGCATGTCCAGGCCACCCCTCCTGCTATCGCTGTCAATGCTGGGGATGTCACTGCTGCTGCCAGCCAGAGACTCCGGAGATGCCCTCGAGTGGAGCCAATCCTAAACAATTTTATACCTAAAAACCAAGAAATATTACTTTAGAACATGTTTGGTTGGACTTGCAAAATGTCCGATTCATTATCATGACTTGGAAGTGATATGCCAATATTAGAGAGACTTGCTTGGAATAGAAAATGTCCTTATTTTTTTTATGATCCCTAGCACTGCTCCTCCTTGGGTGTGATCCAAGCCGTGACCTCAGACAGCTGACCTACCTTTGATCTTAAATTGATAGGAATTTCTTCAGGATAAACATCTGTTCCATGGGGATGTGGCAGCCAGAAATATTCTGATCCAATGTGACCTTACCGCTAAGCTCTGTGGACTGGGCCTGGCTTATGAAGTCCACACCCAAGGGGCTATCATCTCTACTAGCACCGTGCCCCTCAAGTGGCTTGCCCCAGAACGGCTACTGCTGAGACCAGCTGGCATCAGAGGAGACATGTACGGTTTGTTCTTGCCCTTGGGATTTCTTCCCTTCTTGACCTGAGTGTCCTCTAGTCCCTGACCATGTGAGCATCTATTGTCAATTATGTCTACTTAGAAGTCAGACAGACTCTCAAGCAGAAATGCGTATTATGTGACAGAGCTTGTATATGGCATCTGACTGCAATCTTTTTCAATGCCTTTTGAATTATTCCTTCAGTATTAGATTAGCAACCTGAATTAGAAAAGCAAAAAGAAAAATGAAAAGATTGTTTACACTGGTATCTAGTGGCATCCTTTTAATTTGAAGGACGTGGGTCCACTTAATCAAAAGTTCAGTTAAACCAGGAATTATTAAAATAAAAAGAAATATACATACATGCCTCAAATAATTTATTTTAACTAAAACATATAAATGGATATATATTGATTGATCTTTTGGAGGAGGGTCAAGACCTTTTTCATGAGGCTGAACCTGCTAAATGATGTTACATGTTGTTTCTTGTATGAATAGTATCCGTCATAAATTATTTTTGAGTTTCAGTTTAAATTCTGAGTGAGAAACTTGAAAAACAGTTGTGAAACAATTTGACCGCAGACATTTATTATTTTTCCTAATTTTTTTACATTTGTGTCACCCACACAATTTGATACCACTTTCTTTTTAGCAGCTTATTTTTATAGAATATTTTCAAAGCATTCAACCTACTTTTCAGGGAGCTAATATTTTTTGCATTCATATTTAATTAGCTTGCATAATACTTGATTACATAATTACAGCTACATGTATGATTGGTATAAACAGGACTGTAAAGAATCACAATTGAATTTTGATAGCCATATAACTCAGCTACTTGGAGAAGTACATAGATGTAATATGGACTATCTTACCAACCATGAATGTCATGAGCAGCAGAGAAAATTTAGAATGTCGGTTAATATAGTAAGTCAATTAAGAGACTTCCATTGCTGCTTCACTGACATCGGCTTCTCAACAGAAGTCTTGGAGCAATAAGCTGAACTGGGAAATATTACTCATTGAATGATGATGTTATAGAATAGTGAAATATACATCTCTCAAATTAGGTTGCACTAGAGGCTCAGTGCATGAAATTCACGCACAAGTAGGGTCCCTAGCAGCTGCCAGCTGGGGCCTCCCTTCCCTGGCTGCTGGCTGCCAGCCGGGGCCTTCTTTCGTTCTGCACCGCCCCCTGGTGGTCAGTGCACATCACAGCAAGTGATCGAACTCGCAGTCTCCCAGTCAAACTCCTGAGGGCACAATTTGTATATTAGGCTTTTATATATATAGATAGGGGAATATGTATTGCGACTATGTATAAAGCTCGTTCTGTTATTATTTTTCCTAGGTTTGGTCAATTAGATATACTGAGGAAATAGATAAATTATAACCCTCACTTGGTCTTGTGCTAAAAATAAAGGCTGGAATTTCAGCAGGAAGGAATGGAAAGGATGAAAAATATGCTGAGGGGAATTTCTTTATGTTTGAGTGAATGTGTTTGCATAAACACACCCATAATTTAGCCAATAATAGTAAACATCTGTTAATATGAAATAAAGAAAAAAGTAGACATGAATCCAGTCCTCAAAGGGATTACACTCTAAGGGGATTGAATAGAAATGCTTTCAAATGGCACTCTTATTTGTCTTATTTTATCAGACACTCTCTATTCCTTTTCTTTGCCTTCTTTATAGGGCTCTCCCTGAAGGCCTCCAATATTTAAGTGAGTTCTCTTTAGGAAAAGAAAAAACAGAAATTAATTAAATGACTTTTTTTCTTTTATAGCTGGTCCTTTGGTATCCTGCTTTATGAGATGGTGACTCTAGGTATGTACCTGTATGCAAGTATATTTGAGTGATGGGTGACATATTCTATGAGAAGGGGTTTCTGTTGAATCTCTAAGGTTTGAACTGGGCTGACATGAAATCCTTCTACTCCTTTTAATTTTCTTTTGCTTTCTTTCTCTTTTCCTCAACACTGTACCAATTCCAAGGATATTTTTAAAATCCAAAGGATAAAGGATAATTCCAAGAGTGATCTTGCATAAACACAAAAATTTTGTCTTCAGATTTATAGTTTGTATTCTAGAGGACCCAACGTTCTCTTGCTACTCTCATGCTTTCCCTACCAACAGGGGCACCACCATATCCTGAAGTCCCTCCTATCAGCATTCTACAGCATCTGCAAAGAGGGAAGATCATGAAGAGACCCAGTAGCTGCACACAAACCATGTAAGTGGCTTTTAAGGCCTACTCTTCTCTCATTCCAAATCTTTTTTTGCTCCCTATCAATCATGCCTTTTTAAGAGATCATCCCCAGCTGTCCTTTATGTGCTAATGTACATCCCTATATTAAACTTATACAGTAAAACACATCTGCTCGTATGTCATATATATCATATGTACATATGTATATGTGTGTGTATACATGCGCACACGATGTTGAGGCAACCACTGAGAACTCTGTTAGGAATCCAAATTTGTTTTAGTTCCTTTAGAAGCTTCCAAAATAGGTACGAAGCAGACCAAATACAATGCAAGTACAGTAGTGTTTTACTTGTCTAAATGTCAGTATCAGTCAGACTGCCAGCCTTAGTTCTAATATAGCTGTCATAAAATCCATTGCACAAGAATTATTAATTGGCTCTTATTTAGTATTTAACTTTTAAAAATTACTGACTATCTGTTTTTCCAGCTCTGAGCACATTAGAAGTCAAGCAGTAGAAGGAGGTAGGAGGGAATTTTAAAGACAGGAGAAGGAAGAGCCAATATTGCCAGCAGAATGAGCTAGCTGGTGAACCATGTAGGCGCAAAAAAATGGAAAAAGTAAAAATTACACTCAGTATTTTATGACTAATAAAGTACAAAAAGGGATAGTTATAGAACATACAAAAAGGTTAAATTATTTATAAGAAGGCAGGAGAGAGTATAATATACTAATATACATTTCCATGAAAATTTTTGCTATTTTGTAAAATTTTCAGCACTAAATGGTAAATTCCAAGTAAACATTTACTGTATCAAGCAGATTATACATGTCAACTATCATAACTATAAATATACACAGTATTGTGATACTGGCTGGGTATACTAGAATAAAATTGCTGACAAATATTTCTTGCAGGCTTTCTATGTATAAAGGGCTGTCTTTGATCTGGAGGGAGACACTTAACTGATAAGATTGCTAATCTTGAAGAATTTAACATTGGATGAGGAGATATCTGAAACCAAAAGCTCAGATTCATCTCAGAGTCAAAAAGACATAAGTTCAGTGCTAATCCTGCTACTTTACTATATATTATTTACTTACCTTGAAATAGGTATAATGATAATCCTACCTCAAAGTTATTGTGAGGCTAAAATGAAATAATGCATGCTAAGTTCCACTCCAATGTTTTATATAGTAAGTAAGCTCTTGGTAAATGTTAGCAGTATTATTACAGTGGCATCTTTTACGAAGTCTCATGGTTCAACATTAACACGTGTGGGAAATACAGAGGGCACTTAGGTTCATAAGGTAAAGCTTCAGAGAGGAATTGAGATTTAAAATGATGACCACAGAGAGCATATTCAAGGAGTTGGGCACAGCATGAGCAAAGACAGAGTTGGGTGTTGATAACCACATCTATGGCATAGCGAGACACTGACTTGGCTGGAGGAGAGGGCTTCAGTTAGGCAAGGCCTATGTGGTAGAGAAGCTAGGGGGTAGGATGTCTACTTCATATGGTAGGCAGTGGGAAACCACTGTAGGTTCTTCAGCAGGGATGGGACATGATGAAAGTGTTTGAAAACAGACAGCATTATACATTCTCTAAACTGGATTGAAGAAAAGGTAGATGAAAGGTGGTAAATACTTTATCTAGATTAAGGCAATTTCCTGAAGAAGGTAAATTATAAAGGGGGAAAATGATCTGGATTCATGGAAGAACAAACCCTATTACACTTTCCAAAATTAGGATGAATAATATTATTCCATAACTTCTTATATATTTTTTATAATTTTTTTTAATTTTTCAATTACAGTTGACATACAATATATTAGTTTCAGGTGTACAACATAGTGATTGGACATCTATATAACTTATGAAGTGATCACCTTGATAAGTCTAGTACCCATTTGGAGCCATACATAGTTATTACAATATTATTGACTACCAGTAGCCCTGCGCACGAATCCATGTGCCAGTAGGTTGCTGCCACCCTCCTGTAGCTCCCCCCGCCCTCCCCCATAGCTTGCTGCCCTGCCCCCTCCTGTAGCTCTCTGCCTCCTGCTTGCTTGCTGCCCTGCCCCTTCCTGTAGCTCTCTGCATCTGCTTGTAGTTCGCTGCCCCATCCTCCTGCAGATCTGTGATCTGGTCCTTACACTATCGGTCGTTACTCAATTGGTCATTATGCCTCAGGACGTAACGGATAATTAGCATATTCCTCTCTTATTGTATAGGACTCCCTATGCTGTACCATGACTTCTTATTTTCCTGGTTGTGATATACCTTTTATTGGTAGATAAGTTGTACCAATGGTTTAGAATGCTGCAAGTTAGTAACATTTAAAGATGAGAACACATCTTCTGAAAGAGCTTTTGGCAACAGGATGGGGTTGGGGTGGGGACTGTTCTGTCATAATGATTGTACCCTGAGAAATCTTCAGTCATTCCTATTATTAGAAGGGCCCCATTGAGAAGATGATATTAAGAGATTTAGATTAAAAGCATAAGAGAATGTTAATCTCTGGGAAGAATATAAGAGTCAGGACAATGAGAAGTAGACTAACGAATTTCAGGATTGTTTTTTTAAAATATATTTTATTGATTTTTTTTTTTTTTTTACAGAGAGGAAGAGAGAGGGATAGAGAGTTAGAAACATCGATGAGAGAGAAACATCGACCAGCTGCCTCTTGCACACCCCTGACTGGGGATGTGCCCGCAACCAAGGTACATGCCCTTGACCGGAATCAAACCTGGGACCCTTGAGTCCACAGGCCGACGCTCTATCCACTGAGCCAAACCGGTTTCGGCAGGATTGTTGTTTTTTGTTAATATTTGTTAGGTGAGGAGACATGTTCTTCAGACATTTGCCTTGCCAAGGAAGTCAGTTTCTCTTATTTCTCTTTCAGGTATAGTCTTATGAAGTCCTGTTGGCGCTGGAAAGAGGACAAACGCCCTTCACTTAGAGAATTATGCTCACGCCTAGAAACTGCCGCTCGAACTGCAGATGACAAAGCTGTGTTGCAGGTACCAGAGTTGGTGGTGCCTGAACTGTATGCAGCTGTGGCAGGCATCAGCGTAAAGAGCCTCTCCTACAGCTACAGCGTCCTTTGAAGATCCTGGGCAAGAAACATTTATGGCTGATCATAAACTCTGGGAATTCCTCTAAGAACAGAGGATGCACTTTCCAGTGGGACATAAAGGAAGAAGTGGGACATGGAGCTGGATCTCCCCCTATATTATTTTCCTAGATATGTGAAATGATGCTGGGTGAGACTCTACACACCAGAGTAGAGAAATACAGTTTCATTTATGTTGTCCCATTCCTAAAGAATCAGGGTAGAAGTGGTAGATAATGTCACTGCAAAGAAGGTTTTATAAATCTGAAAAAAAATTTTCTGCGGGGGTCGGGGAGGAGGGATCATGGCACAAATAAGCTGGTACATCCTACCACTGGCTAGTTTCCTCCTGAAACATGCTTTTTATCGAGACTATTATAAGGTCCAGAGAAATTAGAATCAAACGAGGAAATAGAAAGCCCCAAAAGGAATTGATGAGAAAGAAAACTAAAGGTTCTATTTGCTCAGGGATATAGATGTGAACCAAGGTCATCCTTCAAAGAGAAGGTGGAGGGAAGATAGAAAGTTCCACAGTAATGATCCCTTCATGCAGGGCTAGAGGAGAGCCATGAAGGAAAATTTCTGAGTTTCCCCTGGGTACAGGTAAGAGAAAGATGGTCCCCTTTTATATAATGCTGAGGCAAGTGAACCCTGTTTATACTATTTTTACCTAGAAGATGGAGAGGTCATTTGATGATTAAGAACATTCAATACATATTGTTCATCAGGCTAGCTTCCTGGTCCCTATAAGATTAAGGAGACTGAGCCTAGAGTCAGTTAGGAACATGAATAATATACTGTGTGTGTTTAAAAAATATGAAAGGTGGAAACCAAGCAAGAATGCTTAGTAGGCCAGGTCTTTATCAAGGCCTAGCAAAGTATATCCAAGCCAGAAGGATAGTAGTTTCTGATTTTCAATTATCCATTGATACTGTGAAACTTATTCCATTAAATTAATATTTATTGAGTGAAAGTAGGCTCTTCAGATATACAACGGCCAGAATCTCTATAGTAGGAAGGATAAAAGTGAATGGAAGATAGAAAAATTAAATAGATAAATCTACATTGTCTGAAAAAGGATGGAATGGGTATAATACTTATCTCACAGGGTTGTTGTAAGGACTGAAGGAGAATATGTATTTGTATGATATCTGGCATATCATACATGCTCAATAAATGTTAGTTTCCTTTCTTTCCTCTTCCTATTCTAGAATCTTTTATATCTTTTTCTTTTAAAATCTACTGTAGCCAAGAAGAAAACATTGGTCACCAGTCACACTGATGTAGGATATGCCTAAAGACAATGGTACAGTCAATTACCGTATGACTAAAATGTTGAAGTCATCATTTTTGTATGAATTTCTGGATGATGACAGTAATCTCCGACTACTGCAAAATAATGAAAACATCACGATGATAACAATTCAGTTGAACATGTGATCTGTGATTTTAAAGAATTCTCACTCTGGGTACTCTGGAAAGGCCATCTAAGGCTGATGTAGGAAAGATGACTGGCTGTTGAATATTTTGTAGAAGTTAGAATCCTGATGGAGTCATGATGAATCATCTAACTAGATAATGATTCTTGCATATGTAAGAATACCACAATGACTAGTCAGAATTTAAATTAAGTGGCAGTAGAGAGAAGGAAGGTTGAGTGGCTTGGTACTACATAATAAAGTCTTATGGAAACTCATCATTGCTTCTAGGTTCTTCATTTAAGTCAAATTTACACAAGGTTTCTTTAATCATTCTAATATATATAAATATTTTAAATTGAGTGTTAAGGACAACACTGCTAAACATTGTGCTAGGTGATGAATAAATGAAATAGAGCTTTTGATTACAGTCTGAAAAGTAAGATACAAATATATACATATTTGTGTGAGAATTCTTAAATTACACTTTGTGGTAAGTGCTACAAAGAAACATAGGCCCAGCCTGTGTGGCTCAGTTGGTTGAGCATTGGCCCATGCACCAGGAGGTCACCAGTTCCGTTCTGGTCAGGTCACAGGCCTGGATTACCAGCTCAGGTGTGCAGGAGGAAGCCGATTCCCATTGATGTTTCTCTCTCTTCCCCTCTCTGAAATCAATAAAAACATTTTTTTATAAAAGAAACAAATTGGATAGAGGGGAATATAAAATGGGGAGCTCCCTGAAGATACGCCGTTTAAATTGAGACCTTATCTTCCGTCATCTTATTTGATCCTCTCAATGGTTCTATGAGCTTGGCAACGTCGACTGCAGTATAATAATTTGATTTATGAGCAAACAGGCTTCGAGATAGTGACTTAACCGAGGTTAGGTAGAGGGAAGTGTTGGGAATGAATCTCAGGTCTTCTGTCACTCATTTTACTAAATCCCACCTTTTACTAAGTCAAAGGTCATCCATAGACAGGATTACTCTGTGTGTTGGTAAAAGAAGGATGATCAA
Organism: Cnephaeus nilssonii; assembly: GCF_951640355.1. Taxonomy (NCBI): domain Eukaryota; kingdom Metazoa; phylum Chordata; class Mammalia; order Chiroptera; family Vespertilionidae; genus Cnephaeus; species Cnephaeus nilssonii. The sequence continues at coordinate 22,733,717 of NC_137077.1, read as the reverse complement.
TATTATTTGAAATATAGACTGTAAAAGCTCATCCTGTCTTTCCCCATCCTTCAAAACCCATCCCACACGGGAGCATTCCGCACTTCCCCAAGGCAATTCTATCTGGTGGGAAACGAGGGATAACGCATTTGATCTAAGTCACTGCCACGACTCCGCAGGCCACTGAAGACGAACCCTCACTGAAGGAAGGAAGTTTACTATTAAAAGGAACTGTTTTCATCCTATGTGCTTCCAGGATTTCAGACCTTTTGTTTGATGGATTCTTTGTCTCTATTATTTATAGGCTTCAAGTTGCCCGATCACTCGCACTGTCCAAAGGGAGAGCCCCGTTTTAGGTAGAAATCCAGCAGGAGAAAGAGTCGTATCCAGGTCTTACTTTCCGATTTCGGGCTTCAGCTTTACTCCTCCCACCAGTTAACGGGGATCCAGGCCCCGCCCAACTCACAGCCTGCCCCGGGACCCGAAAAGGAAATGCGACTTGCGAACCTTTGTTCCAGGCCCAGAACAAACGCGGCCCTATGTCCACCCTTCTGCGCTTTGGCCGGTATCATGTGATTCACGTAATTCTGAAAATAACATGCTTCTGCCCACACGACAGCGAAGCTGAGCTACCCGCTCCGGTGCGGCCGGGTCTCTCCCGCGACAGGCAGGCAGCCCGGACCGGGGAGGCCGGCGTGGCGCGCCCGCAGTGACGCGCTGTCCAGGGCGCTGACGTCACTGCCAGGCGCCCGGTGGCACGTTGGCCGAGCCTTCGGCGGGCTCTCTGGGGGAGGAAACATGGCTTTGGCCAGCGATTTCTATCTGCGCTACTATGTAGGGCACAAGGGCAAGTTTGGACACGAGTTTCTGGAGTTCGAGTTTCGGCCGGACGGTGAGCGGAGGAGCGGCCGCCCCCGCGGCCACCAGGCGCGGCGCTGGGCCCGGGAAGCGGTGCGGGGAGCCCGCGGGAGGCGGGGCGGGGCGGGGCGGGGCGGGGGTGCGAGCGAGCTGGCGACGGGGGACCCCCGTATAAGTAGGAGCTGGAGACTGCAAGAGGCATCCATTGGTTTTGTGACTAAAAGAGAATCAGTCGGTGTAAATTCACCCGGAAAGGCTCATCCTGGCTGATGCGAACTAACATTGAACCTGCGGTAATTAGCATCCTGGAGTCAGCTCACCGGAAAGGGCCTTAAAGGGCATCCGGTGTGTCCACCTAACGCTTGAACATTTTTAAGAACATCCCTGACAGGCGGTGGCCCGATGGGTGCTTCAGATCCTCCGGTGGCTGATCTTTGGACTACCCATTCATTCATTCATTCATTCATTCTTTCATTGTATTCATTCTGGCGCCATATGTGCGTGTCTAGGAAAAAACGAATGAGACCCCCCGATTTTTAACAATTTGCCCCGCGTCCCGCGGCGTTTTAAAAAAGTCCCGATTTTTGGAAAGAATGCACGACAAGCTAGGGAATGGCGGGAGAACGGGAAGGGAATAATACGGTTTTCGGCGGCCATGTGGCTATCTAGCCAGGATATGAGTTTGATATTATTTTCGTTAATTTTATCATGTTAAACTTTAATAATAACAAATAATTGTTGAGAACTGATTATCGAGAACTGCTTATCAAAGTTCGCATTGTTGATCAGTTGTTAGAATTCGACCACCATTGTTTGGACTTAATGAACAATGGCATTTTTTGGGGATTGGCAACGACGAAAACATTTTGTAACTGTCTCTCAGACGATACGCATCGTACTGTGTGCTAGTAAGCTAGTTAAACAAGCGATGTCATTACAAATCAGCTATTCAGATAACTTAGGTAAGTAATTTATTTCATAAATACATAAATTTTCTTGAATTTAGCAGACAGTACTCGTATTATTTATATTTTATAGTGGCGGCAGAAAGTCTAGCACCGGCCTTGAAAGTGACACTTACGACTTACGTTACGGCAAATTCATGACCTTTTAAACAACGACAGCAATCTACTAAAAAAAATTCACTCAAATGAGAAATATGCCAAAGAATAAAATAATACTATACATAATTTTTTATTTATTATATTTGTAAATTGTACTTATGTTGAAATTTCAAAAAATATATTACAATACTATTTTTGCGTTCTATGAAAATTTATGTTGCTCCATATAGACCAAATTTTTAATCAAGAATCCACCCCCCCCAACCCCCCTCCCCCCATCAATGGGTGTCCCGCTTTACCAATGTTAAAATCTGGTCACCTTAACATAGGATGCATTAAGAGTACAAAAAAGGGGAGTGGTTAGTTCTACCAGGAGGAGTAAGGAAAGCTTCCTAGAGAAGGTGACAGTTGAAATGACTCTTGAAATAGATATTTTTCTTAGTTTCTGCGGGTGGGGTGGGGGGAGGGGGGAAGGGAGGGGAGGGAGGCAGGGTAGCATGAGCAAAGGGCGAGGTAAAACTGCCTGCTGCCCGTAAGGTATGCAGCACTTTTTACCTTTTGCCATCTCTGATTCTTTTTAGAGAGTGTTATTGTATATTGAACGAGAGTGTTATTGTATATGGAACCCTTCTTGCAACAAGGACAGTCCAGCTGCATAGACGTTTCTTTTTTGAATGCCTATTATGTGTTGGGTGACATGTAAATACAAAAATCAAGGGTACAGTAATGAATAAGACTCTTTAATTTCCCACGAGGAATTATGTCATGGTGGGTGACACAGACATGACTGACCATAAATCAGTATGGATATGAAGTACTGTGCTCATGTTTTGGACAAAGTTCTGTGAGCATATGAAAGGCAAATTAGGAAAGGGGAAATCAGGCATTTTAGGCAGAACTCATGGTTAAGGACAAACCTGCAATTACATAGAAACGGTAATCACCTCATTCTCCCTTTGTTTCTTCTACATTTAGCCAAGGAGCCAATTTATATGAATTCTCTGTCCTTTTTTGTTATGTGATACTGTTTTCAGTGCCTTTGTCTATGAGTAGTTTTCAGCTTGTCCATATCACTTTTAGCCAGTCACATAAATTGAGTAGTCTAATATTATTAGGGAAATTTCATGCTAGAATAGTGGTTCTCATTTATCTACCACCACAACATTCTCACACTTTCATCAAAAATAAGTGAGTCACAAACCAGTGATTCCTAAGGGGCTTACCTCATTAGGTTTACCTATCATTTTATTTTAATTTTACCTATCACTGTATTTAATTTTTATTTATTTATTAAATATATTTTTATTGATTTCAGAGAGGAAGAGAGATAGAAACATCAATGATGAGAGAATCATCAATTGGCTGCCTCCTGCACTGCCCCCTACTGGGGATCAGCCGAACTTGGGCATGTGCCCTGACTGGGTTATCCAACCATGACCTAGAGACTCTCCATTCCAATAATTACAGGCTGTTGTTGTTCCTTGTGATTAAGCCCCTGTCCACGCAGCACCTGCCGGGCTTTGCCTTTCATTTTAAAGGATCAGGACCACATTACATGTTTACCTGGGCAACTGACTAGCCATGAGGAGAAGCATGCATCAGGGAGTACAAGTCATGATGGATTAAAATTAAATACAGATCAGTTAACAAACTGGCCAACTTTTATCTAGGAGCAGCACATAGTTTGTGTGCTTCCTAATCACAATTCTAAAATATTAACGTTGTCATTATACGTACATTAATTTGAAGGAAAATGATTAAAAGAACATTTTGGAGTAATGGGAAAGCATGAGTATTGGAAAAAGGTAGAGCTAGATCTGAATCTTGTGTGGCCCTAAGCAAGTTACTCAACTGGGAGTATGTGGGAGAATAAAACCTACCTTTTAAGGTTGTTTTACCGATCAGGTTAAATGCTCTGGGCTAATCAGCACCAATACAGACATAAAAATAAACTTTAAAAGAAATGTTTGTTTCTTTGTCTATGTCTAGATCAAGACATAGCGTAAGAAAATGGGCCCTAAAAATGGCCTTCCCATTATATTGAAAGCATCAAATATTTAAAAATTATATTGAATATTAAAAAAATTATATTGAGTATTTAAAAATTATATCAAAGGCATGGAATATTTAAAAAAGTGACTAGCTTCAACTGCAGCCAACTTACCAGCAATTTTTGAATGTCTACATTCTAGCATTGGTCATATGCTAGGATGGAAGAAATATTAATATAAGTAGTAGTATAAAATGGTGTTTATTTTCAAAATTGCTTACAGTGTCATCTTTATTTTTTTTTTAGCAGTTTTTGCTGTTATAGATTGAATTTTTTTCCACTCCCCACAGGAAAGCTTAGATATGCCAACAATAGCAATTACAAAAATGATGTCATGATCAGAAAAGAGGTACGTTCTTTTGGAATGTCTAAGTTGATACAGTTAGCCATTTTCCTTGTGTCTGTTGAATTTGCAGAAGTATATATAAGGCTGTATTGTAAAGAAGAAGCCAATTTATATGTTGAAAGGGAATTCTGCTTAAATTAGATATAATTGTAGCATCTGTAACAATAAAAGAAGCAATCTGAATATATTAAACTGTATTCCTACATTTGAGCATATCATTTCATTGATTTTATAATTTGTCTTTTTACTCACTATTTAAAATGATAATCATGATTTAAGCACACTAAGAATTTTAAATGCAAGGCTTTAAAGTTAGGGATAAGAAAAAGTTCAAATCACTATGATGTGTACTTTGTCTCTGTTCAATTCAGATTTTTTGTTGTTATCATTAATCACTTGGAGAGATTTGAGTCCCATGTTACCAAGGCAGAATACAGGTTTTAAAAAGGGGCTAAGTGATGTGACGAGTGAAAAGAAAGGGCAAGAGAGTGAAGAAAAATAAGCATGAATGATTCCATCTGATGTTATACTTTGGAATCAGAATTAAATTTTTCTTTGATATTCTCTTTTAATATTTAGGGTTTGTAACTCCATTTTATCATTTCCTTCTGAGTCGTGGGAAGAAATAGAGAGGCATCATGAAATTTTGTTACAACTTATTTTCAGGCTTATGTACACAAGAGTGTAATGGAAGAACTGAAGAGAATTATTGATGACAGCGAAATTACAAAAGAAGATGATGCTTTGTGGCCTCCCCCTGACAGGGTTGGCCGACAGGTTTGTATTTAGTGATTCTTTAAATGCATAAATATTAAAACTGATACTATCATTGTTATGTTTCTCCTTATTTATTTATAATAGACACTCATTGATTCCTTAGTTTTTTATTTATTAGATACCTGGTAAATTTTCTTTTTCTTTTCCTCATTTCCTGTGCTACCTCCTAGCAGTAAAGGGGTTGATATATAGCTCTAAATTTAGACATCTTTCTGAACAGTCTTCTGTAGCCACCCCGGTAAGGTTAGGATGTTTTCACACTGTTGTGAGTACTTTCTATTACATGTTAATTACTTTTTAGGAATAAGTATAGGTATCTGTTAAATTTGAGACTTAAGATTTTCACTGACTTAGTAAAATTTACTTTATAACTTTGAAAACTCTTATTTGCATCTCTTGCCCCAGAGAGGGATTTGATTGGTTTGTTTAAGTTGACCGCTGCCTTTGCCTCTCATACTCTCTTCAGAGTAACTGATGTATCTCAGAGGCCTTCTGAAGAGTTCTGAAGGCTGATTTCACTCAGTAGAAAGACAGTTTGATTCCTGAATTGGGCTTTTCAACTCTTGGATAAAAGAAATATGAACCTTGGAGGAAGAAACATTTAATTACACTTGTTTGTAACACCTTCGACTAGAAGAAAATGTGGAGAAATCTTAACAGATATTGACCCTCTGTAGCAGTAATTTAACTCTTCTATTTAAAGAAACATTATTTAGGAAGCAAGCATAATAGTTAATAGTATTTATGCACTGAAAACACTTTTAAAAAGTAAATTTAGATCTGTTTGTTTATGCATATGTGCATATGTACAAAAAACAGACAATAAGTAGTAAACTGTTTATCTCCTTTAAACTCAGGGAGAATCTAGTTTATCTACCCACTTGAGGATGTGGTCTTGTGTTTTGGTTATTGGGGAGGATTAATCATGCTTCAGAAATTGTCTGTTGGTCTTTAAGTCAAAGATTTTATGATTGTTTGAGAATCTTAGTTAATTCTCCATTTTGTGTGTGCTATAAATGGCATAATCAGGTCTTCTGATCAGTCTTCAGTGGCATCTGTTTTTAACTTGAAAAATGACCACAGCCGAAGCCGGTTTAGCTCAGTGGATAGAGCGTCAGTCTGTGGACTGAAAGGTCCCAGGTTCGATTCCGGTCAAGGGCATGTACCTTGGTTGCGGGCACATCCCAGTAGGGGGTGTGCAGGAGGCAGCTGGTAGATGTTTCTCTCTCATCGATGTTTCTAGCTCTCTATCCCTCTCCCTTCCTCTCTGTAAAAAATCAATAAAATATATTTAAAAAAAGAAAAAAAAGAAAAATGACCACAGATACAGCCTCTTAATTGTTGGTTTTAGGTTTATAGATAAAATATAGAGAAAAATTTATATAATAATTATGGCACACTGGGAACATCTACATTATGTTATGTTTAATTTAATAGTTTTTAATTTTAATGTTTTGTGAAGTCAAAGAATATCAATCTTTCAGTCTTACAGTCCAGGATTCAAATATCAGTTCATAAACAAGTTTTTTCCTATGTTTTCTGAGTCTTGGATTTCATGGTTGTAAAAGTAGTCTAATAAAGCCTACTTGATAAGTGTATTTTAGGGATTACAGATAATATTTGTACTAAAGTAGTACTATTATTAATATTATGCATTTTATTTTTAGAGCCTGGTAAAAAGGTAAATGTGTTTTTATTATATTATAAATAAGCGTACAACCGTATATTATTTTTACAACATTGTGCTTCAAAATGATGCCTTTAGTGTTTACTTGATATAATAAGAAATAATTATGTGTCACTCTTAAGTATGTCATTCATTTTTTAGTATATTTATTAGATCTCTGGAGAGTAATTTTGGTTAAGTCATAATACTGGGGGACTCTTGTGCAGATGTTGAAGTTTTTATTATTTTATTTTATAGACACAGTTTATGTCTAACAGATTATGCCCCACCCTCCCCCTTCTCTATTATTGTTAGAAAACCTGCAGTTAAAATTGGGACCCCCATGGTATCAAGAATATAGATATCTCTAGGATGGATTTTTATATTATATTTCTTTATTTTCTTTAGGAGCTTGAAATTGTAATTGGAGATGAGCACATTTCTTTTACTACATCAAAAATAGGTTCTCTTATTGATGTAAATCAGTCAAAGTAAGTATGATAAAGCATTTTCACTAATTGATAAAATTTATTAGAGAGGTTCATTTTAGAACTATAGTGAGTTTGCTAAGATTATTTCATTGGCACTCTGTTTATTATACAGATGTAATTCTGATTTTTATGTCATTAAAGACTTGCTGTCAAAGAAGATAACAGTGTATTTATTGATTTACAAAAAGAAAATCTTAATGTGATAACTATGCATAATAATGCCCTACTTTTAAAAAAAATCGGGACACTCACAAAATTTAAAAGAAATTCTTATTGGATATCAGCCTCCTTAGCTCCACATCACATCATTCTCCTCCTTGGATTTAATCTTCAGATGAATAAAATAAAAAAAATCCAGTATAGTTTAATGGCATTAGCTATGTATGTCTTCCCAAGTTGTGTTTCCCTGTCTGTCTTTGCCTGAAAAATCCCTCTGCCTCCACTTCTTTCTTTCCACTCTTTACCTTTATTTTATTTTTTTCACTCTTTACCTTTAAAATATCCTCCTGGTGTCCTTTTTTTCCTATCACTCTAAATTGTAATAATTTATTTGTTTGCTTTACTGGTTTGTATGTAAACTCCATGAGAACCTTGTGTATCTCCAAAATTAGCACAGTGCCTGGCACATAATAGAGGCTTTATGAATATTTATTAGAGGAGAGAGGAATGAATGCCTAATAACTATCTGGTATAAAAGGCTATGTTCATAAAGACTGACCAGATACTTTTAAACTATCAAATTTATTTTCCCATAGTTGGTGAGGATGTGGCATTCATACCCTACTGGGATTATAGATTGGTTCATGTTTTTTTAGAAAGCAGTTTAATAATTTGCTACAAAAGCCATCAATATTTTGTTAAATTTTCACCCATTTTCATTGTAGTAATTTCATTTCTGAGTGTCTATTCTGCGAAAATATCCTCAAACTAGAGGCCCGGTCCACAAAATTCGTTCAATCAGCCCGGTGCACAAAATTCGTTCAATCAGCCCGGTGCACAAAATTCGTTCAATCGGGGCGGGGGTGGCGGTCCCTCAGCCTTGCCTGCACACTCTCATAGTCTGGGACCCCTCAGGGGATGTCTGACTGCCGGCTTAGGCCTGATCCCCATGGGCCCGGGGCTCTTGCAGTCTGGGACCCCTCACCCCTTACTGCCTGCCTGCAGCTGAGTGCACTGACCACCAGGGGGAAGCTCCTGTGTTGAGCATCTGCGCCCTGGTGGTCAGTGCGTGCCATAGCGACCAGTTGTTCTGCTGTTCAGTCGATTTGCATATTAGGGTTTTATATAGGATAATGAAAAAGCTTTATTATTTATAAAGATGGTGCCCTGGCTGGTTTGGCTCAGTGGATAGAGCATTGGCCTGTGGACTGAAGGGTCCCGGGTTCAATTCCAGTCAAGGGCACATGCCTGGGTTGTGGGCTCAATCCCCATTAGGGGGTGTGCAGGAGGCAGCCAATCAATGATTCTCTCTCATCATTGATGTTTCTTTCTCTCCCTCTCCCTTCCTCTCTGAAATCAATAAAAATATATATAAAATAAAATAAGGTCATTAAACCCTTATTTATAATTGGAAAAATGTCCAAATGTCTAATGAGATAATTGTTAAATTGATTAAAAATTATTTGTGAGTTTTTTTTAATGTAATGGGAAAAGTAATGTTAAAAAGGGCACAGGGAATAATTTGCCCTAGCTGGTTTGGGTCAGTGGGTAGAGCTTCGGCCTGTGGACTGAGGGTACAGGGTTTGATTCTGATCGAGGACATGTACCTTGGTTGCAGGCTTAATCCCTGGCCGTGGTTAGGCACATGCAGGAGTGTCTCTCTCACATCCATGTTTCTCTATCTCTCGCCATCCTTCCACTCTAAAAATCAATGGAAAAACATCCTCAGGTGAGGATTAACAATAAAAAAGGGCACAAGGATTATTTTAATTATTAAAGAAAATAGAGAAGCACCAAAATGTTTATAGTTACTCTGTGAAAAGTGACATTATATAGTATTATGAATATTATTTTTTTCCATCTTTATAATTTTATCTGCTTTATACATTTTTGTGATGCATTGCTATTATAAGAAAATAAACACTTTAAATATGAAATGAATACTGATGAGGAAAACTTTTATTTTTTCTCTTACAGAAAAGATAGAGATGCATTCCTTTAATTTGTTTTAGATTTTTGTTTTGTTTTAGGAATTAATTTATAGAATTATGTTGTTGCATTTTAGGAACAAAAAAGTAACTTTTATCTTTTTCAATTTTAGGGATCCTGAAGGCCTTCGAGTATTTTACTATTTGGTACAGGACCTGAAATGTTTAGTTTTTAGTCTTATTGGATTACATTTTAAGATTAAACCCATCTGAATTATGTTTTTGAAGCTATTTTTATATTTAATTAAGGGATGAATAAGGGAGGGTTTATTTGTCATTTATAATATTGGGATTTTTATGAATGTGAAGCAAACATATTTTTTTGTATGCAAACTGAAAATAAGAAAATACATAAACAGTATTTTTACTTGTGTCCAAGAGAGTTGGACAGTCCCCACACACATTGAATTCTGTAAATAAAAGCCACCTTTTGTTGAAATTTTGCTTCAATAAAACTTAACAAACCTGTATGGAGAGTGATTTTTTTCAGGAGACTATGTCTATTGCCATTTAAAGATAATAAAAAATTGTTGTAGGAGTTACATATATTGGCAGAAAGTAGGAATATGTATCCAGAATAAAGGGATCAGACACATTACAGGCAAAAAATTAAAAAAAAAAAAAGAATAAAGGCAATTGTAGATCTTCCCTTATTTCTTTCATACTTGATGGGATTTAAGGTTTTGGTAATTATAGAGATTGTTCACAGAAGGCTCTGGGTTTTTTTTTTTTTTTTTTTTTTTTACCTTTATCACAGATTCTTAGGGATTATTCACATGTAAATGTTTTTAGTATAAGCAGTGATTTCCTCAAGGTAAAGTCAGTATCCTAAGTTAGGCACATCTTTTATTATGCCCTTATTCCTTATTTCACAAATATATATTTTGTGTCTCTGTTGGAACTAAATGAGTTCTTAGCTTAAAAAATTATTAAAAATTTAGGCTTAAATGTGTACCTATATATTTATATTTTAACTCCCAATGAGCACAGGTCCCACTCATATTTCCCAGTTCCCTTCAGCCTTTGCCTGATAGACTTGACCTTTCATTTCTTCTCCTGTCAGTAACCATGCCCTAGTATTCTGTTATTCTTTAAAAATGTGTAGTCCTGTTAGTAAGAACCACCTGCCCCAGGGACCAGTCGGGCCTGACCTTAAGGTGAAGAATTAGTCTCAGCAGTCTTGCTGGGACTCCTGAGCAGCTAGACGAGAGCAACTCTGTCCAGTAAACTTTGAGATTATACAAATGTTCTGTGATGTGCAGTCTACTAATGGCCATTAGCTACTACGTGTGGCTACTGAGTATTTGAGATTTGTCTAGTGTAACTGAGTTTATAGTCCTATTTAATTAGAAGACATTTTTTCCAACATTGTGTTATGAAAAATTTCAGACATAGAATTATAAAATGAACATCCATATGCCAATCTAGATTCTATAATTGAATTTTTAAAACTAGCAAGTCTTACAATAAATCATATCCTGTTGCTGATTTTTCACTTAAGGATAGAATAACTGGTATAATTGGTGCCAATAGATGACTTTTCTTTAGTGCTATTTAATGTTGGCTAAATTTAGTCACATGTGGCATGTGGCTACCCTTTGGACAGTGTAGCTCTAGAGCATGGCTTGGTAGCCTGTTTGCCATGGAGTGCTCTCTGGTCCTTTACATTGCATGAAAATGCATGGCCATCTTCACAGTTGCCATGGAAAGTCACCTGATCTCCACTGTGCAAGACCACTTGATCACCTTCAGTTCCCTTTCATGAAAATAAACATTTCTGCTCAAGATGTAGACCTCGAGACTTCAAAAGAGAGTCCCCCTTGCATCTTGGCCACCGGCACGCCATCCACACTAAGGAAGACCTGGAAACTTCGGGGCCACGTGAGCCATGGCCACAGCTGCATCGTCCAGCACAGGAAGCACCCCAGGGGCCGAGGTAATGCTGGTGGCTTGCATCATCACAGGATCAATTTCAACAAATGTCACCCAGGTTACTTTGGGAAACTTGGTATGAGACATTACCTCTTAAAGAGGAACTAGAGTTTCTGCCCACCTGTCCACCTAGATAAACTATGGACCTTGGTCAGTGAGCAAACTCGGTAAATGCCCCAAACAAGACTGGAGCTGCTCCTATCATTGATGTGGTGCGATCAGGCTACTTCAGAGTTCTGGGGAAGGGACAGCTCCCAGAGCAGCCTGTCGTTGTGAAGGCTAAATTCTTCAGCAGAAGAGCCGAGGAGAAGATTAAGGTGTTGGTGGGGCCAGTGTCCTGGTAGCTTGAAGCTACATAGAGAGAAGTTCATTAAAATTCCACAAGTGAAAAAACAAAAAACAGATGTAGAACTCAATGGATATGCAGTATAAAATCATTTTATAATTCTCTTAACACTTAGCTGTCAGGAAAAAGGGAGAAACAATCACTCTTTGAACCACGTGTAGGCCCACAATTTTTTTTTCCTTTTTAAAAAATTTTTTAAAATTTCTTTATTGATTAAGGTGTCACATATTTGTCCTCATCCTCCCATTCCCATCCCCCACCCCTCCCCACGGATGCCCCCACCCTCCTGTTGTCCCCAACCATTGGTTAGGCTTGTTTGCATGCACACAAGTCCTTTGGTTGATCTCTCTCCCCTTTACCCCACCCAACCCCTACCCTCCCTCTGAGGCCCGACAGTCCCATCGATGCCTCCTTGTTTCTGGGTCTGTTCTTGTTCATCAGTCTATGTTGTTCATCATTTCCCCTAGATGAGTGAGATCATGTGTTACTAGAAATATACTTATAAGAACCGAATGTGAGACGAGCAATAGTTATGCTGACAGGCAAATGAATCAGTCTGTAGTAAGTTTCTTTCTGGACCAACAGTTCTTTTGAGACCCGATTTCAATGTCCACCAGTTCCTTATGTGTACATATCGGCACTGACTTTTCAGCTCTGGATGGTGGACAAATGGTGGTAATGCAGGTCTGACTCCCTCTGGTTTGGTCTCGCCCGGACCCAGGGGCACGGCTTCACCCGGACTCAGGGGCGCGCGGCCTCACCCGGACCTGGGACCCAGCATCAACCGGGCCCCGGGGCGCGTGGCCTCACCCGGACACAGGTGTGTGTGGCCTCACCCGGTCCCGGGATCCAGCCTCACCCGGACCCAGGGGCGCGTGGCCTCTCCCGGACCCAGGTGCGCACGGCCTCCCCCGGGCCCGGGATCCAGCTTCACCCGGACCCTGGGGCGCGTAGGCCCACAATTTTTGGTTGCTCCTAAATATAATCTTTATTCTGTGGTTCCAGTTGAATAAGATTACCCACTCAAGACTAAGCAAGGTTGGGGAGAAATAGTTCTTAATTAAAAAAATCTTTAACATATTAATACTTTGTCCCCATTCTCTAACTTCTCTGTACTGCCTATTTATTTATACTCTATCCCCACTGCCTACTAAGTTCTTATATTTACAGGGAATTCATACAACTTAACAAAAGGAAGATAAACAACCCAATCAAAAAGTGGGCAACTGACCTAAATAGATGCTTTTCGAAAGAAGATATAAGGAAGGCCAAGAGACATGAAAACATGCTCAAAGTCACTAATCATCTGAGAGATAACAAATCAAAACGACAATGCGGTACCATCTGACACCTGTCAAAATGGCTATCATCAACAAATCAACAAACGACAAGTGCTGGAGAGGATGAGGAGAAAAAGGAACCCTCGTGCACTGTGGTGGGAATGCAGACTGGTGCAGCCACTGTGGAGAACAGTATGGAGTTGACTCAAAAAACTAAAAATGGAACTCCCATTTGACCCAGTGATCCCACTTCTAGGAATATATCGCGAGAATCTAGAAACACCAATCAGAAAGGATATATGCACCCCTATGTTCATAGCGGCACAATTCACCATAGCTAAGATTTGGAAACAGCCTAAGTGCCCATCAGCAGATCAGTGGATTAGAAAACTATGGTACATCTACACAATGGGATACTACACTGCAATAAAAAAGGAGTTCTTACCATTTTCAGCAGCATGGATGGAACTGGAGAGCATTATGCTAAGTGAAATAAGTCAGTCAGAGAAAGATAAATATCACATGATCTCACGCATTTATGGAATGTAATGAACAACATAAACTGATGAACAAAAACAGATCCAGAGACAGAGAAGCATCTATCAGACCGTCAAACCTCAGAGGGAAGGCAGGGAAGGGTGGGGGTAAGGGGGAGAGATCAACCAAAAGACTTTTATGCATGCATATAAGCCTAACCAATGGACACAGACAACAGGGGGGTGAGGGCATGAGTGGGGGGTTCAGGGGGCAATGGGGGGATAAGGACACATACTATGTAATACCTTAATCAATAAAAAAAATTATTCCATCAAAACACACACACACACACACACACACACACACACACACACACACACAAAAACAAAATTGGTCATTATGATAAATGTTTTATATTGTCTCTGATTTTCTTATACCTGTTTGAACTGGCTCTTCCTTGATTGTAAGCTGCTGCTAGATGATGATCATTAAAAATTGAATTTTGTGTAACGTTAGTTTTATGAGAAATGGATTTTATAGTACTTGGGTCAGCAGATAATTGTCCCCACTCCAATGTTCCATAATAAAGAGCACCTTTGCAATAAGCAAACTTCTATTCCAAGTGTTGGTTCAGCGCCCCCTCCCTCCTTTTGCCCCTTCATGGGGTTAGTGTCACTACTCAGCATCTAGCACAGTCTTTTCCACATAGTAGGTGCTTTGTAAAAGTTTATTGAACTGGTTGTCTTACTGCCTTCAGATTATTTGTCTTTGTAACTTAGTCTGAGATGGGAGATTTTAATTTCTATTGATATGGAAACCTTTCAATTACCATGAATTTTGCATATGTGCATAGTTATACTGCATATTCGAACACACTGGTCAAGGTTGTGTCTTGAATGTGGCCTAACTGTGATCCTGATTTCCCATGTATAGTGTCAGTAGAACAGTTTAACCTTGATCAACCAAAGCAACAAATACAGCACAGCAAAGAGGACTGGTGAGAAATGAGATGATCTGGCAGGGTCTATGCTTCTATTTTATTTGCTTATATATTTTTATTTTGAGTTTCTGGGTTTTGTGCCTCTGCTTCTTAAAACTAAGAGTGCAGGCAGACATTTCAAGTTCATTCAAGTGGACATTTTAAATATGAATATAAATGATAGCTGAGATCATCCTATATAATAAAAGGCTAACATGCAAATTGACCAACGGAGGAATGACTGGTCGCTATGACGTGCACTGATCACCAGGAGGCAGACGGTCAATGCAGGAGCTGCCCCTTGGTGGTCAGTGCGCTCCCACAGAGGGAGCGCCTCTCAGCCAAAAGCCCTGAGCCGGGCTCACAGCTGGTGAGCACAGTGGCGGTGGCAGAAGTTTCTCCTACCTCCGCGGCAGCACTAAGTATGTCCGACTGCCATCAGTCACACATCCTCTAAGGGCTCCCGGACTGCAAGAGGGCGCAGGCTGGGCTGAGGCCCCCCCCCACCTCAAGTGCACGAATTTTGTGCACTGGGCCTCTAGTTTTATATAACCTATTAGACTACTTTATTTTGATTTGAAATGTGTGAGACTTATGCTATAAATTCAACCTCTGATCCATATGATTTTTTTTCAAAGACTTTTACTTGGAGCAGTTTTAGCTTCACAGCAAAATTGAAAGGAAGGTACAGAGATTTCCTGTATCCCCCTTCTCCCCCACACGTACATAGTCTTCCCCATTATCAACATCTCCCACCAGAGTGGTACATTTGTTACAGCTGGTGAACCTTCACTGACACATAATGATCACCCCAAACCCATAGATTACACTAAGGTTCATTCTTGGTGTGTATTCTATGGGTTTGGACAAATGTATAATGACATGTATCTCCCATTATAGTATCATACAGTGTTTTCACTGCTCTTAAGGCTCCTGTGTGACACCTATTCATTACTCCCTACCATCAGCCCCTGGCAACCACTGATCTTTTTACTGTCTTCATAGTTTTACCTTTTCCATGATGTTATTTAGTTGGAATCATATGGCATATTCAGATGGATTTTTCACTTAGTAATTTTTATATATAAAAGCCTAAGCGACTGAATGACCGAATGACTGGTCGACCGGTCACTAACATGCACACTGACCACCAGGGGACAGACTCACAAGATCGGGCCTGTGGGGATTGGGCCAAAACTGGCTATCCGACATCCCCTGAGGGGTCCCAGATTGCGAGAGGGTGCAGTCCAGGCCGAGGAACCCCCACTGGTGCATAAATTCATGTACCGGGCCTCTAGTATACATATAAGTTTCCTCATGCCCTTATGGCTTGATAGCTCATTTATTGTTAGTGCTAAATAATGTTCTGTTGTCTGGATTTATCACACTTTACCCCTCCACCTATGAAAGGACATTTTAGTTCTGTGGTTGCTTCCAGATTTTGGCAATTGTGAGTAAAGCTGCTATAAACATGCAGGTTTTTGAGTAAATTTTAAGTTTACTGACTATTTTAATAATCGGTTTTCTAGCATTGTGTGGTAATGAGCTGGAATAGAACCCCCCCCCAAAAAAAAAATTAATAAAAATAAACAGGAAAGGTAAATGAGTGCTTTGAGGGTGAGGTTAGCATCTGAACTATGTGATACTTTGGCAAGAATATTGAAGAATCAAATTCTTAATTATGGCACTGCTTCACAGAACTATTTTTCTTTTCACCTGTGAATAGACTCTATCCCTTAGTTGCACAAAACCCAAATAGACATTTGAAAATCCTTTTGGCCATTGTTATTATTATTTTTTTGTTAATCCTCACCCAAGGATATATATATATATATATATATATATATATATATATATATATATATATATATATATATGTATTTTTTTTTTCATTTTTAGATGAAGGGAGAGTGGAAGGGAGAGGGAGAGAAGAGAGAGAGAAACATTGATATGAGAGAGATACATCAATTGGTTGGGCTCCTCCTCCGCCCCCCTCCCCTAATGCCCTGACCAGGGGTTGAGCCTGCAACTGAGGTACATGCTCTTGATGGGAATTGAAACTGGGTGAACCCTTCAGTCCTCAAGCCGATGTTCCAGCCACTGAGCCAAACTGGGTAGGGCTGGCCATTATTTTTTCATACTTACTTCTTGAGGTTGCCCTCTCATTTAGCTACTTAGAAATTGGAGGAAAGATGGTTGTTTGACTGCTAAAGGCAAGGTAGGACAATTCAGAGGATTGTAACTCTCCAATAGTAAAATAGCATTTATTTATTTATTATATTTTTAATTTTTATTTATTGAATTAATTGGAGGTGACATTGATTAATAAAATAATATAGGTTTCAGGTACACAATTCTATAATACATCTTATGTATATTGTGTGCTCACCACCCCAAATCAAGTCTCCATCATTTATCCCCTCTTTGCCTTCTACCTCCCCCAACCCTTTCCTCTAGTAATCACCATATTTGTTGTCTGTATCTATGAAGGTTTTTTAAATTTATTTGTTTGTTTAATCTCTTCAAAGACAAGAAGGACAAAGGAAGTAGCTAATTATGGGAACAGGAAACCTCAAACAAGAGGTCTTTTGTGGTTTTAGAGCCAGGAAATTTAGTATTGCTCAGTGGCATAAAGGTCAGGTATTAGTATTGCTCAGTGGCATAATAATTAGAGCCAGGAAATTTAAATCGCTCAGTGACATAAAGTTCTCACCATGCAGGTGAGAACCTGGCCAGGTGAGGCTACTGCTCCTAATAGAATGATGTAGTCCATCTTTTCTGAGGGAGCTGGTGGTTATTCTAGACATCGTTTACTTCAGCCTAGGACAGGAAGAACAGCATGATGCTGTGAAATGATAAGCCACTGAGGTTTGAAGGTGTGATCAGAAAGCTTGAAGATACCACTATGAGCTATGTGCGCTTGATGAAGTTAACAACGTCAGGAACAAATGTGTAAAACATGTGGTTTCCCAAGTGAAGAAGAATCTTTACAGCAAAGCAGCAATTAAATAAATAAATGAATGCTTTATATACTCATATTATGTTTGCATAAGTGTGTTTTGCACAAAAGTGAATTTGGAAGGCAGTATAAGAACATTTAAAATATTCTTGCCCAACCATCATGGCTCAGTGGTTGAGCACTGACCTGTGAACCAGGGGGGTCATGGTTCGATTCTGGTCAGGGCACATGCCTGGGAATGTGGGCTCAATCCCCAGTAGGGGACATGCAGGAGGCAGCTGACCAGTGCGTCTCTCTCATCATTGACAGTTCTCTTTCTCTCTCTCCTTCCTCTCTGAAATCAATGAAAACATATATAAAATAAAATATTATTAAAATTCTTCACCTTTCTGTTTTATTTACAAGTGATTGTGATGAAGTTTTGTGCTAACAGTGGTTGTGATACAGTTTGGTGCTTCCAATTTCGTGTGTTTAATGAAAGGGCCATACTAGGAGTTTCAGTTGGGTCTGAAGTTACTACTATTCTCTTCTGATGCTGGTTGTCTCCTCATTTAGGAAGAAATCTGTTGTGGTTTTTTTTTTGTTTTTTGTGTTTTTTTTTTTTTTCAGAATCAGAGCTTAGGAAAACAAACAAATGAACAAACAAACAAACAAATCAACCCAAAACAACTAGAGCTTAGAGGTAGCTGCTACACAGTTTGGGTCTTTGATCATTAATCTCATTCTATATCTCTCTAAAACTATGAACAATCTAGATTTTGTAGTCAGTTTCTCTTCACTTGAACCACCTTGTTTATCAAGTGCATGTGTAGGCAGCATATCTCTCTATGTGCGGCAGTGACGATAATGAACAAGACGATGCGGTACTCACCTTACGGAGTTTATATAGAGGGGACAGACAACTCTGTACATGTGAAAATGTGTTCCACACCAGTGGTTCTGTGGAGCACACCGTGCCTTTCCCCACCCCCTCCCCCCCGGGACGTTTTCCTGGCCTCTCTCTCCTGAGCTCCAAGGGCCCTTCTTTCACCTCCGTCACTTTTATCCTTAGTTCATGTCTTTCATGGCTCACCTCTTCTACCTCTGTGACTTCCTAAATAAACATTCTCTTATCGTTTTGGAGGGAAAAACATGTTCCCCCCACCTGTGTGTCCTCCATCATGAGACCTACCCACTCTCTCAGCAGCTCTAAGGATGCAAATGAAATCGAAGAAAGGCTCACACTTGGCCAGTACGGCTCAGTTGGTTGGGAAGGGTTACAGTAGGGGGCCTGCAGGAGGCATTCTTACATAGATGTTTCTCTCTCTCTCTTCCTCTCCATTCCCCTCTCTCTAAAAATCAATAAAAAACAAACAAAAGAAAAACAAAAGAAAGGCTCAACAACATCAGTGTTTCCAAGGGCAGTAAGATATAAATAACCAGATCTGAGGTCACAGAATGTGTTTTTTTTGTTTTTTTTTTGAGAGATAAGCAGTATGTTGCCACATGTTTCCCAGATCCTAAATCGTATTAATGTGTCCTCCCCAAACCCCTCTCCCCAACACACACACTGTATTTCAAGCACCTGCACCCTAAACCTGCCACATTAGGGTAGAGAACCTAGCTCAGTGTCAGAATTTCTGGATTGTAGTCCTGCCTTGGGAGAGATAGAAAAGAAGAGCATTTACTTATATTGAGGTCTAAGAAATCCTATCTGTAATGCTTATCTCACTGAATTTTTCCAAGTCTTTGAAGTGAGTGCTACTCTTATTAAACATACTAGAGGCCCGGTGCATGAATTTGTGCATGGGTGGGGTCCCTCGGGGAGGCCTGCGGAGATTGGCCCAGCTCATGCCCCCAGCCTTGCAGCCCCATAGCCCCACCTGGCACCCCTCCTTGGCCTGGCACTGCCCTCTCACCTGCTCCACTATCCTGCCTGCAGTGAGATTGATTGGGGCTGGGCCCCCTGTGAGGCTCCCTCAGTGCCTGGCAGCCCCGCCCCCCCCCACCCCTGGTCACCATCTGCAGGGTGATCTGCAGGGTAATTGGGCCCCCGTTAGCACCCACCTTGGCCTGGCTCCTCCTGCTCACTGCTCCACCATCCTGCTGCAGTTCCAGTCTCTTTGGGGCCCACTGGGGCCGGCAGCACCTCCACTGACACCCACTGCCAGCGCTGCATTGCTGACACCCACCATGTTCTGTGCTGCCCCCTGGAGGCCAGCACATGTCATAGTGAGCGGTCAAACTTCTGATTGAACTCCCAGTCAAACTCCCAATCGAATGATTGCCTGAGGGGACAGTTTGCATATTAGGCTTTTATTATATAGGATGATAGTGCCCCGGTGCATGGATTTGTGCACATTGAAAGGAAATTAATTGGAAGGTGGCTGGCGGGGTGAGATTGGGTGAGATGGCCACCCTGGAGCTAACCTCCCACAGTCCCTCCCTGGCATCTGTGGAGTGAGCAGGGTCCCTCCAGCAGGTGGGGTCCCTTGGCCTGGCCTGTGGGGATTGGGCCAAAACCGGCTCTCCTACATGCCCCAAGGGGTCCCGGAGTGCAAGAAGGCACTCTACAAAGTTGCTGTCGTACAGGCTATGGAACGCAAATGTAAGTGTGCAGTAAACCAGATTCGGGGCTGACAGTGCCCCAGGAACAACATAACCTATGGCTGAAGGTGTAATTGCACAGCCACGCGAGGAATCAGGCTCCCTCCTCCTTAGTTTCAGGGTGTGTCACCCGAGAACCTCCTCTGCCAAGTCACTGCAGCTTGGCAGCTCCTGCATTGAGCATCTGCCCCCTGGTGGTCAGTGTGTATCATAACGACCGGTCAGATGGTAGGAGAGACACCTTTTATATATATAGATGAGAAAACTAAGATTTGGAGTGACTTGTTGAAAATGTTATTGCTAGGCAGGATTTGAATCTTGGATTTCAAATAATAATATTTCACACTTAATGAGAGCCTGCTATATATTTGCCAGTTCTACTTAGGCTCTTTATATGATCTATCTCATTTTATCCTCACAGCATCCTTGGAAGGCACATATTACTGCTTCACTGATGAATTTGAAGGCTTAGAGAAGTAAGTGACTTGTTGCAAGTCACACATAGAAGCTAGGACTGGCATTTTAAGCCAGATATTCCTGTTTCCAGAATTCATGCTTTGTGGCAAAAGGTTTGTTAAAAATCCAGGCCCTGATGAATTCATAGTCTGTATTTTAGTCAGTCAGGCCTGATGGAAACAAGGGTCAAGAACTAGCAATAACCTGTCTTTTGGCAAGTCAGTTAGCCTCTTAGGATTAGTTTCTTAATTTGTAAAATGGGTGCAATAAGAAATAGCTGTCAGCCCTAGCTGGTTTGGCTCAGTGGATAGAGCATCGGCCTGTGGACTGAAGGGTCCCAGGTTCGATTCCAGGCAAGGGCACATGCCTGGGTTGTGGGCTCGATCCCCAGTGTGGGGTGTGCAGGAGGCAGCCGGTCAATGATTTTCTCTCGTTATTGATGTTTCTGTCTTTCTCTCCCTCTCCCTTCCTTTCTGAAATCAATAAAAATATATTAAAAAAAAGAAGTAGCTGTCAGCATTGGGAGGTTTCAATATGCTTCTACACACAGTATGTTTGATGTACTTATATACACAGTAGGTTCTCCAATAAATGATAGCGTCTCTCTCTGCCACCTTTCTACAACCATTCTGCTTCTTCCACTCTAACTTCCTGTCTCTCCTCAGCAGAACTTCCTTCCTTTTCTCCTCCCTCCCTCCCTCCTTCCCTCCCTCCCTTCCTCTCTCCTTCCCTCCCTCCTTCTTTCCTCCCTCCCTCCCTCCCTCCCTCCCTCCCTCCCTCCCTCCCTCCCTCCCTCCCTCCCTTCCTCCTCTTATTTATTTATGGCATTAGGATAGAGGGCCAGGGATCTTCTTTCTCTTTTTTGAGCTTGACAAAGCCAATCCAAGGTTAGGGTAAAGAAAGAAGAAAATGCCCAGCATCAGGTATTCCTGTAATATCCAGGCTCTACCCATAACATCTTGCTTACATTATTGAATGAAATTCATGTCTGGGAGGTATTTCAGCTACTTGCTGCACGTGATGACAAGTGGCAGGCCTTGGTAGTGATTCAGAGATTAAGGATTACATTGGATGGAGGACAGAAGTTGAGGGCCAAACCCTGGGCAGCATAACCTAAACGGGGTCCGTACATTCAGTAGACGGGGTTTGGAATTAGTTTGGAGGGGAGGGGAGGGGCATGAGCAAACAAGAGCGGGGAGGTCGTCTCAAGCATGATGTTTGCTGGTGGCTAGAGGTTGGTAAGGAAAGAAAAGAGGAAGCAAGGCATTGGGTCAGAGCCTGTTGCAATCGGGGTGGGTTTATTTCTGCATAATTAATTTCCCCTTTTTGTTCCCCACCTCACTCCTCTTCCCCACACTCCATAGTAACTACAAACAGCTTATTTGAGAGGCAACTTAAATTGGTTTCATAGAACTGTATGTCAGAAGATTGACAAGGCCTGTATGAAATGATAGCGGATGTCTGGCTCATAGAAACAGTTAGAGAAGTGTATTTCTTTTAGCTGGTAGGTTGTCGATATTTATGAAGTAAGGTTCGTGGACAAAACTTAAGTATAGAAATAACTTACCAGCATCTCTTCTTAAATAATCAAATACGAACATTTTCACACACAGCTAGTAGTGTATAAATAAAACAACTTTTCTGGAGAGCATTTGGTAATATGTGTCAAAATGTTTTAATGTACATGCACTTTGACCCCCTAATTTCACGTTTAAATTTTTTCCTAAGGAAATATTCAAAGGTACAAGCCAAATATTTTTTATACTAGCAAAAAATTGGGAACAACCTAAATGTCCCACAGTGGAAAATCGCCTAAATAACTTATGATATAGTCCATGTGGGTAATAATTATATGGCTTTAAAAATGATACATCTTTTCCAAATAGTAATAAGAGAAAGTTTCTGACAGATGGGCCATACAGGATATCCCCAAAAAATGTATATACATTTTAATAGTTGATAGCTCAATTTTGAAAATGAAGTGTATTTTAATAAGCACTACCTTTATAATTATTCAAAGTATGTGTATACATTTTTGGGGATACCCTATATTTTAGGCATATTTTTAAAATGAGAAAACATGTATTAGATAATAATTGATCCAAAACATTGTGTAAAGTGATACCAACACTGATAGTAAATGGATAAAATATACATTTTGAACCCAGCTAGCATGGCTCAGTGGTTGAATGTTGACCTATGAACCAGGAGGTCAAGATTCGGTTCCCCGTTAGGGCACATGCCCAGTTTGTAGGCTCGATCCCCAGGTTGGGGGAGGGGGGTGGTACATGCAAGAGGCAGCTGACCAATGATTCTCTCTCATCATTGATGTTTCTCTCCCTCTCTCTTTCTCTCTGAAATAAAAAAAAAATGATATAGAAAAACCCATACATTTTGATAATGTATGGATAAAACGGTAGAAGCACACCAAATATTTTATAATGAAGTTATGGAGAAAGTTTCTGACTGATGGGCTATTTAAGTCATGATACTTCTTACATATATGTATATTGACATATATACATTTACATTTTAATCATTTATTTTTACTAGTAGTTTCTTTTAAGTAGGCTGTTTTTTGTGAAAAATATTAGCATTTGTTTTTTTGAATGCTGTGTACCTTTATCTTTTTAGTCCTCGGATGTTGCTTTTTAAATGCAATCTTGCAGATACCAAGTAGTTGGTTAGTTGAGATGAAGGAACATGTAGCTTGTGACCGTCTTTCCTTCGCATCAACACCAGCTTTCATCATACAATTTCCTTTCATCATTTTGGTCAAGAGGAGGGGCAGACAATTTTGGGTTGGAGTATTATTCAGAGATGATTCACTGCTGCCTTCCATCTTACAGCCCCTTATGCACTCGAGGATCCAGGGTTGGAAACGCTAACATCTTCCACCTCATTTTTGGGCCAGCTTTTTCCACCTGCATCCCTACATCCACAGACACAGGTAACATTTACTGCTAATGCCTCAGTGCTTGACCCGAGTACCCTATTAGTCCTCCTTATAAAGAAAACAATCTAATAAACTAGGATTTTAGGAATATGTTATTTTATCAATTACAGATGACTAGACATGAGTATGGCATTGATTAGGAAAGCAATCTCGATTGCGTTACAACTACATCATCTCTGAAGGGAATGTGAAAACTAGTTCAGCATTCACATTTAATGTGGACTGAATGATTTGCATGGTATCGATTCCATCTTGAAGGATTCTGTAATAGAAAATACCCCCTTTCCTTAGGAAATTGGAGAAAATGTGAATAGTGAAGTCTAGAAAATTTTGTAAATTAAAATAAAAATGTAAAAGAACAGAGCTACATAGGCAATTTGTTTTTCATACTATCTGTTTCTTGTATATCACTTTTCACATGGATTAATGCAAGGAGCAAGGTACATTTAAAATATTTATTATTTAACAGTTCCTTTTTAATATTGATATTCATTAATAAATTAAATTCTTTACAGATATTACCTAATGACTGCCTTTAAAATTTTTTATTTTAACATAGACCTCTCAGGCAGTATAATACACAGGAAGATTATTTCTAGAATTTTAATGTACATGCAGTCATTTGGGATTAAAAATGCAGGTGTTTGGCTCCAACCTGAGATTTTTATTCAGCATATCTTGCATGGGGCGCTGGAATCTGAAATGTTAACCAATCTGCAAGGTTAACTCTCAAATAATTCTTGAGATACACTTTGATCGAGTTATGTTATAATTGAATAGAACGAGTGAACTTTTAAGCAATTTATATGCAGAGTTGAACAGTGAATAATGGTTTTTAAAGTCAAGATATTTATATTTTCAGAATTTAAAAAATGTAGAATTTTGGTGTTTTAAATTGATAATTTTAAAGGTGTTTCAGTCATTTGGGATGGTACCAATTTTGGCTAACAATTGTATGTATATGTTGAACATTTTGAGCTAGACTGGGTAGGTGAATAGGACCCAGCCTATTCAATCTATTGATAAATATTAATTTTTTTCATATTTTCTAATAATTATGGGTGTAATATTATATAAATTTCTTATATAAATCAGTCTCAGCTTATGTGCTTTAGCCATTCCAATTAGTTAACGAATACACATTCATATCACAGGCAGACATACACACATACCTCTCATTTCTGGCATGTCTTATAGACTAACATTTTACATTTTCTTTACACAGAAATCCTCCTGATGCAAGGTTTTAATGCAAAACATTTTTCTCTTTGTACTCTAGAGATGAGCGATCAGGAAGTAATTTATTTAACCCCTGCATTTCTTCAGGGTCCTTCAGAGCCACAAAATACATTAAGGCCTGGTGGTACTCAAAGGCCTGGGAAAATTAATGGCAAAGGTATGTTTTAAGCATTTGGATTCACCCGTTCTTATGGCTTGTCAAATGCTTGAAGCTTGAAAAAATGTTTTTATCTGTACTTCAGGTTCTCAGATGGTAATAAAAAACCATAAGTTTTGTAGTAGTAGAACAGAGCTAATAGAATATTTTCATTCAAATTTGGTCAAGGAATTTTTGAGGCCTTTAATCCCTGGCTCGATGCCTCTGTTTGTTGGAGTGTTGTCCCGTACACCAAAAGGTTTTGGGCTCGATTTCCAGTGGACCGTGTATGGGAGACAACTAATAAACATTTCTCTCTCCTCTCTCTCAAATCAAAAAATAAAAAAATATCCTCGGTGAGGATAAAAAAAATAAAAGTAGAATCTCAAGAAAACATTGAATTTCTTAGACAAATAAAAGTCTAAGAAACATTTAAGAGATGAAAAATATGATTTTATTCAGACAAAAGATATTTTAAGTGCTTTAAATATTTACCAAACCTTGATGGCAATGAAGCTGCAAATATGTTAAAATCAAAAGGCGCATTCTAATTTTTCTATTCTCTCTTTCTCTCAAATATTGTCACAATTAAACTTTAAATTGAGAATAACTTTTACTATTTTAATATAGTGATGGTAAGAGATACAGCTTTCAGATATTAAGGACACAAGTGTAGGAGGCTAAATATAGCATTGTCTAGTGAAAAATAAAGTAGATGAGAAAGAAAGGAAAGTTGATTTCTAGAAATATCTTTAAGAATGGATCCCAATCACCTTTGCAGCTTCAGAATATCCACTATTGGCTACCAATTTCTCAAGAATATTGACTGTGCCCGGCCGATGTGACTCAGTGGTTAAGCACTGGCCCCTGAACCAGGAGGTCATGGTTCAATTCCCGGTCTGGGCACATGCCTGGGGTGTGGCTCTACCCCTAGTAGGGGTTTGCCAATTGATGTTTCTTTCCTAACCATGTTTCTATTTCTCCCTCCCCCTCCTTCTCTCTAAAATAATAAATCTATACTAATAAAAGCCTAATATGCTAATTAGACCAGACAAACTTCTGGAATCCTTCCTTCTGGACAAAGCCTCGGCAGGCAGGGGCTGAGGCAGAGGCGGCTGTGGCAACGGCGAGGGCCAAGGTCTTTGCACGAATTTCGTGCATAGGGGCCTCTAGTATATATATATTAAAAAAAAAAAGAATACTGACTGCTTTCTTTTCTTCTTCACGATTAGTTATGATCACCTCAAGTAGTACACACACTAGTGTGGATTCTCATAAATGTGTGCTGTGTCTACTGTCACCTGTACTTTCTAAAAAAATATATTTTATTGATTTTTTACAGAGAGGAAGGGAGAAGGAGAAGGAGAGGGATAGAGAGTTAGAAACATCGGTCAGAGAGAAACATCAATCAGCTGCCTCCTGCACACTCCCTACTGGGGATGTGCCCACAACCAAGGTATGTGCCCTTGACTGGAATTGAACCTGGGACCCTTCAGTCCACAGGCCAACGCTCTATCCATTGAGCCAAACCAGCTAGGGCTGCCACCTGTACTTTTGAAATCCTGTAGAACTGTTTTTGTGTGTAGGATTTCTGCCATGGGTGTATGCCAGTCAGAAACTTGAAACTTTAAAATTGTAACTACTAGATTACAGATTTAGATCAATTTGTATGATATAATTTTGTAAAATTTTTAGAAAACATTTGTCCCTTTGTTGCAAATGGTGTCCCAGTAAAGGTTAGTAGTGGGCCAAGCTCTACTTTTGGTGATTTTTTTTAATTTAAAAATTTTTTATTTAATGTTCTTAAATGTATGATATATCCTGGACTATGCAAGTGGATTATGACTTATCTTAAATTACATGTAGATTAAATTATATTTTACCACACATGAAATTATATATATATATATATATATCCTGCTGATTATATTTTCTTCTTTCTTTAAAGAGTTTTCAGTACCCTGGCGTCTCATTGCAGTGGCTCTTGGGATCCTCTGTTTACTTCTAATCATGACAATCATAGTGTTGGGAACAATGTGTAAGTAACTAAATACATTCTTTGAGTCTGAGTAATAACACTAGTCACCAATTTTGCAGTTATTAACAATCAATTGTTCCCTGGATATCATAAGGGAATGTTTCAGATGACTTTTTCTTGGTGATTTTTTCCTAGACACATCACAGTATTATTTTCATTTCCCTTACCTATTTCAATGACGCTGCAGTCTCATTCTTTATCATACAGGTAATATTCCTTTTGATACAGGACTTAGTAATATTCTGCGTTCCGAGTTTCGATCATTGTGACTCTCAGATAAACATTCTTTAAGAAACAACTGTTTGAAATAAATTATGACTTTCTTTTATTGTTCTATGATCTCACTTACATGTGGACTGTGATGAACAAACTAAACTGATGAACCAAATAGAAACAGAGGCATGGATACATGGAATAGACTAACAGCTGTCAGGGGGGGGGGGGGAGGATTAGGGTGGTGGATGAAAGAAGGTGAAGAGGTTAGCCAAAGAACATATATGCATAACCCATAGACACAGACAACAGTGTGGCGATAGCCAGAGGGAAGGGGGGTGGTGGCTGGGTGGAGGTGGGCAAAGAGGTGGGGGGAGGGAGGTAAGGGGACATTTATAATAGTGTCAACAATTAAAATAAAGCTAAAAAGAATACAATGAAGAAATGATTTAGTAAAAATTTAGATTGATTCTGTACATAGATGTTGGAATCTTGAGTCCATCAACTTTTATTTTTTATTTGAATTTCTTGATATCTTTATAGAGAAAATCAGTAATCTATTACACTCAGATAAAGTGACATATTGGGATCTTCCTCCTTTTTTCCTATGTTTATCCTATTTAATAATAATGGTGCTATTTCTTCATGTGTCTTAGTGCAGATTTTCATACTCAGAAGATGTGTTGCTAAAAGTTTGCTAACTGATTTTTACTTTGGTACCTATTTTTAAATAATGTGCTAACTATCAAAATGAAACTAAACTGAATGGTAAGGTGTTGCTATCATAATTTTATTCAGATCTATTATTTTATTTATTCTAGACTTAAATTGCTAACAGTGAGAAGTTTGATATTTTCACTTGTATCATCAACTTACTGAGGTGTTACTTTCTAAATGTCAAATTGCTAATTAGAGTAATGAAATGGGTTGATTGTCGAAGTGAGATTTTTTCTCTATACTTTCAGCATTTAAGCATTCTGAGTATAGTTTTGCATTTTATCTATTCTATTAATTTTAGTTTTTCAGTATAATCAAGAAAAACATCAACAAGATGAAATTCTACAAAACCTCAAACAAAAGTACCACATTTTGCAAAATGACAACTACTTAACAAAGCAACTTTTGGCAAATAAGACTCTAGTGTCTGACATTCTCAAAGATAAAACAGTTCAGTGGGAAACGAAACCGGTCTCACCATTAATAGAAGAGAAGACATGTCATAGAAAAAAGAAAATCTCTTCAAAATCTTTGCAAAATACAGGTATGAAGGAACTCTTCAGTGAGAGACTGCATGATTTTTCATTATTTCTTCTTCAGAAGCGTCAAAGTTAATAACAGGCTTGTGATATATGCTAGTAGTTATCTAGGTCTACTGGGGAAATTTAATTTATGCCTCTTAGAAATAATATGGGTATTTGAGATTGCTTATTTTGAATATGGGTTTGAGACCCCAGGAGCCATGTTTAGATTAGCAGTCTTCTCTATTCCCCAAAAGTTAATGGCAGTTCACCTACTGTTTCCAGAAGGTGAAATAATATGTTAGCTCCCCTGAAAATTCAGATTATTCTGAACTTGTAGGCAAATTAGTCACTTCTACTTTATTGCTGAAGTAGATGCTATCAATAAAAATAGACATAGGCTGCAATGGGCATAAAGCCTTCTATTTGGATGCTGTTGTAAAGATAATTGTGTGTGTGTGTGTGTGTGTGTGTGTGTGTGCGCATGTGTGTGTTTGCCTGTCTTGTTTTTCCATTCTGCCTTGACTTCAGATTTTTGGTCGACTGTGATCAATATGTATTCCTTACAATACATCTGCAAGATTTGTCATAGTGTTGATATTTGTGCAACTCTGTGTGGTAATACCTATAAAAAATTACAGGAGATGAAAATATTAATTTCATACAATAAATTCTCTTATCATGCATAACAATGGAGTGAATTGACCTGGTTATCAGCAATTAATACATATTTGTTTAGGATTTAGAGTTTACAAAGGGTTTTTGCATATTTAATCTCATTTAGGCATGGTAATCAGTGGAAATTATTGTCTCCATTATTAAAGCATCAATAATATTTTTAAAACTTGGTATATTGTAAAATACATAAGAGATAAAGAAAAATTTTCCAAATAATGTTTATTTAGAAGACATTCCATTATTCTTTAAGCAGCTTATTGAGGTATTACTAATATTTTAAAAACTGTATATATTTAATGTATACAATTTGATGACTTCGGATATATACATACACTTGTAAAATGATCCACAATTAGGGTAATATCTCCCAATTTTTCCTCATGTCCCTTTTTTATTTTTATTTAGTTATTTTTTTATTAAGGTATTATATGTGTACATATCTTACCATTGCCCCCCCAACTTCCATACATGCCCTCACCCCCCAGAGTTTTGTGTCCATTGGTTATGCTTATATGCATGCATACAAGTCCTTCAGTTGATCTCTTATCTCCCCCACCTCTCCCTAACCTTCCCGCTGTAATTTGACAGTCTGTTTGATGCTTTACTGCTTCTGTATCTATCTTTTTGTTCATCAGTTTGTAGTGTTCTTTATTATCCATAAATGAGTGAGATCATGTGGAATTTTTCTTTCATTGACTGGCTTATTTCACTTAGCATAATGTTCTCCAATTCCATCCAGGTTGCTGCAAATGGTAAGAATTCCTTCTTTTTTATGGCAGCATAGTATTCCATTGTGTAGATGTACCATAGTTTTCTGATCCAGTCATCTGCTGATGGGCACCTAGGCTGTTTCCAGATCTTAGCTATTGTAAATTGTGCTGCTATGAACATAGGCCTTTTTTATTTTTGTGGTAAGAACACTTGACATACAATCTCTCTTTTTACCAAGTTTTTATTTTATTTTTTAAATCCTCACTTGAGGATATTTTTCCATTGATTTTTAGGGTGAGTGACAGAGAGAGGGAAAGACAGAGAAAAACATCTATGTGAGAAAAACACATCAATTGGTTGCCTCCTGCATGAGCCCTGACCAGGGCCCAGTCTGGGGAGGAGCCTGTAAGTAAGGTATGTGCTCTTGACCAGCCCAAACCTGGGACCCTTTAGTCCTCAGGCTGACACTCTATCCAGTGAGCCAAACTGGCTGGGGCTTCTTACCAAGTTTTTAAGTACACAATGCAATATTGTTAACTATAGGCACTATGTTGTATAGCAGATGTCTAGGATTTATTCATCTTGCATAACTGAAGCTTTATACCCATTGAGCAACTACCCATTTCTCCCTCCTACTTGCCCCTGGTAAGCACCATGCTACTTTCTGTTTCTCTGAGTTTGACTGTTGAAAATACCTCATGTAACGGCATTCATGCAGTGTTTGTCCTGTGTCTGGCTTATTTCATTTAGCATAATATCCTCAAGGTTAATCCATGTTGCTGCATATGGCAGGATTTCCTTCTATTAAAGGAAAGGCTGAATTGTACTTCAAGTATGTATAGCCCACATTTTTAAATCCATTCATCTGTTGATGGACATTTGGGATGTCTCCATATCTTTGGCTATTGTGAATAATGCTACATTGAACATGGGTGTGCCAATGTCTCTTGGCATTCCAGAAGTTTGATGAACCTCAGGCTATCATTATTGCTAGCTATTAAGATTTTATCTAGTTATAGAAGGCTGATAGATATATTGCTATGCTTAACAGAATGCCAGATAACAAGAAGTTTAATGTTTTACCTTATATGTTATAGGCAAACTCAATGAAGAACTCTGGTCCTGTTGTGGAGTAAACTGTTATATGTTTACCACTGAAAATAAAAACTGGAACGAATGTAAACAGACTTGCCAAAATAAAGGATTATCTCTTTTGAAGATAGACGATGGAGATGAACTGGTATCATGGATGATTATATTCACTTTTATTCTCTTGGACTTTGTCTCCCACTCTCACACCCAAGATATTGAGGACAGGGCTAGGGGTCCAGAAAAAGGAATCTTCAGCTATTCTTTGTGTTGTGTCTGTTGAGTGAGCAAAAATAGTACAGTTAAGAGTCTCTCAGGAGACTCTGCCTACTAACGGGAACACGATCTTGTTATTTACTCAGCACTCAATACATATTATCCATCATGATCATTTATATGTCCAAAGTGGAAACCTCTTTAAGGGTGCATTTTGGGTCTTTGCAATCATCTTTCTTTCAAGAAAAACACTCACAGAGAAATATGCCTCACTTTGGATGAAGTACTTAATCGTACAGGCTGGAACCAGCAGTTATTTCTCCCAATAAAGTGACAACTGAAATCCTGGAATAAGCCCTGACTGGTTTGGCTCAGTGGATAGAGTGTCGGCCTGTGGACTGAAAGGTCCCAGGTTCGATTCCGGTCAAGGGCATATACCTTGGTTGCGGGCACATCCCCAGTAGGAGGTGTGCAGGAGGCAGCTGATTGATGTTTCTAGCTCTCTATCCCTCTCCCTTCCTCTCTGTAAAAAAGCAATAAAAAATATATTAAAAAAAATCCTGGAATAACATGGTGGAGCAGTTACTACCAGGAATCCAGGAGGCAGACTGCCTGTGGTCAATTCCAGCTCTGGCACTTACTAGTTCGGTAACCTTGGTAAATGACTTAACCTCTCTTAGTTTCAGTTCCCCCACCTGTTAAAATGGAGATAATGATGAGAAACATAAAACTGATAACAGTTTTACAGTTTTAGCCTCATGGTGATTTTCCTTGCATCTGCAGGCAACATTTACTTCATCAATAGTCTTAAAAAAGTTGTTTTGTTTTTAATTGATTTCAGAGAGGAAGGGAGAAGGAGTGAGAATTAGAAACATCAATGATGACAGAAAAATCATTGATTAGCTGCCTCTTGCATATCCTACACTGGGGATTGAGCACGCAACCCTGGCATGTGTCATGACCAGGAATCAAACTGTGACCTCCTGGTTCACACAATTTATAGACAAATCCAACAGATGTTTTAAATCATAATGCAGAAGATTTTATGTTGACATAAAATATTTTTTGTATTTGATGCATTTAAACAGTTAAATTTAAACCTATATTTACAAAACACATTTAGTCATTTAATTAGACATTATGTAATATGTCACTTTGATTTTACATTTTTGGACTAGTAAATATTTCTAAATTCTTCCCCATTTTCCTCTACCCCTTCCAACTACTAAACTGTAGCAAAGTTTTCTTTTATGAGGCTGAAGGCTGTAATGTACACCTCCCCACATATGCTTATTTTACTACTAGGAGCCTGGTGTGCAAAATTCATTCACGGGCCCGGGGAGGATGGCCTGCATCTGCTCGCAATACAAGACCTCTGGCTCCTAACCGCTCACCTGCCTGCCTTCCTGATCACCCCTAACACTCTGCCTGCCTGTCTGATAGCCCCTAACCACTCTGCCTGCATGCCTGATCACCCCTAACCACCTCTGTCTGCCTAATTGCCCCTAACTGCCTCTGCCTTGCCCCCCCCCCCCCCCCCCCACTGTGGCTTGGTTTGGAAAGACATCCAGAATGACGTCTGGAAGGTCGTTCAGCTGTCCGGTCTAATTAGCATATGACACTTTTATTTTATTTTATTTATTTTTAATTTCTTTATTGATTAAGGTATTACATATGTGTCCTCATTCCCCCATTGCCCCTCAAACCCCCCATTCATGCCCTTACTCCCCTGTTGTCTGTGTCCATTGGTTAGGCTTATATGCATGCATGTAAGTCCTTTGGTTGATCTCTTCCCCTTACCCCCACTGTCCCTTACCTTCTTTGAGGTTTGACGTTCTGATCGATGTTTCTCTGTCTCTGGATCTGTTTTTGTTCATCAGTTTATGTTGTTCATTATATTCCATAAATGAGTGAGATCATGTGATATTTATCTTTCTCTGCCTGGCTTATTTCACTTAGCATAATGCTCTCCATCTTCATCCATTTTGTTGCAAATGGTAAGAACTCCTTCTTTTTTACCGCAGGACAGTATTCCATTGTGTAGATGTACCACAGTTTTCTAATCCACTCATCTGCTGATGGGTACTTAGACTGTTTCCAAATCTTAGCTATGGTGAATTGTGCTGCTATGAACATAGGGGTGCATATATCCTTTCTGATTGGTGTTTCTAGTTTCTTGGGATATATTCCTAGAAGTGGGATCACTGGGTCAAATGGGAGTTCCATTTTTAGTTTTTTGAGGAAACTCCATACTATTCTCCATAGTGGCTGCACCAGTCTGCCTTCCCACCAGCAGTGCTTGAGGGTTCCTTTTTCTCCGCATCCTCGCCAGCACTTGTCATTTGTTGATTTGTTGATGATAGCCATTCTGACAGGTGTGAGATGGTACCGCATTGTTGTTTTGATTTGCATCTCTTGGATAATTAGTGACTTTGAGCATGTTTTCATGTCTCTTGGCCTTCCTTCTGTCTTCTTTCGAAAAGTATTTATTTAGGTCAGTTGTCCATTTTTTGATTGGGTTGTTTATCTTCCTTTTGTTAAGTTGTATGAGTACACTTTTATTATTATAGATATTTATTTTGAAGATTCCTTCTTTCACTAAAAAATATGCTATAATTATTTTTTTAATATCCTTAAATATCTTTATGGAGCATGCTTTTGAATCAGTTCATAATGTATCAAATTATTTTATGTCTCCTATTGTAAAATATTTAGATTTTAATTTCTTCCCATGTTTTAAATAATCTATGACACTTGCAGCCATTTCTTTAAAAAATATATTTCAGAGAGGAAGGGAGAGGATGAGAGAGATTGAAACATCAATAATGAGAGAGAATCATTGATCGGCTGTCTCCTGCACGTCCCCCATTGGGGATTGAGCCTGCAACCCGGGCATGTGCCCTTGACCAGAATCGAACCTAGGACCCTTCAGTCTCAGGCCGATGCTCTATCCATTGAGCCAAACTAGCCAGGGCTCTTGCAGCCATTTTTGATACAAATAATGTACTAGGAGAAAATTATGTTGGAAAATGAAAATACAAGGAATGAGGGTAGAAAGAGCTTTCTAGAAAGGAGGTATACAGAATGTTGTGGGAAGCAGCAGAGAACTGGCCACCAACTCAGCCGGCTGCTTTTCCTGTCGTCTCCATTCATCTAACTGATGGAAATTTAGTCACATATGTTGTGATTCCTTTACAGTCCTTCCTTCAATCTCAGACTTATAAAAGTAACTACTGGATTGGATGGTCATTTAATGAAGAGAAAAGTAAACGGGAGTGGATTGACAAGGGCACATCTGGAATGTAAGTCTCTGAAATGCATCCAAACTATAACATCAGTGTTGGGGTAGGAAGTACTGTTTCTAAAAAGTATCTTCTCTCATTTCACACAGAAAAAGTGTGCGCAGGCCACAAGAACCTTCTGCCCATTACTCATGTTTAACATCTCTTATGTGTTCTGCCCATGCCTCACAAGCTGTTTAGTGTCATTTATCTTATCTGTTTCTTTCCCTTTTTTCCTGCGGCAGATTTGAATATTTTAAAATAACCCAGCAAAAGCAAATTATATGAGGGATGGTTTATGATTTTGGATTCTTAAGTGGGCTTGTTCTTTTGGTGTTCTGCTTATATCTAAGGTTTAGGATAATTCTAGGCTATTTATACTGAAGATATATCCCTTTGGCATCTCATCCCTATGTAGCTTGTCCTCTGTTTAGGACGGTGGTTGGAATTCCTTATTCGGCATACTCACCCTTCTGGGTTCCCATCCTTGACTTAATAACTCTTAGCCCGAGTGTCAATTTGCTTCATGCCTGCCAGTTCATACAATCATTCAAGAAGGTTTCAATTATTTTTGTAATCAGCCTCTTTTATTTTATTTTTTAATAAAAAGATTTCTGGCACCTAATCCACCACTTTTCTTAAGAAGTCCTGCTTTTACACATTTTTCAATGGATTGTCATGTTTTAGCTAATGATTAGCTATGGGACTGGGAAGGAAAAGTAAACAAAGCGAATAAAAATATTGATTAAACCTCATTTCTGACTATATTATAAGTCTACTTTTTTTCTCTATAGAATTTTTACACATGACACTTGGTTATCTGTCTCATAGAAATTCTTCCCTTTTTAATCTCTCACTTTTACTGAAAAATTTAATGTAACAAAACATGTTTGCTACATTATAATCCCATAGCAGTATTGCAAGGTAATTTTGCCTTCTGACCAATACTTTCCAGAGTGGAACAAAAGGGGAGACTGTGGGTGTAATCAAGAGGCTGAGTGAGATTCTATTTGATGGATTAAGAGCCAAAGACAATGTTCCAGTGATGATTAACATTTGTGTAATCCTGGTCTATAGGCAACTGACTTAAAAATTATGATTTATGCTATTGTAAGCTTCAGAAGTAAAAGTTGACTACAAATGTTTTCTGTTTTACAGTAATATTTCAATGATAAGTTACAGGAGAGGAGAATGTGCATTTTTAACCTCAACGAGAATAACAAGTATTGATTGTTCTGAAACCTACAATTGTATCTGTGAGAAGAATATTGTCTCCCTTCTAAATGAATATACTCAGAGGATAAGGTAAAATGGAATTTTGCCATTTTTAGTGTGTTTCCTGTAATGATCTGTGATTACTTAACAAAGTAATGTTTTTGACTGCAGGACTTAGTCCACTGCAGAAACAGAGATGAGCTGTAAGAGAAGAAAATGCTCTTTTGGACAATGATTTGAGAGATCAGACTTCATTGTTCTTTGTGGAGAAGCGGGGAAGATTTTGCTTTTGGAGAGTAGTCACCCTTCTCTTTAATGGACCTGTGGAATTCTCTGTTTCTCTTTCCTGGAACTACACACAGAAACAATTAGAAAACTCTTAAGTACCTGGTTCTTTTCCTTATTTGTTGTATAAGTCATTGCAATAACCTCTGATTTTGAGAGATAACACAATTAAGAACTAAAAAAATAGTTATCTTTCCCCCCATCTAGATGCTTACCTCTCATCTTTAAAAATATATTTTGCTATAATTTCAAACTTACTGAGTAGTTAAAACAATAGTATAAGAAACTCTCATCTAACCTGTACTCATAGTTACCATTTGTTTACATTTTACTACCTGCACTTTATTACGTGTTCTCTCTCTCTCTCTCTCTCTCTCTCTCTCTCTCTCTCTCCCTTCCTCCCTCTCTCTCTACTGTCTCTCTCTCTCTCCTTCCTTCTCTCCCCTTACTGATCCACTTGATAATATATTAGTAACATTATGTCTCTTTGTCTAAATATTTTACAAAAACAGGAACTTAGTCTTGTATAACCATAGCACAATTATCAAAATCAGGAAATTTAGCATTGATATAGTAC
The DNA here is from genome assembly GCF_951640355.1 of Cnephaeus nilssonii. Lineage (NCBI taxonomy): Eukaryota > Metazoa > Chordata > Mammalia > Chiroptera > Vespertilionidae > Cnephaeus > Cnephaeus nilssonii. The sequence continues at coordinate 22,697,452 of NC_137077.1, read as the reverse complement.
TATGCTTTTGTCTACAGTCCATATTTAAATTTTGTCAACTGTTTCAACAATGTTATTTATAGGTGTGTTTCCCTCATATTCAGAATCATGCAATGTATTTAGTCCTGATGTCTCCTTAGTCTCCTTTAATCTGGGACAGTTCTAAATGCTTCCATGGACTTTCTTGACCTTTACATTAAAAAAATAATTATCAACCTTATTGAGTTAAACTTTGCATGCAATAAAATGCATCCATTTAACTCACAAGGTCAGTGGGTTTTTGAGAAATGTATACACCTGTTAAATACCATCAAATCAAGATATATAACATTTCACCATCTCCAAAAGTTCATTTTTGCCCCTTTCCACCCACCTGGACCCAGGCAAGCAGTGATATGCTTTCTGTCACTATAAATTAGTTTGCCTATTCTAGAATTTCATACTTCATGTACTCATTTTTTGTCTGAATTTTCTCAGCATCTTTTTGAATTTAGTTTTTCTCATATCAGTAGATTATTCTTTTTGTTACCGTGTAGTATTCCATTATACAGATATACCACAATTTGTCCACTCACCTATGAGCATTTGATGTGTTTCTAATTTTTTACAATAATTAATAAACCTGCCATGAACATTTATGTGCAAGTAACTGTGTGGACATGCATTTTTATTTCTTTTTATTAAATACCCAGGAGTTGGTTGCTGAGTCCTATGGCAAGCGCATGTTTAATTTTATAAGAATCATCTAGATTGTTTTCCAATGTGGTTGCATCATTTTACCTTTGCAGTAGCAACATATGAGAGTTCAATTGTCTCCATGTATTCGCCAAAGCTTGTTATTGTCAGGCTTTTAAATTTCAGCCATAACAACGGGTGCGTAGTGATATCTCATTGTGGTTTTTCACTTGTATTTCCCTGAAAAAATAATGACATTAAGCATTTTTTCATTTGTTTATTGCTATTTACATATCTTTGAATGTTAAGTATCTATTCAATATTTTGTCACATTTCTTTTTAAAATTGGTTTTCTGTCTTCTTATTGTAGAATTATAGGAGTTCTTTATAAAATTTGGATACAAATTCTTTGTTAAATATATGTATTACAAATAGTTTCTCTCAGTCTTTGTGTTGCATTTTCATTTTCGTAATAGTGTCTTTCAAGAGGTGAAGTTTAAAAATTTTTTTAAAATATATTTTATTGATTTTTTTACAGAGAGGAAGGGAGAGGGATAGAGAGTTAGAAACATCAATGAGAGAGAGACATAGATCAGCTGACTCCTGCACACCTCCTACTGGGGCAGCACACCTACTGGGGATGTGCCCGCAACCAAGGTACAAGCCCTTGACCGGAATCGAACCTGGGACCTTTCAGTCCACAGGCCGACGCTCCATCAAACTAGTTTTGGCTGAAGTTTTAAATTTTTTTATGAAGCTTAACATATCATTTTTCTTTTATTGTCCTAAAAAATCTTTGCCTATATCAAAATCACAGTGATTTTTGTCTTATGTTAGCTTTCAGAAGTTTTATAGCTTTAACTTATACACTTAGATTGTACACATTTCAAATTAATTTTTGTGTGTGAGAAAAGGGTAGGGTTCACTGTTATTCTATAACTAGAGGCCCGGTGCATGAAATTTTTGCACGGGGGTGGGGTGGGTGTGGTGGTGTTCCTCAGCCCAGCCTGCACCCTCTCCAATCTGGGACCCCTCGAGGGATGTCTGACTGCCTGTTTAGGCCCGATCCCAGTGGCATATCCCTCTCACAATCCAGGACTGCTGGCTCCCAACTGCTTGCCTGCCTGCCTTGCTTCCTGATTGCCCCTAACTGCTTCTGCCTGCCAGCCTGATCACCTTCTAACCACTCCCCTGCCAGCCTGATTGATGCCTAACTGCTCCCCTGCCAGCCTGTTTGCCCTAACTGCCCTCTCCTGCAGGCCTGGACACCCCTAACTACCCTGCCCTGCTGGCCATCTTGTGGTGGCCATCTTGTGTCCACATGGGGGCAGGATCTTTGACCACATGGGGGTAGCCATCTTGTGTCTTGGAGTGATGATAAATCTTCATATTAGTCTTTTATTAGATAGGATAGAGGCCTGGTGCATGGGTGGGGGCCAGCTGGTTTGCCCTGAAGGGTGTCCTGGATCAGGGTGAGGGTTCCCTTGGGGCATGGGGCTGCCTGAGCGAGGGGCCTGTGGTGGTTTGCAGGCCAGCCACGTCCCCCAGCGACCCAAGTGGAGGCCCTGGTATCTGGGATTTATTTATCTTCTACAATTGAAACTTTGTAGCCTGGAGAGGAGCCACGCCTCCTGCTCACTCCATGGCAGCAGCCATTTCTGTTGGGATTTATTTATCTTCTATAATTGAAACTTTGTAGCCTTAAGTAGAGGCCTAGGCTGGCCAGGATGTGCGGAAAGTTTGGCTTCCTCCATTGCTGGGGAAACCCAAGCCTCCCTCCTGCTCGCTCCATGGCTGCATCCATCTTGGTTGGGGTTAATTTTCATACTTGCTCCTGATTGGTTTGTGGGCATGGCAAAGTGATGGTTAATTTGCATACTACGTTTTTATTAGATAGGACTAGAAGCTCGGTGCATGAATTTCGTGCACGGCGGGGGGTTGTCCCTCAGCCCAGCCTGTACCCTCTCCAATCTGGGACTCCTGGAGGGATGTCCGACTGCCCGTTTAGGCCCGATCCTGGTGGGATCGGGCCTAAACGGGCAGTCAGACATCCCTCTCTCAATCCAGGACTGCTGGTTCCCAACTGCTTGCCTGCCTGCCTTCCTGATTGCCCCTAACCGCTTCTGCCTGCCAGCCTGATCACCCCCTAACCACTCCGCTGCCAGCCGGGTTGATGCTTAACTGATCCCCTGCCAGCCTGTTTGCCCCCAACTTCCCACCTCTGCCAGCCTGGTCACCCCTAACTGCCCTCTCCTGCAGGGTTGATCACCTCCAACTGCCCTCCCTTGCAAGCCTGGTCCCTCTCAACTGCCCTCCCTTGCAGGCCGGGTGCCTCCCAACTGCCCTCTCCTGCTGGCCATCTTGTGGTGGCCATCTTGTGTCCACATGGGGGCAGGATCTTTGACCACATGGGGGCAGCTATATTGTGTGTTGCAGTGATGATCAATCTGTATATTACTCTTTTATTAGATAGGATAGAGGCGTGGTACAGGGGTGGTGGCCAGCTGGTTTGCCCTGAATGGTGTCCCTGATCAGGGTGGGGTTCCCTTGGGGCGTGGGGCGGCCTGAGTGAGGGGCTTGTGGTAGTTTGCAGGCGGGCCATGGCCCCTGGCAACCCAAGCGGAGGCCCTGGTATCTGGAATTTATTTTCCTTCTACAATTGAAACTTTGTAGCTTGGAGCGGAGCCAAGCCTGCTGCTCTCTCTGGGGTGGCAGCCATTTCTGTGGCAGTTAATTCATCTTCTACAATTGAAACTTTGTTGCCTTAAGCGGGTGAGCCCGGCCAGGGTGTGCGGAAAGCTTTGCTTCCCCTGTTGCCGGGGGCAACCCTGGCCTGCTCTCTCAAGCTCCATTCTGCCGCCATTTGTTTGAATTTGTTTACCTTCTATAATTGAAACTTTGTAGCTTGAGTGGAGGCTTAGGCCTGCAATGGCTATGGAAAGCTTGGCTTGCTCTGTTACCTGGGAAACCTTGCTCTCTGTGGCTGTAGCCATCTTGGATGGGGTTAATTTGCATGCTCACCCTGATTGGTTGGTGGGTGTGGCTTGGCTGGTGGGCATGGCTTATGTAGCGGAGTGATGGTTAATTTGCATATTACCATTTTATTAGAGAAGATGATATCCAGTTGATTTTGTACTACTGTTGAAAGACTTTCCTTTCCTCTATTGAATCACTTTGGTGCCTTTGTAGAAAATTAATTGACTAACTGTGTGGGTCTACTTCTGGATTCTCTATTCTGTCTCAGTGATCTATATGTTTATTCTTATAGTAATACCATACTGTCTGAATACTGTAGCTTTACAGTATGCTTTGGAATAAGATGTGCTAATCTTCTACATTTGTTCTTTTTCAAAAGTGTATTGGCAACAACAAAAAAATAAACAACCCAATTAAAAAATGGGGCAGAGGTCCTGAACAGACATTTCTCCCAATAGACATTCAAACAGTGAACAGATCTTATAGAGTAAAAGCCTAATATGCTGTTTCTGGTCATCTGGTTGGCTGTTCAACCAATCAAAGCATAATATGCAAATGATATACTAAGGCCCCTCAACTGCTCGCTATTATGTGTACTGACCACCAGGAGCCAGACACTCTGACTGGTAGGTTAGCTTGCTGCTGGGGTCCGGTTGATTGGGACTGAGCCTGAGTGAGACAGACCAGACATGCCCTGGAGCCCTCCTGCAGTCCCTCCCTGGCTGGACATCCTCCTGTGTCCCTCTCTGGCCCTGATCGTGCACCAGTGGGGTCCCTTAGCCTGGCCTGCACCCATTCACAATCCAGGACCCCTCGGGGGATGTCAGAGAGCCGGTTTTGGTCCAATCCTGAAGGCCAGGCTGAGGAACCCCACTGGTGCACAAATTCGTGCAACAAAGGCCTCTAGTATATGATAAGATGCTTACCTTCAGTAACTATTAAGAAAATTCAAATCAAAACTACAATGAGATTCTGTTAATAAGATAAGTAATAACAGTGTTGGAAAGGTTGTGGAGAAAAAGAAGCCCTCACTCACTGCTGGTGGGAATGTAAACTGGTATAGCCATTGGGGAAAGCAGTATGGATGCCCCCCACAAAAAAAATTAGAGTTACCATATGAACCAGCAACCCCTGTTATGGGTGTCTACCTGAAAAATTTGAAAACATTTATTTGTAATGATATATGCACTCCTATTTTCATTGCATCATTATTCACAGTGACCAAGACAATGAAACAACAGAAGTATCATGCCCCTCTATAGATGACTGGATAAAGAGTATGTGGTCCTGTATACAATGAAATACTACTCAGCCATAAGAAAAGATGAAATATTACCATTTGCGACAACATAGATGGATCTTGAGAATATCATGCTAAATCAAATGTCAGAAAGTCAAGAACCATATACTTTCACTCATACGTGGTATATAAACTGAAAGCAATAAATGAACAAACAAGAGACAAAAAAAACTCATAGACACGGCAACAGTTCAGTGGTTACCAGAGGGAAAGGAGGGTGGGGAGGGTAGTGAAGGGTAGAGAGGGTTGACTGTATGATTGTGGAAGGAGGTTTGACTTTGGGTAGTGGAGACACAATGCAATATACAGATGATATGTTATAGAATTGTACACCTGAAACCTGTATAATTTTATTAACCAATGTTACTCCAATAAATTCAATTAAGAAAATGGTGAAGTTTCCTTTGGGTACTTGAAGGAATAATACCTACTACCTTTAGTCACATAACAATGATTAAAAAAAATAAAACACGTGATGATTTGTAAAAAAAAAAAAGTATAATTTGCTTGATTGGGATTGCATTGAATCTGTAGATTAATCTGGGAGAATTGATATCCTAACAATATTGAGTATTAAAATTCATGAACATGATTTATCTTTCCATTTAGTTAGTTCTTTAATGTCTCTCAACAATGTGGTGCATTTTAGGATATAGATCTTATACATATTTTTTTTAAATTTATATATTTGATGCTGTTGTAAATGACATTTAATATTTTTTTCAAATTATTTGTTGTTGGTTTATAGAGATAAAGCTGTTTTTCTGTAAATTGATGTTATCTTGTTAACTTATTATTTCCAGTAGTTAAAAAAATTCTTTGTAGATTTCAAAACTGGGAGGGTCCAAACCTAAAGCTAATGGGTGTGACTATATATCACTTGGAGGCCTGATATTTGAAGTGGAAACAATGACTACTTGGGTTTTGTGTTGTGTTGGAAGAAAAAAATTCTCCTACCCTTCTAGATTCTAAGACTAAATTGAAATGAGACAGATTAACAGGCCAAAAACCACATTTAATTATCTATGAAAGGGGGATCCATTAGAATATGAAGTCAGGCAATCAAAGCTGATAGTTATTCTGAGCTAAGTTGAAGGGCGTGGGGGTCTGGGACTTCAAAGTGGAGGAACACAATTTATAGCTAAAAAAACACATGCTGTTTTTTTATGAAGCTGTGGCCAGCCTGAAAATGTGCCATCTTGTACTTCCTGGAAAAACAAATGTTTGGTAAACGGATGCTTGTCATGTACAGACAACGGGACACAGAGAGGACTTGGATCTCCAGGTCCTGTCAAGCTGTCCCCACCCCCTCCTCCTCCCCCTGTGCCCCCCTCCCCAAGCCCACCACATCCAGCCTGTGCTCTTTGCAGTAATTCTAATAATAGCTCTCTTCCTGGAACAGGCCCTCCATCTATTATTTTAGTCAGTGAAGGGGAGGAGAATGAAATACTTCCTGAGTTTTCTGTTTCTCACAAATAATCAGCCTGAGAAAGAGACATATTTTGTGGCATTAAGTTTTGCTCCCCTGCGGCATCTGTCCTTGGGGGAAGGGAGGAGGGGGGAGAGGGAGAGAGCCTCTTTCTTGGTATAGCAGATGGTGCCTCATAGTAGGTGAAGCATGGAGTTGTTACATAGACTTAAATATGAACGCGAGGATGGCTATGGGCGTTGAGGGAACATATGCCTCTCAGCCTGTTTGTGCTCAGAACTCTTCCTTCCTCCCCTCCGCACCCCTCCCCGCCTGCCCGCCCAGCTTTGCCTTGAAGGGGAGCCAACCCCTTCAGGCTGCATTTCCCAGTGTCTTAACCAAACAAAGCCGCAGGTGAACCTGAAGTGCTCTCCATGCTTGACAGGGCAGCAAAAATGAGGAAAAAGGGAAGTTCAGTGCGGGAGGATGGGAAGCCAATTCCAGGTGATGCATACCTGGGCTGGCCGCTGCTCCATGAAAAAAACAAAGCTGGTCACTGGACTCTAGGGAAGGTGGCTGCACAGAAACGCTGTAATTGTGAAGGGTGCCTGGAAGGGAGGAGTGGAGAGGAAGTGTGTGTGCCGATTTCATCTCGTTTCCCATTGGTTATAGTTCATCCGAAATGAAAACATTCCTGCACGTCTGGCATGCACAGCTGCTGGTGAATCCAGCTCTCACACCCTCCGTGTGGTGCTTCTCAGGGTCTGGGCATGGCGTTCAGAGCCACACAGTTCATTTGTAGACTTCAGACAGTGGGAACACTCAGCTTCGCCTCTAAGTGATCATTGCAGGGACAACAGTGTAAAAGCGAGTGACCTACGAAGCTCAGTGGAGAATCTGAGAAGGTACATAAGATGTATTCTGTAAAAGCAGGCTCCCAAGTTCAAGTGGGTTTTGTCAATAGGAAATTGGCCGATGGGAGAAAGGGTAATTTCAATCCTGCTCTACTTTAATTTTCCTACCTAGCAACAGCTACATTTCTTCTATATTCCTACGTCTCTTTGGACAAAGCTTCTATGGTTCTAGCTTCTGTGAGTGATCCTGACTCCAAGTGTAGGAAGTAGTAGAGGCTTTCTGGTATTGTTAAACTGTTTTCTTATTGATTCCTGGGTGGTTTCTTAGCATCATCTTTGTACCTTCATCATCAATTCTCTGACTTAAATTCCTTTCGCTTTAATACTCAGAGAGATTTCTGTTTTCCTTGCTGGAAAACAAGGAAATATATGTGACTAATATACATATATTTTCTCATTTTATGATTCCAACAAACCTATAAGCTAATACCATTAGCATAATTTTATAGAGGATGAAAGCAGAGCTTAGTAAGATTATTCAATGAAATAGTTGGAGTTGGGTTTGAATCCTGACTTCCTGACTCCACTCTGACAGTGATGTAGCTCTGATCTTTAGTTTTAGCTGAGATATCTTTACAGTATCTTAATAGGCTATGAGTAATTACTACTAATAATAATCGAGAATAATGGGTATTTTTCTGGATATGAAAGCAAGTATACACTGAGTGCCCAGATTATTATGATCTCTGAACGCATAATAATCTGGCCACTCAGGTATGTATGTATATATATATATTAGAGGCCCAGTGTATGAAATCGTGCATGGGTGGGATCTGGCCAGCCTGGCCAGGGGGAGGGGACATGGGTGATTGGCCAGCCTGCCTGCTGGTCGAACTCTTGGGTGAGGGGACAATTTGCATATTAGCCTTTTATTATATAGGCTATACACTGAGTGGCCAGATTATTATGTGTTCAGAGATCATAATAATCTGGCCACTCAGTGTTTATGTTCTCATAGGCATTTAAAAATGGTAGGTAGGCGCAATGCTTTCATGCAAGTATTATGTTAATTATTTATAATAATCTGTTAGAGTAGCAGTAAGACCAAGAGGAGATACAAATTGAACCTGATTCTTAAAAAAAGTTGAACCTGATACTGAGTTTATTATCAGCAGGTGGGAGCTGACTCATGATGTAAAGAGATGGTTATCAGAAACCAATAGCGTGGAACCGGTTGTTTTCAGTTTTTCCTTCTTAAATTTTATCTGCCACGTGCTTGTCAGAATCTCAAAGTAGAATTAAGATATTTTACACAAAAATCCCTGACATGATTCAGTGTCCTGAAGTGATTATCGGGTTTGAAACCTCTATGCTCAATGCAGGTGTTTTACCCATTACAAGCTCCAGTCACGCGTTTTATTTGGCCTCCTATACTTTTTCTCTTCCCATTTTTCTCTTGGTAATTAGGGTAAATGGCACATCCTTGTACAGTTGCTCATATTCCAGCCCAGTTAGAATGAACTGTCCACTTTCCTGCTCAATTAAACTCCTTTGTCCCCTATTATGCCACTTTGGATTATATTAAACAAACTAGAGGCCTGATGCACGAAATTCGTGCAAAGCGGCTTGGCCCTCACAGCCACAGTGGCTTGTCTCAGCTCTCGCAGCCCCAGCTTCGTCCAAAAGGTAGTTTGGCTGCCCTGTCTAATTAGCATATTATGCTTTTATTATTATAGATGTCTGTTCATCCGAATTGCACTGAAAATGGTTTTTACACCCTCTTTCCTAATTTGGATACATTTTATGGCCTCACATAGTAGCAGTTTGCTTTTGTTGTGAATGAAAGCAATACAAAGCAAATACATTGGTGGCTTTTACCAGGGAGATCTTAGAAGAGAAGTGAGCATTAAAAAAGAAGACATTTCTTTGGGTGAATATGAAAAAAACCTGTCTTCCAGGGGTGAGAAGCATAAGCAGAGGAGTGGTAGCTCTGATTTCATTTGAAAAACTCTCAGGGTGTTCATTATGATGAAACCAACAGAGAAGTGAGGCAATGTATACTTTAAGTGTCAAATACGCAAAAGGTACTTCAAAGCTAAATAACAAGGACATTTGTAGAGTTCATTTTTATTCCAGAAATATCAATTAAGCAATTACTGTGTATAAAAAACTGGGGTAAGCACTAGATATTCAAGTGATAAAACAAAAGAAAACAAAAAAACCCAGCTACATTTACCTTGCTGCCCAGCAAATGACTCAAGCTTGTGTGGATTATTGGCAGTGGCTCTCGAGATTTCCTGAGCACAGGGTTAATCTGAAGAGTTTGTTAAAAGGCAGATTTGACCCCCTTCATTCTGATTCTTGGTTGGGAGGGCAGATTGGACAAACAAGCACAAAAATGCAGCTTCAGAGTGGCAAAACTTTGATTCCCTTCACATAACACATTGCTAATGAGGAACAACACCGTGACTACATTACGTCATGTCATTGCATTGTGTGGTGGTACAGAAACTATTAATACTTGACCTCCTGTTTTCGAAGTTCTTCTGGGCTAATTATCAAAGGAACAGAGACAGATTAACAAGAGAAAAATCAAATTTCAATGGGTTCCTCATCTCACCGGAGAAGAAATTCACACTGAATTAGTAGGAATGGACATAGGAAAAACAGGGTGGAGAAATCAGGATCATTCTGGATTTATTGTCAGTGTAGCCACAAATTGTGTTCTTCTAATCTGGTGGTACAGTATACAGGGAATGTGGTGCACTACAGAACAAGATGGTTGAAGATTACCAACAACACAGGACAAACAGGAAACCCTTGTAATTTGTGGCTTCAAAATAAGAGGGTCTTAAATCTCTCGGGCAGCCAAATTGCAGCTTCTCAGCTGACATTTCCCCTTACAGCTCTGCTTTTGTGTATTCTGACCTGTTCTTTTAATAATTTTCCAGTCACAGTAGGAGAGCTTCTTCAAGATGATAATCTTTTGTCTTAACACCTTATAGTTTTGCTCCCTGCAATTTAAACAATTTCTCCCTTCGTCATTGGCACAGAAGCATCCCCCAACCTTACAGAAGACCACAAATGGTGAGGAATTCCAACATAAACTGCACCAAAGAAGGGTTTTAAAAGAAGTTCTCATAAAAAAGGAAGAATATTTACTCAAATATGACTTTTATTGACAACTAATTCCGCTATTGTAGGGATGTAGAAATTGTAGTGATTTTTTTCTTGAAACAATAATGGTTCTCCTTTCCCCATATCTTATCTCAATATATTTCTTTAGTTTCCAATAATGACGGAGGGGGATATTTACACAGAAGTGAAGTCTCATGACAAAAGGAAGAAAATACAATCCAGAACTTCTGACAGGTGATATGATTTTATTAAGCATCTATTTTCATAAAATCCTAAAATCACAGGTTTGAACAGGATCTTTACAGGTTTAACAAGCCAATCTATATATATAAAAAGCTAAGCGACTGCCTGACCATCTGACTGTCCAACCAATAACTATGATGCATAATGACCACCAGGGGGAAGACCCTCTGACTGGCAGCTATGATGCACACTGACCACCAGGGGGCAGATGCTCAACACAGGAGCTGCCAAGCTGCGGTGACTTGGCAGCGGTGGTTCTTTGGTGATGCACCCCGGAACCAGAGAAGAGGGAGCCCTATTCTGGGGTGCTTCACCCAAGAACTGCCCTCTCTCAATCCAGAACCCCTCAGGGGATGTTAGAGAGCTGGTTTTGGCTCAATCCCCGCAGTGCAGGCCAAGGGACCCCACCTGCTGGAGGGACTGCTCATTCTGCAGACGCCTTTCAAGCTGTGGCACCTCAGGTGCAGATGGCCAGGGAGGGACCATGGCAGGTTGGCTCCAGGGAGTGTCTCTCCCAGTTCTGCCCTGCCAGCCACCTTCTAATTAATTTCCCTTTAATGTGCATGAATCCGTGCACCAGGGCACTCGTTAATTTATAAACTTTTCTCTGTAACTTCCCTGCCAAGTGGTTATCTATTGTGTTTGAACACCTTCAAGGAAATAGAACTCATTATTTTTTTTGAAGATGGTCAATCACAGACTTTCATTGCTTCTATAATATTTTTCTTTATTCCGAATCAAAATATTTATTCTTGCATCTGATATTCATAAACACTACTTATTAGTCTTTTTACTGGTAAAAAGAAAAAAAGGAGCAATTCTCATAATGTGCCTCATGACTTCTGAGGCTGAGTCCAACATCCAGAGAAACAGGTCATCATCTCTTCCTGGGCCTGTGAATTAATTATATTAGAGAAAATACAGGAAAGATCATCTTGCTTTATTTGACACAGAGTCAATGTATACTAGTATTTGCTACTTATAAGCCTTTTATTATCTAGGAAGGCCTATTCTAATGCCAGGGAATTGTATGTATGCCTTATGCAGTAATGTGTGGTTCCTTATCCCCATTCTCCCAATAGTTCTCCTCTGACCATCCTTCACAGTAATCCAAGTGGGTACTGTATGCTGGGCTTATTGCCTCCATCAGCAGATGGCCTTCCCAGTGGAAGCACTGACAGAAAATATCGTGGCTTTTATGGCGTTGGAGATCTTCTAGAAACGCTTTGCATATAAAAATCTGAATTGTCATTATTTTTGCTCTTGTAGTTATAGCAGTCATAAGCTAATATCAAAGAAAATAAAAACACATGCTGTCATTTGCTGTGAGTGGCATTGGGAAGGGGGGCCTAGGACAAACATGAATCATATCTTTCTACTTGAATGCTTTATTAAATGCTAACATTCTGTACATTAGCCATTTATTCTTAGATATTGTAGAAAGTCATTATTTGCTGATAGATATTTATATATATAAAATTAATAACAATCAAGGGTAAACATGCCTGAGGCAGAGACTGCAACACATGCATGGTAGGTTTCCATGAAAAGATTTTCTTAAACTCTTTTTTTTTTCAGTGTCTTTATTGAGCAGTGTTCGCATCACACTGCAGTCATCTCCAATAATTTCATGCTTCCGTATTTTTTTGACCTACATAACTAATATCAGTTTTATTGGAACACTGCTGCAATAATGTATTTTTTAAAATTCATTTCAGAGAGGAAGAGAGAGGGAGAGAGAGATAGAAAAATGAATGATGACAGAGAATCATTGATCAGCTGCCTCCTGCACGCCCCTCTCTGGGACTTGAGCCCACAACCCAGGCATATGGCCTGACCAGGAATCAAACCTTGACCTGGTCCATAGGTTGATAATCACTGAGCCATGTCGGCCAGCCTGTTGCAATAATACTTTTAATTTATACATGGATTTCTTGATTTGGTTTAGCATACCAATCTGCTCTTCTTTAAAAACACAATGGTTGTTGCAGGTTAGCCATGTTCCATGTGCTACGCTAGGTGGCAATGATGCTTAAAAGATACTGTGTTTTGGTTGTTGTTGTGTATTGCAATGTTTTTTTTCCCACTAACCTAAATGAAAAAACATTCTCAAGAATGGAAATTATGATCAAATACCTATCTTAGTGCATTTGAGATCTCAAAGGAGGCCAGTCCGAGAGGAAATTACAGATACTGGGGAGAGTGATGGAAAATGAACATGGAGACATGGTCAGAGGCCAGATAATGAGATAGTTTTGGTTGTTTAAGTTCAAAAGGAAGCCATTAAAAGCTTTTTATGGACGAGAAAAAGAATCAGGGATCTTAGGAATTTAGGTGATTTCATGTTTTTAAAAAATATATATATTTTCTTGATTTAAATTTTTTTTTTTTTTTTTTTTTTTACAGAGAGGAAGGGAGAGGGATAGAGAGTTAGAAACATCTATCAGCTGCCTCCTGCACACCTCTTACTGGGGATGTACATGCTCTTGACCGGAATGGAACCCGGGACCCTTGAGTCCGCAGGCCGACGCTCTATCCACTGAGCAAAACCGGTCAGGGCTGATTTCATATTTTGAAGAGGCAAAAATTAAGTTGTTATCAGCCAATAAGGAAACATTTAAGACAAAGTACATGGAAGTCAGCTTGAAGGGGCTTTTTTGGGGGCAAGTGTGATACTCTGAGCATTATTAATAATAATAAATTAATTAAAACTAAAGAACATTTTACATGGCATGTTCATAATTATACTTAGAAAAGTTTGCAGACATAGGTAGTTGTGATCTGAAAGCAGAAATATAAGAGATTATATTTTTAAATGTTTTATAATAAGTTTATCATTTCATTAAGTGTGTTGATATATCTAAATGAATTTTTCCTGTTTGAAAATATCAGTGTGTTTATAAAGCATAGAGAAGTATTTGTTAGCTGTATAAGTAAAGAAAGGAAAATATTGGAAACTGTAAGCCAAATAGTTCAGAAAAAGCAGAACCAAAAGCAGGATGATCATATACAATTAGAAAGTAGAAAGGGAAAAAGAGTACAATATTATGTGTTTTAAAATGATGATTTAGCGATCTATCTTAAAAAGGGAACTAAATACAAAACTTTGATTCCTCTTTACTAGGACATAGAATTTCTAAGTGCCCCTAAACTTAAATAATGCAACAATGCATGTGTAATTCATAATAGTACTAACACATTATATCAATATATATTGATAGGATAATGCATAATGAAACGTTGGCTAAGTGAGATTTAAAACGTATCACTTGTAATGAAGATTTTTAGGTTATAAAAATCTAAAACCTATGTGAAAGATGAGAATTTAAAATCTTCTATGTTTATTTAAAAATATATTTTTATTGATTTCAGAGAGGAAGGGAGAGGGAGAGAGAGATATAAACATCAATCATGAGAGAGACTTATTGATTGGCTGCCTCCTGCACACCCCATATGGGGATCCAGCCCAAAACCGGGCATATGCCCTGACAGGGAATTGAAGTGTGACCTCCTGGTTCATAGGTCAATGCTCCACCACTGAGCCACACCACCTGGGCTAAACTGTCATATTTTTACAACAAATAAAGTTTAACTCTAAAATAAAAAATAAGTGCTAACTTGGTGGCCTGCAACTTAAGTTAAATCACTGTCAGAAAAACAAACAGATCCCAAACTCTGACTAAAAACCAGTTGTTTGGAAAACCATTTCATGAAATATTTTGCTTTCTGGTCTAGGGACATTACTGCAAGCCCAAAAAACTATCAGAGGATGTAGTAATGCAATTATTGAAAAGTATAAGTCTAATCATAGCTGTAGAGAAACAGAAAACATAATAGGAATAACAGAGACAGTGAAGTATAAAATCTGCGATTATATTTTATTACTATAGGCCCGATGCACAAAATTCATGCAAGGGGCTTGGCCCTTGCAGCCCTGGCTTCATCCGGAAGGTCGACCGGATGGTCGTTCTGCTGTTCCGTCTAATTAGCATATTAGCCCTTCATTATATAGGATACGTTTAAATATAATAATAACAATAGATTTTGTAATTATTTTGTTTGTGTATGTTTGCTACTTAAGACGATTCAAGTGTTCAAAAGAGTTAGCTAGACTGCCTCTTTAATTGCAAGTTAAGTTTTGTATGGGACTTAATTTGAGTAATTACATTGAAATTAATGTTCAGATGCTTAAATAGGTGTAAAATTCTCTTTACTAGTGGATTAGCTATTTCTGTGTAATAAATTACCCTACAATTTATCTTACACTTTTCCTGGATGAGCAGCTAGGCGTGGCTCAGCTGGGTGGCTGACTCAGGGTGTGGACCCCCGGCTGGGGTCTCATCTCAAGGAGTGATTAGGATCTGCTTGCAAACTCACTCACATGGCTGTTGGCTGGCTTCAGGTCCTCACTGGCTGCTGATTGGAGAAATCAATGACCTCCCCAACGAGGTCATTGATATTTATATCATAACAGTTTGTGGGGGTGGGGTGGGGGTGGAGAGAGATATGGAAACCATAGTCTTGGGAAGAGGATTACACAAAGGCATGAATCCCAGGAAGAGGGGATAATGATTGGGGCCATTTTAGAGGCTGCCTACACAATTAGATATCATGCATTTTATAAAATAGGGATGATTCAATTTACAAATATAAGTAAATATTATTTTCCTTTTGCAAGAGGCTTTGGTCAAGTTAGCAATGGTCAGTTTGCTTTTATGTATCCCTGAGGTAATCTATTATACTCATCTATCTTGAGCACTTGATAGAATATTCAAAGGTGAGAGGAGATAAGTAGTGTTAAAAAAAAAAAAAAAAAGAAACGAAAAAAGAACAGTCACCAGGTGAGAGATGCTCCAGAAATTCAGGTGAATGAATGAGAATCATTTGAAAGTTTGTAAGATTTATTTTTTATGGATACTGAGAATTTTTAGAAATCCAAATAGCAAGAGTGCTTTTTAAAAACGTATAGACCTGTGATATTTGCTGCCACTTTATAAATGTAACTTTGCTTACTAGTTTCCAAAGGATCTTTTTCACTTCCGATTTTATAATTTTGTATTGTGGCCACCAGATGGCATTACCACACAAACCAAGCTCTAAAATAAAGGCTCTTAAAAATATGTCTTGCTGGTAAAAATAAAGTAATAAATATATTCTTGTACACTACTGTTTTATGAGGAAATGTCAGTTAGTATATAATTACTATAAATAAAATTTAACAAAACATATTTTTGTTTTTAAAAAGGAAATACTTTTTGAGCTAATGATTCCACTTCCAGAAATTTATCTTCAGAAAATAATATGTGCACAAAATGCTATGCACATTTAAATTTTCACTTCAGGATTCTTTGAATTGGCAAATACTAGAGAAAAATATTGTTCCCAGCTATAGTGGGAAGGATTAAAAATATATGAAACAACCATACAATTAAAAAATATAAAAACATTAAAATTATTTTTATGAAGTATCCAAAAATATAAGAAATGCTTCTGTCATAACATTAATTGAACACAGTTTCTCAATTCAGTACTACTGATATTTTGGTTTAGATAGTTCTTTGTTGGGGGTACTGTCCAGTGATTATAGGATGTTTAGCACCATTGCAGGCTTCTACCCACTAGATGCCAGTAGCACTCGCCCATTAGTTATGACACCAACAATGTCTCCAGATTTACCAATGTCTTTTGGGGGGCAAAATTATCTTTGGTTGATAGCCACTAAGTTGTATTATCCAGCAAGTTAAAAAATGATTTAGACATTAATTATTAATATAACTACTCTCTTTTGTGGGAGCGTTTCACTTTGCTTCAAAATTATAATTCTTCAGAAATATAAGGAAATATCTTTATACACTAGAATTTATAAATTCATGTCAGAGGGAATAATAAACATAAATGACTATTCACAGTGATGTCTGAAAGTTTAGTTTCTGGAATGTGGGGATGTAGCATATTATTTTTATGAAACTGAATAAATTCATTCAGTTAAGAGACCACCTAAGATTTACAGTAATTCTTTATGAGGAGAATATACTACGAGTCATTAAGTTCTAATAAATAATTCTATCTTAATAACAACATAGATTTAGATACTTAAGCATTTCCCCCATCTGATTATATTAATGAGGATAATGCTATTTAATTGAAATTTTATGCCTGGTATTTAAGGATATTTAATAATACCTGTATGTAAAATTTTGTCTGTGGTGGAAGTCCTCAAGACCACACTCAGGTTTATGATTCTCTAAAAGCACTCATAGAACTCAGTAGACAGTTGTACATGCAACTTAGATTTATGACAGTGAAAGGGTAAAAGCAAAATCACCAAAGGGAAAAGGTACATGAAGTGTCAGGAGGCCAGGCTCAAGTTACTAAGGACCCTCCCCCAGTAGAGTCAGGTCTCGTGAATTCCTGCAGCAACAAGTATGTCGACACATGTCAAATGTTGCCCACCAGGGAAACTCACTAGAGAATCAGTGTTGAGTTTTGAGCTGCGGCTGCTCACATAGCCAGCCTCTGGTTGGCATTGAACAAAGTTCCAGACTTCTAGAACAGAAACAGTTGTTCGGCACAAAGTATATTGTTTGCAGAAACAGTTTAAGCCCAGTGAGCCACTCTAATCAGTTATTCGTGATGGGAATGCTCCTGAAATCCATTTGCAGATGCCAGCCGAGGCCATCTTGTCAGCAGGCCTTATAGGACAACAGTCAGGTCCATTATGTTAATTCTTTGCTGCACATCCTATTAAATAGTTGTTTTTTTCTTCTCATTCAGCCCAATAGTTCGTAGTAATTCACACATTGGACATTATCCTTCAGAAAATTCAGGATATTTTTGAAACAATAATAAATGAAAAATATTGACATTAATCTTTCAGATAATAGGAGCTGACATTATCTCTAATGTCACTGTGTTTCTTAGCTTCTGCCTTTCCCTTTTCTCTGTATGGAATAATTCCAGTGGTCCTGGGAATCTTTAGCCTGCTGCTCTTGATATTATGTGGATTCTTTGGTTATCAATGTAAGTTTGATTTATTTAGGGAAAAGAAATAATAGCCTATTTGTTAGATTATTATATTTCTTTAAACTATTTTCAGATACCAGTTTTTGGTAAATGTATTAATGTCATGCTGAACAGAGAAAAGGGAAAATGACATTAAATTATCACAACATTTTCCTATATTAGTGAATTTAACTTTGTGAGCTCTGAACTGCACATTTTTTTCTAGGGAGTATATATTATTGCAATACTGCTTAAGATATTCATAGTAATGATTACTTATTATTATTGTTTTGAAAATTACAACTTACTAAGAAAATTTAGCTCAATGAATATGCAATTGTCTTTACTATGAAAATAGAAAACTTCTTTGACAATTTATTCAAATTGTCCATGCTGCCAGCAACCTATCTTAGATCAATAGAATGTTTTTATTATTAAAATCATTTGCCATCTGTTATTAAAAAATAGTAGTTTCTCTGGGATAACATTAATTTGAAACTCAAAATTCTATACTTTTGTTTAGAAAGTAAAATTCTACACATTAAATTAGTCATGATGCTAAAAAATTTGAGCTGATTTTTGTTGTTTTTGTCTCTTTTAATTGAGCTGAACAGTTTTTTATTGATAGAAACACATTCAAACATAAGAAATTAAGATTATATTTTAGATTTAGACCAGACTTTAGAAGTAATGGTGGATAAATTAAAATTCCCTTAGCTAAATATCATTTATAGTTTTCAAAGACATTCCCAGGAGAATTTATTAAGGAAGAAACTATAAAAATTCAACATCTTAGTCTAATATGCTACTGTTTCATAATTGAGTATGTGCTTTATACTTATTTGGAATTCTTGTTCTTAGACTTTCAAAGTATTCAGGCATCAGAGAGAAAGATGAAGGATCTTAACCAATGGATTGAGTCTTTCCAAAACAAATCAGAAAGCTTTCTTCAGATCCAAAAAGTTTTTGACCAAAATAAAGGTAATAACAGAACTAGAACAAACTCTCTTTACAGAATGCTGGATTGTTTTCCTTGTTGCAGCCCTAAAATGGTTTATTGCATTATGCAATAGGGGCTCTCTAATACAGCAGCATGCTAGTTTTAATGGCTTCTTGTCTCTTTAATTCTGCACGCCAGCTTCTGAAACTGTTTCACATTTACCAAAAATAGCTTCCTATATTAATTAAATGACTCATTAACTTATTTATTTATCACATTTATTCAATGAAACTACTATTTTTTAATAACAGATGGCAAATGATTTTAATAATAAAAACATTCTATTGATCTAAGATAGGTTGCTGGCAGCATGGACAATTTGAATAAATTGTCAAAGTTTTCTATTTTCATAGTAAAGACAATTGCAAATTCATTGAACTAAATTTTCTTAGTAAGTTGTAATTTTCAAAATAATAATAATAAGTAATCATTACTATGAATATCTTAAGCAGTATTGCAATAATATATACTCCCTAGGAAAAAAATGTGCAGTTTAGAGCTCACAACTAGATGCCCACAGCTAGGCTGGTGATAAAAAATAAATACAGGTTCGATTCCAGCTCAAGGGCACATACCTGGGTTGCAGGTTTGTTCCCTGGCGCTGGTCGAGGCTTGTGAAAAAGGCAAGCAATCTATGTGTCTCTCTCACATAGATATTTCTCCCTCTCTCCCCCTCCTTTCTTCTCTTCCACTCTATCTAAAAGCAATGGAAAAAGCCCTGCCAGCGTGGCTCAGTGGTTGAGCATCGACCTGAACCAGAAGGTCAAGGTTCAATTCCGGGTGAGGGCACATGTCCGGGTTGTAGGCTCAATCCCCAGGGTGGGGCATGCAGGAGACAGCCAATCAATGATTCTCTCTCATCATTGATGTTTCTCTCCCTCTCTCTTCCTCACTGAAATCAATAAATATATATTTAAAAAAATAAAAACAATGGAAAAATATACTCAGGTGAGGATAAACAAACACATACATACATACATATATACATAATTACTTACATACATACAATATGAACCTTGCCCTTAGGAGGCTTAGAGAAAACATGTAAACCAAAAATAACATGCCAAGGTCATCAGTTTTGCAAGATGTTGAGGGAGCATGAAAATGAAAATAACTTAAATATCTGAAAAGTGATCATGTTTTCACAGTTTCTGTATGCCTCCTAAGAAAAGAAGTTTAAAATATTGGAGTAATCTGAAAGCTACTTTTATGTTAATTAAATTGGAATATAAAAATAGTCTATGTCTATGATAAATATTTTACAGAGGACTTGCATTAAAATATTTTTTTCTTGTGATGTATCAAATCTATACTGAAAAATTAAATCAACGATTTGAGAATTCTTTAGTGACTGGGCATGTTAAAAGACTGGTTTCTTTTTTGTTTTAGTTGGGATAAGATTGATGTATAATGTACAAGTTTGAGAAGTACAATGTGTTGGTTTGATACATTTATATATTGCAATATGAGTTCTACGGCAATATTAGCTAACACCTTTAACATGTCATGTAATTATTTCTTTTTGTGTTGAGAACTATTAAAATCTAGCCTCTAAGCAACTTCGAGTTTATAGTACAAGCAATTATTTTAGCCAGAGATGAAACTAATTCAGTAAGGAAGAGAACTGGACTAAAATTATGTGCACATTTTGCCACTTGATCCTTATCATTATTGTGATTCTTAAAATAGTAAAAAACAAACAGATGTAATGTGTTTTCTCATCTAATGTTTAGTCTTGTTGTCCTGTATAGAAACCCTTGAGTGGCTCCAAAAGGAGAATGAGTATCTTATTGAGGCTTTGGAAGACCTAAATGCAAAACAACATAATTTGGAAGTGAGATAATTCTCAGTTGATAATCCTCCTATATAATAAAAGGGTAATAGGCAAATAGACCAAACGTCAGAACAACCAATCAAAGAGTAATATGCTAATGATATGCTAAGGCCGCTCAACCGCTTGCTATATGTGCACTGACCACCAGGGGGCAGACAGTCAATTGGACAACCAGTCACTATGACATGCACTGACCACCAGGGGGCAGATGCTCCAGCCAGTAGGTTACCTTGCTGCTGGAGTCCAGCCGATCGGGACTGAGCGAGATTGGCTGGACACACCCTAGAGCCCTCCCAGGGTCCCTCCCAGGCCCGATCATGCACCAGTGGAGTCATTCAGCCAGGCTTGTGCCCTCTCGCAATCCGGGACCCCTCGGGGGATGTCGGAGAGCTGGTTTCAGCCCAATCCTGCAGGCTCATGGCTGGCAAGCACTGCTGTGGCAGTGCGAGCCTCTTCCGATCCGGACTGATTGGTCATGAGCCCATGGCAGGCACAGTGGGGCCAGGAGGAGTGGGAGCGGCAGGTAGGAGCTGCAGGTGGCGTTGGATTGCAGGTTTCAGCCCAATCCCTGCAGGCCACCCAGAAGGACCCCACCCCTGCATGAATTCATGCACTGGGCCTCTAGTTCTTAATAACAGCCTCATTCTTTTTCTTCTTCTTTTTTTTAAAGTATGTGGTGAAGGCCTGCGGGGCAGGGCAGGGTGGAGGGAGGTGAAGTGTGGGGGTGAAGTGTAATAAAGTCAGCCTCATTCTTTTAAGAGGGAGAAGCTATGAAGCAGTAAAGCCTTGTTTGTGAGGTTCTGTGGGCTCTGAGTAATAAATATTTTCTTTCCTAGGAGACCGCTGTTGGGTCTCTGCAGCACTGGGTGCAACACAGAGATCATGGCTCCCACCAAAGCATAGAAATGGTTTCTTGGTTAAACTGTTCTGATCTTTGTGTCACTTTGAATGCTGCATTTTTAAAGACAGGAAGGGATAGATTGAACGTGAGATTGTATTTCATTCTTTATTTCTGGAACTTGAACAAACAGCAGGTACCAGTCAAAAGAAGGGCCAGCTGCAGATCTAAAACCACAGATAAAGGACATTTTCTTGTTTAATTTTTTACTACTTTTTCCTGGTGTGTCCACTTCAGCACACTTTTCTTTTTCATCATAACACACATGCCCTCCCTGCAGAAACCCAGCAGTTATGTTCCCTCTGCGTGCATTGTTCTTTCAGATATAACCATCACTAGCTACTTCACCTCCTTCAATATGTATTCAGTATCACCTAACCCAGCAGTGCTTTTTAAAATGCCAACCTGTGTGTCATGTCCACCGCACACCCCAGATACTCTCCTCTGTACTCCCCTTACCCTGCTCTAATTTTTTTAGCAATTGTCATCTTTTTACAGACCATATTATTCATATGTTCCTTTATTCCTGTCTGGCCCACACCCTCACCAGAAGCAGGAATTTTTCTCATTTTTATTCAGTGATATATGTCAAGCTCAAAGAATAGGCACAGAGTTCAATGAATGATAAAATGAGTTAAGAAAGGTAATTCATTTTTTGGGGTGTATTGTTCTCTTAATTATTACATTTTTCTATCAGTTATTTTGTTTCTTCTTTTTATTTAATTCTTGGTTTGAGAAATGTACAGATTTCTGGTGTTTCACTTATCAGTAGGCATATATTGACTCATTGTTTTTATTTTTATGATTATTTCTCACTCGACACAAGTTCAGTATTTTCATCCCTAAATGCACTTTTATTGTTAATACCTTTGTGTATTTTGGGTCCATGTGGAATATCATGAAGTTACTTGCAGTAAATCAGACTTGGCTAGGCTTTTCTTATAAGAAAGCAGACAATGGATGGAAGTGGGAGGATGGCTCCCCTCCTTCTCCTGACCTGTAAGTATACAGTATAATTCAATTCCTTATTCTTTTTTTTTCAATGTCTTTCACTTAAAGAGCTGGAGAAAATAGAGATGATTACTGGGGGCAGAATTTAGATCTTTTTACTTCTTGATTTCATTATTTCATATTATACTGTCAGCAATTTTACAAATTATAAAGTCATTTACGTGTTTCATAGTTTGTAAAAATATGCCTCAAATATTAGATACTCTGATTGATCACTATTTTAGATAATGAATATAATATAGGGAAGAACTTCATTATGTATGAATTTTGGGGCATCTATAATATTTTATTGGGAAGAAGTACAGAATTGCTATTCCTCAGCCAAAGAATTTGGGCCTTTTTTTTGGTTTCAAATACATATTGCTAAATTGTCATCCAAAAACGTTGCATTAGACAACTATGACTCTATATACATTATTATCCCTCTCTATATATTCATAGTATACATATACTTATATACTATATATATATACTATATACACAATAGTATATATGTTGTGACACTACATATGTGTATTTATATATAGTATATATTACCAAGCTGTTTCATCACTCTGTGACAATCTTATTTAATATTTCAAAGTTTTAATAATTTTGATAGCTGATTAATTTAATTTTGTTCTCTTAGGATTTTTTCTGATGTTTTGTGAGGCTGTTTATATATATATATATATATATATATGATAAACGCACATATCATATATAACTAGAGGTCTGGTGCATGAATTTGTGCATGGGTGGGGTCTGGCCCGCCATCCCTGATCAGGGCCAATGGGGCCAGGCTGGCCAGGGGTTGGGGCTGTGAGCAGTTGGCTGTATGCCCCACCCTAATTGGGGTGGGGGGGCTGGTTGGGGGCGGGACCGGCCAGCGGGAGGGGCCACGGGCTGTTGGCCGGCCGGCCTCACCCCCTGGTTGAACTCCCAGTTGAACTCCCAGTGGAACTCCTGGTTGAGGGTAACAATTTGCATATTAGCCTTTTATTATATAGGATATTATAAACTTCATGAGTAATAATTTTGGCTGACTTTTATATTTAACTAGAGGCCCGCTGCACAAATTTGTGCATGGGTGGTGTCCCTTGGCCTGGTCGGCAATCAGGGCTGATCGGGGCTGCCTCACCTAGTCCCGATGGGGGCGATTGGGACCAGCCGGCCAAGGGAAGGGACCATGGACAGTTGCCCAGCCGCGGGAAGTTGGCTGTGGGAGCGCACTGACCACTAGGGGTCAGCTCCTGTGTTGAGTGTCTGCCCCCTGGTGGTCAGTGCACATCATAGTGACCAGTCAACTTGTCATTTAGTCGACCATCATAATGGTCGCTTAGGCTTTTATATATATAGATGTAATGTAGTTACAAGTAAAATGTCCCTCCTTCAACTGTAGGTGTGCATGCACAGTTGAGTGGTTTCTATCATGCTGATCTGTACTTAAACTTCATTTTATAACCCAGGTTTTAGATTCTGTTTATCATACTATTGACATAATTTTCCAGGCAGACCATTCTCTTTCTCTTTCTCCAGGTGTATATTTTCCCACTTATACATTATCACATTTTGTAAGTTTATCTATTACTTACATGTTTATCTCATCTATATATATAAAAAAACCCTAAGTGACTATTCGACCGTTTGACTGGTCGGCCATTTGACCAGTAACTATGACATGCACTGACCACCAGGGGGCAGACGCTCAACACAGGAGCTGCCCCCTACTGGTCAGTGTGCTCCCACAGTGGGAATGCTGCTCCGCTGACCTATGGGCATCAGACGCTGGGCTCATGGCTGGCGAACACTGCTGTGGCGGCAAGAGCCTCTCCCACTTCTGCAGCAGTGCTACTGAGCTGTAGCAGCAGGCGCAATGGGGCTGGGATGAGCGGGAGCGGTGCTGTGCCTGGCCCCGGGCTCGGGCTCCTCCCCTTCATGCACTACTACATCCCTTGGGAGATGTCGAACAGCTGGTTTCGGCCAGATTCCCGCACGCCCCTTACGACAGAAGGACACAGGGTGTACGATCACAGCAAAAATATCATGGTAACCCAGAAAACTGAAATTTCAGAGCCTCTTTGTTTTGTGAAAATTGTTTAACAGTTAATAAACATGTCATTCATCATGAATACTTTTTTTATATTTCAAATTTTATTTATCCATTTAAAATTGTAAATTCATGGAAACAAAACTTCAAAACAAATGCAATAATTTAACATTTACAAAGAATGGCAAACATAAAGAAATATCAATGGCAACATAAAGCAAAAATAGCAAAACAAATTTATTTAAAACAAATTTCTGAAGTAATTTATTTTTTAAGTCTTCCTAGCAGGTTTTATAATATGTCAGTTTCACTACACCTTTAATTCCTTGCTTTTCATCTTAGTGGAAAACATCTTTAGTGTCAGAGGCTACTTTTAAATGGACTCTGGTTCTTCCCTCTCACCCCACTTTGCTTCAAGTTTTTATTACATTAACTATCCCCCTTACATACATTCAATCAGTTTCATTTAAAATGCCTTACCTTCAAGACATAAACATACCCATACATCTCTCTCCATCCCTTTAAACTCCTCTTCTAATTATTCCTTTTATAAGTTTCTCTTCAAAGTAAATGTAATTGAACAAATAATCTACTACGGTTATGTACTTCCTCACTTTCCAGTCATTACTCAGAACTTTGTTACACATCTTACCGTTTTTTCTCTTTATTGAGACTGCTTTTGTTTAAGACACGACTGATTTATTTGTCATTCATTCATATGTGCTTCTGCTTTAGAAAGGAAGTTTAATTTATGTATTCAATGTATGTTAATCTTATGTTATTTAATCTATCAACAGCATTTTACTGGTTTATTTACTTCATTTTTTTACATTATTATTATCATCATCATCATCATTGTCCCCTTAGGACACTATTATTTTTCTTTCAATAGTTTGTCTTTCCTGGTTTTCTTCTTACCATTCTCATCCTATAGTCTATCTTCTTTATGAATCTTCTCTAAATGCTTCCTAATGTTTTTCAGCTTCACCGTTTCATTAGGGAACATTAATTTCATTTAAGATGATATTTCATCTATTGACACAGGTTCAGCAGAGATACTTTTGGTGTACAAGATATGAGACCAAGCCTGGGCTCAAATATCTTTTATTACACTTCCTATGTATTTGACATTCTGCAAGTTATTCTACATCTATGAGTTTCAGTTTCCTAATTCAGAATTTTGGGATGATAATAGCTGTAACTCATAATTATTTGCAGATTAATTAGGATCAGATGTTTGAAACATTTAGAAGAATGAATAAGCAAGAGTAAGTATTTGATAGGTGTTTGCTATTGTTTTAGATTAGAAGGAAAATTTTAAGCTCCTTTAAAATGTAAATATGATATGATTTAAAATTATTTTTATTATATTTGATGATGGCACAATGTAGAAATTTACTCATAGCACATTAACTTCTTTACATCTTTAATCTCTCTTTTTTATCTTTCAATCCTTCTTATTCTCTTATTTTTTCATTAAATTATCAATACTCTTTTTTTTTTTTTTTACTATTTCCTCTTTTTTTTTTTTTTTTTACCTTTCTACCTGTCAGGTAGACTTTATTGACTACAAGTGTCCAAAACAGGGTTCAATCCAGCTTGGGCATAATGGGAAAACTTTTGGAAACATACTTGGTTATTATATATAATTGAAAAAAAAACTTTGAATAAATAAGCCATAAGAAATGTAATGATACAGCTTAGCCACAGAGAAAACTGGAGTTAAGAACTTGAATTCTATCAGCACTCTCTGTTGCTTTTCTCTGCTTTTTCTCAGTGTAGGATTTCTTCCATTTAATAGAAAACATAGACAATACTCTCAGGCTTCCTAGATAATAGTTTCTATCAATGACAGAGTTTATTCTCCTTTAATTTCACTTGAAAAAATAATACCATGTTAAGAGAGAGCCTAGCCCTAAAAAAATATGCCACTTTAGCTATAGCCATATGTATTGGAGGGTGAGAGGTTCTCAGGAGAAAGGGTGTATGCTAGCGGACAATAGTATAGTAAATACCCTCACAATTACACTCTTTTTTTCCCTGGACAATCAAAAGGTGCCACAAATCAAATATATTCCTCAAGGAAGCCTAGACATGTTAGGAAAAATTAAGTAAAATAATAGTGAGCAATATTTAAAATTCACTCGGTGTCAAGTGCTGTTACAAGTGATTTATGTGTGTTAATCAATTTAATTCACAAGATAAACTGTTGTAAGGAATATTTCACTAGTTTATGGAAAAGAGAAGTGGTTAAGTTAACTTTTCCAAGATCATAGAACTTGTTAGTAGCAGAGCTAGAATTTGAACTCAGATATTTAAATATCAATGTCCATGCCCTGAACCACACTACCGTGTATATCTTCTCATACACCTACTCAAAGATGCATCTAGCATAAGTATAATATGCCATTTAATGGCAGGTAAAATTATACAGGAAGCCTTAGAAAATAGTGAATAAAGACATTTAATGATTCCATATTCAATACAATATAGTGAGGAATTCAGAAGACGTTGAGGCTTCTGCAGTTTTGCAGACTTGCAGTGATAGTAAAAGAACACGTTTTCTGGGGAGTTCATATAAGGGTCATAACTCAGATTTAAGGGTGAATTAGGACAGGCATTTTAGTTGATTTTATACCTAGGAATATACCTCAATATATAGCAGAAGTCTCAAATCTTTTTTTAATATATGTGGCAAGTCAGATTCCTATGGAAATATTATTTGAGCCAGAGGTTGTTTTTTTTTAAAAGTCCTCTTGGGATTAACATTTTGTGGGAGAGAAAGGCAGTATTAGACATATAAGCTGGATGAGCTCACCATTGAGCTTTATCCAACTTCATAGGGACCTCTGGAGCTAGAAAAGTCCGTCAGAATAATCCCAAATTAGGGTGTGGGCGGTGTCTTTAAACCTCTTTTATCCCTCAGGCATGGGATTCAGATGGCCCAAAGGAAGGGTAATGATTTGGGGTGAGGCAGATGTCTTAAACTGGGCACAATGTCTCTGGGCTGATACCTAAGAGCACGCATCAGCATTCCTAGCATCTGTGGAAGTTAGTACCATAGTCTCAAAGGGGAATCGGGATACAGCACAACATTTATGACAGAATAAAAATAACTCACACCTGAAGGATTGAGTTGGAATTAGGCAGAAGAGAGTTGATGTTATGGATAAGGAATTTTATGTAGAGAAAATGGCATATATGAATGACATAAGGAAGAGATTCAATCCATTTTGGCTGAAATGCAATGTAAGGAAAGACTGAAAAGCATTAAAGAACCATTTATGGCTTCATGCTGTTTAGCCACGTGAAGGAGTTTGTACTTGGCAGGAATCTACTCAAGTCTTTTAGGCAGAGAATAGATACGATTTGTTTCATCCTGGGGTAGTGGACATGCTTTGGAAAAATTGAAACTGCACATGCTTTTTGAAGTTAACATGAGGTTGTTTATTTGCAGAAGTAATTCACTACAGGGGAATTCCAGTCATTTTATTCACATCCTTTCTGAGTAGTTTAATGAAAAAGCCTCCACCAGGCAACATCAAAGATGAGGGCAAGTTTACGCATCAGGTTTCACATTCACTCGCAGTCACTAACTAGAAACAAAAGGTAAAGAGATCTAGAAGACTTTAAAACTAGACAGGAAGTGGGTTTTGCGATAATAATCTATGTTTTCAAAATAATCTATATTTGCCAGTGGAGCTCTAAGAGTTTAAGAGTTTCAGGAAATATTTTTGCCCAAATTTAAAATTTATTTAAAATCTCTTGTCTTATGTCAACTGACTTCATAATTAGATCGCCTACTTGAGGTCATAAGATGGCTACTGATGCTATGAATATTATATTCCCATCACTTTAGAGCCAATAGAAAGGATAATGCATATTTAATAGTTACTTAAAAGACCCAACTTTCCCTAAGATTGAGTGGCGTACACTGAAACAATAACGGAGACCAGAGGCTCCATGCTAATTGTTAGTTAGCTTTTGCATTTCACCAAGGAAGATGAAAAGGGAAGGGAAATTCTTCTCTCTGAATCCTAGCGTGGGACATAGGATCAGCTAACTAAATGCTTCGCCTAAGACTTGCCTTATAAGATAACATCTCCACAAGGGAGTTAGGATGGGAACATCTTTGAGTGCCATTTACCCTATCCTCCACAACCCTCAATTCCTGGTGGGAGCCATGTGGCACTCTCTTCTGTGGCCTACATCTCCCCTGGGCAAATTCTTTGAGCACAGACCTGATGCTAGTGTGTTTATGTCTGGTGACACTCTTGATCTAAAAGCTTAGTGCTCGGCAGATGGGAAGGTAGCAGCATCAGGTTGATTGTCCATATTAACAGTTTATTTTTCTACAGATATTTTAATGGCATGATAACAGCAGCCGTCTTGGAGATATTGTACATACACAATTCAGAACTATACTTAATTTTATGTCTTTTTTTTCTCGTCATCTTTTCATCTGAGCTATATACAGTACATATTCTTTAATGAAATTTAAGATCGTAATTATATTGTTTCAAGGACATATTTTTTCAAATTTCTTTTTTCCAACCAATATTTATTGAGCGGGGGTCCTTCATGCCAGCATTCTTCTAGGATCTGAAAATATATAAATGGACAAAACTAGGAAGAGGCGCTGTCCACATGGAGTGGCATTGTAGTGGAGAAAAGTCAGACTGCGAAAGTGCAAATTATATATGTAATGAGTGATCGTAAGTGGTAGTGAGAAAAATAAATCAGTGAAGGGTATTTTGCAATGCCAAAGGAGGGACTGTGTTTAAATAAAGTAGTCAGGGAATGTCTTGGCTAATCCATGTAAAATTCTGTTTTAATTTTGAGAATTATATCATCTAAAATTTCACATTCTCTTAGATAACTGTAATTCTCCATCTTTTCAATTGGTAAATGCCTTCTTGACAGTATAATTATTCTTTTTTAAATAAAACACATGATAGATTAATAGGGCTCTAATCTATATATATAAAAGCCTAATATGCAAAGTGTCCCCTCAGGAGTTCGACCGGGAGACTGAGAGTTCGATCGCTTGCTATGACGTGCACTGAAAACCAGGGGGCGGCGTGGAGGGAAGGAAGGCCCCAGCCAGCACCCAGCAGCCGGGGAAGAGCAGCCCCAGCTGGCAACTGGAAGGCCCCGATCGGCCCTGATCGCTGACCAGGCCAAGGGACCTTACCCATGCATGAATTTCGTGCACCGGGCCTCTAGTTTCTGTATAAGAAATTAAAATAACTTATTGAAGCTTAATTAGGTTGTAGAAAAGCAAAACATTGATAGTGTTCTACCTTTTTGTTGTTGTTGCTTTTACTTCATGACATGAAGGCCATGAGTAAGGAAGAGGAAGGCAGGGGTAGTTATTGTTTTCTTTTATAATTTCAAAAGTGGGTAAAGAGCCATCTAAAGAATATTGATAGAAAGGTAATCGAGTTATCTAAATTCAAATTCCCTAAAATAGCTTAAAAAACTATACCTATGACACGAAACACATAAACACAAAATTCACATCAGTTGAGCATGACTAAGAGCCAGAAAACATGAAAACTTCAAATTACCTGTAAATAGAAAAACAACAGCCAATTTCTAGTGTAGTCATTTCTAACTAATTTTTTGGAAGCGGTAGAGGTTTTAGAGAAACTGAGGACTTCTTCAGAAAGTAAAAGACCACACTCATTGTGAAAATCCTAAAAAGGAGTCCCAGTAGATGAAGTGCTGGGTACAAGAAAAAGACTTAAAAATGCATTTTGGACTCGTAAGCGTCCGTCTTGGAAAGGAAACACTCTGGGTTGAAAAGGATAGAGCGGGAAAAAGCACACCTGGAACCTGTGCAGTGAAGGGAAAAAGAAGCAAGTTTATGCATGTAAAGTAGGGAGGGTGTTGGTGTATGTTAGGCAGAATGACATTTTAAAAAATACCTTCCAAGCTTCCTTTCTCTCTAAAATCCATTTAAGAGGCTGCATTACAATATCCTAACAGAAGAGGGCACTTTCAACCTAGGGACCTAACAGACTACCCAACGACAGTG
Source organism: Cnephaeus nilssonii (assembly GCF_951640355.1). NCBI lineage: Eukaryota > Metazoa > Chordata > Mammalia > Chiroptera > Vespertilionidae > Cnephaeus > Cnephaeus nilssonii. The sequence continues at coordinate 22,667,065 of NC_137077.1, read as the reverse complement.
CCAGTCCACTAAAAGGTATTTTCACCGAACCTGAAGATACCATAGGAGGAATACAGAAAAGGAGAATCAAAACATTTAAGCTGATGCAAATTTTCTCCCATAAAAACCAACCACGAAACGTAAGGAAACCAACGCAACACTCCAAACTGATATAAATATCCCAAAAAGACATAAAATTTGTACACAAACCAAAAATTCACAAGAAGCAAAACTAAAGTATAAACAATTGTCCTTTTTCACTCACCTATTTTTATAGGTAATTTTGTTATCTAAATAATGGAATGCCTACCTACAAGCTTCTTTTTTAGGATCATTCTTTATTTTAGCCTCTTTCAATAATTTTCTTATATAAATATCTACTAAATTTACTGTTCATCATCATGTAAGATTTTTCTGAAAATATACAATGTTAAATTACTTTCTACATCAATACATTTCACTTTTGGATTTTATTTATATACCAGTGGCCCGGTGCATGGATTCATGCACATTGAAAGGAAATTGATTAGAAGAAATATTTTAATATCGCTTTTCACCCTTTCCCTATAGTGGAAGTGTCAACCAAATTCACGACTGATAATGACAGATCAAACACATGCGTGCGATTGGTGCCAGTGAGAGCTTTATATTTATTGTGCACGTGCGAGTCCACTTAGCCTTTTATAGCTATAGAATGAACTTGCTTAATTAGACATGTTTTCTGATTTAGCTGAACTTTTCTCCAGCCCAGTGAAGCACCCCAACTTCTCTTTCAGGTAATTGTCAGCAACACAGTAGCAAATATCAACGTGAAGTAGATTATTTTTGTAGATCACACAGGGAGAACAAAGGGTAAAATAATTAACTGCAGCAGTGTTTGACTATATTCTGTGCAGAGAGAAAACATGAAGTCATTTTCAAGGCCCACCATTTCTTACTTCTTTTTAGTTGGGTCAAGTTTCTAAGCTTTTTAAATCTCCATTTTCCGGCTAATGAAAAGAAAATAGGATTCCGCTGAGTCTCCTATCTACCTACTCCAGGCCTTCTGTGAGGATCAAATGAGATGAGGCATAGGAAAACGCTTCATAGACATTTGATTAAAGTGTATAATGTTTCCACCTGTGTTCCTGGGCTGAAGAAACTGCAAGAGGGTTAGTCGTCGCTAGGGAGAGGAAGCTGGGCGTTGATATGTGACGTTATTACCTGGAACCCACAATCACTGTTTCCGGGCAGGGCGGGGCTGTGGGCAGCATTTTGCACCATGTAGTCTGGGCAGCGTCAGCTGCAATTTGGTGGGCTATTGCTCTGGGGTGGTGGCAGGGCCTGTGTCCCACTTGGGGAAGCCAAGTGTTGCTTTGTGGGTGCCAGGTCCATGGTGCCTTTTGTCTGTGCACATCATGGCAGCTCCTGCATTGAGCTCCTGCCCCTGGTGGTCAGTGAATGTCATAGCGACTGGTCGGAAGGTGGAAAGGACACTTAGCATATTAGTCTTTTATACAGATAGATATCATATCAAATATCACATGATCTCACTTATATGTGGAATCTAATGAACAAAATAAACTGATGAATAAAACAGAACCAGAAGCATGGATACATGGAACAGACTGACAAATGTCAGAACAGCTCTTTCATCAAATCTTTCACCTGGAAGGGCACAGCTCTGAGAAGACAGCTACAGAAACCACCAGAAGAAATTCTTTGGTTTGAAGGGTCAACAGCCATAATCAAATCATGCTTGTGACTGGGTGAAGGTGACCTGGGACAAAGGAGCCTTACCCAGCAGTAGTGCATACATATGGTCCATGGGGAAGGTCCCCCACAGACGCCAACTCAGCACACGTGCATGCACAGGAAAATTCTAAGCCTGGCTTGGACAGAATTGAATAAAGTTTATCTATACTAATAAAAGCCTAGGTGGCCCTCGCATGTGACGTTGCCACAAGATGGCCACCACAAGATGGTTGCCACAAGATGGCCGTGCGCACAGTGGAGGCAGGGCCTGGCAGCCGCTCCACATAGTGAGGCCTGGGGGTCCTGCAGCTCTGCGCAGTGTGGAGGAGGCTGGTCCCGGTGTCTCTGCCACCTCGCATGGAGGAGGCGGGTCATGGCAGGGGAGGGCACTTGTGTGTGATCAGGCCAGCAGGCTGGCAGGCAGGCAAGAGGTTAGGAGCCAGTGGTCCATAGAAATCGGGCCTAAACCGGCAGTCAGACATCCCTGAGGGGTCCCAGATTTGAGAGGGTGCAGGCCGGGCTGAAGGACACCCCCCACCAACCCCCCCCTTCCTGTGCACAAATTTAGTGCACTGGGCCTCTAGTATTTTAATAGTTAAGAAGAGTCCAACTTCCATCCGGAACCCCACATCCTCTCTTGGGCTGTCACTCAATCTCAGGAGATACTGGTCCAAGGAAGTAAACAAGGGCCCCATTGTGTAGAAGCAACAGGCGATTCTTCCCTCCAAATATGGCTCAACAATGCTGGGAACAAGCCATTTCCTGATGAGTAGTCAAAAGGTCAGACCCCAGCCATGTTGTCATAGCAGAGATGTGACCCCAGTTCTTGGGATAGATGTTCCAGCAACACGATAGAGCTGGGTCCTTTTTGCTCACCTAATCTGGTCTCTTATGTCTCTTACTTCGGACCTATTAAACACCCCCTTCTCAACCTCAGCTCAAAACACAAACCTGTCTCCTTGGGGATATTGATCTCAGAGGTGCCAATGCCACCTTTTGGTGGAACAGGTGGGCTGCTGAGCTCAGAGTTTGTTCCTGAGCTCAGAGTTTGTTCTTTCCATAACTGGAAAGAACTGAGCTGGAATTAAGATTGGGGAACTGGGTGTCTAAGCTCTGCTTGTTTTTTGGTTTCCTCTATTGGCACCTGCACTGTCTCTCTCATAAGGCCTTAAAGGTTAAAGCCTTTCTCTCTTGTTTTCATATGCCTATCAAGTAAAAACAACAGTAACAAAAATATAAAATATTTGTTGGCTCTCAGGGGCTATGAGCAATTGAAAAAGAGGTGATATAACTCCTATGCTCAGGAAACACAAGTGACATATGACCAATAAAATTGAATGTATATAAAAAGTACATAGAAGAATAAATAGAAGAACCATCGTGAGTGTGAGTGGGTGTGTGCAGCAGGAGGCATCTTTGGTCACACCTGTAGGTGTACAGCAAACACCAGCCCTGCCACGGGTGTGGTGGACTCTGTGGCTTTCAGGGATGTGTAGTGCAGCCTACGTCAACATGGTCAGAGGTGCTACTTACTGTTTGACTGAAATAATGACCTGAATTATCTGTGAATCGCATAATGGAAAGGTTGAAATCCAACTATTTCTGTAAACATATTTCTTGACAACAGAAATACTAAAAAGAGGATAAAATGGAGAACTTTTTAGAGCAATAAAGTGAATAAGACACAAGCAGAGAAAATGAGATTGATTTAAAGATAGTCACAAATGTTTCAGAGAGGAAGAAGAAAGAAGCATAAGCTTTCATAGATTTCAGCATTGAAAATGTCTCTGTGCATACACAAGAGGAGGGGAACCAAAAGGTTAGGTGTTATGTAGATAATGGATTATATCAAAATTTGTATTAACGTTTTATTAGAAACTATATTAATATCCATGAAAGCTGCAGAGATTATGGAATTATCCATCACAGGATAATGTAGGCAATGTATGACCACATCTTTCAACAGCTAAACTTTCATGTTGTGAATTTCTACTGCCCATAACATTAAACTGACTGAGATATGATTAGCTCTGTGGGCTGACATTTAACATTAGGACAACACCACATTATCACACTTTCAATTTGAAAACATCTTATGTATTAGTGAAACTTGTCTCCTAATGTCAGTATGTTTTCTTGAGCTTTAGCTTTGGTTTTAGAAAATATATAGGGACTGTTAACTCAGAAATGCCTTGGACCCTCACGCTGTTCCCAATGGATTAAAGCTGATGGTTCAAATGTTATTAATAGTGTAATTCTACTGGGCTCCCTCTTTATTCTTTCTGTCTTAAGTTGTTTCAATAGTGGACCTTTGATTTTTGAATTTTGGTGGCACTGAATCTATGGATCTAATATTATCAGAAAAGTTATGGAAAATGCTGAGATTAAAATGTGGTCTTCAGACTTGGAAAACATCAATCAATCAATGTCTTTAGCAGCCCACTTCAGTCTGGAGTGGTCTATTAAAACTTCTCAATTGCTACATTTCTTCAAGTGAAGGTATTGGGGATATGAAATGTGATATTTTTAGGTGCCTTCAAGTTGTATTCTTAATTTCATTGACCTTAGGTTTTAGTTTATCCAGGCCACTCTCTTGAATATCAAAGTCTATTTGAAGTTGTTCTAGTCTGGCCTTCTGGTCTTCCGATAAAGCCTGTGGGTAGGCAGCAGCTACAGGTGCCATACTCAACTTCCATACTTCACTTATTCCATCCACGTTTACTAAAGTAGGGTCCATAAGGTGCTGAATACTGTTTGCACATAATGATCAGAACAGTTTACAAGATTTATAAATTCAAAAGTGAGAAAAACACTAGTGAAACTGCAAGGGGTTTAGTTTGAAGAAACTACAATTTTGAAAGCATATTTTGTCTTGGGTTGAATGAGCAACACTGGAGGAGAAATTGCAAAGATAGTGCCTATGGCTCAGCTTGTGAGAAGGTGATGAAGAATAAAGCAAGCATCTATGATCACTTGCCCAGACATATTCCTGCAGACAGTAGATGCTTCAGAGTCTGTGGATATGAAAAAAGTGGGCTGATTCCACATAACATGTTTATTTTCTGGTATTAGCTAAAATATAGATCTTAGATTGCTTACTTGACATCACCATATCAATGTTTGTGGTGCTGGCAGCTGTGTAATCAGTGGGCTGATTTCTATTTAAAGTCTAGCTATTGACCTCAGAGGAACTTCTGGAGGTTTTAAGTCTATAAGAATGCAAATTTGAAGAATCATTTATATATGCTAATTCTGGTTTGACTTTCAATTTTTGAGCTTCTGTTGAAATATTATGGATGTTATATTGGCCTTTGGCACAAGACTGTGAGCTACTTAGTAAATTGTTAGTGATTCTGAAATATTAGGTGAGCTAATGGGCATGTAAATGTGAGAAGTCTGGTGGCCTTCCTGGTTTGGCTGCTGGGTTTAGAGGTATGACAGAGGATACATTTAGGATAAATAGTCAAGGAAATAGGTTGATTAAATTACCACATACATTACTTCCAATGATTCCATTCCCTTCTCTTCCTTGTGGTGAAAATTCTGTGATTGAAAATCCAAGTTGACAGAAATTATGTGATTGAATAGACCAAAATTTCCAGAATCACCTGAAAAATAGAAGTTGCACTTACAGTTAGATACCTTGCTCTGTCCTGAGAGAGAACAGCATAGCAGACATTATAATTGGATAACATGACCTCGATAAAACTTAACAGAACTGTCAGAGTTCATAGGATTACACTCAGATATCCAATCAGAATGCTGATCAACTAAAGTGTAAGGCCTATTATAGATAGAATTTTCCTGTAGACTAAGTCACAGGTCATCTAAAAACCTGAAAATCAATTAATTACTTCTTCAGAACATTTGTGTGCTGCTTGATCAGGACTATTTTTATAGGAGACAATTCTAGCTTTAGTGGAAATAGTACTTATCTCTTCAATTGAAGCATTTTTGTTCTTTATCCTTACAACCTACCGCAACATGATAGCTTCAGATTTGACCCACAGGGGATAGCCCCCAGCCCTGGGTTCCTCCCTGCTCAGACCCACTGATCAGATGAAGAAGAGGAGTGGAAGAGGGGAGGGCAGTTGCATCACTGCTCCCACACTCCCAATCCAAGGCCCCAGTTGTTATGGTCTCTCTCTTGCAATCAATCCTTCTTTCCCTCCTCCTCTCTCCCTCTCCCCCCTTCTCCTGACTCATCTCTTTTGTGATGGTTAGACTGTCACCCGCTGCCAGACAGTCCAGTTTCTCCCCGAATGGATCTGGGTTCCCAGAAACTCGCCTGGAACTGAAGTCAGCACAGTTGAGAGGTTTTGTCTCCCTCCCATTTGAGAAAGCCAGCCGTGCACTCAGTTGCCAGTCCTCCCCTTGAGCATGTCTCAGTACCTCTGCCTCCTGCAGCTCCTCTGAGTCTCAGTGTGCTTTTCTCCTTTCTTGTAGTTGTAGAATTTCTACTCCGCCAGCCTTCCTGTGGTTCTGGATGATGTCCATTTTGTCTTTTAGTTGTAGTTTTGAAATTGTTGTGCGAGGCAGCAGTTTAAGTGTTTACCTATGCCGCCATCTTGATTTCTCCCTCAAATTTTTTCATATTTAATAAATAAACATTATTTTTTCCCATAAGCCTGCCATGTGTATCTCACTAACATAGAATTAGTTAATAAATGGCTTTTTCTTGCCTGGCCAGCATGGCTCAGTGGTTGAGTGTCAACCTATGAACCAGGAGGTCAAGGTTTGATTCCTGGTTAGGGCACATGCCCGGGATGGGGGCTTGATCCCCAGTGGGGGGGGGGGGGTGTGTTGGAGACAGCCAATCAATGATTCTGTCTCATCATTGATGTTTCTATATCTCTCTTCCTTTCCCTTCCTTTCTAAAATCAATGAAAATATATTTAAAATATAAAAAGCAAATAAATGGCTTTTTCTTTAAAAATGTATATATTCAAATTATTTCAGTGCCATTGCATATACATTATTTTTTATTGTTTTTAATGAGTATAATATTTTCTGATATGCAATGCATATTTAAACATTTCTTTTAAAAAAGATATCAGTCACTGATATCTGAAAATCTTATTATGGACTTCTTTATTCAACTCCCCAGAGCCATTACTTCATTATTTAGTATGAGAAATTTATGTACAAAGAAAATATGCAGGTTTGTATACTCAAACCTTTCTACATAACCATTAAAAGACACATTTGCCAACCCTAATATTTCTTTTTTTTTCTAATATATTAGTTCATTAATGTTGTCAGTATCATGGCCAAAATTAGTGATCAGGTTACTTAAATTGCATTCACTTATTACCAGTGAGAATTCAGCATTTTTTAACATTTTATTCAATTTTGGGATTGTGTGTGTGTGTGTCTGTTCACACTTTTTTTTTGTGTGTGTGTGTGTCTGTTCACACTTTTTTTGCCCATTTGCCAAGATTGGCTGTCTTTTACTTATTGGTCTGTATGTGCTCTTAATATATGTGATTATCCATCACCTGTTATATAAGTTATAAATATCTTGTTTTTCTTTTGTCTGGCCAAATATATTATTATTTTCTCTTTTTGTTATATATTATTTTTGAAGTTGGTCTTTATTTTGTATTTTTCTTGGATTTTCTCAAACAAATATTACAAATAAATTTTTTGCTTTCTTTTATTATATATATTTATATTTACCATTTCATTCATTTGTAAATTTTTAAGCATAGGAAGATAAATTTGTTTTTCCCCCCAAAAAGTAACTTGAGTTGTTCAAACTCAAGTTATTGAATGTTTTATAATTTATTTTCTGGTAGCACTCTTAAGTAGTATTACTGCTTGTCTACAATATGTCAAGTCATAGAACGATAAGCAGTAAGGAACATAGAATCTGGTCGGGGGCAGCTCCTGTGTTGAGCGTCTTCCCCCCAAGAGGGAGGCGAGTGGTGATGGGGAGCAGGGCTGGCCAATGGGCGGCACCAGGCTGCCAGCCAAGGCGGGTGCCAGCAGGGGTCCCCCAACTGCCCTGCCTGCCAGTTGCCCCATACATCGGCCCTGATCCCTGGCCAGGCCTAGAGACCCTACTCTATATATATTGAGAACAGTCTCTTAGATTTAAAAATTAAAACCTGGAAAGGCTACTCTAACACTGAAAAAACAGGATGAAGCAACGATGACATGCATGGACTCCGGCTTGCACATTTTGTGGTCAGCCCTGATTCTGACACTTATAACAGTGTGACAAAGCCAATTACTTAACTTCTCTCTGCTTCAGTTTTTCCACCCATAAGATGGGGAAAATGGTATTACTGCCTCAGAAGGATCATGTTATGTACTGCTTTTTATAATCAGGGCAAAAATATGTAGCTGTCCATACAACAGCAAGATGCCTTTCACTGTATGAAAAGTATGGTCACTGGTGCATGCAGCATCCTGGTTTGGGGATCAGGCCTAAACCAGCAGTCAGACATCCCCTGAGGGCACAGGCTGGGTTGAGGGACACCCCCCAATGCACAAATTTTGTGCACTGGGCCTCTAGTTGTAACTAATACTGCAGTGAACACAGGGGTGCATATATTCTTTCGAATTAGTGTTTCAGATTTCTTCAGAAACTGGAGAATATCATGTTAAGTGAAATAAGCCATTCATAGAAAGACAAATACCATATGATTTCACTTATATGTGGAATCTAATAAACAAAATCAACTAAAAAACAAAATAGAAGCAAACTCATAGATACAGAGAATACACTGACAGCTGCCAGAGGGTGTGGGACTCTCTGTGGGTGAAAAAAGTGAAGGAATTAAGAAAAAACCCCACATAGACAACAGTATGGTGATTACCAGAAAGAAAGTGTAGTGGGGGGAGATAGGACAGGTTAAAGGGGGGGTAAATGGTGATAGAAGGAGACTTGATTTAGGGTGGTGAACAGACAATATAATATACAGATGATGTATTATAGAATTGTACCCCTGAAATATGTAATTTTATTAACCAAGGTCACCCTCAACAAATTCAATTTAAAAAATGTAAATTAAAAAACAAAGAAAATACTGCCATTTGTGACAACATAGATATATATGGGAGGCATGTTTCATATTTGTTTTTTTTTTTTTGGTTTATTTATTTATTTTTTTTCTTTCCAATTTTTTTTTATTAAGGTATTATATGTGTTTCATATTTGAATAGAAAATTATTCTATTTACTAGATACTTGGTGCATGGATTCGTGCCCTGGTGGGGTCCCTCAGCCTGGCCTGTGTGGATCAGTGGACCTCTGCACGACACAGCCCGGCCTTACCCACCAGCTCCTCTGGCTCCAGCCTGTTGTCCAGTCGATCACACATAGCACGAAGTAGTGCGCAAAGCAGCAGGTGGCCAGGGAGGAGTCTGAGCCCAGGCTGGGTGCTGCACAACTTCCACTCATCCTGGCCCCACTGTGCCTGCCACTGCCACTGCTGCTGGCTGCTCGGGCGCACAGGGGGAGTGTCCGCTGAAGAGGCTTGTGCCACCACAGCTGTGCTTGCCAGCCGTCAGCCCAGTGTCTGGCACCCATGTGTCAGCTGAGCAGCGCTCCTGCTGTGGGAACACACTGACCATCAGGGGGAAGCTCCTACATTGAGCATTTGCCCTCTGGTGCACATCATAGCTACTGGCTGGTTGTCCAGTCATCCAGTCACTTAGACTTTTGTATATATATAGACTAGAGGCCTGGTGCATGAAATTCGTGCACAAGGGTGTGTGTCCCGCAGCCCAGCCTACACCCTCTCCAATCTGGGACATCCCTTTCACAATTCAGAACTTCTGGCTCCCAACTACTTGCCTGCTTGCCTTCCTGATTGTCCCTAACCATTTCTGCTTGTCAGCCTGATCACCCCCTAATAACTCCCCTGTCAGCCTGATTGATGCCTAACTGCTACCCTGCCAGGCTGATTGTCCCTAACTGCCCTCCCCTGTAGGCCTGGTCACCCCTAACTGCCCTCCCCTACAGGCCTGGTCCCCCCAACTGCTCTCCCCTGCAGGCCCGGGTCCCCCCCAACTGCCCTTTCCTGCAGACCCAGTCATCCCCAACTTTCCTCCTCTGCCGGCCTGGTCACTCCTAACTGCCCTCCACTGCAGGCTTGATCGCCCCCAACTGCCCTCCCTTACAGGCCTGGTCCCTCCCAACTGCCCTCCCCTGCTGCTCATCTTGTGTCCACATAGGGGCAGCCATCTTGTGTGTTGGAGTGATGGTCAATTTACATATTACTCTTTTATTAGATAGGAGGATAGAGGCCTGGTGCACGGGTGGGGGCTGGCTGGTTTGCCCTGAAGGGTGTCCCGGATCAGGGTGGGGGGTTCCTTGGGGTGTGGGGTGGCCTGGATGAGGGGCCTTTGGTGGTTTGCAGGCCAACTACGCCCCCCAGTGACCCAAGCTGGTATCTGGGATTTATTTATCTTCTGTAATTGAAACTTGGTAGCCTTGAGTGGAGGCCAGGGCCAGCCAGTTTGGGAGGGAAGCTTGGCTTCCTCTATCACCAGGGGCAACCCAAGCCTGCAGCTGGCTCCAGCTCCATGGCTGCCGCCATTTTTGTTGGGATTTATTTATCTTCTATAATAGAAACTTTGTAGCCTTGAGCAGAGGCAAGGGCTGGCGAAGGCGTGTGGGAAGCTTGGCTTCCTCCATCGCTGGGGGACAACCCAAGCCTCCTGCTTGCTCCAGCTCTGTGGCCACTGCCATATTTGTTGGGTTAATTTGCATACACACTCCTGATTGGCTGGTGAGCGTGGCTTGTGGGCGTAGTGGAGGTATGGTCAATTTGCATGTTTCTCTTTTATTAGATAGGATATTTAACATTATTTGTTTGGGTCAAAATCTATCACTTACATTTTTTTTTCTATTTGTAACTTCAAATATACATTATTTTTAAACCTTCTTTAAGAGTAAATATATATATTTTTTATTTTTCCACATTCCCCCATTCAAGGTTATTAATTCAATATGCCTTAACCATACTTTCAATATTGAGGAAAATACTTAATTCAGTCTATGATTTTCTAACCACTATGTTGTATACTTAAAACTAATACAAAAACAATATTCAATGTAAACTGTAATTGAAAAATAAAATTAAAAACAGAACTGAGTCAGAGAAATAGATATGCTATTTTGGAAATGATGGTGACAGGTACAATATGGTTAAAAACTTGATAATTTCTCAGAATAATTAGTGATGAATACCATTAAATACTTGTTGATAATTGATTGGAATATTAGAAAATTTTCTATGATAAATCAAATGAAATAATAAGGATATATAAAAAAAGAAGTATTTAATGCCAAGATTTAGCAAGCTTGTTCAAAGGTTAAATTTAAGGTACTTAACAGACGTACATTTTCAGTGTTTGTGACTGAAATGGAAACAAATGAACTGCATGGTGGTTAAACCTCAGTGCCCCCATATTTGTAGAATATGAAGACAATTTCTCAGAGGAATTTGAAAATGAACACTCTAAATGACATACTTAGAGGTGTGATTGTACTTTCAGCTAGAGCCCAAAGTCTCATATTCTGGAGATGTGTGATGTGATAAACGGATTTCAAAATAGCTAAAGTGTGAGAATTACCTTTTCAAACCTTAAGTGACGTATTTGATGAGATGTTTACTTTTTCCACTATTGCTTCACTCTGAGCCTTTAAAGGGCAATCTGTGAAGATCCCAGACATTGTTTATTTTGGTCCTGAATTTATGTTTTTAAATTCTCCTTTTATTACCCAGCTATAACCAGGCTCTTTTGTGAGAGTCACCTGGCCTCCCCACTAAAGGATGCACGACTTTCTGGCCTACAGAAGGTATGTGTCCCTACTCTCCTGTCTCTCTACCAGCCCATCTCACACAGTGGGAGAAAACAAAGGCTAGCTGTGAGGGGCAACTAATATACAACAAAATCAAAGTGGAATATTAGAGTTTTTATTTGAATAATTCAGGGTAAGAAGCAACCATAAAATATGAAATATGTTGAAATATTTCTTAAAGTGTTCAAATTAGTGCCTGTAAGGAATTAATAAAGTGCATACAAACATGCATAATTGGGTTTATAAATCAAAATAATTTAAAGTGAAACCTAAAAACATGAGAAGGAATAATTAGTTTTGGATTTTGTAATCAGTACAAGGGGATATTTTGGGGTATAATAATATATTAATTTATATTTTGCCCAAGCTTTCTAAATAGATACTTTAAAAAATTAATTGCATGATGCAGGCCAGACACAATTCCTTATACACTTACTGAGATTGATTAAAAGCAGCTTGATTTTTACTAAAAATCAGGATGAAGTAGCTTCTGTAAAAATGCTAAACTAAACTTAATTATAAACGGTCAAAATACTTTTTAAAAATTTGAACAAACAGTGCAAAAAAGATCAGCCTTACTGATTAAAGAGAGTCTTGCTTACTGAATTATTTTACAGTGTATAACTAATATGAAGCATAAATAATACCTTGGAAAATGTGACTAAAATAATACTTAAGATAATTCACATTTATTGAGAGTTTATGTGTCAGGTGGAGTGCTAAATTTCACATGCAATATATTTTACATATTATTCTATTTTTGATTAGTAAAGTAGGTTACTTGTCAATAGGTAAATTTTTAAAGGTCACATATTGTAAGTTTCAAAGACAGAAATTAATTCCTCTCTGACTATAGAGCCCATGGACTGGATTATTAAATTACATTATCTAGATTACTGCCATTGTTTACACAACTGAAGTGACTTTCACTGACATTAACAACCAAAGGGTCTTTCTGAAAGTCTGAACCAACAATGTTATTCCCTCAAGGACCTATACTTGATCATCTTCTGGGTTTACATCATGCCCATTAAATCAATTATTTTAAAAAAATAATTATTTAAAAATATTTTACTTGTTAATTTTTATCATTTTTTTAGGTTACAGGTAAGTTTAGTGTGTCAATGTAACATTTTTCAACATATAACATATTTCTTTAAATTTTTACTTATTTCTCAGAAATCATCAACCATTCGAATTAAAGACATTTTGGTAACCACTTCAATAAATAAATGTAAGTCACTAAATAAATGTAACTCAATGCAGGAAATTAATATCTATGCTCCACCGTTAGAGCACTTGGTCTTTACTATGGGATTTCAAATGTTTCATAAATATTGTCCCTCTTTTTTCTAATAAAACATTTAATTTCTATGACAGGCATTCAAATGGTGTCAAAATACTTCTGTGACTTTAAATTAATGAGGATGTTATTATTCATGTATGTCTGTACTCCTCACTAATTATGTTTTTTATTGCTCCAACAAATAAGATATTGACAAAGGTAGAGAATGTATTTTAAAATGTACTTTACCATGAGACACTTGTTTAAACCTCTAGGGAATTTAGAACCAGAACTTTAGATTCTGGAAGTGAGCCCAATGCTCAACCTCTACCCCGCCCAGTTTTCCTGTGAGGAAGCTCTGCATTACACGTACCTGTTATTCATACATACACTTAACTGAGAGCACAGACTCGAACGCCACCCACCTGCAGAGATGAACAACCAAAGAGTAACCTATGCAGAACTGAATTTGGCCAAGTCCGCCAAGAGACAGCAAAGGAAACCTAAGGGCACTCAAAGCTGCATTCCAGTGACTGAGCAGGAAATAACCTATGCAGAATTAACTCTTGAAAATGCTTCCCGGGATCTTCAAGGGAGGGACAATGAGGACCACTCCAAAGGTAACACATTCCATAGACACACAGTATAACTGTCCTAGTAGGTGCAGCTGTGGAGCAGAGATGTGGGGGAAAGTAGGGCATTAGCTCACATATTTTTCATTTGTGAGAATCAGCGCTTAAAGTTGGGATATGGTATTCTAAGATGAAAGCTGAGGACTGTAAGGTGTAGTCTTTGGCCACCAATTCATGGAGCATTGTATCTCCTAAAAATGCAATGGAATATTCTGAGAGGAGGATTACAGTGGTAGGTATGGGCTTGGTGTCCAAGTTTATGTATTTGATTCTCTGTATTTAAACTGTCTAAACAATTGTTGCTCTCTCTCCTTTCTCAGTGTTTCAATTTCTCTCCTTGCAGTTTCACCATCACCTCCAGAGAAGCTCATTGCTGGGACCTTAGGGGTCATCTGCCTTGTCCTGATGTCCGCTGTGGTGACGATAACTGTTATTCCCTGTAAATAAATTTTTGTAAGATTATACAGCACTTTTCACTTTAATGATTACCAGTGCCTCTAAACAGTTCATAATATTATAGAATAGAATTTTCATTTTAAAGCATACATTTAGAATAAATGTGGAATGGTTATTCTGAATTTAAAAAATGCATAAATAACATAATGTTTGTAAAGAGTATTTTACATATAGTCATATGTTTTGATTTCATCTCAAAGACATGCTTTAGGAGAATTAAAGACCTTATAAAGAAATATAAATTCTATTGAGATTGGTTAAACCATACTGTAAGAGATGGTGAAGTTTGGTTCTTTAGGCTTTTAAAATATTTTCCTCTAACTCTTTATTACTGTATTAATTTTTCTTGGTAAAATCTATTTTATTATAGATAATTCTCCCAAACAATACAACAACAAACTTCAAACTAAGAAACAAAAATTGTTATGATTTATTTAGATTAATTGATATTTTAAGAATTACTTTAATTTTTTTTAGCTACTGTAATACCGGAGAAGAACAATTATTCCCAAATAACAAGGATCCAGAAAGGTACATAATGATTTTCAAAGTTCTGATATTAGCAAAGTTTATATTTTGTCTCACTCTTAGGCTAGGCAACAATGATAATAGACTCTTTTGGGAGAACATAAATTATAAAATGAGCAATAAGTATTCATAAATAATTATTATAAGAGAGTGTTCCTTCTTTTGCAACATTATGAAGAAACATTAATTTTAAATTGCCACATCCATTGTTGCTGTTTGGCTTAAATTTCCTACTGCTATAATGTAATAAGAGACAAGTAATTTTACCATTCTTAAAAAGAAGTTTCATTCATCGACTTTTAGGACATGTATAGAGTGGATATTTTTGTTTGTGTGTTTGCATTATATGGGCACATAAATTAGGGGATATCTGGCTGACCTTTTTCTGTGAGTGTGTGTATGAGTGTGTTTTGTTTTATATGTGCCAGCCAGTGCGGATGCATAGGTTTATTATGTACCTATGTATTTATACTTACGTAAGTGTGTAAGTTAATTTTTATTTTTAAAACTTCAAATTGCTATTGGATAATAATTCATAATCTTTCTTTAGCATATCATTGTGATCATTGTCCACTGGAGTGGTTTACGTATTCCAACAATTGCTATTATATTAGCACTGAAAATAAAACATGGTATGAGAGTTTGCTGGCCTGTGCTTCTAAGAACTCTACTCTGCTTTACATAGATAATGAAGAAGAAATGGTAAGATGTTAAACATTTCATATACTTTATTAAAGGCTTATTTCAGTGAATAGTATATTTGTAGAATTCACATTTTTGTACATAGTTATAGTTATTTAAAGTCTGTATAAAATTCCACTGTTTGAGTTTATAATATTTTATATTATACTACTAATTACATTATATTATAATTATATTATATTTTTATACTACTAATCTCCCGGCTTGCTTTTTATAGAAAACTGTGCTTCTATAAGTGCTTGGTTTCTAAAATAAACTTTGCCATTTAATTTTACCTTATATCAAGGATACTAAACAAATAATTGAACAGATGGATTACAAGGGCAATGGAACCATATAATTATAAATCAGATCACAAAATAGAGTTTGCTCTCCTTAGCAGCCCTGCTCCTGTGTATTCTCTCATCATTTCTCCTCCCGTATCACTTACCCACTGTGCTGATTTTTAAGATTACAGAGTCTCTTTGCTTGTTTTTGAAACTCATAGAAATGAAATCGTACAGTAACATATTTTCTTCCTGTTTCTTTTGACTCCCATATAATATTGTTGCATTTCATCTATCTTGCATTTATCTGCAGTTTGTTAATTTTCACTGCTGAGTTATGTGAATGTGACATTTTAAAATCCATTCTCTCTGTTGTCGTTCACTGGGGATGTGAGTCTCAGGGCCTCCAGAATAAAGAGCCTTGCTGGGTCCGTTACTTTTAGACATCGGCTCCTTTTCGCTGGTCCCACCTCTGACTTGCCTACCTGGTTTCTCTGATTGCTTTTCAGTAGGTGTCCTGATGGATCACTCTCCTAGGCTTGCCTGCTGTTGCTGGGCAAGAGTCCCTCTGCAACACAGAGGAGGAATGGCTTCCTTGAGCCACGTCCTATTTCTAGGTTGGGTATTGGAAATACCCAAGTCACTTCCTTCGGTTAGGTGGGATATAAGATACCCTGTCACTCTGTTTCCTAATCCTGGAGTACCAAACCTTTTACTCTTTCTCATTCCACCTTTCAGAGCTCTCCTTTACTCATGTCTCTCATTAATTAGTTCCAGAATTTACAGTTCTAATTAGCAGGGAAATGAGTCTCTGACACTTGGACCAGTGGATTCCACCAACACAGAAACAGGTCAATTTGGGCTTTATCTGGTTAAAGAATGTTGTGAGACACAGAGAATCATTTTTCCTTCCTCCCTCCCTTCCTCCCTTCCTTCCTTCCTTCCTTCCTTCCTTCCTTCCTTCCTTCCTTCCTTCCTTCCTTCCTTCCTTCCTTCCTTCTTCCTTCCTTTCTTTTTCTTTCTTTTGCTTTCATGTCATTTATTTCTTAATTACATTCCCTTCTTAAAAAAACCTGATATCTGAGGAATAGTAGAAAATAACATTGATTTAGTCATGGTATCAAATATTCTAAGTATTTGGAAACTTATTTAAAGCTTTGTTATGTTAGTTTTGTCAATGTGGGTAACTACTAAATTACATGAATCAGAATTTTCCTTATTAAATTAAGAAGAATGAGACCTTTAAACATAAATATTTGGGTTAATTTTAAATCAAATGTACAAACATTGCTGAAAGTTTTTGAAAATATGAAAAGTGATTTTAATATATATTTTTATTTTTATTTTTAAATTTAATAAATCTTTATTGTTCAGATTATTACAATTGTTCCTATTTTTTCCCCCATAACTCCTCTCCACCCGGTTCCCACCCCATGTTTTTACAGCCTCCCCCCTCCCCCCCCGCCACTGTCCTCATCCATAGGTGTACGATTTTTGTCCAGTCTCTTCCTGCACCCCCTACACCACTTTCCCCCCGAGAATTGTTAGTCCACTCCCTTTCTATACCCCTGATTCTATTATATTCACCAGTTTATTCTGTTCATCAGATTTTTTATTCACTTGATTTTTAGATTCACTTGTTGATAGATATGTATTTGTTATTCATAATTTTTACCTTTACCTTTTTCTTCTTCTTCCTGTTCTTAAAGAATACCTTTCAGCATCTCATATAATACTGGTTTGGTGGTGATGAACTCTTTTAGCTTTTTCTTATCTGTGAAGCTCTTTATCTGCCCTTCAATTCTGAATGATAGCTTTGCTGGGTAGAATGATTTTGGTTGTAGGTTCTTTCTATTCATCACTTTGAATATTTCTTGCCACTCCCGTCTGGCCTGCATAGTTTCTGTTGAGAAATCAGCTAACAGTCTTATGGGTGCTCCCTTGTAGGTAGCTAACTGTTTTTCTCTTGCTGCTTTTAATATTCTCTCTTTGTCTTTTGCTCTTGGCATTTTAATTATGATGTGTCTTGGTGTGGTCCTCTTTGGATTCCTTTTGTTTGGGGTTCTCTGCGCTTTCTGGACTTGTAAGTCTATTTATTTCACCAGGTGGGGGAAGTTTTCTGTCATTATTTCTTCAAATAGATTTTCAATACCTTGCTCCCTCTCTTCTTCTGGCACCCCCATAATTCAGATGTTGGTACGCTTGAAGTTGTCCCAGAGGCTCCTTACACTATCTTCATATTCTTGGATTCTTTTTTCTTTTTGCTTTTCCAGTTAAGTGTTTTTTGCTTCTTTATATTTCAAATCTTTGACTTGATTCTTGCGATCCTCTAGTCTGCTGTTAGATCTCTGTATAATATTTTTTATTTCAGTCAGTGTATGCTTAATTTCTAGTTGGTCCTTTTTCATATCTTCGAGGGTCTCCCTAAATTTATCGGCCTTTTCTAGAAGATTCTTGAAAAACCTTATAACCGTGGTTTTGAACTCTATATCCAGTCGTTTGCTTTCCTCCATTTCTTTCATTTGTGACCTGTTTCTTTGTCTCCACATTTTTGCTGCTTCTTTGAGTTGATAGAGTGGCTTTGTGTGCTAGGTGTCCTATAGGGCCCAGGGGCTCAGCATCCCCAGTTACTCGAGGTGGACACTCTTGGTGCACTCTTTGTGGGCTCTGTGCACAGTCTTGTTGTAGTTAAGCCTTGATTGTTGTTGGTATCACTGGGAGGAATTGACCTCCAGGCCAATTGGCTATGAGGATCAGCTGTGTCTACGCTGGGAGAAGTTCTGTGCTGGAGACACCCTTATGAGATATGACTTGCAAAAGCCTCTGTGCTCAGCTTGGATGGGGCGGAGTCTCAGGGCGGGGCAGACTGCATTGGTTTCCTGTCAGCCCTGCCCAAAGAGGCCCCTGGGTCTCAGTGTCCCATGGTAATCACTGCAAGCACCTCTGAGAGAAAGCCGCCCTCGAGTTTTGCCCACTGCCAGACAGTCCAGCTTCTCCCTAGTGAGTCTCGGTCCCCAGAGTATCACTTGGAATTGGAATTCAGTGCAGTCGGGAGCTTTTGTCTCCCTCCTGCTTGAGAAAGCCATCAGCGTACTCAGTTATCAGTCCTCTCTGCACACGCGTGTCTCCATACCTCTGCCTTCTGCAGCTGAGTATCAGTGTGCTTTTCTCTTTTCTTCTAGTTGTAGAATTTCCACTCAGCTAGCTTTCCTGTAGTTCTGGATGATGTCCGTTTTGTCTTTTAGTTGTAGTTTTGAAATTGTTGTGTGAGGCAGCAGTTTAGGTGTTTACCTATGCTGCCATCTTGGTTTCTCCCCAGCACCTCAATTCGATTTTAATATATCTTTAATAAAAAGTCTTCATATATCTTTAGTGTCAGATTAGGATCCAACAATCTTATTTTGTTCTCAAAATGAAGGATCTTTTGAGAGAATACACTACTTGCTTTAAAAAAAATAATCTTTCATGGTTATTATTTAAATAAAAATTCTTTTTTTTTAAAATATATTTTATTGATTTTTCACAGAGAGGAAGGGAGAGGGATAGAGAGCTAGAAACATCGATGAGAGAGAGACATCGACCAGCTGCCTCCTGCACACCCCCCACCGGGGGATGTGCCCGCAACCAATGTACATGCCCTTGACCGGAATCGAACCCGGGACCTTCCAGTCCGCAGACCGACGCTCTATCCACTGAACCAAACCGGTTTCGGCTAAATAAAAATTCTTTATTTTGGTGTAGGAATTTCTGAGTTCCAGATTACCACCATCATGGATTGGAGTTTTTCGTAACAGCAGTGATCATCCTTGGATGTTGAAAAATGGTTCAACT
This sequence comes from Cnephaeus nilssonii, assembly GCF_951640355.1. Taxonomy (NCBI): domain Eukaryota; kingdom Metazoa; phylum Chordata; class Mammalia; order Chiroptera; family Vespertilionidae; genus Cnephaeus; species Cnephaeus nilssonii. The sequence goes on along the minus strand of NC_137077.1, from coordinate 22,647,836 downwards.
TTCAAACTAAAGTAAGTTGTTTTTGAAATGCTATATAAAAGGAGAATTCAAAAACAAAAGAAAAATTCTGAAGAGTATATTTATATTTTTTTAAGTTGAATTATAAACATGAAGAATGATATTCAAAGTTAATGAAATGTTGATATAAATATTAAAGAATGACTATCTAATTTTCCTAATAACCAACTCTTAATAGTATTCTATGAAAAATATCATTACCCTTCAAAATATTCTCTGATTTCAGTTACATGGAAAATGCTATTTATTGTTTCATGGATTGGCCCCACACAATAATAACAAAATAATGCATTTTTCTCCATTACAGAATAGCAGACTTACCATCTGATAAAGGTAACTGTGCTCTGCTAAACCTATATGGCCTCACATCATGGAGTTGTGAAGCTTCAAAAATATATAGCTGTAAGCACAAGCCTTAGAGTTAAAACACCTGAGTTTGGATTCTGTTGAGTAACTTTATTTTCATGTAATGGAAATAATATTATGGTTGCATATGTCTTCAAATGAATTATATCACTTGTTCTAATAATGAAATAATTTTCTATAACAATTTTTGGACAATAACATACACACCCCAAAGTTCAGATATTCATTGCTTTTAGTGTCTGACGTGTTTTGGCTCAATGTTATATTTGTGGTATTCAACATTTTCTAAAAAGATCTTATGTTGTGTGAGTCACATTATATGTGTTACCAAGAATAGGCCAACCCACAGAGGCAGAAAGTAGGTTAGTGGTTGCCAAAGGTTGAAGGGAGGTAGGAATAACAAACAATGCTAACTGGTGCACTGTTACTTTTGGGTGCTGGGTACTTTCTAAATTTTGTTAGTAGTGATGGTTGCAAGCTCTGTTGAATATATTAAAAATCACTGACATATATACTCTACATGGATGATTTTTTTTGCTTTGTAAATAAACCTCAATGCAGCTGTTAAAAAACTTGAGGTTATGTTAGGGACTGCATTTAAACTTTAAATAATTTATAAAGATGTCATTTTACAATATTGATTCTTTCAATCAATATCATGCTTTATCCCTCCATGTATTAAACTTTCTTTAATTTTTCTACTATGTTTAAAAATTTTCTATATTGAAGTCAAAGAAATATGATTCTTCTATAGTTATGATTTTATAAATGGTATACTTATTTAAAAATTTCTTTAGTAATTTTTGCTGCTTTAAACATAAATGCAGTTGAGATTTGCTATTGATTTTTGTATTAATCCTATCATTTCAAATATATGTTCTTCTGTATCCTACCTAATAAAAGAGTAATATACAAATTGACCCTAACTCTGCCACACCCACAAGCCATGCCCACAATCCACGCCCACCAGCCAATCAGGAGCAAATATGCAAATAAACCCAACCAAGATGGCTACAGCCACAGAGAGCAGGAGGGAGGCTTGGGTTTCCCTGGTAACAAAGGAAGCCAAGCTTTCTGCCTGCAGTTGCCAGCCTAAGCCTCCACTCAAGGCTACAAAGTTTCACCTAGGTGCCCGTCAGCAGATGACTGGATCAGAAAACTGTGGTACATCTACACAATGGAATACTATGCTGCCATAAAAAAGAAGGAATTCTCATCATTTGCAGCAACCTGGATGGAATTGGAGAATATTATACTAAGTGAAATAAGCCAGTCAATGAAAGAAAAATACCACATGATCTCACTCATTTATGGATAATAAAGAACATTATAAACTGATGAACAAAAAGATAGATACAGAGACAGTAAAGCAACAAACAGACTTTCAAATTACAGGGGGAAAGTTAGGGAGAGGTGGGGGAGATAAGAAATCAAACGAAGGACTTGTATGCATGCATATAAGCATAAACAATGGACACAAAACTCTGGGGGGTGAGGGCATGTATGGGTGTGGGGTGGGGGGGTAATGGTAAGATATGTACACATATAATACCTCAATAAAAATAAATAAATAAAAAAAATATATAAAAAAAATAAAAAAAATAAAAAAAGGCTACAAAGTTTCAATTATAGAAGGTAAACAAATCCAAACAGAAATGGTGGCAGCCATGGAGCTGGAAAGAGCAGGAGGCAAGGGTTGCCCCCAGCAATGATGCAAGCAAAGCTTCTGCAGCCCTGGCTGGCCTAGACCTCCACTCCAGGCTACAAAGATTCAATTATAGAAGATACACAAACCCCAAAAGAAATGGCTGCCGGCCATGGAGTGAGCAGATACCAGGGCCTCTGCTTGGGTCGCCAGGGGGCATGGCCGGCCTACAAACCACCACAGGCCCTTCACCCAGGCCGCCCCACACCCCAAGGGAACCCCCACCCTGATCCGGGATACCCTTCAGGGCAAAACAGCTGGCCCCCACCCATGCACCAGGCCTCTATCCTATCTAATAAAAGACTAATATGCAGATTGACCATCACTCCAACACACAAGATGGCTGCCCCCATGTGGTCAAAGATCCTGCCCCCAGGTGGACACAAGATGGCCACCACAAGATGGGCCAGCAGGGGAGGAAAGTTGGGAGGGACCAGGCCTGCAAGGGAGGGCAGTTGGGGGCAATCAAGCCTGCAGGGAAGGGCAGTTAGGGGTGACCAGGCCTGCAGAGGAGGGAAGTTGGGGGTGACCAGGCCTGCAGGGAAGGGCAGTTGTGGGGGACCAGGCCTAAAGGGGAGCACAGTTAGGGACAAACACACTGGCAGGGGAGCAGTTAGGCATCAATCAGGCTGGCAGGGGAATGGTTAGGGGGTGATCAAGCTGGCAGACAGAAGCAGTTAGGGGCAATCAGGAAGGCAGGGAGGCGAGCACTTGGGAGCCAGCAGTCCTGGATTGTGAGAGGGATGTCCGACTGCCTGTTTAGGCTCAATCCTACCAGGATCGGGCCTAAACGGGCAGTTGGACATCCCCCGAGGGGTCCCAGATTGGAGAGGGTGCAGGCTGGCCTGAGGGACATCCCCCATACCCCCCTTGCACAAATTTCGTGCACCGGGCCTCTAGTAGTATATATGAACAGTTATTTTATTTCTTTTTCCCTGGTGAAATTATTTTCTTTTCTTGACTTATTTTCATAGGCTATAGTTTTATTTCCAATGTTGAATAGTAAGGATAGTAAAAGTGCTGTATGTATCCTCTATTTTGGGGGAACATATTTAAATATTTCATCCTTAAGTATGAGATTTGTTTTAAAGTTTTTTCATCAGACCTTTCTCATATAAAAGCAATTCCATAATATTGCTATTATTCTAATGTATTTTTATGATGTTACATTTTTATTATTTTTGCATCAGTTGAAATGATAAATGTTTTCTCTGTATAGTGTTTATGAAGTAAACTACCTTTATTTCTTTTAAATGTTAAACCAACCTTGCCTTTCTGAAATAAAACCACAGTGGTTATTTCGTATTGTCCTTCAAAATTCAGTGCATATATTACACTTAGATTAAGTTGTTTTTCTTTCATCCAGGTTCACAAAGAGTTGAGAATGAGTTTTTATTTGTTATGTACTTGACAGGTTTGTATATCAAGGCTATATTAAAAGCATTCCTTTTTTTTTCTTATTTCCCGGAAACCTTTGTATAAGAGTACTGTTATATTTTTAATGTTATTTTTCATTACTGATGCTGAAACCAAAAATGTGGGTGTTTGAGTTCCATTTTGAGTCTCATGAAAATCGAAGAATGGAGTTGCAGACAAAAAGGATTAATGGAACCAAAGTTTATTGGGAGAAGCCAGTCCTGGAAAAGGTGCAGCCAGGGTTCCAGGGGTAGGCCCATCTCCAGAGCTCCCTCTCCATGTTACAGTCGGGAGTAGTTTAGTATCCAAGCTAATTAAACGCTGTTAGTCCATGTGTGGAGGCCCATATGACCGTAACCCATGTGGTCGGAGGGGATGTGCTCCCCAGCAACAGGAGCGTCAGGTATCCATTGTGCGCTAAGCTGGGGCAAAGGGAAGGGAGCCTGCGTTTGTTTGTTTGTTTGTTTGTTTTGTATATATGCTTGCTTCACTGCCTTGTGATTGGGTATCTCTGCACGCTGTCTGTCTTAGTAATATCCATCCATTTTAAAGTTCATGCTTCTGGCTCGCACCCTTCCTTCCCACTCCAGTTGGGGTCTCTTAGTAACTCTGCCTAGCTGGGTTCCTGGTTTCACTTCCTCCTCCCATGGTCCTGCCCCATCTACCTAACATTTTTCTGTCTCAATGCCAGTGGAACTTGAAGAATGCTTTTGTAGGAAAGTTCATAAAATGAACTCAATTCTTATACTACATGCTAGATATACTGAGGTTTCCATTTGTTGCACTGCATTTTCATATTTTTTAAAATTTAATGTAGACATTAAAATGTACTCATAATGTGGCTTTATTATCTACTTAGTATCTATAAATAGGATAAGGCTATTCCCCTGTTTACTCTAGATACGCAAGATTTGGGTTTTGTTAGTTTTTTCCAGATCTTATCAATTTTATCATTTTCAATGAGAATAACTCTGACCTTGTTGATTCTCTCTACTCTTGTTTTTTCTTTTTCTTGATTTTAAATTTTTTGTGTGTTTTGCTATCTTCATTTGGATTTAATTATAGTTTTTCCATTTTTAGTTTCTTGAGATGCATGCTTCAATTTCTTTCAAAAAAAACAAAACCCTTTTATTTTTTATTGTTGACACTAGTACAGATGTTCCATTTTCCCCACCTTTGCCCACCTCCACCTAGGCCTCGCCCTCTCTCCCCTTCCCTCTGGCTATCACCACGCCGCTGCCTGTGTCTGTGAGTTGTGTCTGTATGTTCTTTGGCTAATCCCTTCACCTTCTTTCATCCAGCCCTTCCAGGTGCCCTTTCTTCTTACAGCTGTCCATCTGTTCCATGTATTCGTGCCTCCTGGCTTCTATTTTGTTTGTCAGTTTATTTTGTTAATTAGATTTCACATGTAAGTGAGAGTACATGGTATATGTCTTTCACTGACTGGCTTATTTCAATTAGCATAATACTCTCCAGGTCAATCATGCTATAGTAAAAGGTAAGAGTTACATCTTCTTTATGGTCATGTAGTATTCCATTTTGTAAATGTACCACTTTTTCTTCTCTTTCATAAGATATATATTTAAGACAATCAATATTCACAAGACAAACTATTTTTGTCATATATTCTTTGTAATTCATGTAAAAATTGTGATCATTCATTGTGATCACTTCTTTGGCCCATATGTTATTTAGAAATGTATTACTGAATTTAAAACCATATAATAATTTTTAAGTTTGGGGTTATTGACTTTTATTTTTGGTAACCTGTTAGAAAATTTTCTGCAAAGCTGTAAATGTCCCTCATCTCTATTGAAGTGTGGCTAGTGTGACAGAGAAACCTATCTTAAAATTTTATTTATTTTCAATTAAAATTTAAATCTGAATACCCACATTTTATGGCCCACTTGTCAAACTTGATGAGTGGTTACTGCAGTTAAACCACAGTTCTATATATTTTATATTAACATTCTTGGAAATGTAAGTATACATTTTTAAATATTTTCATGTAAACTTAAATATATGAGTATTCTATAACACTATATTTTGTGTGTGTGTGTGGGGGGGGTGTCTATGTGTGTAGTTAATTGTTTAAAACTTTTTATAGTAGCTCGGCCAGCATGGTTCAGTGGTTGAGCATCAACCCATGAACCAGGAGGTCACGGTTCGATTCCCAGTCAGGAGGCATCTGTCATCATTGATGTTTCTATCTATCTCTCCCTCTGCCTTCCTCTCTGAAATCAATAAAAATATATTTTAAAAGAATTAACAATTCTCCTCAAACTCTTTCAAAAAATGAAAGAGGAGTGAACACTCCCAAACTTATTTCATGATGCCAGCATTATTCTGAAACCAAAACCATAAAAAGGCATTACTAGAAAAGAAAACTATAGGCCAATATCCCTGAAAAATATAGAAGCAAAAATTCTCAATAAAATACAATCTCAATTTACCAGTGCATTAAAAGAATTATTCACCGTGATCAAATGGGATTTAGATCTGGGATACAAGGATGTTTAACACATCCAAATCAATCAATGTGATACATCATATTAATAAAATGAAAGAAAAAACTATATGATTGTCACAATAAATGCAGAAAAAGCATTTGACAAAGTTCAATATTTAGCATGCTAAAATTCAAAAAATGATAGAAGAAATATATGTCAACAAAATCAGTAGCATCTCTATATAGTAACAACAAAACTTCTGACAAAGAAATAAAGAATTGCTGCCATTTACAATACCATCAAGAACAATAGAATATATGAATGGATAAAAAAACAGTGGGAAATTTACACAATGGAATACTATGTGGCTGTAAAAAAGAAGGAGCACTCACTGTTTGCGACAGCATAGATGGACCTGGGGATTATTATGCTAGGTGAAATAAGCTAGTTAGAGAAAGACAAATGTCACATGATCTCACTTATGTGTGGAGGAATCTAATGAACAAAATAAACTGGCAAAAAAAATAGGTCCCAAGGCATGGATGCATAGAATAGAATGACAGGTCCCAGAGGGGAGGAGAAAAGGGGACCAGAAGAGATTAACCAAAAAACATATATGTATATATGCATTGCCCATGGACACAGACAATAGTGTAAGGAAGGCCTGGGATGGGGAGGAGGCTGGGTGAAAGGGGGAAAATCAGAGAGAAAATGAGCGACAACTGTAATACTGTCAATACTATCTAATAAAAAAGTAATATGCAAATTGACCATCACTCCAACACACAAGATGGCTGCCCCCATGTGGTCAAAGATGGCTGACCCCATGTGGACACAAGATGGCCACCACAAGATGGCCAGCAGGGGAGGGCAGTTGGGAGGGACCAGGCCTGCAGGGGAGGGCAGTTAGGGGCAATCAGGCTGGCAGGGGAGCAGTTAGGCATCAATCAGGCTGTCAGGGGAGCGGTTAGGGGGTGATCAGGCTGGCAGGCAGAAGTGGTTAGGGGCAATCAGGAAGGCAGGCAGGTGAGCAGTTGGGAGCCAGCAGTCCTGGATTATGAGAGGGATCCCAGATTGGAGAGGGTGCAGGCTGGGCTGAGGGACACACCCCTTGTGCATGAATTTCATGCACTGGGCCTCTAGTAATAAATAAAAAATGTATATATACTTAGGAATATGTTTAACTAAGGAGGTGAAAGTACTCTATGCAGAAAGCTACAAGATATTAAAAGGAATTGAAGACACAAATAAATGGAAAGATATTCCATATTTATGTATTGGAAGAATTAATATTGCTAAATTGTCAATACTACCAAAAACCATCTATAGATTCAAAGCAGTCTCTATCAAGATTCCAATGGTAGAAAAATAAACACTCCTACTTATATACAACCACAAAAGACCTTGAGTAGTAAAAGAAATCTGAGAAAAAAGAACAAAGCAGAAGATATCACACTTCCTGATTTCAAGCTTACTATAAAGCCATAGTTATCAAATACTGTCTGATCTCATAAGTATTATATAAAAACAACAACAAAATATTCATAGAAAAAGAGGTCAAATTTGTGGTTGCCAAAGGTGGGAGGTTGAAGGAGAGAGGTACTAAAGGAAGATTCTCAAAAGGCACAAAGTTCAGATATTAGGCAAATAAGTAAGAGAGATGTAATGTACAACATGACTATAGCTAACACTGCTGTAAGTGATGCAGTAATTTCCGTGTCTGCTGGGGATACATTCAAGACTCTCAGTGGATGTCTGTAACCACGAATAGTACTGAACACAAAATATACTATATTTTTTCTTATATGTATACAAGAGGCCCAGTGCATGAAATTCATGCACGGGGAGGGGTGGGGGGAGGATGTTGTCCCTCAGCCCAGCCTGCACCCTCTCCAATCTGGGACCCCTCAAGGGATGTTCGACTACCCATTTAGGCCCGATCCCTGTGGTAGTCAGCCAGCCCTCTCACAATGCAGGACTGTTGGCTCCCAACTGCTCGCCTGCTTGATTGCCCCTAACTGCTTCAGCCTGCCAGCCTGATCACCCACTAACCACTCTCTGCCAGCCTGATAGATGCCTAACTGATCCCCTGCCAACCCAATTGCCCCTAACTTCCTTCCCCTGCTGGCCCGGTAACCCCTAACTTCCCTCCCTTGCCAGCCTGGTCACCGCTAACTGCCCTTTCTTGCCAGCCCGATTGCCCCTAACTGTCCTCCCCTACAGGCCTGGTTGCCCCAACTGCCCTCCCCTGCTGGCCTGATCACCCTTAACTGACCTCCCTTGCCAGCCTGGTCCCTCCCAACTGCCCTCCCCTGATGGCCTGATCGCCCACAATTGCCCTTCCTTGCCATCTTGTGACCACATGGGGGTGGCCATCTTTGACCACATGGGGGTGGCCACCTTGTGTGTTGGAGTGATGGCCAATTTGCATATTACCTCTTTATTATATAGGATACCTACGATAAAGTTTAGTGTGTAAATTAGGCACAGTGAGAAATGAACAATAATAACTAATAATAAAAGACAACAATGATAACAGTACATTGTAATATAAGTTTTGTGAAAATTGTTTCTTTCTCTCTCTAAATATCTTACCATTCTAGAGGCCCAATGCACAAAATTCGTGCAAGGGGCTCGGCCCTCGCAGCCTGGGCTTCCTTGGCCCTTGCAGCCCTGGCTTCATCTGGACGGTCGTTCTGCTGTTTGGTCTAATTAGCATATTAGCTCTTTATTATATAAGATTGCAGTCACCTTCCTTTTTCTGGTGATGATGTGAGGTGATAAAATGCCCACGTGATAACATAAAATGAGGTGAATGATGTAGATAGTGTGATATAACATTAAGCTACTGTTGACCTTCTGTCAGTACATCAGATGGAGGATCATCCGTTTAGGATGATGCTAGATCATCAACTCATGACAATGTCAATGGTTGGATGTCAGGAACAGACCATGCCAATGGTTAGGGATGGACAGTTGAAGGGTATTTTACTGAATACTTTTTTTTTGTTTGTGTGTGTGTGTGTAAGTGTGTGTGTGTGTGTGTGTGTGTGTGTGTGTGTGTGTGTGTGTGTGTTTGAATTATCTTACTAGTACTTTATTGAACATGCAAATACAATTATGCTGGTAATAAATTAATACACACACTCACACACACACAGACATATATAGTTACAGAAGCATTTAGTTCTTTCTAAGAAAATGCTCCTGAACATGTAAAGGATATGCAGAATCTTGTACACAGTTGACTTTATAATCTTCAAACTCAGAAGTGTGGTAACATAAAGTTACTGAAGAATGGAGTCTCTTTCATGATTTAGATAGTTTTGAGTTTATATAGGTTTCAATGAGCATTTCAGCTCCTGCAGATTATGAAGCCTGAACTGACAGTTTAAAAATCACCTGCTCCAGTATCCTAAGTGTAGAGCTAAAGAATCCACTATCCTTGCAAAAGATTACAAAGCTAGTAAAAGACAGATCAGTACTCAGAGGGGCTCCAGAAAATGCCTGTTGTGTTAAATAAGGCACACATATCACACAGAACTCTAGTCATGTCTGAAAGCCTCTGGTTTTACTTCCTGCTTAACAGAAGTTTAAATCAAGTTCTGCTGTATTCTTTTATAGTTAACAAATTTAGTGACTTGGTTGCTTTGGAAACAAAATTGCTCCCATGATTGCAGGTTGACAGTTGATCACTGCCATTCATGCTTCTTTTCTCCTGAAACATCTGGACTCTGGCCACTTTTCTTCCTGCTCTTCTGTGCTCACAGACCTGTATCAAAGTCTCTGCTCTTGTTTGAAATTCATCGTTAACCAAGGGAGCTAAAATTATCAATGTTTACAGAGCCACCAACATTGCATATGGGGCAGTTTGTTTCTCTCTGTAGCCCATCTCTAACAGACAGCACTTGCTCTGGTCATCTGAGCCATCACTGATTCCAAAGCAAGTGTGGATTACTTCTGGGGCATCAGTAATGAGAAGTCTCAAATAGCAATGTGATGTCTCATCACATCAGACTATGCCGTATAATCTCTCTATATAAAATCTCTCTATATAAAACCCTAATATGCAAATAAACCGAACAACAGAACAACCGAACAACTGAACAAGCGGCCACTATGATGTGCACTGACCACCAGGGGGCATGTGCAGAACATGGCAGGCATGGGCCACGGAAGGATGGTGGAGCAGGTGAGCAGGGCACCAGACCAAGGTGGGGTTCCAGTCACTGTCATTGGGACAAGCCTCTGGTGGTTACTGAAAATTCTTTGCTCCCATGGTTCGCTGTTCTGCCAGGCACTCGCACCTACTGCTGGTGCCCTCCATGTTCGCACCCACTGCTGGCACCAGGCACTGGCCCCAATCGCTTGGCACCATCAGCGGGTGTGAGTGGCGGCTGTTGGCCATGATCGCCCCTCAGGAATTCTCCACCTCACCGTGCTCCTGAGGGGCAATTGGGGCGGCAGCTGCCTCTCGCACCTGCTGCCAGTTATGTCCCCACTTGCACCTGCTGCCGGCACCCGGCACTGGTCCTGATCACCCCTGAGGGCTACTCCACCTCCCCCTGCTCCTGAGGGGCAATAAGGGCAGCAGCTGCAGCTCGCACCCACTGGCAGTGCTGGCCCCGCTCACACCCGCTGCTGGTGCCAGCCCCAATTGCTCATCGCTGTCATCACATGGGAGCAGTGGCGGCGGGAGTGGAGCTCCTAGTAGAGAGGTGACCAGGGGCCGCAGAAGGATGGGCCAGGTGGGGGCAGAGGATGGGCCGAGACATACCCCTGTGCCCACTGCAGCCTTGTGGCCCACAGTTCCTTTCAAGGTGCACAAATTCATGCACTGGGCCTCTAGTACTTCATATAATGTACCAAGCACTTCCAGTACACATAACAGGCAACAATAACAGAACACATAGCAGGCAACAATAACAGCAACAACAGCAAAAAGGCCACTCATGTTTTTATTGATTTTTTTAGAGAGGGAGGGAGAGAGAGAGAGAGAGAGAGAGAGAGAGAGAGAGAGAGAGAGAAAGAGAGACCACCCATCAGACCTTCCAAATGTGCCCCACCAGGGATTGTGGAACCTGCAACCTTTTGGTGTATAGGACATGCTCCAACCAACTGAGCCACTTGGCCAGGCCTATAAGTCACTTCTATAATGAGAGCAGCTAGGACAGGTTGCTATGTCTTCCCCATTCTCCACATTTTTCTTGGTGATGCAGAAGTTATCACCACAAGGGCAGAGTAGAAATAGGTCTCCAGGTCCTCATCCTATCCACCTCATCAATGGTGAAACATTGCCATTGCACTGTGGCCAGATGAGGGCCCACAGGGCCCAAAGCAATAGGCATGGGTCTAACTTCCTGGATTCCTGCCCCAGCAGGGTATTGTCACCACGCACTGGCGCAGGAACTATCACTGCAAAATAGTTTTGGAAGAACACTGTTACTGGAAGTTGCTGTGTTGTTTTTTGTTGTTGTTTTTTTCCAACTCATCAATGTGTTGCTGCAAAGTTGTAATCCTTTGGTGATCATATGGGTAACTTTAATGCTGCATTCGATGGGATGATCTTATGCATAAGTTTTGTAAAATAAGGCTTGCTTGAACACAAGCACTGCAATACCACAGCAATCTGTCTGGTAGCCTAGACGGCTATTATGTGATTAGTAGGCGGGTAGAGTATACAGTGTGAATACACTATATCCTCTTTATTTTCTTATTTCATCTTTATGAGAAGATGGATGTTAGTTGAACCTATTGTGGCAATCATTTTGCAATATATGTATATCAAACCATCATGCTGCAAAGTTTTGTTTCTTTTGATGCTTATGTGTCATTTAACTTGTTTTTAAAAATCTTTTTCTGCCCTTCCCATCTATGTGTGTGTGTGTGTGTGTGTGTGTGTGTGTGTGTGTGTGTGTCGACTGGACAGGAGGAGGTTGCGCACGCAGGTGAGGCCTTGAGCGGAGATGGAGACAGAGACAGGAGGGCCAGCCAAGCTGCTGTGCAGTGGCTCAGGCTGGACCCCGGAGCCGGAGCAGACAGGGACAGGGACAAAGGGGCTGGCCTGAGCTGCCATGGTATGACTCAGGCAGGCCTGCTGGAGCTGACAAGGACAAGGATGGGGGGCCGTTCCACAGCCTCTGCGGCCAAGCGCAGGCTAGGAGAGGAGAGGGCGAGCCCACCCGCAGCCTCACAGGCCGATCGCAGGCCCAGAGAGGAAAGGGTGGGCCTGCCCGCAGTTTCCGTAGCCGAGCACAGGCCCGGAGTAAAACGTTGACAGCAAGTCCTTTCCGTATCACTGGGGCATGAGAGGCCCACAGAAGGATCATTTCCTTTTCCATGAAACACATAGCTCTGACACACTATTTACAATTAAATAAGTCCTATGTATTTTGACATTTTACAAGCCCTGGAAAGTTACACATAATGATCAGCAAAGTGAGAAGGTGAAAAGAATTTTTAGGCTTTTAAAGCTGTAACTAATTTCTGTCTAGAAGATAAACCAATTCAAAAAGTGATGGTTTTATTGTCCTATAGGACTTTAGCCAGATTGTACCTAATTTAGCAGTTTCACTTCAGGCTTTCGTCTTTGGCAATCTCCTTTGAACAGCATTATCATCCTGCCAGTCCCTTCACTGAGTTAAACAGAACTTTTGCATCTGCTATTATATATTTGAATAAGAATTATGTATTTAACACATGCAAAATTTTGTTTTGACACAATAAAACAAAAGGTCCTTTGATTCTTCCCTGGAACACAGAAAAGCACAAACTTGAATCATTGGTGTGGCTTAGGCTAATTTTTCAAATATCCGACCTAATAAAAGAGTAATATGCAAATTGACCGTACCTTCGCTACACCCACAAAGCCACGCCCACCAGGAAACCATCCGGCCAGAGGCTTTTCCGGCCTTGGACACCAGCAGGGAGCCTGCGATGGATCGCAGGCAACTGGGGGTCCGCTCCTGTGAGGGCGTCTGATCCTGTGGTGGATTGCAGGGAGCTGGGGTCCCCCGCCCAATGGGCGGTGTCTGCGATCACAGGGAGCTGAAGGTCCCCTTCCCAGGCCTAAAGCTTTGACCAGAGGCTTTAGGCCTGGGCAGGGCACAGCCGGTGATTGGTGTGAACTATAGAGGAAACACCTTTTCTGACTGCACATTGGCTAAGCTTCCTGTATGTCACTGGTAATATTCTTAGTAACTTGGGTAATAAGAATCCAAAAAGGTGATCTAGGGTTTTTCCACCACACTTCTGGAGAAAAAAACGAAGATCCGCTGCTGGAGGGGCTAAGAAATGTCATATCCTGCCCTAGCCAGTTTGACTCAGTGGATAATGCCTCAGCCTGCAGACAGCAGGGTCTGGGTTGATTCTAATCAAGGGCATGCACCTAGGTTGCAGGATCCTCCCTGGCCGGGGCCCAGATCAGGGCTCATGCAGGAGGCAACCAATCAAAGTGTTCCTCTCACTTTGATGTTTCTCTCTGTCTTTCCCTTTCTCTTCCACATTCTCTAAAAGTCAATAGAAATATATCCTTAGACGAGGATAAAAAAAAAGAAAGAAATGCATATCCTATGAAACACACATCTTGAAAATGCCTAAAGAAAGTTGTCAGTTTTTCTTGGTGAAGGGACTGGAATCGTGTTGATGAAAACACCTTGGTGGCTGTGGTGACTGGCAGTGACTGCAGCAGCAGGGTGATGGGGCTGGTGCCTTCCCCTGACCAGCCTGGTTGCCTCCCACAAAGGGAGGTCAGACTGCGGCTTAGGCCCGCTTCCCGTGGGGTTCAGGCCTAAATCATCAGTAGGACATCCCCTGAGGGCTCCCAGTATGTGAGAGGGGGCAGGTTGGGCTGAGGGACTCCCCACCCCCAGTGCATGAATTTCGTGCACCTGGCCCCTAGTTGTTAATAAAACTCATGTAGGGATCGTTTCAGAGCCAAGAATTCTCTCTTTCAGGCCTACATATTCAGCATCTTCAAGGAGGAGGCCTGTTATTCTGTGTTTTGTTTTGTTTTGTTTTTTAATACTCACCAGAGGATATTTTTTCACTGCTTTTTAGAGAGAGTGGACAAGAGGGAGAGGGAGAGGGAGATGAAGAGGGAGAGGGCTCACTCCCAGCCGAGGGCAGGCCCTAGCCAACAGTCCTGCCTCTGCACCTGCAGAGGAGACACCTTTTCTGACCACTTGTTGACTAAGCTCCCCGTATGCTACTCGCAGTGTTCTTGGTAACTTGCCTAATAAGAATCCAAGAAGGTGATCTAGGGTTTTTCCACCACACTCTGCTGCTGGATGGGCTAAGAAATGTCATATCCTTCCCTAGCCAGTTTGGCTCAAGTGGATAGAGCCTCGGCCTGCAGATGGCAGGATCTGGGTTTGATCCTGATCAAGGGCATGTACCTAGATTGCAGGCTCCTCCCTGGCCAGGGCCCAGGTCAGGGCTCATGCAGGAGGCAGCCAATCGCAGTGTCCCTCTCACATTGATGTTTCTCTCTGTCTTTCCCCCTCTCTTCGACGCTCTCTAAAAATCAATGGAAAAATATCCTTAGGTGAGGACAAATAAATAAAGAAAGAAATGTCATATCCTATGAAAGAGACATCTTAAAAATGCCTAAAGGAAGTTGTCATTTTTTCATGGTGAAGGGACTGGAGTCTGCGTTGATGAAAACATCTTGCGGCTGAAGCAGCTGGCAGTGGCAGCAGCAGTGGGGTGATGGGGCTGGCGCCTTCCCCTGATCAGCCAGGTTGCCTCCTGCAGAGGGAGGCCTACTGATGGCTTAGGCCCATGGAGTGGGCCTAAGCCATCAGTAGGACATCCTCTGAGGGCTCCCGGACTGTGAGAGGGGGAAGGGTGGGCTGAGGGACACTCCCCCCAGTGCACGAATTTCATGCACCAGGCCTCTAGTTTTTAAAATAAGGGACATTTTTTAAAATTGCTTTGTTTTCCCCCTACATAGTTAGACTTGGGCTTTGTCATTTACCACAATTCATTCTAATTAAAATAGAGATGGTTATGATTAGAAAATGAACCAGCAAAAATACAATTATTAGTTATATAATAATTTAATCTCTGTCATGGTGCTATAGTTCAACATTATCTAATGTTATATCCTTCACAGAGATATTATTTTTGCCAAGGAAAGTCTAACTGACATTTAAGAATAATAAAATGAATGAGGGATTTTTTAAGAACTAGGACAGAAATTGAGAAGGTAAGTGTGAGAATTAATGATAGTTGTGACAGTTATCATAAAGGTGAAAATGTAGTAATTCTTCAGATCATTGGAGACAAATATCATTAAATAACTATAGTTAATGGGATTATGATTTTAGAAATTTCCCCATTATGATAGAAATTCCATAATGAGAGTATAGGGAAAAGAAGTATGTAATGCCAGGATTTAGTAACCTGTCTAAGAATAGAATTTAAACATCTGAGATACTCCTAACAAGGCCTAAGTGTTCAGAGTTTGTGATTAAGATGTAAGTAAGTTAACAGCATGGGTGCTGAAGTCTTTTGTCCTCTGATATCTTTTCGAATGAGAAAACAACTTCTCAGAGGCACTGTCAATGGGGATAAACTACAGCACACACTTACCAGCCCAAAGTATCCTATATTCTGGAGGTGTTTGATGACGTAAACCATCTTCAAAATAGCCCAAGTGTAAGAATTTCCTGTTCAAACTTTAAGTGACATATTTATGAGAAATCTACTTTTTCCACTCATGATTCACTGTGAACTTTTACGGGGCAGTCTGTGAAGACCACAGTCATTGTTTACTAGAGAAACCTGGTCTTCCACTAAAGGATACAGAAGGTATGTGTCTCTATTCTCCTGTCTATTAGCCCTTCTCATGTAGTGGGAGATTACAAATGCTAGATGTGATGCAAGCGAGGTACAATTAAGATACAACCAAATAAAAGAAAACATTGGTATCTTTATTTAAATAATTTGGGGCTAAGAAATGAGAAGAATAAAATATAAAATATGTTGGAGGATATCAAATTATTCAAATTCTTGCCTGTAGAGAATGACTTAAGTGCATACACACATGCACAATTGATGTGTTAAGCAAACAATTTAAAGTAGAATCCAGCAAGAATCATGACAAGGAAGAGTTATTTTTATTTTATAATCAATATAGGTACATTTCATATTTAGCCCAGCCTTTAAAAAGAGATTCTTAAAATAAATTATCTGAATTATAGTGGTAATCTAAATATGCAGTCATTTAGATTAAATAAAAATAGTTAGCTTTTAATAAAAATCAGGATAAAGTAGCTCCCATAAAATGCAAATTTAAGCTTAATTATAAAAAATCAAAAGATATTTTTAAAAATTGAACAAACATTGCAAGAAATGGCACCACACTGACAAAGAAACTCTTGTTTAATGAATTATGTTACAGCATTATAAATAAATGTATGCTATTAAATAAAATTAATTTACTTTATAGTTACTATATATGCCAACACAACTGATGCCCCATCTTTGGAGCATTCAGTCTTTAATCATTATTTGATTTCAAATTTATCATAAATATTGGAGACTTTTTTTTCTAATATAACATTTTAATTTTAATACAAGCATTCTAATAATGTTAAAATATTTTCATGGAATCTGTCTTTAAATTAATGACAATGTCATTATTTATGCTATTCTTTATTCCTCATTGATTTATTGCTTTTTGTGGCTCAAACAAATAATATATTGTCAAATGTAGAATATCGTAAAATTTACATCTACTATGAAGCACCTTTTTAAAGATCTAACAAATTTAAAACCAGAACACTAGTTTTTTCAACTTGGAAATGAGCCCTACTACCCTTTACCCCACCCAGTTTTACTGTACTAGAGATCGCATTATTGCATATGTCATTTATTTGTAAGTACACTTAACTTAGAGCACAGACTCAAACGCCACCCACCTGCAGAGATGAACAACCAAAGAGTAACCTATGCAGAACTGAATTTGTCCAAGTCCGCCAAGAGACAGCAAAGGAAACCTAAGGGCACTCAAAGCTGCATTCCAGTGACTGAGCAGGAAATAACCTATGCAGAATTAACTCTTGAAAATGCTTCCCGGGATCTTCAAGGGAGGGACAAGGAGGACCACTCCAAAGGTAACACATTCCATAGACACACAGTATAACTGTCCTAGTAGGTGCAGCTGGGGTGCAGAGATGTGGGGGAAAGTAGGGCATTAGCTCACATATTTTTTTCATTTGTGAGAATCAGCGCTTAAAGTTGGAATACAGTATTCTAAGATGAAAGCTGAGGGCTAATTCTATTCAGGTATTGTTGTAAGGTGTAGTCTTAGACCAGTAACTCATGGAGCATTATATTTCCTAAACATGCCATGGTATAGTCTGAGAGGAAGATTACAGTGGTAGGTATGGGCTTGGTGTCCAAGTTTATGTATTTGATTCTCTGTACGTAAACTGTCTAAACAATTGTCGCTCTCTCCTTTCTCAGTGTTTCCTTTTCTCTTCCGGCAGTTTCACCACTGTCTCCAGAGAAGCTCATTGCTGGGACCCTAGGGGTCATCTGCCTTGTCCTGATGTCCGCTGTGGTGACAATACCTATGATTCCCTGTAAATACATTTTTGTAAGGTTATACAGAACGTTTCACTTTTATGTCCATCAGTGCCTCTGAACACTTCATGGTGTTATAGAATAGAACTCTGATCTTAAAGTATGCATTTAGACTAAGTGAGAATGGTAATCCTGAATTTGTCCAAGGTATAAATATCAGAACGATTTTAGAGAGTAGTTTATAAATATATGAACATATATATGACCACATATATCCGTATGTATATCTATATCTATATCTATATCTATATCTATATCTATATCTATATCATCTATATCTATATCTATCTATCTATCTATATATGTTATACACTGGTTTTGTAATGTAAGGCATGCTTTAGGACACCTTATTGAGAAATACAAATTAATTTTTGAGATTGTTTAATCCAAATACTGTGAGAGATGTAGTTCTCTAGACTTTCAAAATATTTTTCCTCAAAATTATCATTACTACATTAATTTTCATTGGTAATTAAACTTTATTCCAGATAATTCTAATCCTAGATGATACAACAAATTAAATGTAAGAAATAAAAGTATTAGGATGTAGTTAGATTAAGATTAGGATGTAGTTAGATTAATTTTTATAAGAATTACTTTTTTCCCCCCAGCTAATGTAATACTGGAGCAGAATAATTCTTCCTTGAAAACCAGGATCCAGGAAGGTACATAATTATTTTCTCAGTTCTGATATTAGTATAGTTTATACTTTATCTCTAACATAGGGTAGTCGAAAAAAATAGCTTTTTTGGAAGGGGGACATAAATTGTAATACCAGGCAATAAATGTTCATAAATAATGATTATAGAAAAGTGTTTTCTTATGCAACAATATGAAGAAATATTCATTTAAGATCATCATACCCATTGTTGCAGATGGGCTCAAAGATAATTTTAGGATTCTAAAAACGTGGTTTTCTTCATTGACATTCAGGACATGTAGAGAGTGGATACTTTTGTTTGTGTGTTTGCTTAATATGGGACATAAACCAGGAAACAAGAGACTAACCCTTCTCTGTGAGTGTGTTTTCTTTTATATATATATTGCACAAATGTGTCTATACCTATGCAAATATGTAAATTAACTTTCATTTTTAAAAATTTAAATTGTTTTTGATAAAATTTTATAATCTTTCTTCAGCATATCATTGTGGACATTGTCCAAAGGAGTGGTTTACATATTCCAACAATTGCTATTACTTTAGTACTGAAAAAAAAGCATGGAATGAAAGTTTAAAGGCCTGTGCTTCTATGAACTCTAACCTGCTTTACATAGATAATGAAGAAGAAATGGTAAGATTTAAATGTTTCCATTTTATTTTATAGACAACCATGCTTCTATAAATGCCTTTTTTCTAAAGTAAACTTTGCTACTGATTTTACTATACATCAAGGAAACTGAAGGTATCATGATTGTGCACATTAATTAAAAACTTAAATGACCCATCCTAATAAAAAAGTAATATGAAAATTGACCATCACTCCAACACACAAGATGGCTGCCCCAATGTGGTCAAAGATGGCTGCCCCCATGTGGAGACAAGATGGCCACCACAAGATAGCCAGCAAGAGAGGGCAGTTGTGGGCGATCAGGCCAGCAGGGGAGTGCAGTTGGGAGGGACCAGGCCTTCAAGGGAGGGCAGTTGGGGGCAATCAGGCCTGGAGGGGAGGGCATTTAGGGGTGACCAGGCTAGCAGAGGAGGGCAGTTGGTAACCAGGCCTATAGGGGAGGACAGTTGGGGGGGACCAGGCCTGCAGGGGAGGGCAATTCGGGGTGACCAGGCCTGCAGGGGAGGGCAATCAGGCAAGCAGGCAGAGATGTTAGGGGCAATCTGGCTGGCAGGGGGACAAGGTTGGGGCGATTATGCTGGCAGGGGGGCAAGGTAGGGGTGATCAGACCGGTAGGGGGGTAAGGTCGGGGCAATCAGGCAGGCAGGCTGGTGAGTGGGTAGGAGCCAGTCGTCCCAGATTGTGAGAGGGATGTCTGACTGCCAGTTTCGGGCCTAAACCAGTAGTAGGACATCCCCTGAGGAGTCCCAGATTTGAGAGGGTGCAGGCCGGGCTGAGGAACCCCCTCTGTGCACGAATTTTGTGCACCGGGCCTCTAGTATTCTAATAACCATGCATGGTGTCAGATGGGTAGCAGACCCATTGGGGTGTTCACCTCAAAAGGGATACATGTGCCCAATCAACATGCTGTACACCTGAAACCAAAACAATATTGGATATCAATTGTAACTGACAAATCTTTTTTAAAGTTGCTCAAAAATTATATTCATTGTTTATTATTACCGGAAACTGCATCCAAAATCTCAACATACAAATTAAAACCAGAAGCAAAATAATTATAACATAGTCACTTAAAATATAAAGGTTCAGAGTTTTGTTCCATTCTTCATTGCTAGCCACTTGTAGGTTTCTATACTTCTTTAATGGCTTGTGCATTGTACAGCAACATGCAGGAATCCTTTTTTCTGATATTCTGCTGCCCTTGACAGTTGCTGGTTGGCTTGTTGGACATGCACTCTTGCACTTTCAACTTTGCCTTCTATGCTATCTATCACATCTCTTTGCTCATGAATTATCATTCACAAATCTTTAAATAGGTCATTTATATCCATAATATCAGCTTCAAATTACCTAACAGAAGACTCTCATGAGGAAGGCAAAGGTCATCCTCCCTAATTTCCTCATCCTGCACCTGCTCCTGAGGTTGACTTTGGCTTTCCCAGGATATGATTCTTTTCTTTTGAGCTTTCCTCAGGAAAACTACCAAATTCTCCAGAACTGGCTCCCACTTTAGCAACAAACTCTATTTCTCATCAGCTTGCCTCTGGTCCTTCAGAAAGTTTGTCAGTGATGTGAACTCAACATTAACTAAGTGATCCTTCTGTATTTTCCTTTGACACTGTTCACTGGGGGTGGTGGGCAGAGATCCAAACTCTTTACACTTTTTAATTTATCTTCATTGTTGAAAGTGTTACAGATGTCCTCCTATCTTCTCCCCCATTGACTCCCACCACCTACCCCCACTTCCAGGCCTTCACCAGACTATTGTCTGTGCCCATGTGTTATGCATATATGCATATAAGTTTCTCAGTTAATCTCTCCCTCCCCACCCACCTACCCCAGCCTTCCCTCTGAGATTCATCAGTCTATTCTATCCTTTTATATTTTGGGTCTGTTTTGTTCATTATTTAATTTTGTTCATTTGATTCCACATATGAGTGAGATCATATGATACTTATCTTTCTCACTGGCTTATTTTGCTTAACATAATACTTTCCAGGTATTCCATGCTGTCTCAAAGAGTAAGAAATCCTTCTTTTATACTCTTGCATAGTATTCCATGTTGTGAATATAACATGCCTTTTAAATCCACTCATCTATTGATGGGCACTTGAGCTGTTTCCACATCTTAGCTATTGTAAGTTGCACTGCTATGACATAGGGGTGCATACATTCTTTCTGATAGGTGTTTCGGGTTTCTTGGGATATATTCCTAGAAGTGAGATCACTGGGCCAAATGCCAGAGCAATTTTTAACTTTTTGAGGAAACTCCATACTATTTTCCATAGTGGTTGCACCAATCTGCATTCCCACCAGCAGTACTATGGTTCCCTTTTCTCCATATCCTGGCCAGCAACTTGTCATTTGTTGGTTTGTTGATGGTAGTCATTCTGACAGGTGTGAGGTGATACCTCATTGTCATTTAAATTTGCATCTTTCTGATGATTGGTAACTTTGAACAGTTTTTTATTTGTCTCTTGGCCTTCCATATGTCAACTTTGAAGAAGTGTCTATTTAGGTCCTTTGTCCATTTTTAAATTGGATTGTTTGTCTTCCCTTTGTTAAGTTGTATAAGTTCCTTATATAATTTGTATATTAACCCTTTATCAGATGTATCAGTGGCAAATATGTTCACCCATGCAGTGGGATCCCTTTTCATTTTGTTGATGGTTTCTTTTGTTGTGCAGAAGCTTTTTATTTTGATGAAGTCAGTCCCATTTGTTTATTTATCATTAGTTTCTATTGCCCTGGAGATGTATCCACAAACATATTGCTATGAGAGATGTCCAGGATTTTGCTGCCTATGGATTCTTCTAAGATTTTATGGTTTAACGACATACACTTAAGTCTTTTATTTATTTTGAGTTTATTCTGGTGTATGCTGTAAGCTGGTGGTCTAGTTGCATTTTGTTTTTGCATGTACCTGTCCAATTTTCTCCACATCATTTATTGAAGAGGTTGTTTTTACTCATTTGTATGCTCTTTACTCCATTGTGTGCTCTTGCCTCCTTTGTCAAATATTAATTGAGGATAATGGTTTGGGTCAGTTTCTGGGTTCTCCATTATGTTCCATTGATCTATATTTCTATTCTTGTGCCAGTACTAAGCTGTTTTGATTACAGTGGCTTTGTAGTATAATTTAATATCTAGTATTGTGATCCCTCCAACTTTGTTCTTCTCTCTCAAGATTGCTGTGGCTATTTGGGATCTTTTTTTTGTTTCCATATAAATTTTGGAGCATTTGTTCTAGATCTGCGAAAGGTACTGTTTTAATAGGGATTGCATTGAATCTATAGATTACTTTGTGTAGTATGGACATTTTAATGATGTTGATTCTACCAATCCATGAATACAGTATATTCTTCCACTTGTTATATCTTCCTCTATCTCTTTTTTTAAAAGATATTTTATTAATTTTTTAACAGAGAGGAAGGGAGATGGATAGAGAGTTAGAAACATTGATGAGAGAGAAACTTCGAAAAGAGAGAAACATCGATCAGCTGCCTCCTGCACAACCCCTAATGGGGATGTGCCCGCAACCAAGGTACATGCCCTTGACCGGAATTGAACCTGAGACCCTTCCTTCTGTAGGCCAGTGCTCTATCCACTGAGCCAAACTGGTTAGGGTCCTTTATCTTCTTTTTTAATATCCTGTAGTTTTCTGAGTATAGTTCTTTTACCTCCTTAGTTAAGTTTATTCCTACATATCTTAATTTTTTTGTTCCAATCCTAAATGGGATTTTTAAAAAAAGTTTCTCTTTCTGTGAGTTCATTTAGGTGTATAAAAATGACATAGATTTCTGGGTGTTAGTTTTGTATTCTGCTATGCCGCCAAATTCATTTATTAAATCTAGTAGTCTTTTAGTGGAATCTTAAGGGTTTCTATGTACAGTATCATATCATCTGCAAATAATGACAGCTTTACTTATTTTTTTCCAATTTGGATGCCTTTTATTTATTCTTATATGATCACTATAGCTAGGACTTCCAGGACAATGCTGAATAAGAGTGGTAAATTGGTTATCCTTGTCTTGTTCCTGTTCTTATGGGAAATGGTTTTAGTTTTTGCCCATTTAGTATGATGTTGGCTGTAGGTTTGTCATCTATGGCCTTAAAAAGTTTTTATCAAAGTTGGGTGTTGGATTTTATCAGATGCTTTTTCTGCATCAATAAATATTATATGTTTTTTGTCTTCCAATTTGTTTATATACTTTTCTGTTCCTTTGGCAAGTTTGTTAGGATGCTGCTGCTTCTGTTGCAGCTGTTGCCTCAATTCACATGAATCTTGAGGCGTTTCAAGTTGATTCAAAGACCCTATATTTCCTTGGAACATTGTGGGATCTTCTGGATATTGGATATCCTGGGCCAGCTGGGTGGGGTCACAACAATTTCTGCAATGTGAGACATGGGTGGTTTGCTTATTCACTAATTGCATCAGGTGTTGTGGGCTGTGCATTTAACTAAGCAGTCACCCAGCCTCCTCATTTTCCTCCTCCTCCTCCAGCCAGGGACCAACGTAGTTGTTTGTATGAAATAAATTACCTAATTTATCATAAAAATTTTTCTCTCATAGAATTTTCTGAGCAATTTTGTTAAGTTTCCATGGATTCAACCCTACCACAGAAACAATAATTGGTCGGTGTGGCAAAATGGCTTAAATTTCTCTTCCAAACTGTAAGTTTCTTGAGAACTTATATATTTTATGTCTTCATGCTTTAAGTCAGAAATTAACCCTTTGCACTCGCTTGCTTTTTTCTCGATTCCTTTATTCTAATGATAACCGTGTCGAGTCACACTCGACATCCGAGTGCAAAAGGTTAATCTTAGAAATGAAAATCAATGCGTGAATGATTACATAAATCCAGTAAAACTTTGGTATAGCATACTAATTCAGGCAAGGAGATATCCACTAGAGACAAAAGCCATTATGTTAGAAAGTAGGTTTTACAAATATATATGTCCAAAAATTGACAAATTAGTTTACCTGCTTGTACTTACGATGACACATTTGTGTAATTAAAGTGAAGTACATATGAAAAGTTTCATTTCACAGAAAAGCTTTCTGTATGTACTACTGTAATTTAAAATTTATACTGAAAAGGTCTAGTAAATGCATGCATTCACCAGTCATGACCGGTAAACAAATGTGCTTGGCTGGTGTGTGGCTTCAGCCCTCAGGCTTTACAACTGCTGCAGAGAGTCAGGCCACAGGGCAACAGCACCAGTTACCACAGGTGATGTGGTGTGATCATGGGCTAACCATTAGCAGTGCATTGTTTAGGAGCTTTGACCCTTGGATTTAGATATGTAGACTCGTAGAGATGTAATATTTATTTATGTCAGTAAAATTACTACATTGTTTTTTCCAACATATGGCCTAGTTACTAAAATTTTAAAAAAATAATGAATTAAGAACAAAAAATTAACCTGTTAATTTAATTATAAGTAAACCTTTTATTAAAACATTTTAAAATTAGCAAGGTGTTAATTTCACATATGATATACAAACCTGAAATTTTGTCCATTAAATTCAGAGTCTATTAAATTGAGTGTTTCCCTTAAACCTAATGTTTCTGTTGAAAAATTATAAGAGGTGTTCAGAATTAGATATGTAAATATTACTGCAAAGAGTGTATTCATTAAAATATGAAGTTATATATGATCAGACTAATGATATATTATTTCTGTATTTCAGATCCGCAATAACTTCAGGATTTCATAAGAATTGTGCATTTCCAAAGTTTAACGAAAACCTTGGCAAACACAAGCTCTCTTCTGAATCCTGTTTAGAAAATCATAGCTATGTTTGTAAGCACCAGCCACATTAGCTTACCTAAATCTAGTATAATGGTACTCCCACCATCTAAAAATAATACATTTCTAGTTTCTTTAAAAGCACTGCAATTATTTTTGTAGAACTATTTATTAAGATATTATTTTGAGACCAGCTTTAGGTTCACAACAAAATTAAGAGGAAGGTATTGAGATTTCCCTTATTCCTTTGTACCCACCCAAGCAGAGCCCCCCTTTTATCAACATCACTCACCACCGTGCTACATTTGTTACTGAGAATGATTCTACTTTGACTCTTCATAGCTCTTAAAGTCCATAGTTTGGCCTGGCTGCTGTGATCAGTAATTGAGCATCATCCCATGCACCGAGAAGTCAGTGGTTCAATTCCTAATCAGGGAATATGCCCGGGTTGCAGGCTCAATCCCTATTAGGAGGTGTGCAGGAGGCAGCCTACCAATGTCCTCTCTCATCGATGTTTCTATCTCTATTCCTCTCTCTAAAATCATTATAAACTTTTATTTCAAAGTCTATAGTTTATCTGATGTTTCACCCTTGGTATTACAAATTTATTTTTAAATCTATATATTAATTTAAAAGTATATATCCAGTTACATATTGTACACTTTTAAAACTTCTGATATTCACTATAATAAAGCATGTACATATTATGAATTATAATATCAAGAACTGTTATTGCTGCCCTTCCTGGTTTGGCTCAGTGGATAGTGTCAGCCTGTGGACTGAAGGATCCCGGGTTTGATTCTCGTCAAGGGCACATGCCCAGGTTGCGGGCTTGATCCACAGTGGGGGGCATGCAGGAGACAGCCGATCAATGATTCTCTCTCATCATTGATGTTTCTATCTCTCTCTCCCTATCCCTTCATCTCTGAAATCAATAAAAAAGAAAAAAGAACTGTTCTTTCTAAGTCTGCAATAACATGAATAATTGAGCAAATATTTCCAAATTAATTTACTTGACCTAGCCTTTAAATGTTCAAAATGGGGGCTGAACATCCCAGGATTACAAGGTGTATAAGTGTGTTGAGTCAGGAGCGAAAAACTAGGGAAAGTTTGATTTAAGGAATTATTAACTACTTGTTGGCGAGAGCCTGAGGAGAGGGGAATAAAAGAAAATTACAAAAATGTACTCTAGGCCTAAGGAAGATTACCAAAATGGAAATCACATGGATGCCAGGTTTTAGACTTCATTGAAGACAGTGTCACTACAGAAAGCTTTATGGCAGGTATGCTCACTGGACTGTGGTAGGACAGAGCAGTTCCAAGCCTGCGGGCCCATACTGGTGAGGATGGTCTCAAGTTATGACTAACAAGCAGGAAGGCCTCCCTGCCACACGTCAGCAGGCAGAGGCTGGAGGAGAGGGAACTGTGACCAGCCACAAACACTTGCTGGGGGGGGGGGGGACACCTCAGGAACTTCCTGCTTGCGTGCAGCTCTTCACCACATCTCTGTAGCCAAAACTGAGAACACACCATGAAACCAGGAAGAAGAGCCCTTTCTCTGGCACGTCTCTCTAGTGCCTTTTACTGGGAAAACATCAGGTGAGCTGACAGGGAAGAAAAGGTTTGTAAGACCTAGCACCATTAACTCACAAAGGGCAGTAAACATAGATTGGGAGCCCAGAGTAATAAATTCTTAATTGACTCTCAAGGTTATTTATTATGCAACAACCCCAAGATTTCTATAGAAAAGCCATTTAAATATGTCCCACTTATTCAGAATATGGGACCAACACATACATCTTCTAAATCTATTTTGGTGCAGCATTATCCATCATTAGATTCATTTTTTTTTGGTGCAGACTGGTGGTTTCACTGGATAATAATCATTGTCCTTTGTTATATTTTACATGTCTGTTTTTTTCTCTACTGGATTTTAGATATTTTGGAAGGTACCTTGTTTTACTAAATTCTGTCTCCCCTTTTGACACTCTTAATTACTATGCATTAGAAGCATGTTTGATGGACGCAATAAATAGTGTTTAGTAATGAAGAAAATAAAAATTAGAAGGATAAAGTATCTGTGTGAGTCAAAGAGTTAATTATTGACAGAATGTGGGATGAACTTTAGTAATTTGACACAATCATTTGGAGATATTTTTGCTATTATTCAATTACAAGTGGAAGAGATCCTATACTCACTTAATAATTACAAAATGAAATAATAGTTTATATGCATTTATCTCTTTGGATATAGACGTTGTCTTTATGTTCTGTATATTTATTCTTTAGATTCACATAGAGAAAATGTGTCAATATTCAAAATTAATTTGTATCTAATTGCTGAAGTTGCTTTGACATTTAAAAACCAGCATTTATTTTATTCATTTATTTCTCATTTCCCCTTTTGTGGTTTGGTTGGCTTTCAGTTGATGTAGACTGGGTATGTATGGGCT
Organism: Cnephaeus nilssonii; assembly: GCF_951640355.1. NCBI lineage: Eukaryota > Metazoa > Chordata > Mammalia > Chiroptera > Vespertilionidae > Cnephaeus > Cnephaeus nilssonii. The sequence goes on along the minus strand of NC_137077.1, from coordinate 22,620,793 downwards.
CAGCTCAAGACCACAGATAAAGCTCATATCTTTTTATTAATATTTTATTCTCTGAACAATGGGCTACCTGGTACATAACCTCATAGCAGTGATTAGCAACTCTCAGCATGTCTAGCAGAAATGTGATTCTTGATGCCTGAACAAGAATTCATAAATTGTTACTTCCCAGATCACAATATATTATCAAAACAAGTCATAATGCCAACCTTTTTAATTGTCTACAAAGTGTACTCTTCTCATAGTGGTCAGAGGGACAAAATGTAGATTCCCCAAAACTAATCCTATCTAATAAAAGAGACACATGCACATTGACTGTACCTCCACTACACCCACCATCCAATCAGAGCGAGTATGCACATTAACCCAAAAAAGATGGTGGTTAATTTGCATACACAGGTGCTGAGAGGCCTGGGTCCCAGGAACTTCCTTGAGACCCAGGCCGCTCCTAGCCTGTAGGCCAATGCTTAGGCCCTGAGCTGCAGGGGTCCCAGAATGCCCCTGGCCACTCCAGGTATATGGGTTCAGGCACCAAGTGGCTGGGGGCGGGGCGGGAACATTGTGGGGGTGGGGATGTTCCCACCTTGTCCCCAGCCGCTTGCCGGTGCTCTGGTGCCAAGCTGTGGTTTGGGTCCACGCCCCCATCCCAATGCCCACGACAGGAGTCTGGCTGCTGGCCTCTGGGGCGTGCAGAGACCCAGGCGGCCGCCGCCGTGCACGTCCCAGGGGTCCCCCATATCCTCCAGCCCAGTGACGACATGGAGTTGGCTGCTGGCCTCGGGAGCTTTGGGAGACAGGTATGTTCCCACCCCGCCCCCAGCCTCTTGCGTGTGCTCTGGTGCCAAGCGGTGTTTCAGGTCCATGCCCCCAGACCAGCGCCCATGACAGGGGGCTGGCTGCTGGCCTCTGGCGCTGCAGAGACCCCAGCGGGGACATGCCGCTAGCCCAGTGGACACAATGCAAGAGCCGCATGAGCTGCAGAGGAAACGCCTTTTTAAAAAATATATATTTTATTGATTTTTTTTACAGAGAAGAGGGGAGAGGGATAGACAGTGGGAAACATCAATGAGAGAGAAACATTGATTAGCTGCCTCCTGCACACTCCCCACTGAGGATGTGCCTCCAACCAAGGTACATACCCTTAACCCGCATCAAACCTGGGACCCTTCAGTCTGCAGGCCCATGGTCTATCGGTCTATCCACTGAGCCAAACCAGTTCAAGAGTAAATACCTTTTCTGACCGCTCATTGGCTAAGCTCCCTGTACACCTCCACTTGCAGTGTTCTTGGTAACTTGGGATATAAGAATCCAAGAAAGTGATCTAGGGTTTTTCCACCTCACTCCTGAAGGAAAAAACAAAGGTCTGCTGCTGGAGGGGCTAAGAAATGTCATATCCTGCCCTAGCCGGTTTGGCTCAGAGGATAAAGCCTCAGCCTGCTGACCGCAGCATCCGGGTTTGATTCTGATCAAGGGCATGTACCTAGGTTGCAGGCTCCTCCCTGGCCGGGGCTCAGGTCATAGCTCATGAGGAGGCAACCAATCGAAGTGTCCCTCTCACATTGATGTTTCTCCCTATATTTCTCTCTCTCTTCCAAGCTCTCTAAAAATCAATGGAAACATATCCTCAGGTGAGGATAAATTTAAAAAAAAGAAAGAAAGAAATGTCATATACTATGAAAGAAACATCTTGAAAATGCCTAAAGAAAGTTGTCATTTTTTCGTGGTGAAGGGACTGGAGTCCGTGTTGATGAAAACACCTTGGCGGCTGCAATGGCCACCAGTGGCTGCAGCAGCGGAGTAATGGGGCTGGTACCTTCCCTTGATCAGCCCAGTCACCTCCTGCAGAGGGTAGCCATACTGTGGCTGAGGCCCACTCCCCATGGACATCCCCGGAGGGCTCCCAGTCTGTGAGAGGGGGCAGGCTGGGCTGAGGGAACCCCCCAACTGTGCACGAATTTTGTGCACCTGGCCACTAGTTTGGATTTTAAGAAGCAAAGCTACCACATACTGAGCAGTTGTTCTGCACCAACCCCTGTGCTAAGCACTTTGTTATGTTAAAACACATAAATTTAGGGTTTTGCCACTCAAAAATAGCCAACTGGTTGTATTCTTACATGGTTCTACCTAATATCTAATTTGATTCTTACCATACCCTTACCATCCTATATAATAAAAGGCTAATATGTAAATTGTTCCCTTGATCAGGAGTTCGACCTGGAGTTTGACTGGGGGGTGGGTGGGCAACTGGCCAACCACCCACAGTTCCCCCCCACCCTGGCTGGCCCCAACTCTGATTGACCCTATACATCCCAATGGGGGCAGGGCCAGCTGGATAACCATCTGTGGCCCTCCCCCCCAGCTGGTCTGGCCTGATAAGCTCCAATCAGGGCAGGCCGGCCGGATACCACCTGTGCACATATTCGTGCACTGGGTCTCTAGTTTATAATAATAAAAGAGTAATATGCTAATTAGACCAAATAGCCAAACAACTTTCCAGACGACCTTTTGGATTGCGAGAGGGATGTCCGACTGCCCATTTATCAGGCTTAAACAGGCAGTTGGACATCTCTTGAGGGGTCCCAGATTGGAGAGGGTGAAGGCTGGGCTGAAGGACACACACTCCCGTGCACGTATTTTGTGTACCGGGCCTCTAGATATTTCATATTAGTTTAAGGCAGTGGCTTGCGAGCTGTGGTTTGCCACTCTGTTGACTAATGAGTTTGCCAACCACTGGATTAAGGTATTGAGCATAGTGGTTAGACATTTATGTAATTTATGAAGTAACCCTCAAATAAGTCTATTACCCACCTGGCACCATATTTGGTTACTAGAGGCCCAGTGCATGAAAATTCGTGCACTTGGAGGGGTCCCTCAGCCAGGCCTGCACCCTCTCACAATCCGGGAACCCTCGGGTAGGGTCCCTAGGCCTGGCCTGAGATCAGGGCTTATCGGGGCTTTCCTTCCCCCGGCTGCAGGCAGTTGGCCCTGCCCTGCTGCTGCCACTACTTGACATCTGTGCAGCCCTGCCCTCCCCCCCTCCCCCCCACTGGTCACCTCCCTCTGCAGGTGCCCTGGTGGAGAGGACAGAGAAGTGCCCACAGCTGCCTGGTTGGGCAGCTCTCCAATCCAGAGCCTCTGTCCTGCCTCCTGCAAGCCTGGCCCCAGGCAGAACAGCCCCTCCTCAGCACTACTTTGGTCTCAGTGGTTGGTGCTGGGTTTCATCAGCTCGGGTTTCTTCCCCTGGTGTGGCTGGTTTGAGTTTCACAAAAAAGCCTGGCTTATGCTGGCTGTGCTGAGCCTCACTGAAGAGTTTTCATGCAGCAAGGAAGAGCCCTCTGGGACCCTCCTCCTCCTCCTCCTCCTCCTACTCCTCCCAGCCCATGGTCCCTTCTTCTCCAGCTGCTCCAGCAGTGGGTTGCCTTCTGAGTCAGGGTCTTAATGCTGTGGGTCCTGACGATGCCAATTGAGCATCAGGATGAGCTGCTGCCACTCCTGCTTTAGCTCCTCCATCTGGGTTTTCAGCTCCATAAACATGAACTCCAGCCACTCAGATTCCTGATGCAGAAACTCCTTCTTTTTGTTCCAGCATCGGGCTGCCACCATTTTGTTCTTTCCCCAGAAGGCTTTCCTCCGCTCCTCTTCCTCATCTAGCTCACTTGTCACAGGTTGAGGCCTCTTGCCCAGTTTCACCTCCAGGAAGTGCAAAGGGGCGGTCATGGCCTCAATGTTGTGGATGTCAGTGTATTTCAGCTCCTCTGCAGTCAGGGCTGAGCTGGGGAGTCCGGTCAGAGGGTCAAGCCCTGGCGGAGAGCCTGAAGTCATGGAAGGATCTGGGATCTGCCCAGGCATCATAGCAGGAGGAGTGGCAGTCCAGCCCTGCAGAAGCCACGGGGAGAGGCTGCGACCCTGGGGCCTGGGCCAAGCTGCAGGTGCCATGCCCACTCAGGAGCCGCTGTGGTGCCAGCCCTGCCCTGCAGTGTCCACGCTGCCAGCCCCTCCCATCACAGCCACCCAGCATCCCTCCCACGAGCTGGGGCCTGGGCCTCCCTCTTTGAGGCATTGATCCTGGGGCTCTGCCTACCTGCCTCATTGCCCCCAACTGCTCGCCTGCCTACCTGATCACCCCTAACTGCTTGCTGGGGGGCTGTGGTGGCTCTGGTCTCTTGGTTGTTTTGGTTGTTATGCCGTTACGGTCGCTGGGCTTTTATTATATGGGATTTCAATATTATGGACTATATTCCCTAGGCTTTGCATCTCCATGACAATGTTGTAACTATCAATTCATAGAATTTTCTTTTAGAATTTTTCAAATTCAGCAAGGGTGCCTCTCAATTAAAATTTTTATAATCTGTGGTTTATTTTGCTACCTTTTTTACCTTTGGTTGGGAATATTTAAATTCTATCTCTTAGTAAATTTCAACTCTAAAATACACTGTTATTGACTTTAGTCCCCCTGTAATAGATTAGATCCTTAGGCCTTATTCATCTTATAACTGGAAGTTTGTACCTTTTTACCTACCTCTCTTATTTTCTCCACCCTCCCCCAACTTCTGGCAACCACTTTTTAATGAATTTCATATTTTTTAATTCTACATATCAATGATACCATACAATATTTTTACTTTCTCTGTTGAGCTTATTTCTCTAAGCAAACTGCCTTCAGGTTCATACGTATGACAAATCACAGAAATTTCTTTTTCTCATGGGTGAATAATAATCCTCTGTGTGTGTAACATTTTCTTTATCCATTCATCCATTGAAGACACCTAGGTTGCTTTCAAACATGAATCATGGTGAATAATGCTTCAGTGAACATGGGAGTACCGATATCTCTTTGCAAATAATTGTGTTGCCCTGACTGGATATCTCAATTGGTTAGAGCATTGTCCCTGTACGCAAAGGCTACTGGTTGATCCCTGGTAGGGTGCATACATGATCTCACTCATTTTTGGAATATAATGAACAACATAAACTGCTGAACAAAACAGATTCAACCAAAGGACTTGTGTGCATGCATACAAGCCTAGCCAATGGTTGGGGACAACAGGGGAGTGGGGGCATCCGTGGGGAGGGGTGGGGGATAGGAATGGGAGGATGAGGACAAATATGTGACACCTTAATCAATAAAGAAATTAAAAAATTAAATAAATAAATAAGTAAATAAATATATAAAAAAAACAAAACAGATTCATAGACAGAGAAGCATCGATCAGAAGGTCAAACCTCAGAGGGAAGGTAGGGAGGATGGTGGTAAGGAGGAAAGATCAACCAAAGGATTTGTATGCCTGCATATAAGCCTAACCAATGGACACAGACAGGATGGGGGTGAGGGCATGATGGGGGGGGGGGTGGTAAGGGACAATGGGGGAACAAGGATACATATGTAATACCTTAATAAAGAAAAAAAAGAAGCTAACAATGCTTTTCTGTTTTTTGGGTGTTGTTTTTTTTTTTTTTTGTAATAGATGCACAATTCTGTCAATTTACTAAAAATTTTAAACTGTAAAAAAATTAAATTAATTAATTAAAAATCTTAAAAAAAGAATCAAAGAAGTTGATTTCTTTCTATTATCTATCTATCTATATGTATCTAATCTCTTTCCCTTCTCTATTTTTAAAATCAATCAATAAATTAAAAATTATAAAATAATTGTGTTGTTTCTTTGAATACACATTCAGAAATGAGATCGTTGGATCATATGGCACTCCCGGTTTTAATTTACTTACTAATGAAGATAAACATTTCCTCTTTTCGTGATGTAATATGAGAAAGATGAAAAAATTCTACTGATACACACTAGATAATTTAAATGTAATGTTTGATTTCTTCGAATGTTCATGTGTCACTTAACATGTGTTTTCAAAGTGTACTATTTCTGCCTCCCCAGTATGGTCAAGTGAAATTTTAAAAAATTACCTTTGTTTTCCTCCTACATAGTTAGACTTGGGTGTATGTCATTTACAACAAATATTTCTATTAAAATACAAACTACTAATTATAATTTGAATATGAATTAATAAATAATATGAGTATTAATTTAATATTTCAATTTTATACACTATGGTATAGTTCAGTGTTGCTTACTGTCTTATCCTTTACAGACATTAATTAATATCAGAAAAATTTATATTTTTAATATAGAAATAATAAAATTAAATACAGCAATTTTAAAAACAAGAGTGTGAGAAGATACATTTGAGAATAAATATTTGTAACAGTTACTATATGTTGAAAATGTAGTAATTCTTCAGAATATTAGTGACAAACATCATTAAGTAGCTATTGTTAATGGAATTATGGTTTTAGATTTATTCTATTATAATTAAAATAACATAATGAGTGTATAAATAAAATGAGGTGATGCCATTATTTAGCAACCTTGTCTAAGAGTAGATCTTAAACATCTGAGATACTCTTCTCAAGGCCTAAGATTTTGTGATTTAAGATAAAATAAGTTAACAGCATGAGTGGTCAAGTCTTTTGTCCCAGAAATCTTTTAGAATATGAAAATAATTTCTCAGAGGCATTTAACAATGGACAAACTAAGTGACGCATTACAAGCTCAAAGTCTCCTATACTAGAAAGATGTGTGATGAGATAAATCATCTTCAAAATTGCCCAACTGTAAGAATTTCCTGTTCAAACTCTAAGTGACACAGTGATGAGAAATCTACTTTTTTTCTACTCTTGATTCACTCCCAGTCTTCACAGGACAGTCTGTGGAGATCACAGACATTGACTGTTTGCAGGAGTGACCTGGCCTCCCACTAAGGATTCATAACTTCCTGGCTCCCAGAGGTATGTGTGTCTACTCTCCTGTCTCTCTACTGGCCCAATTCATTTAATGGGAAATTACAAATGCTAGATGTGGTACTACTGAAGTACAATTCACACACAATCAAATAAAAGAAAACATTGGTATCCTTATTTGTACAATTTAGGGCAAAAAGAGTAAAATATGAAATATGTTGGTAGATATCTTCAAATATTCAAGTTTTTGTCTTTACAAAACTACTAGAGAGCATACATACATGTATATTTGGGCTTGAAAATCAGTATAACTTCAATAAAATCCCATTGGATTTTGTAATTAATAGATATAATTATAAATGTATATTATTTCATTTTTATCCCAGAGTTTAAAAATAAATTCTTAACAAGAATTCTTCAAGTCATGAAGGTAAAACGTAATTCCTCATACATACACTTCAATTAAATAAAATCAGTGTGACCTGCAATGAAAATCAGGATTTAGAAGTCTCAGTAAAATGCTTATTTAAACTTTTAAAAATCTTTGTGGTTGAATATTTAAACTTAATTATAAACAATCAAAATACTTTTTAGAAATTGAACAACACATACAAAAAGATGCCACACTGATAAGAGACTCCTGTCTAATGAATTATGTTTTCATTGTCTGATAAAAATCAGAAATGGTAACAAGGCAATTGTGTTAAAATAATTAAAACAAGTGACATATTGAGAGTTTATAATTATCAGATTGACTGTTATCTTTACATGCATTGTATCTTAACGTATTTTTATTCCCACCTTAGATTATTAAGATAGGTTGTTAAACACTAAATAACTTTTAAAGGTAATACATTATCAATTTCAAAGTCAGAATTTATTCTAGATCTCACTGACTGCAGAGCCCATTGACTGAATTATTGAATAAATAATCTGGTTTATTACATTTGCCTACACACTAAAGTCACCTTCACTGACTTTGATAGCCGTAGGTCCTATCTGGAATTTTGCATCAACGATGTTCTTCCATAAATGATATACACATTTATTAATCATTTTATGGTTTCATATCTTAACCGTTAAATAAATTGTAAGTTACTTGTGTAAAGTTAGTATTTTTAAAAATCCTTTAACGTTCTATTGCTTTTATTATTTGTAAGTTTTGGACACTTTTAGTGTGTGATGTAGCATTTTTCAGCATATAAAATATTTTCTTAAATTACAATGATTTCTCAGAACTCCACAATTATTTAAAGTAACACTTGATATTTTAAAATATCATCTGCTCTTTTAATAAATAAATATGTGATTAAATAAAATTAATTTATTACAGAAAAGTACTATATATTCTAATACTACTATTCCCCAAACTTTAAAACTCAATATGTTTATAACTCAAATAAAAATTTTCATAAAAATTAGGGCATCACTTTCTTTCTATTCAGCTTTTAAATTTTCACAGTTATTCTAACTGTATTAAAATGTTTCAGTGAATTCTGACTTTAATAATGATATCATTATTCTGATTTTCTTTATTCTTCGGTAACTTCTTATTTTTCATTGCTTCAACCAATAATATTATGTCAAACATAGAATATCAGTTTAAGAACTATTATTCTATCATGAAACACATTTAAATCTCTATGTAAATTAGAACAAGACTTCACATTGGTCAAATGCAAAGTGATTAGTGTTACTTTTCTCACACTCCACCTCCAAAGACTATTCTTGGGGTCTCGTCATTGTTCACATCATTTATTAATTACTTAAGTACTGTTATCATAGGCACCACCCCTTCATTACTCAGCCTGAGAGATGGATGTCCAACAAGAAAATGGCTCAGAAATGAATCTGGCTAAGGACTTAAGGAGACAGCAAGTGAAAGGTAAGGGCATGAAAAGCTCCATTGTGCCAACTGAACAATAAGTATTCTATGTGGGAATAAACTTTCAAGTGCTTTTTAAGATCTTCAATGGAATTACAAGGATGACTACAGCAAAGGGGACACATTTAATAGGCACACAGTATAAGGGTTCTAGGAGGTGCAGCTGGGATATAGAGGTGTGCTAAAGAGTAGGGAATTAGCTACATGTTTTTTCATTTTAAGGGTCAGAGCTTGAAGTTGGAACACAGTATTCTAATATGAAATCTGAGGGCTAATTCCATTCAGGCATTGTTGTAAGGTGTCGTTTTTGACCAACAACTCATGGAGAATCGTGAAAATGACATGGTACATCTGAGAAGAAGATTCCACTGGTAGATATGGTTTTGGGGTTCAACTTTATATATGATTCACTGTGCATGTGGGTTCTCTTACATGTAAACTGTCTAAATATTGTCTCCATCTCTCCTTTCTCTTCCTATAGATTCGCCATCACCTCCAGAGAAGCTCTTTGCTGGGATCCTGGGAGTTATCTGCCTTATCTTGATGTACAGTGTAATAAGAGTGATACATTTTATGCCTTGTAAGTTTTTGGAAGATTTTAAGGAAACATCATTTTAAAGAATCTTAGAGTGCCTCTAAGCATTTCATAATACATTATTAAGGAATAGAATTCTAATTTTAATGTCTACATTTAGATAAATGTGCTATGCTGAGTTTGTCAAATGCATAGAGATAGAATGATTTGTAGAATATATTTTACACATATTCATATATTCTGATTTCATAACTTAAACACATACTTTATAGAAATACAAAAGAGCTCATTGAGAAATATAAATTAATTCTTGATATTGGGTAAGCCAATACTGTAAGAGATGGTAAAGTTTTTTCCCGTAGGCTTTTAAAATATTTCCCCCTAAATCTGTATTACTTTATTCATTTTTCTTAGTAAATCAATTTTGTTACAGATAATTCTCATCATAGACAACATTTGAAAAAACTTCAAGCTAAAAACAAAAATTATTATGATTTATTTAGATTAATTAATTTTTAAACAACTACCTTCATTTTTTAAGGTACTGGTAAACTGGAGAAGAATAATTCATCTCCCAAAAGAAAGATCATGGAAGGTACATAATAATTTTCAAAGTTCTGATACTGGCAAAGTTTATATTTTGTTTCTATCCTAAGCTGGGCAAAAATGACAATAGACTTTTTCAGGCGGGAGAACATATATTATAAAATGAGCAATAAATATTTACAAATAATTATAAAAAAGTATTTCTTCTTATGCAACAATATGAAGAAGTATTTACATAAAATCGCCATACCCACTATTGCCAATTATCTCAAAATTCCTACTGCTCTATTATGTTGAGACAAAATCCCATTGCTATTCTAAAAAAAAGTGGTTTCATTCAATGACTTCCAGGATATTAGAGATTGAATATTTTTCTTTGTGTTATTTCTTTATGTGAGCACATGAATTAGGCACCCTTCTCCCTGAGTGGGTGTATGTATCAGCCTGTGAGTGTACATAGATATTATGCACAGATATGTATGTATCTGTGCATATATGTAGATTAATTTTTTATTCAAATTGTGTTCGGTTAAACATTTATAATTTTTCTTTAGCAAATCATTGTGGTCATTGTCCACTGGAGTGGTTTATGTATTCCAACAATTGCTATTACATTAGTACTGAAAAAAAGGCATGGAATGACAGTTTGCTGGCCTGTGCTTCTAAGAACTCTAACCTGCTTTACATAGATAATGAAGAAGAAATGGTAAGATTTAAATGTTTCCATTTTATTTTATAAACAACCATGCTTCTATAAATGCTTTTTTTTTCTAAAGTAAACTTTGCTACTTGATTTTACTATACATCAAGGAAACTGAAGGTATCATGATTGTGCACATTAATTAAAAACTTAAATGACCCATATAATTACAAATCATGAAATAGAAGTTGCCAGTCCTCAGTAGCCCCACTCCTGTGTGTCTCCTTTAACACTCACATGATACTTTTGCAATCTCTCCATATTATTGCATTTATCTGTAATTTGTTAATTTTCATTGCTGTATTATAGGGACATGACATTTTTAATCTGTTCTACCCAGAATATAGTTGTTTTTCAATAAGTGGGTGTTATGAATAATTATTTTATGAAATTCCTTGTGTCAGTGTTTTTCAAATATTATATTGCATTTAAAACAATTTGTATAATATATATTAAATATAATACATTATGTTCATATACTATAAATATTATATTTATAATAATATAATAATGTATAAATCTACAATAATAAAAGCATAATATGCTAATTAGACCAGACAGCAGAACGACCTTCCTGACAACCTTCTGGACGAAGCCGGGGCTGTGAGGGCCGAGCCCCTTGCATGAATTTTGAGCATCGGGCCTCTAGTATAATTATATTATTACAATTGCATATGTACATAGTTAAAATTTATTGTCCTCTATGACTCAGAATGAAATTGTGGAATCATAAATATATGGACATGCCAAATTTATTAGATTATCCCAACATTTTGTAAATTATTATGTAAATACACATTTTATTCAAAAATTCTATGATCCAAGATTTATTACCGCCAGAACGTTCAATGCTATACGTTCTGATCATTATATAAAAGTATCATTTTGACATAAATAGTCATTTTTTGATTACTAATGGATAGAACACTTCTTGGGCACCACTTCTTGTGGAATTATGTATCGAGAGAATGAGAAGTGCCTGTTCATGTCTCTCTCCTCTGTGCTGCCTGTTATTTTCCTTCCTAGAAGTGTTATATTTTCTATATGAGCTTTCTTTAAAATTTATAAGTGCAAATAGTTTCTTTGACTGTTACTTACATTTTTAGTTTCATATTGGAGTCTTTAAATGACCTGAATTTATTAATGTTAACCTAGTCCAATATCTCATTTTGGGTGTTAGTGATTATTTTGGACATATTTTAGAAGTTAGTCAAAGTTTGTGAAGACGATCTGGTATATTATATGAGAGGTACATCCACTAGTTGCCTCATATATCTGCCCCAACTGGGGTTCAAACCCACAACTGAGGTATGTGCTCTGACTGGGAATTGAACCCACAGCCTTCTGGTACACGGGATGAAGCTACAACCAACTGAGACACACTGGCCGTCATATATTCATATAGTTATTTAAACATAGTATTTTTCTAATATATACTTATAATAACTACTTTAAAATGTTTTCTAATAAATCCGACATCTTATCCCAGTGAATATTAGATTATTTTGATTGATCTTCCCACCAAGTATGAAAGACATTTTTTAGTTTCTTTGCATGTTTTCTAATTTTTGGTAAGTGCATATTTTTGATAATATAGTATAGTAAATATGGATTCTGCTTCATCTTTCTTAGATTTTTTCTAACTTTAATAAACTTTTAGAGTAGAATCTTCTCTCTTAAAGTGTGCTTACTCAGTTTTAAAAATTCTCATTATTTATTATTCTATTTTGCCTTACTTACCAGAGATTAGCCTTGTGTATGCATAGCTTAATGGATAACCAATGATTTTTAAAAATGTATTCAAATACGTCAAATCAGTATGGCTTTCACCCTCTGCTATTTGATGTACTCGTTTGTGTGTGTGTGTGTGTGTGTGCGTGTGTGTGTGTGTGTAGGGAAGTGCTCATGATTTTGAAATCAGTTCTCAAGTCCATTTTGGCTTTTCTTTTTTATTGTATCATCTTTGTTTCTTCTACACATGTGCCAATTTTTCCACCTATAAGTCAAGCACATGCAGAGAGCTAATGTGATCTCTTCTGTTGCACTCTTACTTTTAGTACCTTCCTTTTAGTTATGTTTATGGCTGGTACTGTGCCTGACACAATGGAGAATACAGCCTCTGTCTAGGAAAAGGATAATTTCCCTCATTTATTACCTAATAAATTCAGCACTTTGAGCTAAAAAATGCTAGTAGTGGGCAACCTAACAACCCCGTCTACTGCTTATCAAGTCTTCCCTTATGGCAATAATACCATTGATATTTGCAGCCTGCCCAAAATTATAAAAATTACAATTCTTACTCACTGAGCTGAGTTGGGGGGTAGAGGAGACCTGGGAGCAGCCTTAGATAAGAAGACCACAAATTTGCTCTATTTTTACCTGAATCTCTAGCAGCTTTTCTAATAATTATAAATTATTATTAGCTTTCAATCAACTTTCAGAGCTGTGAAATTGTTATTTTTGTCCATTTGTCCTCTTCACTTAATTGTACTAATACACTGGTTGGCAAACTGCGGCTCTCTAGCCACATGCGGCTCTTTGGCCCCATTGAGTGCGGCTCAGTTAATCTCTCAGTTAATCTCTCCCTCCCTACCCACCTACCCCAGCCTTCCTTCTGAGATTCATCAGTCTATTCTTTGCTTTTATATTTTGGTTATGTTTTGTTCATCATTTAATTTTGTTCGTTTGATTCCAAATATGAGTGAGATCATATGATACTTATCTTTCTCACTGGCTTATTTTGCTTAACATAATACTTTCCAGATCTTCCATGATGTCTCAAAGGGTAAGAAATCCTTCTTTCATCCTGCTGCATGTATTCCATGGTGTGAATATAACATGCCTTTTAAATCCACTCATCTACTGATGGGCACTTGGGCTGTCCACATCTTAGCTATTGTAAATTGCACTGCTATGAACATAATGGTGCATATATTCTTTCTGACAGGTATTTCGGGTTTCTTAGGATATATTCCTAGAAGTGGGATCACTGGGTCAAATAGCAGTGCAATTTTTAACGTTTTAGGGAAACTCCATACTATTTCCATAGTGGCTGCACCAATCTGCATTCCCACCAGGAGTGTCCTAGGGTTCCCTTTTCTCCACATTCTCTCCAGCACTTGTTATTTGTTGGTTTGTTGATGGTAGTCATTCTGACAGGTGTGAGGTGATACCTCATTGTCATTTACATTTGCCTCTCTCTGATGATTAGTAACTTGGAACAGTTTTTTTATTTGTCTCTTGGCCTTCCATATGTCAGCTTTGGAGAACTGTCTTTTTAGGTCCTTTGTTCATTTTCAAATTGGTTTGTTTGTCTTCTTTTTGTTAAGTTGTATGAGTTCCTTATATAATTTGTATATTAACCCTTTATCAGATGTATCATTGGCATGCAGTGGGCTCCCTTTTCATTTTGTTGATGGATTATTTTGCTGTGCAGAAGATTTTTATTTTGATGTAGTCCCATTTGTTTATTTTATCATTAGCTTCTCTTGTCCTGGAGATATATCCACAAACATATTGCTATGGGACATGTTCAGGATTTTGCTGCCTTTGAATTCTTCTAATATTTTATGGTTTAATGACATACACTTAAGTCTTTTATCTATTTTGAGTTTTTTCTTATGTGTGGTGTAAGCTGGTGGTCTAGTTTCATTTTGTTTTGGCATGTACCTGTCCAATTTTCTCCACATCATTTATTGAAGAGGTTGTTTTTACTCATTTGTATGCTCTTTACTCCATTGTGTGCTCTTGCCTCCTTTGTCAAATATTAATTGAGGATAATGGTTTGGGTCAATTTCTGGGTTCTCAATTATGTTCCATTGATCTATATTCCTATTCTTGTGCCAGTACCAGGCTGTTTGGATTACAGTGGCTTTGTAGTACAATTTAATATCTAGTATTGTGATCCCTCCAACTTTTTTCTTCTCTCTCAAGATTGCTGTGGCTATTTGGGATGTTATTTGTTTCCATATAAATTTTTGGAGTGCTTGTTCTAGATCTGTGAAATATACCATTTTAATAGGGATTGCATTGAATCTGTAGATTACTTTGTGTAGTATGGACATTTTAATGATGTTGATTCTACCAATCCATGAACACGGTATGCTCTTCCATCTATTTATGTCTTCCTCTATCTCTTTTTTTTAATGTCCTGTAGTTTTCTGAGTTCAGGTCTTTTATCTCCTTAGTTAAGTTTATTCCTAGGTATCTTAATTTTTTTTGCAGTGGTAAATGAGATTTTTTTTAAGTTTCTCTTTCTGTAAGTTCATTTTGGTGTATAAAATGACATAGATTTCTGGGTGTTAGTTTTGTATCCTACTATGTCGACAAATTCATTTATTAAAATAGTAGTCTTTTAATGGAGTCTTAAGGGTTTCTATGTACAATATCATATCATTTGCAAGTAATGACAACTTTACTTATTCTTCTCCAATTTGGATGCCTTTTATTCCTTCCTGTCTGATCACTATAGCTAGGACTTCATTACTATGCTGAATAAGACTGGTGAAATCAGCTATCCTTATCTTGTTCCTGTTCTTATGGGAAATGGTTTTAGTTTTTGCCCATTTAGTATGATGTTGGCTGTAGGTTTGTCATCTATGGACTTAAAAGAGTTTTTATCAAAGTTGGGTGTTGGATTTTATCAGATGCTTTTTCTGCATCAATTAATATTATATGTTTTTTGTCTTCCAATTTGTTTATATACTTTTCTGTTCCTATGGCAAGTTTGTTAGGATGTTGCTGCTTCTGTTGCAGCTGTTGCCTCAATTCACGTGAATCTTGAGGTGTTTCAAGTTGATTAAAAGATCCTATATTTCCACGGAACATTGTGGGATCTTCTGGATATTGGATATCCTGGGCCAGCTGGGTGAGGTCACAACAATTTCTGCAATGTGAGACATGGGTGGTTTGCTTATTCACTAATTGCATCAGGTGTTGTGGACTGTGCATTTAACTAAATAGTCACTCAGCCTCCTCGTTTTCCTCCTCCTCCTCCAG
This sequence comes from Cnephaeus nilssonii, assembly GCF_951640355.1. Classification (NCBI taxonomy): domain Eukaryota; kingdom Metazoa; phylum Chordata; class Mammalia; order Chiroptera; family Vespertilionidae; genus Cnephaeus; species Cnephaeus nilssonii. The sequence goes on along the minus strand of NC_137077.1, from coordinate 22,605,381 downwards.
CCAGGGACCAACGTAGTTGTTTGTATGAAATAAATTACCTAATTTATCATAAAAATTTTTCTCTCATAGAATTTTCTGAGCAATTTTGTTAAGTTTCCATGGATTCAACCCTACCACAGAAACAATAATAATTTGTTGGTGTGGCAAAATGGCTTAGCTTTCTCTTCCAAACTGTAAGTTTCTTGAGAACTTATATATTTTATGTCTTCATGCTTTAAGTCAGAAATTAATCTTAGAAATGAAAATCAATGCGTGAACGATTACATAAATACAGTAAAACTTTGGTATAGCATACTAATTCAGGCAAGGAGATATCCACTAGAGCCAAAAGCCATTATGTTAGAAAGTAGGTTTTACAAATATATATGTTCAAAAATTGACAAATTAGTTTACCTGTTTGTACTTATGATGACACATTTGTGTAATTAAAGTGAAGTACGTATGAAAAGTTTCGTTTCACAGAAAAGCTTTCTGTATATACTACTATAATTTAAAATTGATACTGAAAAGGTCTAGTAAATGCATGCATTCACCAGTCATGACCTGTAAACAAATGTACTGGCTGGCGTGTGGCTTCAGCCCTCAGGCTTTAACTGCAGAGAGTCAGGCCACAGGGCAACAGCACCAGTTACCACAGGTGATGTGGTGTGATCATGGGCTAACCATTAGCAGTGCATTGTTTAGGAGCTTTGACCCTTGGATTTAGATATGTAGACTCTAGTAGTAGAGATGTAATATTTATTTATGTCAGTGAAATTACTACATTGTTTTTTCCAACATATGGCCTAGTTACTAAAATTTTTAAAAAATAACGAATTAAGAACAAAAAATTAACCTGTTAATTTAATTGTAAGTAAACCTTTTATTAAAACATTTTAAAATTAGCAAGGTGTTAATCTCACATATGATATACAAACCTGAAATTTTGTCCATTAAATTCAGAGTCTATTAAATCGAGTGTTTACCTTAAACCTAATGTTTCTGTTGAAAAATTATAAGAGGTGTTCAGATTTAGATATGTAAATATTACTGTGAAGAGTTTATTCATTAAAATATGAAGTTATATATGATCAGACTAATGATATATTATTTCTGTATTTCAGATCCGCAATAACTTCAGGATTTCATAAGAATTGTGCATTTGCAAAGATTAACGAAAACCTTGGCAAATACCAGCTCTCTTCTGAATCCTGTTTAGAAAATCATAGATATGTTTGTAAGCACCAGCCACATTAGCTTACCTAAATCTAGTATAATAGTACTCCCACCATCTAAAAATAATACATTTCTAGTTTCTTTAAAAGCACTGCAATTATTTTTGTAGAACTATTTTTTAAGATATTATTTTGAGACCAGCTTTAGGTTCACAACAAAATTAAGAGGAAGGTATTGAGATTTCCCTTATTCCTCTGTCCCCACCCATGCAGAGCCTCCCTTTTATCAACATCACTCACCACCGTGCTACATTTGTTACTGAGAATGATTCTACTTTGACTCTTCATAGCACTTAAAGTCCATAGTTTGGCCTGGCTGCTGTGATCAGTAATTGAGCCTCATCCCATGCACCGAGAAGTCAATGGTTCAATTCCTAATCAGGGAATATGCCCGGGTTGCAGGCTCAATCCCTATTAGGAGGTGTGCAGGCGGCAGCCTACCAATGTCCTCTCTCATCGATGTTTCTATCTCTATTCCTCTCTCTAAAATCATTATAATCTCTTATTTCAAAGTCTATAGTTTATCTGATGTTTCACCCTTGGTATTACAAATTTATTTTTAAATCTATATGTTAATTAAAAAAATATATATCCAGTTACATATTGTACACTTTTAAAACTTCTGATATTCATTAAAATAAAGCATGTACATATTATGAATTATAATATCAAGAACTGTTATTTCTGCCCTTCCTGGTTTGGCTCAGTGGATAGAGTGTCAGCCTGCAGACTGAAGGATCCCGGGTTTGATTCTGGTCAAGGGCACATGCCCAGGTTGCTGGCTTGATCCACAGTGGGGGGCGTGCAGGAGACAGCCGATCAATGGTTCTCTCTCATCATTGATGTTTCTATCTCTCTCTCCCTCTCCCTTCATCTCTGAAATGAATAAAAAATAAAAAAGAACTGTTCTTTCTAAGTCTGCAATAACATGAATAATTGAGCAAATATTTCCAAATTAATTTACTTGACCTAGCCTTTAACTGTTCAAAATGGGGGCTGAACATCCCAGGGTTACAAGGTGTATAAGTGTGTTGAGTCAGGAGCAAAAAACTAGGGAAAGTTTGATTTAAGGAATTATTAACTACTTGTTGGCGAGAGCCTGAGGAGAGGGGAATAAAAGAAAATTACAAAAATGTACTCTAGGCCTAAGGAAGATTACCAAAATGGAAATCACATGGATGCCAGGTTTTAGACTTCACTGAAGTCAGTGTCACTACAGAAAGCTTTATGGCAGGTATGCTCACTGGACTGTGGTAGGACAGAGCCGTTCCAAGCCTGCTGGCCCAAACTGGTGAGGATGGTCTCAAGTTATGACTAACAAGCAGGAAGGCCTCCCTGCCACATGTCAGCAGGCAGAGGCTGGAGGAGAGGGAACTGTGATCAGCCACAAACACTTGCTGGGGGGTGAACACCTCAGGAACTTCCTGCTTGCGTGCAGCTCTTCACCACATCTCTGTAGCCAAAACTGAGAACACACCATGAAACCAGGAAGAAGAGCCCTTTCTCTGGCACGTCTCTCTAGTGCCTTTTACTGGGAAAACATCAGGTGAGCTGACAGGGAAGAAAAGGTTTGTAAGACCTAGCACCATTAACTCACAAAGGGCAGTAAACATAGATTGGGAGCCCAGAGTAATAAATTCTTAATTGACTCTCAAGGTTATTTATTATGCAACAACCCCAAGATTTCTATAGAAAAGCCATTTAAATATGTCCCACTTATTCAGAATATGGGACCAACACATACATCTTCTAAATCTATTTTGGTGCAGCATTATCCATCATTAGATTCATTTTTTTTTGGTGCAGACTGGTGGTTTCACTGGATAATAATCATTGTCCTTTGTTATATTTTACATGTCTGTTTTTTTCTCTACTGGATTTTAGATATTTTGGAAGGTACCTTGTTTTACTAAATTCTGTCTCCCCTTTTGACACTCTTAATTACTATGCATTAGAAGCATGTTTGATGGACGCAATAAATAGTGTTTAGTAATGAAGAAAATAAAAATTAGAAGGATAAAGTATCTGTGTGAGTCAGAGTTAATTATTGACAGAATGTGGGATGAACTTTAGTAATTTGACACAATCATTTGGAGATTTTTTTGCTATTATTCAATTACAAGTGGGAGAGATCATATACTCACTTAATAATTACAAAATGAAATAATAGTTTATATGCATTTATCTCTTTGGGTATAGACGTTGTCTTTATGTTCTGTATATTTATTCTTTAGATTCACATAGAGAAAATGTGTCAATATTCAAAATTAATTTGTATCTAATTGCTGAAGTTGCTTTGACATTTAAAAACCAGCACTTATTTTATTCATTTATTTCTCATTTCCCCTTTTGTGGTTTGGTTGGCTTTCAGTTGATGTAGACTGGGTATGTATGGGCTCAGCTCAAGACCACAGATAAAGCTCATATCTTTTTATTAATATTTTATTCTCTGAACAATGGGCTACCTGGTACATAACCTCATAGCAGTGATTAGCAACTCTCAGCATGTCTAGCAGAAATGTGATTCTTGATGCCTGAACAAGAATTCATAAATTGTTACTTCCCAGATCACAATATATTATCAAAACAAGTCATAATGCCAACCTTTTTAATTGTCTACAAAGTGTATTCTTCTCATAGTGGTCAGAGGGACAAAATGTAGATTCCCCCAAAACTAATCCTATCTAATCAAACAGACACATGCACATTGACTGTACCTCCACTACACCCACCATCCAATCAGAGCAAGTATGCAAATTAACCCAACAAGATGGCTATTAAGTTGCATACGCAGGTGCTGAGGGGCCTGGGTCCCAGGAACATCCTCAAGACCCAGGCCGCTCCTAGCCTGTAGGCCCGCGCTTAGGCCCTGAGCGGCAGGGGTCCCAGAATGCCCCCAGCCACTCCGGGACTATGGGTGCAGGCACCAAGTGGCTGGGGGTGGGGCGGGAACATCACGATGTGGGGATGTTCCCACCCAGTCCCCAGCCACTTGCACGTACTCCAGCACCAAGCTGGGGTTTGGGTCCATGCCCTCAGCCCGGCGCCCACGACGGGGGTCTGGCTGCCGGCATCTGGGACATGTGGAGACCCCGGTGGCCGCCCCCACACACGTCACAGGGGTCCCCGCATGCCCCCCAGCCCAGTGACAATGCAGAGTTGCCTGCTGGCCTCGAGGGCGTTCAGAGACAGGTATATTCCTGCCCCGCCCCCAGCCGCTTGCGGGGAAATGCTGCTAGCCTAGTGGACACAACACAAGAGCCACATGAGCTGCAGAGGAAACGCCTTTTTAAAAAATATATATTTTATTGATTTTTTTTACAGAGAAGAGGGGAGAGGGATAGACAGTGGGAAACATCAATGAGAGAGAAACATTGATTAGCTGCCTCCTGCACACTCCCCACTGAGGATGTGCCTCCAACCAAGGTACATACCCTTAACCCGCATCAAACCTGGGACCCTTCAGTCTGCAGGCCCATGGTCTATCGGTCTATCCACTGAGCCAAACCAGTTCAAGAGTAAATACCTTTTCTGACCGCTCATTGGCTAAGCTCCCTGTACACCTCCACTTGCAGTGTTCTTGGTAACTTGGGATATAAGAATCCAAGAAAGTGATCTAGGGTTTTTCCACCTCACTCCTGAAGGAAAAAACAAAGGTCTGCTGCTGGAGGGGCTAAGAAATGTCATATCCTGCCCTAGCCGGTTTGGCTCAGAGGATAAAGCCTCAGCCTGCTGACCGCAGCATCCGGGTTTGATTCTGATCAAGGGCATGTACCTAGGTTGCAGGCTCCTCCCTGGCCGGGGCTCAGGTCATAGCTCATGCAGGAGGCAACCAATCGAAGTGTCCCTCTCACATTGATGTTTCTCCCTATATTTCTCTCTCTCTTCCAAGCTCTCTAAAAATCAATGGAAACATATCCTCAGGTGAGGATAAAAAAAAAAAAAAAGAAAGAAAGAAATGTCATATACTATGAAAGAAACATCTTGAAAATGCCTAAAGAAAGTTGTCATTTTTTCGTGGTGAAGGGACTGGAGTCCGTGTTGATGAAAACACCTTGGCGGCTGCAATGGCCACCAGTGGCTGCAGCAGCGGAGTAATGGGGCTGGTACCTTCCCTTGATCAGCCCAGTCACCTCCTGCAGAGGGTAGCCATACTGTGGCTGAGGCCCACTCCCCATGGACATCCCCGGAGGGCTCCCAGTCTGTGAGAGGGGGCAGGCTGGGCTGAGGGAACCCCCCAACTGTGCACGAATTTTGTGCACCTGGCCACTAGTTTGGATTTTAAGAAGCAAAGCTACCACATACTGAGCAGTTGTTCTGCACCAACCCCTGTGCTAAGCACTTTGTTATGTTAAAACACATAAATTTAGGGTTTTGCCACTCAAAAATAGCCAACTGGTTGTATTCTTACATGCTTCTACCTAATATCTAATTTGATTCTTACCATACCCTTACCATCCTATATAATAAAAGGCTAATATGTAAATTGTCCCCTTGATCAGGAGTTCGACCTGGAGTTTGACTGGGGGGTGGGTGGGCAACTGGCCAACCACCCACAGTTCCCCCCAACCCTGGCTGGCCCCAACTCTGATTGACCCTATACATCCCAATGGGGGCAGGGCCAGCTGGATAACCATCTGTGGCCCTCCCCCCCAGCTGGTCTGGCCTGATAAGCTCCAATCAGGGCAGGCCGGCCGGATACCACCTGTGCACATATTCGTGCACTGGGTCTCTAGTTTATAATAATAAAAGAGTAATATGCTAATTAGACCAAATAGCCAAACAACTTTCCAGACGACCTTTTGGATTGCGAGAGGGATGTCCGACTGCCCATTTATCAGGCTTAAACAGGCAGTTGGACATCTCTTGAGGGGTCCCAGATTGGAGAGGGTGAAGGCTGGGCTGAAGGACACACACTCCCGTGCACGTATTTTGTGTACCGGGCCTCTAGATATTTCATATTAGTTTAAGGCAGTGGCTTGCGAGCTGTGGTTTGCCACTCTGTTGACTAATGAGTTTGCCGACCACTGGTTTAAGGTATTGAGCATAGTGGTTAGACATTTATGTAATTTATGAAGTAACCCTCAAATAAGTCTATTACCCACCTGGCACCATATTTGGTTACTAGAGGCCCAGTGCATGAAAATTCGTGCACTTGGAGGGGTCCCTCAGCCAGGCCTGCACCCTCTCACAATCTGGGAACCCTCGGGTAGGGTCCCTAGGCCTGGCCTGAGATCAGGGCCTATCGGGGCTTTCCTTCCCCCGGCTGCAGGCAGTTGGCCCTGCCCTGCTGCTGCCACTACTTGACATCTGTGCAGCCCTGCCCTCCCCCCCTCCCCCCCACTGGTCACCTCCCTCTGCAGGTGCCCTGGTGGAGAGGACAGAGAAGTGCCCACAGCTGCCTGGTTGGGCAGCTCTCCAATCCAGAGCCTCTGTCCTGCCTCCTGCAAGCCTGGCCCCAGGCAGAACAGCCCCTCCTCAGCACTACTTTGGTCTCAGTGGTTGGTGCTGGGTTTCATCAGCTCGGGTTTCTTCCCCTGGTGTGGCTGGTTTGAGTTTCACAAAAAAGCCTGGCTTATGCTGGCTGTGCTGAGCCTCACTGAAGAGTTTTCATGCAGCAAGGAAGAGCCCTCTGGGACCCTCCTCCTCCTCCTCCTCCTCCTCCTCCTCCTCCTCCTCCTCCTCCTCCTCCCAGCCCATGGTCCCTTCTTCTCCAGCTGCTCCAGCAGTGGGTTGCCTTCTGAGTCAGGGTCTTAATGCTGTGGGTCCTGACGATGCCCATTGAGCATCAGGATGAGCTGCTGCCACTCCTGCTTTAGCTCCTCCATCTGGGTTTTCAGCTCCATAAACATGAACTCCAGCCACTCAGATTCCTGATGCAGAAACTCCTTCTTTTTGTTCCAGCATCGGGCTGCCACCATTTTGTTCTTTCCCCAGAAGGCTTTCCTCCGCTCCTCTTCCTCATCTAGCTCACTTGTCACAGGTTGAGACCTCTTGCCCAGTTTCACCTCCAGGAAGTGCAAAGGGGCGGTCATGGCCTCAATGTTGTGGATGTCAGTGTATTTCAGCTCCTCTGCAGTCAGGGCTGAGCTGGGGAGTCCGGTCAGAGGGTCAAGCCCTGGCGGAGAGCCTGAAGTCATGGAAGGATCTGGGATCTGCCCAGGCATCATAGCAGGAGGAGTGGCAGTCCAGCCCTGCAGAAGCCACGGGGAGAGGCTGCGACCCTGGGGCCTGGGCCAAGCTGCAGGTGCCATGCCCACTCAGGAGCCGCTGTGGTGCCAGCCCTGCCCTGCAGTGTCCACGCTGCCAGCCCCTCCCATCACAGCCACCCAGCATCCCTCCCACAAGCTGGGGCCTGGGCCTCCCTCTTTGAGGCATTGATCCTGGGGCTCTGCCTACCTGCCTCATTGCCCCCAACTGCTCGCCTGCCTACCTGATCACCCCTAACTGCTTGCTGGGGGGCTGTGGTGGCTCTGGTCTCTTGGTTGTTTTGGTTGTTATGCCATTATGGTCCCTGGGCTTTTATTTTATGGGATTTCAATATTATGGACTATATTTCCTAGGCTTTGCATCCCCATGACAATGTTGTAACTATCAATTCATAGAATTTTCTTTTAGAAGTTTTCAAATTCAGCAAGGGTGCCTCTCAATTGAAATTTTTATAATCTGTGGTTTATTTTGCTACCTTTTTTACCTTTGGTTGAAAATATTTAAGTTCTATCTCTTAGTAAATTTCAACTCTAAAATACACTGTTATTGACTTTAGTCCCCCTGTAATAGATTAGATCCTTAGGCCTTATTCATCTTATAACTGGAAGTTTGTACCTTTTTACCAACCTCACTTATTTTCTCCACCCTCCCCCAACTTCTGGTAACCACTTTTTAATGAATTTTATATTTTTTAATTCTACATATCAATGATACCAGACAGTATTTTTACTTTCTCTGTTGAGCTTATTTCTCTAAGCAAACTGCCTTCAGGTTCATACTTATGACAAATCACAGAAATTTCTTTTTCTCATGGGTGAATAATAATCCTCTGTGTGTGTAACATTTTCTTTATCCATTCATTCATTGAAGACACCTAGGTTGCTTTCAAACATGAATCATGGTGAATAATGCTTTAGTGAACATGGGAGTACAGATATCTCTTTGCAAATAATGGTGTTGCCCTGACTGGATATCTCAATTGGTTAGAGCATTGTCCCTGTACGCAAAGGCTACTGGTTGATCCCTGGTAGGGTGCATACATGATCTCACTCATTTTTGGAATATAATGAACAACATAAACTGCTGAACAAAACAGATTCAACCAAAGGACTTGTGTGCATGCATACAAGCCTAGCCAATGGTTGGGGACAACAGGGGAGTGGGGGCATCCGTGGGGAGGGGTGGGGGATAGGAATGGGAGGATGAGGACAAATATGTGACACCTTAATCAATAAAGAAATTAAAAAATTAAATAAATAAATAAGTAAATAAATATATAAAAAAAACAAAACAGATTCATAGACAGAGAAGCATCGATCAGAAGGTCAAACCTCAGAGGGAAGGTAGGGAGGATGGTGGTAAGGAGGAAAGATCAACCAAAGGATTTGTATGCCTGCATATAAGCCTAACCAATGGACACAGACAGGATGGGGGTGAGGGCATGATGGGGGGGGGGGTGGTAAGGGACAATGGGGGAACAAGGATACATATGTAATACCTTAATAAAGAAAAAAAAGAAGCTAACAATGCTTTTCTGTTTTTTGGGTATTGTTTTTTCTTTTTTTGTAATAGATGTACAATTCTGTCAATTTACTAAAAATTTTAAACTGTAAAAAAATTAAATTAATTAATTAAAAATCTTAAAAAAGAATCAAAGAAGTTGATTTCTTTCTATTATCTATCTATCTATATCTATCTAATCTCTTTCCCTTCTCTATTTTTAAAATCAATCAATAAATTAAAAATTATAAAATAATAGTGTTGTTTCTTTGGATACACATTCAGAAATGAGATTGCTGGATTATATGGCACTCCTGGTTTTAATTTACTTACTAATGAAGATAAACATTTCCTCTTTACGTGATGTAATATGAGAAAGGTGAAAAAATTCTATCTGATACACACTAGATAATTTTAATGTTTGATTTCTTCTAATGTTCATGAGTCACTTAACATGTGTTTTCAAAGTCTACTATTTCTGCCTCCCCAGTATGGTCAAGTGAAATTTTTAAAAATTACCTTTGTTTCCCTTCTACATAGTTAGACTTGGGTGTATGTCATTTACAACAAATATTTCTATTAAAATACAAACTACTAATTATAATTTGAATATGAATTAATAAATAATATGAGTATTAATTTAATATTTCAATTTTATACACTGTGGTATAGTTCAGTGTTGCTTAATGTCTTATCCTTCACAGACATTTATTAACATCAGAAAATTTATATTTTTAATATATAAATAATAAAATTAAATACAGCAATTTTAAAAACAAGAGTGTGAGAAGATACATTTGAGAATAAATATTTGTAACAGTTACTATATGTTGAAAATGTAGTAATTCTTCAGAATATAAGTGACAAACATCATTAAGTAGCTATTGTTAATAGAATTATGGTTTTAGATTTATTCTATTATAATTAAAATAACATAATGAGTGTATAAATAAAATGAGGTGATGCCATTATTTAGCAACCTTGTCTAAGAGTAGAACTTAAACATCTGAGATACTCTTCTCAAGGCCTAAGATTTTGTGATTTAAGATAAAATAAGTTAACAGCATGAGTGGTCAAGTCTTTTGTCCCAGAAATCTTTTAGAATATGAAAATAATTTCTCAGAGGCATTTACCAATGGACAAACTAAGTGATGCATTACAAGCTCAAAGTCTCCTATATTTGGAAGATGTGTGATGAGATAAATCATCTTCAAAATTGCCCAAGTGTAAGAATTTCCGTTCAAACTCTAAGTGACACAGTGATGAGAAATCTACTTTTTTCTTCTTTTGATTCACTCCCAGTCTTCACAGGACAGTCTGTGGAGATCACAGACATTGTTTGTTTGCAGGAGTGACCTGGCCTCCCACTAAGGATTTATAACTTTCTGGCTCCCAGAGGTATGTGTGTTTACTCTCCTGTCTCTCTACTGGCCCAGTTCATTTAATGGGAAATTACAAATGCTAGATGTGGTACTACTGAAGTACAATTCACACACAATCAAATAAAAGAAAACATTGTTATCCTTATTTGTACAATTTAGGGTATAAAGAGTAAAATATGAAATATGTTGGTAGATATCTTCAAATATTCAAGTTTTTGCCTTTACAAAACTACTAGAGAGCATACATACATGCATATTTGGGCTTGAAAATCAGTATAACTTCAATAAAATCCCATTGGATTTTGTAATTAATACATATAATTATAAATTTATATTATTTCATATTTATCCCAGAGTTTAAAAATAAATTCTTAACAAGAATTCATCAAGTCACAAAGGTAAAACATAATTCCTCATACATACACTTCAATTAAATAAAATCAGTGTGACTTGCAATGAAAATCAGGATTTAGTAGTCTCCGTAAAATGCTTATGTAAACTTTTAAAAATCTTTGTGGTTGAATATTTAAACTTAATTATAAACAATCAAAATACTTTTTAGAAATTGAACAACACGTACAAATAGATGCCACACTGATAAGAGACTCCTGTCTAATGAATTATGTTTTCATTATCTCATAAGAATCAGAAATAGTAACAAGGCAATTGTGTTAAAATAATTAAAACAAGTGACATATTGAGAGTTTATAATTGTCAGATTGACTGTTATCTTTACATGCATTGTATCTTAACATATTTTTATTCCCACCTTAGATTAGTAAGCTAGGTTGTTAAACACTAAATAACTTTTAAAGGTAATACATTATCAATTTCAAAGCCAGAATTTATTCTAGATCTCACTGACTGCAGAGCCCATTGACTTGAATTATTGAATAAATAATCTGGTTTATTACATTTGCCTACACACTAAAGTCACCTTCACTGACTTTGATAGCTGTAGGTCCTATCTGGAATTTTGCATCACCGATGTTCTTCCATAAGTGATATACACATTTATTAATCATTTTATGGTTTCATATCTTAACCATTAAATAAATTGTAAGTTACTTGTGCAAAGTTAGTATTTTTAAAAATCCTTTAACGTTCTATTGCTTTTATTATTTGTAAGTTTTGGACACTTTTAGTGTGTGATGTAGCAATTTTCAGCATAGAAAATATTTTCTTAAATTACAATGATTTCTCAGAACTCCACAATTATTTAAAGTAACACTTGATATTTTAAAATATCATCTGCTCTTTTAATAAAAAAATATAAGTGACTAAATAAAATTAACCTATTACAGAAAAGTACTATATATTCTAATACTACTATTCCCCCAACTTTAAAACTCAATATGTTTATTACTTAATTTAAAAATTGTCATATAAATTAGGGCATCACTTTCTTTCTATACAGCATTTAAATTTTCACAGTTATTCTAACTGTATTAAAATGTTTCAGTGGGTTCTGACTTTAATAATGATATCATTATTCTGAATTTCTTTATTCTTCAGTAACTTCTTATTTTTCATTGCTTCAACCAATAATATTATGTCAAACATAGAATATCATTTTAAGAACTATTATTCTATCGTGAAACACATTTAAATCTCTATGTAAATTAGAACAAGACTTCACATTGGTCAAATGCAAAGTGATTACTGTTACTTATCTCACACTCCACCCCCAAAGACTACCCTTGGGGTCTCGTCATTGTTCACATCATTTATTAATTACTTAAGTACTGTTACCATAGGCACCATCCCTGTCATTACTCAGCCTGAGAGATGGATGTCCAACAAGAAAATGACTCAGAAATGAATCTGGCTAAGGACTTAAGGAGACAGCAAGTGAAAGGTAAGGGCATGAAAAGCTCCATTGTGCCAACTGAACAATAAATATTCTATGTGGAAATAAACTTTCAAGTGCTTTTCAAGATCTTCAATGGAATTACAAGGATGACTAAAGCAAAGGTGACACATTTAATAGGTACACAGTATAAGGGTTCTAGGATGTGCAGCTGGGATATAGAGGTGTGCAAAAGAGTAGGGAATTAGCTCACATGTTTTTTCATTTGTAAAGGTCAGAGCTTGAAGTTGGAACACAGTATTCTAATATGAAATCTGAGGGCTAATTCCATTCAGGCATTGTTGTAAGGTGTTGTCTTTGACCAACAACTCATGGAGAATCGTGAAAATGAAATGGTACATCTGAGAGGAAGATTCCATTGGTAGATATGGTTTTGGGGTTCAACTTTATATATGATTCGCTGTGCATGTGGGTTCTCTTACATGTAAACTGTCTAAATAATGTCTCCATCTCACCTTTCTCTTCCTGCAGATTCACTATCACCTCCAGAGAAGCTCTTTGCTGGGATCCTGGGAGTTATCTGCCTTATCTTGATGTACAGTGTAATAAGAGTGATACATTTTATGCCTTGTAAGTTTTTGGAAGATTTTAAGGAAACATCATTTTATAGAATCTTAGAGTGCCTCTAAGCATTTCATAATACATTATTAAGGAATAGAATTCTAATTTTAATGTCTACATTTAGATAAATGTGCTATGCTGAATTTGTCAAATGCATAGAGATAGAATGATTTGTAGAATGTATTTTGCACATATTTATATATTCTGATTTTATAACTTAAACACATACTTTATAGAAATCCAAAAGACCTTATTGAGAAATACAAATTAATTCTTGATATTGGATAAGCCAATACTGTAAGAGATGCTAAAGTATTTTCCCATAGGCTTTTAAAATATTTCCTCCTAAATCTGTATTACTTTATTCATTTTTCTTAGTAAATCAATTTTGTTACAGATAATTCTCATCATAGACAATATTTTAAAAAAACTTCAAGCTAAAAACAAAAGTAATTATGATTTATTTAAATTAATTACTTTTAAACAATTACCTTAATTTTTTAAGGTACTGGGAAACTGGAGAAGAACAATTCATCCCCCAAAACAAAGATCTTGAAAGGTACATAATAATTTTCAAAGTTCTGATACGAGCAAAGTTTATATTTTGTCTCTATCCTAAGCTGGGCAAAAATTACAATAGACTTTTTCAGGGAGGAGAATATATATTATAAAATGAGCAATAAATATTTATAAATAATTATAAAAAAGTATTTCTTCTTATGCAATCATATGAAAAAGTATTTACTTAAAATCACCATATCCACTATTGCCAATTATCTCAAAATTCCTATTGCAACAAAATCCCATTGCTATTCTAAAAAAAAAAAAGTGGTTTCATTCAATGACTTTCAGGGTATTAGAGGCTGAATATTTTTCTTTGTGTTATTTCTTTATGTGAGCCCATGAATTAGGCAATAAGGGGTGACCCTTCTCTCTGAGTGGGTGTATGTATCAGCCTGTGAATGTGCATAGATATTATGCACAGATATGTATATATCTGTGCATATATATAGATTAATTTTTGTTCAAATTGTGTTCGGTTAAACATTTATAATTTTTCTTTAGCAAATCATTGTGGTTATTGTCCACTGGAGTGGTTTACATATTCCAAATATTGCTATTATATTAGTACTGAAAATAAAACATGGAATGAGAGTTTGCTGGCCTGTGCTTCTAAGAACTCTAACCTGCTTTATATAGATAATGAAGAAGAAATGGTAAGATTTTAAGTGTTTCAAACATTTTATTAAAAGCTTACTTTAGTCTATATTGTATTAACAAAGTTGACATATATTCTTGTACATATTTTAGTTATCATTTTGAAGTGTTAATATTCTATTTTTGATTTATATTTTATTTATATTTGATAACATTCATGCACATTTGTTAAGTTTCAATCTTGTTTTTCATAGAAAACCATGTTTCTATAAATGCTTTTTCTGTAGAATAAACTTTGCTATTTACCTTTACCGTATGTCCCCGACTCTAAAGATACTGTAATTGTGCAAATTGCTTAGAAAATGAATAGAACCACGTCATTACAAATCAGATCCCACATAAAAGTTTCCAGCCTCCACAGCCCTGCTATGTATTCTTTCATCACACCTTTTCCCTCTTTATTTAGCCACTGTCCTAGTTTTTAATATGATGAGATGTGTGCTTGTTCTGGATTTTCATATAAATGGAATCATACAGTGTGTTTTTCTTCATTTTTCACCTCCATCTGATACAATTTACAATTTATTTATATTGCTGCATTTATCTGCAGTTTGTTAATTTCCACTGCCCGTTATGGGAATGTAACATTTTAAAGTTGATTCTATCTGATGTCTCTCATTGGGTATGTGAGTTTCATGCCCTCAGCAATAAAAAGCCATGCTGGGTCCATTGATATTAGTTATAGGGTCCTCTTTGCTGGTCCTGCCTGTCTCCAGCCCTCCTACCTTGGTTTCTCTTGGGGAAGGAAAACTTACTCTGCTTTTTTTTTTTTTTAATTTGTTAGCAGGTGTCTTAATGGATTGCCCTGCAGGCTAAGCTGGTGTTGCTGGGGAGAATTCTCTCTCTAATGCATGGGAGGAGTGGCTTCCTTGAACTACCTCCTATAATGCTATGTTGGATATTGGGAAACAGCAGGCCTAGGTTACTGCTGTTGGGTGAAGATATGAGTTACCCTGTCACTCTATTGTCTTCTAATCTTGGGGTACCAAACCATTTTCCCTTTCTCTTTCCACCTTCAAAGCTCTCCTTTACTTACATCTTTCACTAGTTCTAGAATTTATAGTTGCATTTAGCGGGGAATAGCAGAAAAATGAGTCTCTGACACCTAGACTACTGGATTCCACCAACACAGAAATAGATCAGTTCAGGTCTTATCTGGTTCAAGAATGGTGTGAGGCACAGAAAACCAGATTTTTGGCTTCCATGTCATTTGTTTTCTTAATGACAATCCCTTAATTTTTTCTAAAACCTAAATTATGAGAAACATAGTAGAGATATACATGGATTTAGTCACAATATCAAATACTTGAAATAAGTATTTGAAAATTTACTTAAAGCCTTGTTATGCTAATTTTGTCAACATTGGTAACCACTAGATTACATATATCAGGATTTTCCTTGTTAACATCACTACTAAGTCTCAATGTTCAAGAACATAAACTGATGAACAAAAACAGATCCAGAGACAGAGAAACATTGATCAGGCCATCAAACCGCAGAGGGAAGGCAGGGGAGGGTGGGGGTAAGGGGGATAGATCAACCAAAGGACTTGTATGCATGCATATAAGCCTAACCAATGGACACAGAAAACAGGGGGGTGAAGAGGGCAAGAGTGGGGGGTTAGAGGGGTAATGGGGGAATAAGGACACATATGTAACACCTTAATCAATAAAGAAATTTAAAAAAAGAATTAATTTTAAAACAAAAGTAGAAAAAATACAAACATGGCTGAAAAGTATTAGCAATATGAATTCTTGGTTTATGATTTTATGTTTAACATTGATTAAAATCCAACATCTTATTTTTTTCAGAAATGAAGGATCATATGAAATTAATATAAACTTAACAATGATCATTTAAGTAAAAATTAATATAAACGTAACAATGATCATTTAAGTAAAAATTCTTTATTTTGGAGCAGAAATTTCTGAGTTCCATGTTTTCTACATCATGGGTTGTTCTCAAAATGTATGATCTTCTGAAAGAATACACTACTTGCTTTAAAAAATAATCTTTCATGTTGATTATTTAAATAAAAATTCTTTATTTTGGGGTAGCAATTTCTGAAATTCATGTTACTACCATCATGGATTGGAGTTTTTCGTAGCAGCAGTGATCATCCTTGGATGTTGATAAATGGTTCAACTTTCAAACTACAGTAAGTTGTTTTTTAAATACTGCATAAAAAATACAAAAAGGAAACATTTAAAAGAGTATCATTAATACATTTGTTTTAGTTGAACTATAAACATGACGAATGAAGTTCAAAGTTAATGAAATGTTGATATAAATATTAAAAAATGACTACCCAGTTTTCCTAATAACCAACTCTTACTAATATTATATAAAGAGTATCATTACCCATTTTCAAAATGTTTTCCTATTACAATTACATGAAAAATTTTATTTATTGTTTCATGGATTGTCTCTATACACTATAACAACAAAATTATGCATTTTTCTTCGTTACAGAATAGCAGACTTACCATCTGATAAAGGTAACTGTGCTCTGCTAAACCTATATGGCCTCACATCATGGAGTTGTGGAGCTTCAAAAATGTATAGTTGCAAGCATAAGCTTTAGAGTTAAAACACCTGAGTCTGGATTCTGTCGGGTAACTTTATTTTTCATAAAATGGAAATAGTATTTGCATAACTCTTTTTTTGCATAACTCTTAAAATGAATTATATTATTTGTTCTAATACTGAAAAATTCCTTAACAATTATTAGAGAATAATATACACATTCAAATGTACAGATATCATTACTTTCAGTTTCTGACTTTTTTTTGGTTCAACATTATATTTGCGGCATTCAACCTTTCTAAAAGATCAGATTGTGAGGCAAACCCACAGAGGCACAAAGTGGATCAGTGGTTGTCAAGATTGAAGAGAGGTGGGAATAAAAAATGACTGCAAATTGGCACACTGTTTAGGGGCTGAACATTTTCTAAATTTTGATCATGGTGACAGTTGCGAACTCTGGGAATATGCTAAAAATCACTGGTATATACTCTCTGAATGGATGAATTTTATGCTTTGTAAATTACACCTTAATAAAACAGTTAAAAAACACTTGGGATTATATTTGGGACTGCATTTAAACTTTAATTTATAAAGATTAGTCATTTTACAATATTGACACTTCCAACTAATATCATGCTTTATCCTTCTATGTATTGTTTCCTTTAATATCTCTACTATATTTTTAATTTTCCTATATTAAAGTCTTACAGAAATATAGGTATTTTACAGTTGCAATTTTGTAAATAACTTTTATTTTTTAAAACATTTAGTAATTTTTGCTGCTTCAAACAGAAAAACATTTGAGCTTTGGGACAGTATGGATGGATCTGAAAAATATTATACTAAGTGAAATAAGCCAAACTGAGAAAGACAAATATCACATGATCTCACTTATTTGTGGAATCTAATGAACAAAATGAATTGACCAACAAAATAAGACCCGAAGCATGGAGGCATGGAACAGACTTACATACCTCAATGTGGGGTTGGGGAGGGACGAGAAGAGATAAACCAAAGAACTTATATACTTACTAGAGGCCTGGTGCACAAAATTTGTGCATGGGTAGGGTCCCTAGGCCTTGCTGGTAATCAGGGCCAATCTGTGGGGCAACCAGTGGGATGATCAGGGGGCCCCTGCTCTTACCCACCTTGGTTGGACTGGTGCCATCTGCTTGCTGGCCCTGCCACCACTGGTTGGGGCCTGCGGGCTGGGGACACTCCGGTGTTGAGCGTCTGATCTTGGGTAGTCAGTGCACATCATAATAACCAGTCATTCTGCCAGTCATTCCACATTAGGGTTTTATATAGATAGATATGCATAGCCCATGGACATGAGCAGTAAGGTATTGAGAGCCTGAGGTGGGGGTAGGGGCAAGGAGGAGGAAGATAAGGGGAGGAATGGGAGATACCTGTAACACTACCAACAATAAAAATATATTTTAAAAAAGAAATACAATTGAGGTTTACATGTTGATCTTGTATCCATTGACTTCCCTGATTTTTTTTTCAATTTTATTAAATTTAGTGGGGTAACATTCATTAGTAAAATTACATAGGTTTCAAGTGTACTGTTCTATGATATCTCATCTGTATATTTCATTGTGTGCCTACCACCCGAAATCAAATCTCCTTTCATCACCATAAACCTAACCCTCTCTACTCTTCACTATCCCCCACCCTCCTTTCATTCTGGTAACCACCATTCTGTTGTCTGTATCTATGAGCTTTTGTTTTTTTATTTGTCTTGTTTGTTCATTTGTTGCTTTCAGTTTTATATTCCACATATGGGTGAAATCATATGGTTCTTGAAATTTTCTGTCTGATTTATTTCACTTAACATGATATTCTCAAGGTCCATCCATGTTGTTTTAATAAAATATACAGATGATGTATTACAGAATTGTACACTTGAAACCTATATACTTTTATTAATCAACTAGAGGCCTGGTGCATGAAATTCATGCATGGGGGTGTGTGTCCCTCAGCCCAGCCTGCACCCTCTCCAATCTGGGACCTCTCAAGGGATGTCTGACTGCCTGTTTAGGCCCAGTAATATCAGACCTAAATGGGCAGTCGGACATCCATCTCACAATCCAAGACTGCTGGCTCCCAAGTGCTCGCCTGCCTGCCTTCCTGATTGCCACTAACCGCTTTTGCCTGCCAGCCTGATTGATGCCTAACTGTTCCCCTGCCAGCCTGATTGCCCCTAACTGCCCTCCCCTGCAGGCCTGGTCACTCCCAACTGCCCTCCCCTGCAGGCCTGGTCCCCCCAACTGCTCTCCCCTGCAGGCCTGGTCATCCTTAACTATTCTCCCCTGCAGGCTTGATCACCCCCAACTGCCCTCCATTGCAGGCCTGCTCTCTCCCAAATGCCCTCCCCTGCTGGCTATCTTGTGGTGGCCATCTTGTGTCCACATGGGGGCAGCCATCTGGTGTGTTGGAGTGATGGTCAATTTGTATATTATTCTTTTATTAGATAGGATGCCACCCCTATAAATTCAATAAACATTTTTAAAAATTAGATATAAAAAAATAAATGTTCTGCTCACGAAAGTTAGTCATCTACAAAATGTAAAGGAAACCTATCAAATTAGAGAAAATATTTGCAGATCACATACAAGATAAGGAGTTAATATCCAAAACATACAAAGAACTCATATAGCCCAATAGCATAAAAACAAATAATCCTATTAAAAATGGGGAAAGGACCCAAATAGACATTTTACCAAAGGTATACAAATGGAAAAGGTTCATGCAAAGGGGTCAACATCACTAATCATCAGGGAAATACAAATCAAAACCGTAATAAGATATCACATCACAACAATACAAGAGATAACAAATGCTTGTGAGGATGTGGGAAAAAGGGGAACCCTTGCACACTGTTTGGGGGAATGTAAACTAGTACAGCCATTATGGAAACCAGTATGGAGTTTCCTCAAAAACTTAAAAATAGAGCTATCACTTTATACAGCAATCCCACTTTTGAATTTATATACAAATGAAATGAAGATAAGGTACCTGTATTCCCATGTTCATTACAGTATTATTCACAATAGCTAACATATACAGACAGCATAAGGGACTATCAACAAATGAATGGATAAAGAAGATGTGGTATATTTACATGTATGCCATGGATTATTATTAAGCCATGAGGAGAAAGAACTCTTGTCATTTTTTAAATCTTATTCTTTAAGTGCAACTTATAATAGCCCTGTGAACAAAGCATTACTCATTACCTGTTGTATTCTGAGAAGTATAAAAATGTGTGGTAAAAATATGGGGTCCTTAAACCTGTAATTTAATGACACAGAAGAACAGAAAAGGCAACACAAATAATTTTTCCTAAGTGATAATATACTTATTTAAGGAACTGAATAGAATTTTTATGAGAAAACAATGTCTACAGATATATTGAATAATAAATATGTGGCAATAGAGATGGCATTACAAATCCTGAGAAAAGAATGGTCATTCAATAAAGGTGATGGAAAAAGTCATTACTGTGGAAAAATAATGACTATCAAAGATCTAAGTATGAAAAAAAATCCTCGCAAGTTTAATAGAAAACACACCAAAATGCCTCAAGATTTTTAGTTAAGGATACATTTTCAATAAAATTAAAAACAAAACAAAACACCACAACAAATTAAAAATGAAAATAATGCAAGAAAATAAGTAATTAAAAAACACACACCATGATGCTAATAAAAATTTGAATTCATCTGATTTGTACATCATGAATGACATTTACTTCAGAGGAATTTTGAAAAGATTTATTATTTATATGACTGTTTATTTATAAATTCTAAGATAATACCATAGGGGAAAATCTTTTTTCTGTTCCATTATATGATACTAGAGGCCCAGTGTGTGAAATTTGTGCACTTGGGCGGGAGGGGGGGTCCCACTCAGCCCAGCCTGCACCCTCTCATAGTCTAGGAGCCCTTGGGAGATGTCCTACTGCCAGCTTAGGCCCGCTTCCCACAACATCCTTAGTGTTGCCCCGCCACCGCTACTGCGCTCGCCAGCCATGAGTGTGGCTTCTGGTTGAGTGGCATTCTTCCTGTGGGAGTGCACTGACCACCAGGGGGCAGCTCCTGCATTGATCACCTGCCCCCTGGTGGTCACTGCACATCATAGCGACTGTTTTTTCCGCCATTTGGTCTATTTGCATATTAGCCTTTTATCATACAGAATAGAGTGATATTAAACAAACAAAAATAAAATCATCTAACATGGGCTAAGTTAATGTAATGAAAACATTTCTTTGTGAAAGAAATTACATCTCAATAGAATTGCTTATTTTTAGAATTATGGAAAGTTTCAACTGAAATGGAGCCAAGAAATTTCTCCACTCCTAGCTCAGGAAATTGCGCCAAACAATATTAGTTGCCAAGATGCTGACCTGTTCTACTTCCTGTTCCAGCAAAGTATACATTCAAGATTTATGGGATCTCTGTCATGTGTTCATCCCATTGCAATGTTCTAGTTGACACTGTACATGCCCCACTCAGTACATTATACCTCGCTGAATGTTCTGAATAAATATGTTACATTGTGAATAAATAGATTCTAAATACAAATTTGTTAAAGTATGTTTGCAGATTATTTGCTATTATATTGCTCAACTTGTCACTTCTGATTTGGTATGCCCATGCATATCCAGACTCAGCTCTATTTCTTCCAGTTCATTTTATTTACTTTATTGCTCATATGAATTATAGAATTTTTCTTTTTGGCATGTCCTTATTAGATTAAATACATTTATAGAAAAGTCAAATTACAATAGTTTAATTTTTCAAAACCATGCATCTTATGCTTTTATTTCTTGTCAACTATCCAGTAAACTCTTCTGACCACGAAGTTTTAGTGTCACAACTTGACGTGACCATCCTGCCTGGAGGACTGTTTCTCATGACAAAGTTGCACTGTGGTCTCATTACCTCTTCCCTTGATGGTAGCAACACAGGAAGGGCTTAACACGTTCTCAGCCATGTAAGTTAGATTGTATCATATTTGCCAAGAAGGCCAGTTGATTAGGCCTTGTTGGTATTCTCACTTAAGAAAAGTAATTTCTAAATAGTTAATTGAGGTGGAGGGGGATCTCAAATGATTTGAAACCAGGCCTTTGGAAAATACAATTTTCCTTCCCTTGTAGTTTCAAGAGGTCAGATAAATATGTACATATGAGACCCATACATGTATTTTTGTAGTCAAATCATTGTTTCTACATATATTCATTTTTGTTGGTTTTATTGCATTTATGACAAAGTATGTTTTCTGAAATCTATGTCATGTACTTTTGCAATTTCATGTATCACCGAAGCATCTCTAATGCTCAGCAAATCCTCAATAGATGTTCCATCATGACAGTGAGTATATGCTCACCACTGAGAAGTAAATTAGAATTTGTTTGTACATAGTATTTCTTTATATGAGTAAGGTCCATTTTTAATTCAATACTAGAGACCCGGTGCATGAAATTCATGCATGGGGGGGGTGTCCCTCAGCTCAGTCTGCACCCTTTCCAATATGGGACCCCCCAGGTAGGATCGTGCCTAAAAGGGCAGTCGGACATCCCTCTCACAATCCAGGACTGCTGGCTCCCAACTGCTCACCTGCCTGCCTTCCTGATTGCCCCTAATCGCTTCTGCCCGCCAGCCTGATCACCCCCTAACCACTCCCCTGCCAGCCTGATTGATGCCTAACTGCTCCCCTGCCAGCCTGATTGCCCCTAAATGCCCTCCCTTGCAGGCCTGGTCCCCCCCAACTGCTCTCCCCTGCAGGCCTGCCTCCCCCCAACTGCCCTTCCCTGCAGGCTCGGTTGGCCCCAACTTCCCTCCTCTGCTGGCCTTGTAACCCCTAACTGCCCTCCCCTGCAGGCTTGATCACCCCCAACTGTCCTCCCTTGCAGGCCTGGTCTCTCCCAACTGCCCTCCCCTGCTGGCCTCATTGCCCACAACTGCCCTCCCGTGCTGGCCATCTTGTGTCCACATGGGAGCAGTCATCTTTGACCACAGGGGGGCAGCCATCTTGTGTGTTGGAGTGATGGTCAATTTGCATATTATTCTTTTATTAGATAGTATTAGATAGGATAGAGTCCTGGTGCATGGGTGGGGGCTGACTGGTTTGCCCTGAAGGGTGTCCTGGATCAGGGTAGGGGTTCCCTTAGGTCGTGGGGTGGCCTGGGCAAAGGGCCTGTTGTGGTTTGTAGGCTGGCCACATCCCCCGGCAACCCAAGCGGAGGTCCTGGTATCTGGGATTTATTTATCTTCTATAATTAAAACTTTGTAGCCTTGAGTGGAGGCCTGGGCTGGCTAGGGCAGGCGGAAAGCTTGGCTTCCTCCATTGCCAGGGAAACTCAAGCCTCCCTCCTGCTCTCTCCATGGCCGCAGCCATCTTGGTTGGTTTAATTTGCATACTCGCTCCTGATTGGCTGGTGGGCATGGTTTGTGTGTAGCAGAGTTACAGTCAGTTTGCATGTTACTCTTTTATTAGATAGGATGTTTCTCTTTGAATCCATAAAACTGGATGTCAACTAGGCTTATTGTGGTGATCATTTCTCAATATATACAATTACACACACAGACACACACACACACTCACACACACAAACACACACACACCCTTGATCAGAGAAGGAACAACCTGTTTCTTGTGAAAAATGTAGACATGTCCTGCTTGTGGCAGAGTTGAGGGTGGGCTAGAAGGGGTGAACGGGGGGAAAAGTGATATATGTAATACTTTCAACAATAAAGATTTAAAAATAAATAAATAAATCACTTTGGCTTCAGGATTTTTTCAAAGATTGCTAATATCTTGAAGTTAAGAATGATGTTGCCATTTACTACATTGCTCACAGTGGCCAATACATGAAAACAATGAAAATGTCCTTTGATAGATGATTGGATAAAGAAATATGTATAACAGAACACTACTCAACCATAAGACAAGATTAAATATTGCCATTTGGGAATAACATAGATGGACACTGAGAATATTATACTAAGTGAAATAAGTCAGTCAGAAAAAGCTAATAGCCATATGATTTCACTCGTATGTAGGATATAAAACTGAAATTCATAGACACAGACAACAGGGATGGGGGTTAATAAAGGATATAGGGGGCCAAGTTTATGGTGATAGAAGATTATTTGACTTGAGTGGTGGGCACACAATGCCACACACAGATCATGTATCATAGAAATGTCCACTTGAAACTTATATAATTTTATTAACCAATGTCACTTCAATAAATTGAATTTAAAATAAAATAGTAAAAAAACACTTCCTCTCAAAAAACAATGATGTTTATATAGATCAGAGATTTTCAACCAGTGTGTCTCAGCATCCACATTGGCATGCTGCAATAATTTTTTAAACATGCAATATCTATTTACTCAGGGTCACTGACCTCTTCTCCTTTAGATTGTCAAAAAAATGATAACAGCCAACACAATAGCCTTCCAATGCGAATGAATCAAAATTATATCTATTTTTGTCAGATTGGCAATTTTTATATAGGTGTATTGTGGAATTTTAGTAATTAGTCTGTATGTGCTGTGAGAAGAAAAAAGGTTGAAAATCGCTGATATAGATCCTAGCACATTTGCTAAAGATTGTTTTTATCATGAAAAGTGGTTGAATTATAGTAAATGTATTTTCCATTTTTATATATGCAAATTCTTTCCATTTTTAATCTTCTCTTTATAGAAAGTTACATTTAATAATTTTTCTTTCAATGAGAAAATAAACTCAATTTGGTCTTCTATATTAGTTTTATATATACTGATTTGGTTTGGCATTGTTTTGGGATGTTGCAATAATTGTCATAAATGGGATTGACTTTCCTTTTCCTTTCTGAACATGTCTCATCCTGAGTATCAAGGTAATTCTAATTTTAGTGAAGAAATATCAACTATTCATTTTCCCCCTACTGATTGGAAGAGTTTGTGTAAGTTATAATGATCTCTTTCTTGAAAATCCATTATTTCTCTCCTGTGCATACTATTTGCCTTTTGTGTTATCCATAAGCAAAATTTTTATGTAACCTACTGATTGCATAACAATTATTCTAGCTTTATCAAACATTGCAGAATCATCTTGTGCAAATTTTATCTCACACATATTGTAAAAGTAAATATGGTCTATTTGTTCTATTAGCTGAAGTTGATTGCCTAAAATTATCTCATTGATTAAATTAAGTGTGGATGCACTGATTTAAATTTTGTTTTCATGAGCACATGTTTATTGAGAGTTAATGTGAGTGACTGCTTTTTTAGTTGTTTCCCTCAGTTTTCTTCTTCTAAGTGTTGTATGTGTATTATTATTATAACATTCAAAAGAAGCTCTAATTATTTTGTAAATAAGCTATTTATTTCAGAATAGTTTTAAATTTACCAAAAAAAATTGTAAAAGTAATACAGAAAGTTCTCATATATCCTATATACTCAGTTTCCCTTATTTATTAAGTTATATTAGTATGGTACATTTGTCACAGTGAACTGATGATATTGATGCACTATTATTAGAGAATGTACTTTATTCAGATTTTCTTAGTTTTTACCTAATGTTATTTTTCTGTCCATTATCTCATCCATTACATTTAGTCATTATATCTCTTTAGGCTCCTTTATCTGTGACAGTTTCCTTATCATTTTATAAGGTAGCACAAATTAGGAGTAGCTAAAAATCAGAAGATTAAGACATTAATTGATTATGTTCTTATTCTGCATAAGATTTGGTGGTATGCTTCTGAATAATAATGAGGAGTAATATAATAAGTGATGTTCACAAGAAAAAATAATAAAAGGGACCAGAGATTGATCTGAGACACCCACCTATATAAAAAATGAAACAATAATGGCCATAATTGACCATATGGCTAAGCATATGATGATTTATCATAGAATTTCTATTTTGTATACATTTTATATTTTCATTGTTAGATCATGTATGGATACATATGTAGACATCTATACTAATAAAAGTCCAGGTGGTCCTCGTGACCTCATGTGCAATGTCGTCACAAGATGGCCACCTCAAAGATGGCCGCCACAAGATGACTGTGTGCACCGTGGAGGTGAGGCCTGGTGAACACTCTGCATGGTGAGGCCTGGGGATCCCATGGCTCCATGTGGCCCGGAAGAGGCCGGTCCCGGTGTCGCTGCTGCCTTGCAGGGAGGAGGCAGGTCCCAGTGTAGGAGGCGGGTTGCAGCACGGGAGGGCAGTTGTGGGAAATTGGGCCAACAGGGGAGGGCAGTTGTGGGCAATCAGGCCCACAGGGAGGGCAGTTGGGGGTGATCGGGCTGGCAGGGAAGCAGTTAGGTGTCATCAGGCCTACAGGGGAGCAGTTAGGGGCGATAAGGCTGGCAGGCAGAAGTGGTTAGGGGCAATCAGGCAGGCAGGCAGGTGAGTATTAGGAGCCAGTGGTCCCAGATTGTAAGAGGGATGTCCGACTGCCAGTTTAGGCCCATCTGGATGGGTACCAGATTGGAGAGGGTGCAGGCCAGGCTGAGGGACACCCCTCATGCACGAATTTCATGCACCGGGCCTTTAGTGTGTGTGTGTGTGTGTGTGTGTGTGTGTACATATATATATAATAATATATATAGCTTTATATATATATATGTCTTTGTGATTGTGCACATATATGTTTATATACATGAAAAATATCTATAATTCCAATTTACATGATACAGCACACTTGATTCCACTCAAACTTATGTGCACAGGATGATTAAAAAGTTTCATTTTCTTCTCTGTTTTCTTTCACACAGTTATTTTCAACCATTTTTTATAAGTTCTTACTTTTGATTCAGAAAGAGATTATGTAATCTTACCAACTGTTTCTCAAAACCTTGGGACACTTTTTATCACTCAAGTCAACATTTCAAAGTCATAAAATGCTGTTAGGACCTAATATTTATTTCACCAATTAGCAAAATCTTCTGTGCAGTGAAGATTTGTGCTTTTTTTTTTTTAAACAGGAAAATGAGGTTAGAATAACATCACTTTTTTTTTTTTTTTTTTTTTTTTTTTTAGGACATCAAAGTTGATTGAACATCTCTTGTTTCATTTCTAAATTGGGAGCTCAGAACACTGCACCACTTTCAATTTTTCACAAGAAGCAGGACGATCCTTCTCTGACCAGGTGTGTGTGTGTGCATGTGTGTGCGTGCGTGTGTTTCTAACACTATTATTCAAAAAATGAGAAACTCTTGAGGTTTGAACCTCAAGAAAATATTTCCAAAAATAATTACACAATGAAGTAATTCTAATTGTTTCTTAGGTATTAAAATAGAATTACTGAAGGCAAGGAATGCTATTACTTCCAAAGTGTACCCTTTCTCACTTTATTCAATGATAGATAAGTAGGATACATTTTTTAAAGAATCAAAAGTTAAGATGAGCCTTTTCTCTAAACAAAACCAGAAGAATGACTCTTTACATTTGGGAGTAAAAAAATGAATTTCAATTTGAATTCTCATCTTTATGAGTTTTGTGCTCTTATGCAAGGCACTCATTTTACGTAATAGACAACTTTACTTACAAAATAATATAAATGATATCTGTTGCTTTCAACTATCATGTTTAAATATGAAACTAGTTTTATTTTTAAAATCTAAGCACTATGCATATTTATTAAATAGCAATTTTTTGTCTGAGAGTTATTCTAGACACTGGAAATGTTGCTATTTAAACAAGGGTGAGATACTTTTGTTAATGATAATGCTGATAATAACTTGTTGTAAGTTATGAGGAGGATGATAGGGATAGAAGTTGAATTAATATGTACTAAGAAAAAACATTTAACAAAAATTCATTTATATACCTTACCCAAATTTACCTTGCAAAGAAAGCAATTATCACCAAATAAAATAAAATTGTAAATAGAAAACTATCATTCAATATCAGTGATGGGAACATTTTTAATTAAGTATCTTAAAGTAGGTGAATTTAAATGAACTCATATATATTTACACTTTAAAAATAATTGTTTATTAATTTATAACAAAAATATTTTTTAAAATAATTTTACATTGCTTGATATGAATCCTCATTTTCATTCTTCCCTTTTTTTATACATACTAGAGGCCCGATGCACAAAATTTGTGCAAGGGGCTTGGCCCTCACAGCCATGGTGGCTTGATTCAGCCTTCACAGCCCAGATTTCATCGAGAAGGTCGTCTGAAAAGACATTCAGAGGTTGTTCTGCTGTCCGGTCTAATTCTTACATTTTTATTATTGTAGATGCCTGGGAGAAATTTTTCTGTATTCTCACTTCTCCAATCAAAATAGATGATCACCACACAGAAAGAAAACAGAAAGCAATTTTTTTTTCTTTATTAAGGTGTTACATATGTGTCCTTATCTCCCTATTGCCTCCCCACCCACCGCCACTCATGCCCTCACCCCCCAGGTGTCTTTATCCATTGTTTATGCTTATATGCATGCATACAAGTCCTTTGGTTGATCTCCCCTCCTTACCCCACCCGCCCCTACCTTCCCTCTGATGTTTGACGGTCTAATTGATGCTTCTCTGTCTCTGGATCTGTTTTTGTTCATCAGTTTATATTGTACATTATATTCCACAACTCAGTGAGATCATGTGATATTTATCTTCCTGTGACTGGCTTATTTCAGAAAGCAATTTAATAAAGGTGTGATTTCATTTTATTCAGGAACGTTTGTAAATGAAGTCTTTGGATTCATCTCTGTGGTAGATAAGCAGTCATAATTAGATGATGGGGCTGGTCCGAGATCGGTGGGCTCCGCACAACATGGGTATGTACTTTCCACATAAATATGTAGTGTGGCCTGTGTATAATTTCAATATACCCAGAATTTGATACAAGCATGTCATGTGTGGAAAAGCAATCTATTCTTATTGGCTTATGTTCATTTTACATTATGTTAATATTATATTTTAAATCAAGTCTCAAAAGCTTGAAAAAAATTTTTCCCAGCCTGAAATAGTGACAGCATCAGAATTTGGAGTTAAAAGAAATGAAATTTAATCCAACTTTTAGCAATCTTTAGTTTTGAGATCTTGGACAATTCCCAGCTTCTCTGTAATTAAGTTTTCTTTCCTGGGAAGTAGAGATTTAAAACATATGATATTTATCTTAATATATTTCTATGATATTGAAATAAAACGAGATGTATTTAAATGTGCTTCTAAAACTAAAAATATTATAAATTACTCACAGTTGGTAACATTATATTAAATAAGCAATCCATCATTGGTCACCTCTAAGATTCAATTTATTCATTCATAAAATAATTCCTACCTTCTTCATATGTTTAATAATTAACTTACATATTATCTGTACAATGTTTTAGTTTAATTTTAGTTATAAAAGGTAATTAACATTAGCATTTTATTTATAAAAGGCTTTTACATACTTAGTAATTTTGACTACTTCAAGAGTTACCTTTTCTGCTCAGAAGCAAGATTCTTTGTCACTATCCTAAAGCTTTGGACTGTACTATTTTATTCCTTGTATATCCTTCACTCTGAGTAAAATTAGACACACTAGCCTTTATTGTGGTTGACATTATTGATACTAAGTGCCCATTATTTTATTTCATTTTAAAAATAGCCATACCAGGTTGTATTGATATCCTTTGTTCCTTCTTTCCTTTCTTTCACTTTTTTCAATTTATGAAGTTATTAACTTAGTAAATGGCCTTTGTAAAGTGATCATGTGTAACTCCCTAAGTAAGGCACTGTCTTTTTCATTATACTGTGTCTTTATTTGAGTGTTAGATTTTATTACACATTAAGAACTAACTAGTTTTAATAGCACATAGGATCTTCCTAAAGACATTTTGCTATTGAATAAATACAATTTTATTTATACTACAAAGTGTAAAAATCATAATAATGATTTAACATAAAACAAAACTAACTTGATGTTATACTTTAAACGGAAATGACAAGTTAAGGTTTAAAAATTTATACCCCAAGTGACAGAAAAGCCATGACTCATACTGGCCTAAACTGTTTTTCTCCAGAGACGCATGAATCCCATAGTTATAAATTTAAACTTGCAAGTAATGCTGCTTCTACACCATGGCAAAAGAAAAGATCCACATTAAGCACAAATACACGTGGAGAAAACCGTAAGTAATATGTTCCATTCGCTGTCTTGAGGTGAAAATGGGGAACTCTGTGGTAAACATTCAGTTTATTTTACCGTTATGAGAAAAGCAGAAATGAAATTAATTCTTATATAACATTGGAATATATAATAAAATGAGCAGAAACTATTGAGTTTAGGATCTTTCCATGCCTTAAAAATGATCAGATTATCATAATAATGGCAATTGAGACAGCAATTTCTAAGGATCACTGAACATCTAGCTGTAAGGAGGAGTAAATAGAAATGGAAAACAGAAAAGAAATACAAAATATTCTTCAGGGGTATGTTTTTACTTTTTTTGCATTTTAATTTCTTTATTGATTAAGGTATTACATATTTGTCCTCATCCCCCCATTACCTTCCCAGCAGCCAAGGTTTCTGTGTGGTGAAGTAGATATACTCTCTGCCCGTTATCAAGGCAGAGTGTGATTGAAAATGAAGCCTGAAATCGTTTACACAAAAAAGGAAACCAACAGACTAATCTCACTTATAAATTTCAATTAAATCAGGGGTGGGGAACATCCAGCCCACAGGCTACATAAGGCCCTGGAAATCATTTGGTCTGGCCCTGCCAAGGCATTAGGGGTGACTTAATTAAATGTCTGACCAAATACAGCAGGCTAAGTTTTAAGTTGATAATTTTGTATGGCCCTCGAATGATGTTATAAATATCCAAATGGCCCTGGCAGAAAAAAAGTTTCCTACCCTGAAATAAATGTTAAAAAATAAATTATTAGCAAATAGCAACACTTTCAAGAGTTAATTATAGGAATGAAAATATGCTGTATGTAATAATCAAGGATTATAGATCATGTGCATAATGTTGAAAAGGTTTTGGAAAAAAAATCAATATGAATTATTTTTTAAATTAGTTTTGAGAGAGAGAGAGAGAGAGAGAGAGAGAGAGAGAGAGAGAAAAGGGAGTGGGGAAGAGAGAAACATCGATGTGAGAGGGAAACATTGATAGGTTGCCTTCTACCCACCCCCTAGTGGAGATCCAGCCTGAAACCCAGGCATGTGCCCTGAACAGGAAAACACCTGCAACCTTTTGGTGCACAGGGTGACGCCCAACCAACTGAGCCACACCAGCCAGGGCTCAATATGAATTCTTAATTCAAAAGAAGTTAACTTTTAAAACCACTAAAATATAAGCCCTACTTTAAGGTATATGTTCAAAAGCTATCATTATACTTATTGATAAATGTTAATAGCATTTTTATTATAGTTAGAAAAAGGCAATGATTTTTATTATTATTATTATTGATTAATATTGATTGCTTTGTTGGTGATAGCCAACATACATAACCAATAAAAGAAAAAAAACAAATAACCTGAAAATAGAATAAAAGGCAAAATTAATATTATTAGCAAAAGTATATGATTTTAAATATTTTAAGAAACCTTAAAAGCTTCATGCCAAAAAATTACAAATAGTAAGGAAATCTGATGTGTGCACTTGTTTAAAAATAATATGTAAAAATTAACTGTCTACTAAACTACAAAAGCCAGGAAAATGTGATAGAAAGGAAAATGCCATATTTATAAGACCAAAAATCAGAAATAAACTACAATGAAAAATACTGGAAATAAATTTATTACTTTAAAGTTGTACTAATGAACATAAAATAAGACATACATAATGGAAAAAGACACTATTCAAGGATAAAGACAGTTTAAAGATGTAAGTTATCTCTCTATATTTATACATTTAATATGATTCTGTTGAAATATATATTTAAAATTTGTTTCAGAGAGAGAGAGAGACAGAGAGAGAGGAGAAAACATTGATGTGCTAGAGAAACATCCATCAGTTGCCTCCCATGGGCACCCAACTGGGGATCAACACAAAACCATTTTGATGTACAGAGCAATGTTCAACCCACTGAGCCACCAATCGGGCTAATGTACTATATTTTAACAGTAGGTTCTTGAAAAGCTCATTTTAAGCTTTTTGAGGCATAGTGAAGTGTAATGATTGATAATATATTTTCAAAAAATAAATGTAATGTAATATTGTGGACACTATAAGTACTCAAGTATATTATTAAAGAGGGATATTTTATATGCAGTTTGAGTGGAAAGACAGGTTAGAGAATATAGCAAAAAACGTAAACACCTAAGAATGTATTATATGCTAAAGGTAATATTTCATATCATCAAGAATACATTGATTTATTCACTAAATAGGGTTAGAAAAATTCAGTAACCATTTGGAAAATAAAAATTTTTATAAATTTGAGTTTCTATTTATTACACACACATAAACACACACATACACACAGCAAATAGATCCAATCAAAAAAGGAAACTATATAACTTACAATGGAAGCTTCATTTTATAAACTCAAAATAATGAAAGCGTTTTATTAATATCAAAAAAGAATAATGCACAATTCACCATAGCTAAGATTTAGAAACAGCCTAAGTGCCCATCAGCAGATGGCTGGATTAAAAAACTGTGGTACATCTACACAATGGAATACTGCACTGCGGTAAAAAAAGAAGGAGTTCTTACCATTTGCAACAACATGGATGGAGCTAGAGAGCATTATGCTAAGTGAAATAAGCCAGGCAGAGAAAGATAAATATCACATGATCTCACTCATTTATGGGATATAATGAACAACATAAACTGATGAACAAAAACAGATCCAGAGACAGAGAAACATCGATCAGAAGGTCAAACCTCAGGGAAGGTAGGGGATGGTGGGGGTAAGGGGAAGAGATCAACCAAAGGACTTATATGCATGCATATAAGCCTAATCAATGGACACAGACAACAGGAGGGTAAGGGCATGCATTGGGAGGGTGGGTGGGAGGGGTAATGAGGGAATAAGAACACATATGTAATACCTTAATAAAGAAATTTAAAAAATGAATAATGGTTTGAGCAAGTCAACTATTATCCATTTAAACACCCCTAAATATCATAAAGTTAAAACAAAAATGAAATTTAAGATGAATACTGCAAAACATATGGCAAGAAATAAACTAATATTCTCAACTTAAAAAGTGAGAAAAAAGTTACTTCATACAAGTATGAGAAGTATCAAAGAAATAAAATAAGCTCATGACTATAATACAAGATGTTTAATCTTTTGTTGTCTTTTTATTTATAACAAGAAAAATTAAGTTATAAAATTTTAAATAATGTTGGTGATTAGATTTATATATTTAAAAATCTGAATAATACTTTATGTGAAAGAAAGAGTGAGCAAAAGGCTTTTAAATCTGTATTTGGTACTACATAATTTGATAGAGCCTCTTTGGACTGAAATTTTCAATCTTAAAAAAATTTA
The DNA here is from genome assembly GCF_951640355.1 of Cnephaeus nilssonii. Taxonomy (NCBI): domain Eukaryota; kingdom Metazoa; phylum Chordata; class Mammalia; order Chiroptera; family Vespertilionidae; genus Cnephaeus; species Cnephaeus nilssonii. The sequence goes on along the minus strand of NC_137077.1, from coordinate 22,572,447 downwards.
AAAAGGAAATGCTCTTTGACTCAGTAATAACTCATGGAATTTTTCCTAGAGAGGTATTAAAACAGATGCAAAGGTGTGTATGAAATGTTATGTATATAATTATTTCTTAGTGAAAACTAAGAAACAATTTAAATATGCATTGGAAAAAATTCAAAGTCAATCAATAATAAGATATTTGTCCATCCTATATAATAAAGAGGTAATATGCAAATTGACTATCACATCCTTGCACAAGATGGCCACCCCCATGTGGTCACAAGATGGCCTCCCGTATGTGATCATAAGATGGCTACACCCATGTCATCACAAGATGGCCACCTCAAGATGGCTGGCAGGGGAGGGCAGTTGTGGGTGATCAGGCCAGCAGGGGAGGGCTGTTGGGGGCAAACAGGCCAGCAGGGGAGAGCAGTTGGGAGGGGACCAGGCCTGTGGGGGAGGGCAGTTAGGGGCGACCAGGCTGACAGGAGAGGGCAGTTGGGGGCAACCAGGCCTACAGTGTAGGGAAGTTGGGGGTGAAGAGGCCAGTAGGGGAGGGGTTTTGGGGGGTGACCAGGCCGGCAGGGAAGGGCTGTTGGAGTGATAGGGTTGGCAGGGGAGGGCAGTTGGGGGTGATCGAGCCAGCAGGGGAGCAGTTAGGCATCAATCAGGCTGGCAGGAGAGAGGTTAGGGGGTGATCAGGCTGGCAGGCAGATGCGGTCTGGGGCAATCTGGCAGGCAGGCAGGTGAGTGGTTGGGAGCCAGCAGTCCCGGATTGTGAAAGGGAGGTCCTGTGGGATCGGGCCTAAAATGGCAGTCAGACATCCCCCAAGGGGTCCCAGATTGGAGAGGGTACAGGCTGGGCTGAGGGACACCCCCATCCAGTGCACAAATTTTGTGCACCAGGCCTGTAGTATACCAATAAAACACAATGCAAGCAGTTATTTATGAAAATTTGACAACTTCATAAGACATGATTAGAATAATCACTAGGACATTTTCTTAAGTAAAAATAATCATAAAATATTTTGTATAGTTTCTTGAATATATGTTTTTAAAAGAGGGTTTAGGGACCTGTCCATTTTTCTCACAATTGGGGAAAATGCATTCTATCTTCTGGCAGTATTTCAACTTAAACAGCACACATACAATACCTGCAAATTTTGTGCTTTCTTTTTTAATATAGAGGGATTTGGGATTGGTGTCTCAGAAATTTTAAAAAATGGAAATTTAACTATGAGTTCTTCTGGGGAACTTTTAAAGAGAAATAGGAGAAAATAGTAGATTTTATAGTCTTATTTTTAATAATTTACAAAGTACTCTTTTATCTGTCCTGAGAAAATATATGAGGAAAAAACACTAATATCACTCCCACATAGAAAACACTCTAAGGTCTATATTAAACATAAAAATACCAGAACCCTTTATGCTTTCTCTCTTTTTTCTTATCAGCATCTGCATTTTTCCTTGCCCGGTGCATTGCTGTAGCTCTGGGAATCCGTTTCATTGTAATGGTAATGATATGGAGTGCCGTCATCATAAATTGTAAGTGATAACAGAAACATAGATAGCATTGCTGATCAAACGATTGTAATACATTACTTTGATTAATATTTAGCAGGACAGAAACATAAACTAGCAACATTTAATGTGCCTTTATATTTTAGCTATTAATCTAGAAACTTGTCAATTATTTTTATTTTTGTATGAACTATGTCACAATACATAACTTTCTAATTATTATGATTATTTTAATAGCATTATTCAACCAAGCAGTGCCAATTTCCTTGAATGGTAAGAGAAAGTTTTCTAATATTTTGAATCACAAATTGCATGTATCTGTGTATACTGGGGTTTAGGCATGTATCCAATGCTGCTAACAGGAAAGTTTATAGGACAGATCATGTATTATCAAAATCTACACTTGAAACCTACATAATCTTATTAACCAATCTCATCCTGATACCTGTAATAAAAACAAAGTGTAAAAGAAAATGAATTCTTGTCCACAATTCACGATAGCGTTTTAAATTTTATTTTATTTTTACAATGAAGGAGTAATTGTAAAAAGTGGAAAACATAGTTTTGGCATATCTATCTATAGATATGTAGAGGTATGTCATTGAGTATGACCACAATGGCCTAATATTTGGAATTTTAGAGTTAGAATAAAAAAGGTATTTACCCTGCCTCGAAAAAAAAATCTGATACAATGTTCAGACATGTGCAGAATTAATAACATATACTCCCTTTCTAGAAAGTTACTGTGGCCCATGTCCTAAAAACTGGCTATGTTATAAAAACAACTGCTACCATTTTTTTAATGAGAGCAAGGACTGGTTTCAGAGCCAAGCTTCCTGCATGTCTCAAAATTCCAGTCTCCTGAAGATATACAGCAAAGAGGACCAGGTGAAGTATTGTTTTAATTCATCTGCCTATATTGAGTCCTACCATATGTGGCAACTCTCTGGAATATGAACCTGACATATAATAGAGACACCAGGCTCTGATACACCAACCCAAAATTCTTCTGTATTCAAAATAAGAAAGCACAAAAATTGTAGGTATCATATAATATATGTGCTATTGAAGTTGGAATTCTAAAAGAGGACAGAATGCACTTTCCTCAACTGGGGAGAAAATGATTAAATGATTAACCTTGTATTTACTAACATTCTGAGAACTGGCTTTATTTGTGATTTCAAACAGGATTTCTTTAAATTGGTGAAGTCCTATCATTGGATGGGACTAAAAAAAAATCCAACAAATGAAACCTGGCAGTGGGAAGATGGCTCCATTCTCTCTCCAGATCAGTAAGTCTGTACCTATAGGTCTCTAGTTGTGGATTTGCATCTAAGCTATTCCTATGATCACTGAACTATCACATTTTCCTTCACACAATGCCAGGACATCCCCATATGCTAACAGAGTCAGTCCAAAACTCTTAGGGCCTAGATTTAGTACTTTGGGAAGCAGCCAGTACCCATAAAAATGAGTAAAATTAATTGTTCGCTCTGTGCTAAATACTGTGCAAGGTACTTGGTATGAACATATGTGTGCAAGACTTTGTATGAACATAAGCTCTCCTTTTTCTTTCATAAATACCTAGGAGAGAAATAGATGGATCTTATAATAAATATATATTTAACTATTTAAGAGACTGCCAGACTGTTATCCAAAAGGCTTGTGAATTTTGCAATCCCACTAAGCAGTGTGAGACTTAGGATTTGCTCAATATCTTGCTCAATACTTGTTATGATCAGTTTCTTAAATTTTATCCATTCTAATGTATATAGTGGTATCTCATTGTGGTTTGAATTTGCATTTTCTTAATGACTAATGATATTGAGCATTTTTCCTGTGTTTATTTAACATTCACCTTGCAATATTTTTATTTAATTGACTAGAGGCCCAGTGAACAAAATTCATACGGTGGGGGGGGGGGTGTCGCTCAGCCCAGCCTGCATCCTCTCCAATCTGGGACCCCTCGGGGGATGTCCAACTGCCAGTTTAGGCCTGATCCCTGTCACAATACTGGCAGTCGGACATCCCTCTCAAAATCCGGGACTGCTGGCTCCTAACCACTTGCCTGCCTGCCTGCCTGATTGCCCCTGACCACTTCTGCCTGCCAGCCTGATCACCCCCTAACCACTCCCCTGCCAGCCTGATAGGTGCCTAACTGCTCCCCTGCCAGCCTGATCACCCCCAACTGCCCTCCCCTGCCAGTCTGTTCGCCCCCAACTGCCCTACCCTGCTGTCCCAGTTACCCCCAACTGCCCTACCCTGCCAGCCCAGATGCCCCCAACTGCCCTCCCCTGTTGGCCCAGTCACTCCTAACTGCCCTTCCCTGCTAGCCCAGTCACCCCTAACTGCCCTCTCCTGCCAGCCTGGTTGCCCCTAACTTCCCTCCCCTGATGGCCTGATCACCCACAACTGCCCTCCTCTGACATCCATCTTGTGGTGGCCATCTTGTGACCACATGGGGGCAGCTATCTTGTGTGAGCACTTGACGGTCGATTTGCTTATTATCTCTTTATTATATAGGATTTCTGCTCTGATCTTTATTATCTTCTCACTCAGAGTTAACTTTTCTTTCTCTAGTTTCTTATCACAAAAACTAATATATGAATATGAAACTTATCCTCTTTTCTAATCAAAGCATTCATGCTATTAATATTTGTGATGATTTGGCAGCATTCCACATTTATGAGGTATTTATTTTCATTTTCATTCATTCCAAAATAGTTTCTAAATTCCCTTTTACATTCTTCTTTGATGCATGAAATTTTCAGGTGTTAGTTTATAACATTTAGAATTTCCCAGAGATATTTCTGTTATCAATTTCTAATTCCATTTTGATCAACAAACATATTTTGTGACTTGAATCTACTTGCACTTATAGATATTGGTGTTTATGGATTAGACTATGGTCTATCTTTTTTTAAGGTTGACTCTATTACAGATGTCCCTCATTTTGCTTCCCTTTTCCTCCCTCCAAACTGCCCCCAACCCACGTAGGCCTTCATCACATTATTTTCCATGTCCATGGGTTATGCCTATCTATACTAATAAACGTATAATATGCTAATTAGACTGGACATCTGAATGACCTTCTGGATGTCCTCTGGAGTAAGCTGACATGGCAGGGGCTGAAGCAGAGGCGGTTATGAGCAATCACGCAGGCAGAGGAGCAGTTAGGGACATCAGGTAGGCAGAGGCAGGCAATGAGGGGTGATCAGGCAGGCAAAGTGATTAGGAGTGAACAGGCACGCAGGCAGAGTGGTTAGGGGTGATCAGGCTGGCTGACAGCCTATCCATTAGGAGCCAGAAGTCACAGATTGCGAGAGGGTGCAGGCTGGCTGAGGGACTCCCTCCCACCCCCCTGCATGAGGGACTCCCTCCCACCCCCATGCATGAATTTTGTGCACCAGGCCTCTAGTATGTATATATATTCTTTGGTTGATCTATTCCCAATGTCCCAACTTTCCTGTCCTCTGAGATCTTTCAGTCTGCTCCGTTTATCCATGCCTCTAGTCCTATTTCTGAAATTTTTTATGTGTCCCTGTATAACTTAGAATTGATCTATATGGATAAGATGTCACTTTTGACAAAAAAGAGTTTGTTCTCTGGGAATACTAATAATATTTTGTATCATCTTATCTCACTTTATCCACGTGCAAGTATAAATGTTCAGTTTGTAAATAAAACAAGTAGCATACTAAACTTCTGTTTATGAATGTAACAAATACTGATTGAGTGCTCCTCAATTTCCATAAACTATGCAGAGATAACTACAGAGTTGAATAGAGCATAACTTCTTTAAAAGCTTCACACTTTAGTTAGAAATATAGTTATGAATGAATAAGTAAAGCCCATGTAATCTGTATTCTGGCAGAAATGTGATGACAATGGCATAGGAAAACAAACACAGAAATTAAAAAAACACATGAAAAGAATTAGATTAGAAAGAATGAGCTTCTAATGTGCATAGATTGAGACCAACTAAGAGCTGTTACCAAATATATCTTAATTTTTTTCTCTTATAGTGGCTAGTTGTTTCTGTGTAGACAGAAATAATGATCTCTTCCTTTATAATATGTATATATATTATCAGGCCACGGTCCTTTATTGATGTCACTTTCATATGGAAGTAGAATCATCATTCTTTCCGCAGCCTTATCTTTCCTACCTGTTCCTGGCAGAAAACAAATCACTATTTATTACATGAATTATATAACTACAAAATACTCAAATCCTTGAGTAAAATAGATATACATGTATAATTATGCCTAACCACACACACACACACACAAAAAAACAACAACAACAAAAAAACACAACACACACCCTTATGTATGTGTGTGTATATACTGATATACTGGAGGATTTTATAATAAAAATGTTATAATTTTAAAATTAAAAAAATTAAAAATTTTTTAAAGTAAAATTGCATATATCCTAAGAATATTGTACATTTTTCACAAAACATGATATGAAATCCTGAAATTATTTCTAACCAAATATTTCTTTAAAAACATTTTAAAGCTTGTATTTTACACTAGAGGACTGATGCACGAATTTGTGCTCCAGTGGGGACCCTCGGCCTGTCCTGTAGGATAGGGCTCAAACTGGCTCTCCAACATCCCCTGAAGGCTCCTGGATTGTGAGAGGGTACAGGCCAGGCTGAGGGACCCCACCAGTGCATGATCAGGGCTGGGAGGGACACGGGATTTTGGACAGCTAGGGAGGGACTGCGGGAGAGCTCCAGGGTGTGTCTGGCCCGTCTCACTCTGTCCCGATTGGCTGGATTCAGCAGCAAGCTAACCTACCGGTTAGAGCATCTGCCCTCTGGTGGTCAGTGCACATCATAGTGAGCGGTTGAGTGGCCTTAGCATATCATTAGCATATTACGCTTTGATTGGTTGAACGGCTGACCTGACAATCAGACACATAGCATATTAGACTTTTATTATATAGGATGGGTACACATATAAGGAGATTCCAGACTTTCTACATTGACTAATTTCCAATGTATAAAAGTGGTAGCACCTAATTTATAATAGAACATAATTTTTACTTTTATTACCTGAGTTGGGTATATTTCGCTTATCTATAAATTAAAAAGGCCAGGCATGGTCATTAAATCTGCTATAATGATAGTATTTCAGTACCTATATTTAAGTAAATAGTATTTAATTTTTATATTTCTGCATTAATGCAGTCATACATGTAATTTGTTTTTCTCTCTAATCTAGAGTAACAATGGTTGACATGGCAAACGGAACCTGTGCAGTTTATGGCTCCAGTTTTAAAGGTTACACAGAAAACTGTCTAACTCCATACACATACATCTGCATGCAGCCGATTGTGTGAAGAGTTTGTTATTTATAAAATATAAAATATTTCAAAATAAAAAACGCCATTCTCTGACTTTCTTCATGAATAAAACTTCCAGAACAAAATGCCACCAATATTTATTAACTGTTTTTTTATCTGACATGCCACAAACCATATACTTGCAGCAAATAAAAACGAACAATTAAATGACGTGTCTTCTGTAACAATGTTTCATTTAATTTTGAAATTATTGAGCGATGAACAAATTCATTTTTAAGTTTAATAAACTGCTGATAATACTTATGGTAGAACTAGATATTAATCCATGGTTTTATTAAATATTCACAAATATTAAACTAATAAGGCTTTTAGAACTTTCAAACACAATACATTTGAAAATTAAATATACTTAAAGCTGGATGAAGGCTATATGCGGGTTTATTAAATTTGTTACTTTTGAAATAGTCCTTAAAGTTAAAAATAATCCTGGAAAATTTTCAATGTTTCCTCTTCTTTCTCTTTTTGTTAATTAAATTTATTGGGGTGACATAGAGTAATACAATTATATAGATTTCAAGCATACAATTCTATGATACATTATTGACATATTGTATTATATGCCCACCACACAAAGTCAAATCTTCTTCCATCACACATTTGACTCCCTTTACCCTTTACTACCCTCCACCCCCTTCCTTCTGGTAACCACCATACTGTTGTCTACATCTATGTGATTTTGTTTGTTTTTCAAGTTTGTTCATTTGTTGCTTTCAGTTTTATATCCCGCATATGACTGATTCAACCTCCATATGTTGTCTTTTTACATATACAATAACCAAGGTCTTTGCAATTACCATCCAATAACTGACCATTTTTCATATATTTGCAATGATTAGAGGCAATGTCAGGTTTTGTTAAATGGAGTCTAGAAGAGAAAAGAATTTCTATTTTTACTAAAATTTATTTCATAGATCAATTCTATTCTTAAAGGTTACTATGCATTAAATTTCATAGATCAATTCTATTCTTAAAGGTTACTATGCAATAATTGAAATATAACAGAACATACATTTCTTTGGCAGATTTATTAATATGTAAATAATAAATAATTTTTATTTCATTCAACTCTTAAGGAAGGAAAGTGACAGAGTAAGGAACTCCAGAACATTGGTTCATTAATGCATAAAGCTGACTATAACTGACTCAGATTTTTTAGAGATCAGGAATCTAATAAAAAGTGACAACAAGCAAGTGCTTGTTTAATGAAGAAAAAAGCTTCTATCTTTTGGTAAGAGAGCATTTGTTGCATTCAAGTAAATTAATCCAGGTCAGTATTGCTCAGTTGGTTAGAGTGTTGTCCCTTACATCAAAACTTTGAAGGTTCCACTCTTGGTCAGGGCCTATAACAGGTTGCGCCAGAGGCAGCTGATCAATCTCTCTCTCTCTCTCTCTCTCTCTCTCTCTCTCTCTCTCTCTCTCTCTCTGCCTAGGTGAGGATTTAAAAAACAAGTAAATGAAAGAGAGGTGCTAAAATTGTTTTTAGTCCTGATTATTATGCCCATGTGCTTGATAAAATAGAATGAATGGAATACCTCCTAAACATTAGCATTTTAATAAGAAAATTGGTGCTATAAGACCAGCTTTCAAATTTTGTGTCAGGACTCCTTTAAACTATTATAAATTATTCCAGAGACCCAAAGACATTTTGTTATTTGAGATATATCTATCCAAATTTGCCATATTAAAAATTAATTCTGTTATAGTAAAAAGATTCACTCATTTATATGTAACAATACTAAATACATATACATTTTTTTGTTAATATAAAAATAATTATATTCCCTCCCAAAATAGTGCCAACATTGTCATGTTTTTGTTTTATATTTTGCAAATCTTTGTCTAGCATAATTGACAAGTGAATTTTTATATTTGCTTCAGTGTTTAATCTCCTTTGATATATTATGTTATAATGTTTCAGAAATACTTCCATTCACTCATGAAAAAATGAAACTGAAAATCACATTTCAATATTATATTGAACATAGTTTTTCCTTCATAGTCCTCTCGTAAGTATCTTTGTCCATTATGTAGTAAATTATTATGGTTCAGAGAAATAAAAATTAAGTCTATACCTAGAAAATCAGCTGGTTCCTACTCGAGTATAAATCATTAGCCACCATACTAAATATCATTGTTATTCATTTCTAAAAGTCAAATATTTTAAGAGTTCTATGTGAGTTGTAGTAATCAGTATCAGGTTTAATAGAAAACTTCACATCATGGAATTTAACATCTAATTATATGCACACTAGATAATTAATTAATATTGCTATTCTGGGACTGGTGTTTCAAAATAGCTGGAAGAGCACAGTTGGTGTGGCTTGGTGGTTGAGGTCAAGGTTCAATTCTCTTTCAGGGCACATACCAGGATTGCTGGCTCAATCCCCAGTGTGGGGCGAGAAGGAGGCATCCAATCAAGGAGTCTCTCTCATCATTGATGTTTCTCTCTCTCTCCCTCTCCCTTCCTTTCTGAAAACAATCCTATCTAATAAAAGAGTAATATGCAAATTGACCATCACTCCAACACACAAGATGGCTGCCCCCATGTAGTCAAAGATGGCTGCCCCCATGTGGACACAAGATGGCCACCACAAGATGGCCAGCAGGGAAGGGCAGTTGGGAGGGACCAGGTCTGAAACGGAGGACAGTTGTGGGCGATCAGGCCAGCCGGGGAGGGCAGTTGGGGGGGGACCCAGGCCTGCAGGGAAGAGCAGTTAGGGCCAAACAGGCTGGCAGGGGAGCAGTTAGGCATCAATCAGGCTGGCAGGAGAGTGGTTAAGGGGTGATCAGGCTGGCAGGAAGAAGCGATTAGGGGCAATCAGGAAGGCAGGCAGGTGAGCAGTTGGGAGCCGGCAGTCCTGGATTGTGAGAGGAATGTCTGATTGCCCATTTAGGCCCGATCGGTGGGATCGGGCTTAAATAGGCAGTTGGACATCCCTCAAAAGGTCCCAGATTGGAGAGGGTGCAGGCTGGGCTGAGGGACACACAACCCTGTGCATGAATTTCATGCACTGGGCCTCTAGTCCTATATAATAAAGAGGTAATATGGAAATTGACCCTCACATCCTGGCACAAGATGGCCACCCCCATGTGGTCACAAGATGGCCATTCCTATGTGGTGACAAGATGGCCACCACAATGTGGTCAAATGGCCATGTCATCAAAGATGGCCACCACAAGATTGCTGGCTTGGAAGGGCAGATGGGGGTGAACAGGTCAGCAGGAGAGGGCAGTTGGGGGTGATAAGGCTAGCAAGGGAGGGCAGTTGGGGGCAACCAAGATGCAGGGGAGGGCAGTTTGGTGGAGACCAGGCCTGCAGGCGAGGGCAGTTAGGGGCAACAAGGCTAGCAGGGGAGAGCAGTTGTGGGGGGACCAGGCCTGCAGGGGAGGGCTGTTAGAGATAACCAGGCTGGTAGGGGAGTGGTTAGGGGTTATCAGGCTGGCAGGCAGAAGTGGTTAGGGACAATTAGGCAGGCAGGCAGGCGAGTGGTTGGGAGCCATCAGTCCGGGATTGTGAGAGGGATGTCCAACTGCCGGTTTAAGCCGGTTGCTAATTTTTGTAGCAATTAAGTAAGTCATTGCTACAAAAAGGAAGTACTGGATAAAACTAGAGGATTTGATAGGAATTCCTTTAGGACCAGGTGATCAAAATAATTTTTTTAATACATGAATCAGGCCTAAACCAGCAGTTGGACATCCGCCGAGGAGTTCCTGATTGGAGAGGGTGCAGACTGGGCTGAGGGACATCCTCTTCCCCCCGCCCCCACAAACAGTGCACAAATTTTATGCACCAGGCCTCTAGTAAAAATATATTTAAAAATAAACTAATGGGAAGATACTTACTTGTCCAAGATAAAAGCTGAGCCATCTAGCCAAGCCCATTTCAGTTCACTGCTGTTGTAATATAAACTGATCCAAAACTTTTCTGCCCCAATATGACATTGCTTCATTGAAAAAATTTTAATAAAATCCTGGAAAGAATGAGAACAGGAAATAAATAAATCTGATACTTTGGTTGGTTGTCTATATATACATATAGAAATTAAAACTTTTATTTACTTTATTAAACATTTTCATTTTTTATCTGGTATTGTAATGCTATAATACAAAATTCTCTTGGGATTTTTTGGCAACTTACTAATAACCAATAATTTATTCATTCATCAAAGAACTATTATGGAGCCCTGATAATACTGTGAACATTGTGCTGCATATTGAGAATTGAAAGGCAGTAAGTAGACTTGTTACCTGTGCATTTAAGAAAGATGCAAACCAATTAAGTAAGCCATTGCTACAGAAAGGAAAGTACTGGATAAAACGAGAGTATTTAACAGGAACTCCTTTAGGACCAGGTGATCAAAATAAATTTTTTAATACTATAGATATTTTAGGATAAACCATAAAGGTAAATAGGCACTTATTAGGGTGCGGTCACAAAGGATTGAGAAGAGGACAGTAAAATTATGAGAAGTTAGAATTAAACTTTAATAAGTACATAACTGAAGTATGTTTAAAAAGTGGGTGAGGAAGTGGAAGTGATACAAAGTTATTGGTAACTAAGTAGGCTGTGGAGATAAGCAAGAGTTCAGATGGAAATAAAACTTGCACTGATATATGGCTTAGGGGCTTTGAACTAGGTCCTGAGGAAGAGTTTCAAGAAAAAGAACAGCATAATCTGCTGTGTATCATGTGCATTTCCCTGTGCTGAAACAGGGATATCAGAGCAGACAAAGCCTAAAGCCCAAGAAATACCTCCTGGAGAAAATTATTAAAATGTAAAAAACATACACTTGTTTTTACCATTTCTTTTTCAGTATTTAGTTTAAGAAAACTTGAAGACTGAGTAGTACAATGAAATTCACAATTTCTCCAAGAACTTGGTTGTGTAAAAACAGAGTAGCAGTTTTCCCCATGTTGGTGCCAGTTGTCCTCACAAGGGTGACATTTACAACCTAAAGAAAAATTACAGTCAGTCTAAATGCCTCCTGTTTAAGCTGTGAAAAATAAGTGAGAATCATTACATAAATTATATGATCAATTATATTCACCCATTTAAAACTGCTGCTCTGTTAACTAATGTGCATAATGCTAAGACATGACTTATGCCACTATAATTTAATAGGACAATTATTACTATGTAAGCATTATTGACAACTTCAATTTTAAGTGGATTTTTAGCAAATATGTTTCTGGGTATCTAACACTGCATGTTAAGTGTAATATATTTAATTGCTTAATTATTATATATGCATATAAGTAAACACAGAGATATTTTTATTTCATAACTCTTAGGAAATCTGACCTTGTTCCTAATTACCTTGAACTTTTGTCGGTACTGGGGGAATCCCTGAATTTCTTGAAATCAATTTCTTCTGGTCTGTTTCCTGACTGGAAGTGAGATTTCCTGAACATGGCTCTGTTTCTGAAGACCAAATCACAAATATCAGTGTGATTTGTCCCATGTACCTGAAGATAAATATGCTATTGCACAAGCACTTTATTTGTTAGGTGACTACAAACAGTAAAAGTACATTAGCAATGATATCTAAAAGGCACCATATAATTGGAGGGGATACACAGACAAATCTAATAACAATAATACAAGCCTGATGGAAAAATTAACATAATATCGGTAAGATCACAGATTATAGAGAAATTGACTCTGATAAGGACAACCTGTGGGAGATTTTTCAGAAAAAGTAGTCCTGGTGTAAGTTTAAGTAAGAGAAGGAGGTTAACGGGCAGCAAAAGAAAGAGGAGTTCCTATTTCATGTGGATGGAATCATATGAATGAAAGGACAAAGACAGGAAAGTTCAAGGTAAAGACATAGTAATTTGATGTGGTTCTTAAAATCACCTCTAGTACAGAGACAAGAACAACAAAAAACGAAATGGTGCTGAGGATAGTACCTTAGAAAATAAAAGACCTTAAGGAGATTCCTTTCCATGAGCAGTGAGCAAGCTGACTTCTTTTCTATCATAGAGACTTACTCTTTGTAGCTAAGATTCTAACTGACACAAGGAGCACCAAGCAGATGAACCCCAGAACCGCAGAAATTATCTTCCATGAAGTCTGCGGGGCAGAGTAGCCTATTAGAAAGAGATCAATAAATTGGTTCAACATTGGCTTCTATATGCTTATTCACAGTTCTTTAATTTTTTTCAGTTATACTTTACTTTCAGTATTATTTTGTATTAATTTCAGGTGTACGGCATAGATAATCATATACTTGACAAAGTGCCCCCCCCACCAATAATTCCAGAACCTACCTGGCACCATATATAGTTATTACAATATTATTGACTATATTTTCTATGCTGTACTTTACATCCTCAAAACTATTTTGTAACGACCAATCCCTTCACCTTTTTCACCCAGTTCCCTAACACTCTCCTCTCTGGCCACTATCAGCCTCTTCTCTGTATCTATGACTCAGTTTCTGTTTTGTTTTTGAGTGTTTCATATTCAAACTCCAAAGACATGTCTATAGGCCTTATCTGGCTGCCAATTCATGTTGTAAAACTATTCTTGAGTTAATGGTCTTGATATTAATCCTCTCTAATAAAAGAGTAATATGCAAATTAACCATCACTCTGCTACATAAGCCACGCCCACCTGCCAAGCCATGCCCATCAGTCAATCAGGGCGAGTATGCAAATTAACCCCAACCAAGATGGCTACCAGAAGGGAGGCTTGTGTTTCCCCGGCAACAGAGGAAGCCAAGCTTTCCACACACTTTGGCAGGCCCAGGCCTCGACTCAAGGATACAAAGTTTCAATTATAGAAGATACATCAATCCCAAGAGAAATGGCTGCCGGCCACGGATCAAGCAGGAGGCTTGGCTCCACTCCAGGCTACAAAGTTTCAATTGTAGAAAGTAAATAAATTCCAGATACCAGGGCCTCTGCTTGCGTCGCCAGGGGCGTGGCTGGTCTGCAAACCACCACAGGCCCCTCGCCCAGGCCTCTCCACACCCCAAGGGAACCCCACCCTGATCCAGGATATCCTTCAGGGCAAACCCACTGGCCCCCACCTGTGCACCAGGCCTCTATCCTATGTAATAAAAGAATAATATGCAAATTGACCATCACTCCAACACACAAGATCAAGATAGCTGCCCCTATGTGGTCAAAGATCCTGCCCCCATGTGGACAAAAGATGGCCACCACAAGATGGCCAGCAGGGGAGGGCAATTGGGAGGGACCAGGCCTGCAAGGGAGGGCAGTTGGAGGCGATCAACCCTGCAGAGGAGGGCAGTTAGGGGTGACCAGGCCAGCAGAGGAGGGAAGTTGGGGGCAAACAGGCTGGCAGGGGAGCAGTTAGACATCAATCAGGCTGGCATTGGAGTGGTTAGGGGGTGAACAGGTTGGCAGGCAGAAGCAGTTAGGGGCAATCAGAAAGGCAGGCAGGCCAGCAGTTGGGAGCCAGCAGTCCTGGATTGTGAGAGGGAAGTCCGACTGCCCGTTTAGGATTGGGCCTAAACGGGCAGTCAGACATCCACTGGGATCAGGCCTAAATGGGCAGTCGGACATCCACTGGGATCGGGCCTAAACGGGCAGTCGGACATCCCTCGAGGGGTCCCATATTGGAGAGGGTGCAAGCTGGGCTGAGGGACACACCCCCCGCCCCCATGCACAAATTTCGTGCACTGGGCCTCTAGTTTTAATATAAATGCAAGAATGATAATATCTATTCTCTTTTTAAAATAAAAATTTTAAAACTTATATGCAATACTTTTATTCCATTAGAAAATTTGAGAACAGATTAAAAAATAAATAAAAAGACAATCACTTCCCTTGTGGGTCTGGTTCTGTGGATAGAGGGTCGGCCTGTGGACTGAAGGGTCCTGGGTTCAATCCTGTTTAAGGGCACGTACCTTGGTTGCAGGCTCCTGGCTCTGGTTGAGAGCATGTGGGAGGAAACCAATTGATGTGTCTCTCTCACATAGGAGTTTCTCTCTGTCTCTCCCTCTTCCTTCAACTTTTTCTAAAAATAAATGGGGAAAAAATCCTCTGGTGATGAAAAAAAGAAAGAAAAGAAAAGAAATCCAACCACTAAGTATTCACACAAAAGCACTCCACCATCATTTTTCTTGACTGTGTCTATTTTACCTAGTTAAAGCCATTTTTACTGCTTTAACAGGCCATGACATTTCTAATAAATGTTTTTAGGTTAACTGCATAATATTCACTATCATGTATATACCATCAGTTTTTACTATTCTTCTCTATTCAGACATTGAGGTAATTTATATAGGTACAATGTAGTCCCTATTACAATGGAATATTTTACAGAAGTAGAACAAGCAATCCTAGAATTGTATGAAGCCACAAAAGACCCCAAATAGGCAAAGCAATCTTTTTTAAAATATAGGGAGAGGGAGAGGGAGAGGAGAGAGAGAGAGAGAGAGAGAGAGAGAGAGAGAGAGAGAGAGAGAGAGAGAGAGAAACATACATTGATGTGAGAGAGAAACATCAATCACCCTACCAGGGATCAAATCCACAACCTGGGTATGTGCTCTGAGCTCTGACTGAGAATCAAATTGGCCACCTTTCAGTGCATGGGACAAAGCTCAACCAATTGAGCCACAACATCCAGGGCTAGACAAAGCAATCTTGAGAAAAAGACAAAAAGTTGGAGGCATCATGCTTCCTGATTTCAAACTATAATACAAAGCTATAGTAATCAAAAGAGTATGGCACTAACATAAAAAAAATACATAGATCAGTGGAACAGAATAGAGATCACCAAAACAAACCCATCTATACTAGTATATGTTCATTTAATTTTTGATGAAAAAGCCAAAATTACACAATGAGGAGTAGACTTTTCAATAAATGGTGCTAGGAAAAATGGACAGCCACATGTGAAAGAATGAAACTGAAGCAATATCTTATACCATATACAAAAATTAACTCAAATAGATTGGTCTTGAATATAAGACCTGATACCTAAATACTCCAGAAGGAATCATATGTGGTAAGCACCTTGGTGATGATGTTTTGGATTTGACACTAAAAGCAAAGGCTAAATAAGTAAAGTGTGACTCTATAAAGTAAAAAGCTTCTACACAGCAAAGGAAACCACCAACAAATTGAAATGGAAACCAACTATTGTGGGAGGAAATATTTGCAAATTATATATCAGATAAAATACATAAAGACTTCATTCAACTCAAGAGCAAAACAAATATGATTAAAAATTGGGCTGAAAATAGACATATGAAAAAATGCTCAATGTCACTTATCATCAAAGAGATGTAAATTAAAACCACAATAAGATATTACCTCCCACCTGTCAGAATGGGTATCATCAATAAATCAACAAGCAGCAAGTGCTGGGAGAATGTAGAGAAAAGGGAACCCTCGTGCATTGTTGATGGGAATTCAAATTGGTGCAGCCACTGTAGAAAACAGTATGGAATTTCCTCAAAAAATTAAAAATGAAACTGGCTTATGACCTGCAATTCTACTTCTGGGAATATATCCCAAGAAACACGAAACACTGGGTCAAAAGAATATATGCACCCCTATGTTTATTGCAATATTATTTACAGTAGCCAAGATCTGTAAACAGCTCAAGTGCCCATCAGCAGAGTGGATGAAAAAGCTGTGGTACATTAACAATGGAATATTCTTTGGCCATAAAAAAGGCAAATCTTACCTTTTATGACACATGGGTGGTCCTGGAGAGTATTATGCTAAGTGAAATAAGCCAGTCAGAAAAAGACAAATACCATACGATCTCACTTGTATGTGGAATCTAATGAACAAAATAAACTGAAGAATAAAATAGAAACAGAGCCCTACTGGGTTTGGCTCAGTGGATTGAGCATCAACCTGCTGACTGAAGTGTCCCAGGTTTGATTCTGGTCAAGGGCATGTACCTAGGTTGCAGGCTCGATTGCTGGCCCTGGTTAGGGCACATGTGGGAGGCAACCAATCGATGTGTCTCTCTCACATCGATGTTTCTCTCTGTCTCTCCCTTCCACTCTCTCTAAAAATCAATGGGGGAAAATAACATTGGGTGAGAATTAACAAAACAAAAAAATCCCCCACACAAATGAAATAGAAACAGAGACATGGGTATATGGAACAGACAGCTATCAGAGGGGAGGGGAGTTGGAGGACTAGATGAAACAAAGTGAAGGGATTAAGCAAAATACATATACATATATATGTATAACACAAAGTCACAGACAACAGTGTGATGACAGCCAAAGGGAAAGAGGGTGAGGGTAGGTGGAAGTGGGAAAGGGGTGGGAGAAACAGGGACTGAAACAGACTGCCTAGGGCCGTGGTCTGCAAACTGCAAACTGCAAACTGCGGCTTGCAAGCCACATGCGGCTCTTGGGCCCATTGAGCGTGGCGCTTCCACAAAATACCACAACCTGGGCGAGTCTGTTTTGAAGAAGTGGCATTAGAAGAAGTTTAAGTTTAAAACATTTGGCTCTCAAAAGAAATTTCAATCGCTGTACTGTTGATATTTGGCTCGGTTGACTAATGAGTTTGCCAACCACTGGCCTAGGGCAATGGGCTCATGAGGCAGTGTGCAGAGGATGCTTTGTTGAGCTGTACACTTGAAACCTGTATGCTATTGTGAACCAATGTCACCCCAACAGATTCAATAAAAATAAGAATGGAATAGAAAATATATCCCATAAACCATTTAAAAGATTGGGCAGAGGATCTAAATAGACATTTTCCCAAAGGAAACATGCAGATGGCCAAGAGGTACCTGAAAAGGTACTCAGTCATCATGGAAATGCCAATCAAAACCACAATGAGATTTACCTTATACTGGTTTGAATGGCTACTATAAAAAATAACAAATATTGGCGAGGATGTAGAGAAAAGGCAACTCTTGAGCACTGTTAGTGGGAATATAAATTGGTGCAGCTACTATGGAAAACAGTAAGGAGGTTCCTCAAAAGATTACAAATAGAACTACTATATGATCCAGCAATTCCAATTCTGCATATTTATCTTAAGAAAACAAAAACATTAGGTCAAAAAGATATCTGCACTTCCATTTTCACTACAGCATTTATTTACAGTAACTAAGATATGGAAACAAGTGTTCATCAACAGATGAATGAATAAGGAAAGTATGATATATATATATTATTCAGTCATAACAAAGAAGACATTCTTGCCATTTGTGATAACATGAATGGACCTTAAGGGCACTATGCTATCAGGCAGAGAAACACAAATACCATACACTCTCACTTCTATGTGT
The DNA here is from genome assembly GCF_951640355.1 of Cnephaeus nilssonii. Classification (NCBI taxonomy): domain Eukaryota; kingdom Metazoa; phylum Chordata; class Mammalia; order Chiroptera; family Vespertilionidae; genus Cnephaeus; species Cnephaeus nilssonii. Next base: position 22,554,332 of record NC_137077.1, on the reverse strand, counting down.
TGCATAAAAATAAAAATAAAAATAAAAATCCTGAGCTTGCAAAGTGGGGGATGAAGGAAGTGGGTAAAATGGATGAAGGGGATGAATGTGTCCAAACTCCAGTTATAAGTCATGAGGATGTAATGTGCAGCATGGTGACTTCAGTTATTACTCTAGTGCATATTTGAAAGGTGCTGAGGGAGTAAATCTTAAAAGTTCTCATCACATACCCAAAAATTTTTGTAACTACAGTGTTGGATGGTAACTAGAGTTTTGGTGATCATTTTGCAATATATACAAATATCAAATCACTATTTTGTATACATGAAACTAATTATATGTCCATTATCTGTACTAATAAAAGCCTATGTGGTCTTTACGCCCTCATGCCATAACGCCCTCACGTCGAAATGAGTGATTACCAGTAGGCTGTGTGCGCAGTGGGTGCGCGCAGGTGGGCAGGGCTGTGTATGCACGTGGGTGGGCGGGGGCTTGACGCTGTGTGCATGGTGCAGAGGCAGGTCCTGCCACTCTACATGGCAAGGCCGGGGTCCCATGGCTCTGTGCGGCATGGCAGTGGGATGCCCAGCTCCAGCCTACCTCTTTGGGGCAATCCATAGAGGAGCCCCAGAAGGGTCGGTGGGGCCTACCTCTTTGGGTAGATAGATCCCGGGGATCCCACACTGTGAGAGGGCACAGGTTGGGGGACTTCTCCCTCTGAATGCACAAATTTCGTGCACTGTGCCTCTAATAGCTCAATAAAAAAGCAAAAACAACAACAACAAAATTGTACTGCATATTAATTTCAGCCATCAACTCCATCACAGAACAAGTAGCAAGCAGGAATGTCAGACCATAGTCATCGTCAACCAACTGAGATGTATGAGATTGAAAACATACTTGAGACCTTAGTATGTTTTCAATCTCATACATCTTGAGAAAAAGCATACTCCAGCTGTGGTATTTTGTTTTGTTTTCAAATCTATTTTTACTAATTTCAGAGAGGAAAGGAGAAGGAGAGAGTTAGAAATATCAATGATGAGAGCAAATTAGTGATTGGCTGCCTCCTGCACACCCCCTACTGGGAATCAAGCCTGCAACCTGGACATCTGCCCTTGACCAGAATTGAACAAGGGCAATGCTCTATCCATGAGTCAAACCAGCTAGGGCCATACTCCAGATTTTACATGTGGTACTTAGGGCTTATAAAACATGAAAGCAGTATATGGAGATTAAAAGCTTAAATAATTCATTTTTAGTTAATTTATCTGCACTAAGCATAAAATTGTTCAGACATTTACTTATTTACACCAGTGAAAATCTAAAGAATTAGATATCCAAAAGGATGATTGCATAAAAAGATTAAGTATGCATCATTGTACTATTTATATAAGTTAAAATAGGGAAACAAACAACATAAAATTGACAGTATTGCCCCTAATGCATGTCATACATGGCTAATAAATAATGAAAATAAAATTGTAGTGATAAAATAGAAACATACTAATGGTAAAATGTTGAGTGAAAAATATATTTTATACTCATCTGGGGTGGCTCAATGGTTTAGCATCAACCTATGAACCAGGAGATCATGGGTTTGATTCCCAGTCAGAGCACATGCCCAGGTTACATGCTCGATTCCAATTGTGGAGCATTCAGGAGGCAGCTGATCAATGATTCTCTCTCATTATTGATGTTTCTATCTTTCCCTTCTTCTGTGAAATCAATAAAATATTTTAAAATATATTTTTATGTATTTGATAAAGGCGGATGTCATTTTTATTTATTTTCAATTACAAATGACATTCAGTATTATTTTGTGTTAGTTTCAGCTGTACAGCATAGTTGTTAGAAAGTCACATACTTTAGACAGTCACTGGACCCACTGATATTTGAAGTACCTGACACCATACATAGTTATTACAAATTGGAGGCCCAGTGCACGAATCCATGCACCCATGAGATCCCTCACACCAGTGCACGATTGGGGCTGGGGAGGGACCATAGGAGGGCTTCAGGACCCAATTGGCTGGACCCCAGCAGCAAGCTAACCTACTGGTCGGAGTGTCTACCACCTGGTGGTCAGTGTGCATCATAGTGACTGGCTGAAAGAATAGTAGGACACTTAACATATTAGGCTTTTATTATATAGGATTATTGACTATATTCCCTATGATGTACTTCCCTGTGACTATTTTTAACTACCAATTTGTACTTCTCAATCCCTTCTCCTTTGTCATCCAGTCCCCCAGCCTCCCTCCCCTCTATCAACCATCAGTATGTTTTTGTATCTATGAGTCTATTTCTATTTTGTTTGTTCATTTATTTTGTTCTTTAGATTCCACAAGTAAGTGAAATCATATGGTATTTGTCTTTCTCTGTGGTTAAAATTAAGTAACCACAAATTCATAGAAGGTATGAATCAATGATTAATTTCCTTTATTTCTTAAATATTTAGTATTGTGAATGTTTATCTTAACAAGATTAGATATGGTAAATTAAATAACCTTGTGCAAAATGTTTTTGCTCACTTGAAATGCATTTATTCAATCTAGAGCTAAGGTCATGTTGGACAGTGTATCATATATTGGCCATAATCCACAGTCAAAGATTGGGGAGGTTATAGTTTCATTTGTGTGTAAATTTTTGCATTTCTCATGTTCAATTTCAGACATATATCAGACATTGTTTTTAAGTATCAAGTAAAACAATAAAATAAAAGTGAGAAAGCTACAGACCTCGATGTTCAGAACGCATGATCCCTTTGGTTTCAGAGTAGTTAGGTGCCCTCCTCTGCAGCTGGGATGAAAAATGAACTCGCAACTCAGAGTAAGTCACGGCTTCTCCCATTTATGGCTTCTCCCATTTCTGAAAAACATAAACATATGGAAGGTAACATGAAAGCTTTCTTATGACCTCCTTGGCCATAGAAATGCCATATCTAAAATACATGGTTCATACAGATGTTATCTAGATTATAGTTAAACCTACTAAATAATTTGGAGTTTCTTTCAATTTAGAGAATATTTTTAAGAAGAGATGATCATTAAAGTTTAAAAAAGATTTTGAACAAATAAGGGCATGGCATTTTTTATTATATTCAACTTAAATATTTTTCTTAAATTACAAATTACCAACTTACAAATTGATGACATATGTTGAATTAATTCTTGTCATTAAACAATAAATAAAATACTTTTTAAAGCCAGACAATAGAAAACCTCCCAATTTCACTTATAGACCTTCATACTTTTTGTTAAACTCTTATCTCTTTTTAGTATAAATTTGTTTGCTTGTATTCCTCCATTATCATCAGGTAATTATTTAAAATATGACTTAAATTCTACTTGTGTCAAGAAAACTTTTCCGATCTTTCAGTAAGAATTTATCATGTCTTCCCACGAACTCTCATTTATAACACTTTCCTTTAAACCCATCATCATATTTTGTTTTATTTTATGCTGCTATTTCCTTACTAGGACACACTATGATTGCAGAAGTCACTTCTTAAACATTTTGTTATTAATACCATTTTTTGTTAGGTTTATTTATGCTCTTTATAATTACAACAACTTGACTTTGATGCCAAACTGAATATTTTATACATCAAATACATTTTACCTCAAAAGGAATCTTAAAATTTTTAAAATTTGAAGCTTTTTTATTGTCTTTAAATATCTTTCCATATAGAATTAAGAATTTGCTTCCAAGTATTGCTAATGATCTTTTTTCCAATGGTTATCATAATCAAGAAAATATATTCAAGTCTGTTCTCATCTGCCTACCTACCATCTATTTCTTTATCATTCTATAGATCTTTCATCTATCTGAATATGTACCTTCTTATTGATAAATATCACTTTCCATGTCCTATTAAAATTATTTTGATCAAATTTTATTTAATAATTTTTAGGATAATGTATGGTAAGTAAAATACATTAATATCAAGTACCTGCTTTTTAGAGGAAGACGCGAGGATATTTGTAGAATACGTATTTTCCTGGGAAGAAGGAGATTATAATTCTTGGGAAAGAAGTCTGAAAATAAGAATACTTGATGATCCTTGGTATAAAGTCCAACCCAGAATATAAAGAGAAGACAATAAATACATAGTATAATGTCTTCTTTGTCCTACATACAAAAAAGTAAATGAGAACAGAGTCTGAAAATAAGTGTTCTCACTATGCAACCACACAGGAAGCCCTTATATCTAAAAACATCACTAGATCTGGGGCCTTTTATCAGTCTGAACTTTCTTTAGCAGCATTAAAATACCTGATATATTTTTAGTAATGACCAACATGGTTCTCTCAATTCTTGGATTTTAAGATTTAAAAAATAAAGATTATTATTTTTTATTAGGAAAGTAATTCACTTCCACCAACACCCCCTTTTAAGTTCTCTGCAACATATCTTATCAACTGTTGGGCTAGATAGTACATCAAATTTTTTTTAATAAATGTGCATAATTCATCACAGTCTGTTATATTTCCTTTGGTTTATAGCATCATTTGTTATTTATATTTTCAATGGAATTAAAAGTATCTATCTTAACTATAACCTGAACTTGTAAAAGTGAATAGGAGTTAACTAGAGGGGGAAGTAAGTGGAAAAAGCTTGGTAAGCAGAGGAAATAGCATTTGCACATTTCCTAAGCCTAGAAAGAACATATGGAGAAAGTTTTGACATACAGATAAAGTTGTGAAACCATCACACAGTCACATGTGAAATAAATTTATCTGTCACCCATACACAGGATGGGGCAAAAATTGACTCAGTTATGAGTATGCAAAACACAGAGCTTATTCTTTTTAAAAAATATATCTTAAAATATTTTTTTGAGTTTTTATTATCCCTACTGTATTGGTGGAGTTATTTTTATATTTATTCCTAAATATTTTATTGTATTTATTATTTACATAAATAGGGTTTTCATCCATTGTCTTCTAATTGGTTTTATTTCTGTAGACTAATCCTATCTATTTTAGTATATTAATTTCACAACCTGCTAATTTGCTAAATTACTTATGATTTGAGCTGGGTTTATCATTGATTCTCTCATATTATTTTCATAGAATATCATGTCTTATGAAAATAAAGAGTTTTTATTCCATTTTAATATTTTTATTTGTTTGTTTTTTTCTAGCCTAGTTGGCTAACATGACCAGAACAATGTTGATGAGGAGTGAAGATAATTGGCATCAATGTAATCTTCTGACTCTAATGCAATATTTCTCAAGGATTTTTCTGCAAAGTACAACACTGGCTTTACAATGCACAGACACACATACATCCACATACAGCATATATATGTACTTTATTCAGTTAAAGTATCCATATGTTTTTGCTTTTCTTGAGCTTCATATTAATATTAATTGTATATAAATATATAAATAAATAAAGATCAATATATCTATTGAATAATGTTTGTAGATGCTTCAGGTGCATTTGAAAAGAAGGTATATTTCCTATTATCAATATACTAGAGGCCTGGTGCATGAAATTCATGCACAGGGGAGGGGGGGTCCCTGCAACAATGCCAGAGTCCCATGCCCCAGCCGACCTCTGGCCAGAGGCCCACCCTCCCTCGCTCCATAGGCTGAGGAGTTTGGGATGCTGGGGCTCATGGCCGGGGTGACGCTTCCCCAGTGTCCCACACGCCCTGACCAGCCTCTGGCCAGAGGCCTGCCTGCCCATCCTCACTCCCTCTGTGTACCAGGGCGCACGGAATGCTGGGGCTCATTGCCAGCATCCAGCACCCTGGCCACCATCTTTGTGACGGAATGCTGGTTAACTTTCACATTACCCTTTTATTAGATAAGATACTGGTCAATATACTGGTCAGTATCTATCATACTGAAAATACTACTAAGATTATTTGTAACATAACTTATTTTTGTCCAAATTTTCTGTCTTGTATTGAGAGTGGCCTGTTAAAATCACCATTTTTTTCTAGTTCAAAATACTTTTATTATCCCAAATAAAACCCAATAAGCAGTACTCTTCATTCTCCCTTCCTTCCTGTCACTAGTAATCTGTTTTCTGTAACTGTGGATTTACCTATTCAAAATATCTTATGGAAACAGAATCATACTATAGAGCATGGGACAAAAGTAGGTCCACAATTGTGAGTATGTGAAACAGAGTTTTTTCTTGTATTATTATTTCTTTATTATTTTATTTATTTTCCATATGAACAACTATAAACCTACTTTTACCCGACCTTGTATTTAACGTTTTGGTATATTTCACCAAAACATAATGTTTTTGAGGTTCATTCATATACTAGCATCTATCAGTACTTCATTTCTTTTTATGACTGAACTAGAGGCCCAGTGCACAAAATTCGTTGCACAGGGAGTGGAGTTTCCCTCATCCCAGCCTGCACCCTCTCCAATCCGGGACCCCTCAGGGGATGTCCAACTGCCGGTTTAGGCCTTATCCCCAGGATCGGGCCTAAACCAGCAGTCAGACATCCCTCTCACAATCCAGGACTGCAAGCTCCTAACTGCTAACCTGTGTGCTGGCCTGGTTGCCCCTAACTGCCCCCTCTGCTGGCCTGGTCACACCTTACTGCCCCCCTCTGACCTAGTTGCCACCAACTGCCCTTGTCTGCTGACCTGGTCGCCCCTAACTGCCCCCCGCCCCTGTGGGCCTGGTCACCCTTAACTGCCCCCCCTGCTGGCCTAGTCACCCCCAACTTCCCCTCCTGCCTGCCTGGTCGCCCCCAACTGCCCTCCCTGCTGGCCTGGTTGCTCCCAACTGCCCTCCCGCTGGCCTGGTAAGCCCCAACTACCCCCCTGCCAGCCTGGTCACCCCTCACTGCCCCCATCTGCTGGCATGATCACCCCTAACTTTCCCCCTGCTGCCCTGGACGTCCCCAACTGCCCCCTCTGCTGGCCTGGTGCCCCTCACTGCCTCCCTCTGGCCTGGTTACCCATAAATGCCCCCCTCTGCTGTCCTGGTCGCCCCTCACTGCTCCCTCCCCGCGCTGGCCTGGTTATCGCCAACTCCTCCTCCTGTAGCCTGGTCACCTCTCACTGCCCCCCCTGCTGGCCTGGTTGCCCCATGCAGACTGCTGTTTGGTCATTTGGTCACCACTCACTGCCCCCCAGGCCTGCCTGGTCACTCCATGCAGCCTGCTGTTCAGTCATTTGTTCATCCCTCACTAACCCCCCTACCAGTTTTGTCACCCCACGCAGCCTGTTTGGTCATTACTGTGTGGGCATCCTGACCAATTTGCATATTACCCTTTTATTAGTATAGATAATATTCAATTGTGTAGATATGCCACACTTTATCCATCCATTTATAGACATTCAGTATGCTTCCACCTTTTGTCAACTGTGAGTTGTGCTCCTGTTCAGTGCACAAGTGAACAACATCCTATATAATAAAAGGCTTATATGCAAATCAATGAACGACCAGTCTCTATGATGCACACTGACCACCAGGGGGCAGACGCTTAATGCAGGAGCTGCCCCCCCCCCCCCCCTGTGGTCAGTGTGCTCCCATAGGGGGAGTGTTGCTCAGCCAGAAGCCAGGCTCAAAGCTGGCAAGAGCAGCAGCGGTGGCAGGAGCCTCTCCTGCCTCCGTGGATGCACTAAGGATGTCTGAGGGCTCCGGACTGCGAGAGGGTACAGGCCAGGCTAAGGGACACCCACCCCCCCAAGTGCATGAATTTCATGCACAAGCCTCTAGTTTGTGTTTAAGTATTTGAGTACCTGTTTTCAATTCTTTTGGATATTTATTAATGTGTTACTACTATCTGCTTCTTCATGCAACTCCTTTCATTTTTTATTGCACAAATAGCCACTGTTATTTACTGGATAGATTCCTAACATTTTAATCTTCATGGTAGTAATCGATTTTAACATTATCAAGTGTCTTTCTTCACTCTGTTTAATTCTCTGTAGGTACACTTGTTTGCCTAGTATCGGGATTGAAACCTATACTTACTTATTGTTTCTGTTTGCCTTAGAAATCATTGTTCATCACTTTACTTTTAGCATTCTATTACTTTCCTGAGTTTGATCATATTCTACATATTCATGTCATATAATATCCCAGAGTGTTGACAACAGCTAATTAATTATAAGAAAAATTATAAATTCAATTATAAAAATAAAAATTATATAGTTGTTTAGTTAGATCATTGAATAAAAATAATGACTCATTATTTCAACTTTGGTTTCTCTCTAAAAGGTCTTTTGTACTATGTCAGGAATCTATCTTGATTTTTATTCTTATAATATAAATCCTTGAGAAATTATAAGTAGGTTCTATAATGATTGTTTCAAGGTATAAGAAATTGGTAAGTTATTAGTTCAAATATAACTATCCAGTTACTATCTTATTAAAGACTTGATTCAAAGTATTCAGTTTACCTAAATAGTATATTTTCTTAGGTAAAAAAAAAAAAATAGGAAACCAGAACTAAATACATACCTATTCATCTCCATATTGCAACTAAAGTAGACTGGAATTTTGAGAAGCACAATATTTCTTATTTTCTGCCCAAGTTTTTATTCATTAGAAATGAAGTAACAACTGCATTGGTATCCAATCCACTTTTCTTGGCAAGAACAGCAGCCAGAACCTATGAGAAAAAAATAAAGCATGATGGATAGCATTGAAAATTCAATATTATCACTGCTATGTACTCATTCAAAAATAATTAGCTATTTATTCATTTTTCTATAGCCCAAGTGCCCAGCAGTAGATGAGTGGATAAAAAAGCTGTGGTGCTGCTACACAATGGAATACAACTCAGCCATAAAAGAAAGGAAAGAAAATCTTACCTTTTGTGATAGCCTGAATGGACCTGGAGTGTATTAAGCAACGTGCAATAAGCCAGTCAGAGAAAGACAAATTCCATATGATCTCACTCATATTTGGAATCTAATGAATAAAATAAACTAATAAAATAAAAACGGACTTATATTAGGTCAGAGGGGAGTGGTATGGAAGTTGGGTGCAAAAGTTGAAAGGGGAAGGCAAAAACCAACTCACCGACAGACATAGTACGGTGATTACCAGAGGGAAATGGGGGTGGGGCCAGGCAGGAGAGGGTAAAGGGGGAATTAATGGTGATGGAAAAGACATGACTTAGAATGGTAAAATACAATACAATATACAAATGATGTGTTATAACTGCCTCCCCTGCCAGCCTGGTCACCCACAACTACCCTTTCCTGCAGTTGTGGTGGCCATCTTTGACCACATGGGGGTGGCCAACTTGTGTGAAGATGTGAGGGTTAATTTGCATATTACCTCTTTATTATATAGGATTATTATATAGTATTGATTAAAATTCAACATGTTATATTTTTCTGAAAATGAAGGATCAAATTAAAGTACACTACTTGCATTTAAAAAATAATATAAACTTTCATGATGATCATTTAAATAAAAATTCTTTATTTCGGGACAGAAATTTCTGAGTTCCATATCAGCTCCATCATGGTTTGGAATTTTTCATAATAGCAGTGATCATCTATAGATACTGATAAATGGTTCAACTTTCAAACTAAAGTAAGTTGTTTTTTAAATACTGCATAAAAATATAAAAAGGAAACATTTAAAAGAGTATTATTAATACATTGTTTTAGTTGAATTATAAACACGACGAATGAATTTCAAAGTTAATGAAATGTTGATATAAATACTAAAGAATGACTACCCAGTTTTCCTAATGACCAACTTTCACTAATATTATGTAAAGAGTATCATTACCCATTTTCAAAATGTTTTCCTATTACAATTACATGAAAAACGCTATTTATTGTTTCATGGATTGTCTCTATACACTATAACAACAAAGTTATGCATTTTTCTTTGTTACAGAATAGCAGACTTATCACTTGATAAAGGTTACTGTGCTCTGCTAACCCTCTATGGCCTCACATCATGAAATTGTAGATCTCCAAAAATACATAGTTGCAAGTATAAGCTTTAGAGTTAAAACACCTGAGTTTGGGTTCTTTCAGGTAACTTTATTTTTCATGAAATGCAAATAGTATTATTTGCATAACGCTTTTTTTGCATAACTCTTCAAATGAATTGTATTATTTATTCTAATATTGAAAAATTCCTTAACAATTATTAGAGAATAATATACACATTCAAATGTACAGATATCATTACTTTTAGTTTCTGACTTTTTTTTGTTCAACATTATATTTATGGCATTCAACCTTTCTAAAAGATCACATTGTGAGGCAAACCCACAGAAGCACAAATTGGTTGCCAAGAGTTGAAGAAAGGTGGGAATAAGAAATGACTGCAAGTTGGCACACTGTTTGGGGGGCTGAACATTTTCTAAATTTTGATCATGGTGACAGTTGCAAACTCTGGGAATATGCTAAAAATCACTGAAATATACTCTCTGAATGGATGGATTTTCTGCTTTGTAAATTACACCTTAATAAAACAGTTAAAAAACACTTGGGATTATATTTGGGACTGCATTTAAACTTTAATTTATTAAGATTAGTCATTTTACAATATTGACTCTTCCGACTAATATCATGGTTTATCCTTCTATGTATTAAGTTTCATTTAATTTCTCTACTATATTTTTAATTTTTCAATATTGAAGTCTTAGAGAAATATGGGTATTTTATAGTCACAATTTTGTAAATGACATTTTTATTTTTTAAAATGTTTAGTAATTTTTGCGGCTTCAAACAGAAAAACTTGAGCTTTGGGACAGCATGGATGGACCTGGAAAATATTATGCTAAGTGAAATAAACCAATCTGAGAAATACAAATATCACATGATCTCACTTATTTATGGAATATAATGAACAAAATGAATTGACCAACAAAATAAGACCCTAAGCATGGAGGCATGGAACAGACTGACATACCTCGATGTGGGGTTGGGGAGGGATGAGAAGAGATAAACCAAAGAACTTACATACTTATATGCATAGCTCATGGACATGAGCAATAGGGTACTGAAAGCCTGAGGAGGGGGTAGGTAACAAGGAGGAGGAAGATAAGGGGTGGGGGATGGGAGATACCGAAATACTATCAACGATAAAAATATTTTTTAAAAGAGAAATACAGTTGAGGTTTATATGTTGATGTTGTATCCATTGACTTCACTGATTTTTTTCAATTTTATTAAATTTAGTGGGGTAACATTCATTAGCAAAATTACATAGGTTTCAAGAGTACTGTTCTAGCAACCTGGATGGAATTGGAGAACATTATGTTAAGTGAAATAAGCCAGTCAATGAAAGAAAAATACCACATGATCTCACTCATTTATGGATAATAAAGAACATTATAAACTTGAACAAAAAGATAGATACAGAGACAGTAAAGCATCAAACAGACTGTCAAATTACAGGGGGAAGGTTAGGGAGAGGTGGGGGAGATAAGAGATCAATCAAAGGACTTGTATGCATGCATATAAGCATAACCAATGGATGCAAAACTCTGGGGGGTGAGGGCATATATGGGAGTGGGGTGGGGGGGCAATGGTAAGATATGTACACATATAATACCTTAATTAAAAAATTGAAAAAAAAAAGAGTACTGTTCTATGATACCTCATCTGTATATTGCATTGTGTGCCCACCACCCGAAATCAAATCTCCTTTCATCCCCATACACCTGGCCCTCTCTACTCTTCACTATCCCCCACCCTCCTTTTGTTCTGGTAACCACCATTCTGTTGACTGTGTCTATGAGCTTTTGTTTTTTTGTTTGTCTTGTTTGTATATTTGTTGCTTTCAGTTTTATATGCCACATATGGGTGAAATCATATGGTTCTTGAATTTTTCTGTTTGATTTATTTCACTTAACATGATACTTTCCAGATCCATGCATGTTGTGATAAAATATATAGATGGTGTATTATAGAATTGTACACTTCAAATCTATATACTTTCATCAGCCAATGCCACCCCTATAAATTCAATAAAAATATTTAAAAATTAGATGTAAAAAATAAAGGTTGTGCTCAGCAAAGGTAATCATCTACAAAATGCAAAGGAAACCTACCAAATTAGAGAAAATATTTGCTGATCATATATGATAAGGAGTTAATATCCAAAACATACAAGGGACTCATACAACTCAATAGCATAAAAAAACAACAATTCTATTAAAAATGGGGAAATGACTCAAATAGATATTTTACCAAAGATACAGAAATGAAAAAATGTTCGTGCAAAGGGCTCAACATCACTAATCATCAGGGAAATACAAGTCAAAACCATAATAAGATGTCACATCACAATAATACAAGAGATAACAAATGCTTGTGAGGATGTGGGGAAAGGGGGAACCCTTGAGCACTGTTAGTGGGAATGTAAACTAGTACAGCCATTATGGAAACCAGTATGGAGATTCCTCAAAAACATAAAAATAGAGCTATCACTTCATATAGCTATCCCAATTCTGAGTATATATACAAATTAAATGAAGATACTTTCATGTTCATTACAGTATTATTCACAATAGCTAACATATAAAGACAGCATAAGGGTCTATCAACAAATGAATGGATAAAGAAGATGTAGTATATTTAAATATATGCAATGGATTATTATTCAGCCATGAGGAGAAAGAACTCTTGTCATTTTTTATCTTATTCTTTAAGTGCAACTTATAATAGCCCTGTGAGCAAAGCATTACTCATTACCTGTTGTATTCTCAGAAGTATAAAAATGTGTGGTAAAAATATAGGGTTTTAAACCTGTAATTTAATGACACAGGAGTACAGAAAAGGCAACACAAATAATTTTCCCTAAGTGATAATATACTTATTCAAGGAACTGAATAGAATTTCTATGAGAAAACAATGCCTATAGATATATTGAATAACAAATATGTGGCAATAGAGATGGCATCACAGATCCTGAGAAAAGAATGGTCATCCAATAAAGGTGATGGAAAAAGTCATTACTCTGTGGAAAAATATTGACTATCAAAGATTTAATAATGAAAAAATGTCCTCACATTTTTAATAGAAAATATACTAAAATGTCTCAAGATCTTTAGTTAAGGATACATTTTTCAAATTTCACAATAACCACATTATAAATAAAAATAAAGCAAGAAAATAAGTAATACAACAAAACCACCAGGATGCTAAGAAAAATCTGAAGTCATCTTATTTTTACATCATGAATGTCATTTACTTCAGAGGAATTTTGAAAAGATTTATATTTATACTAGAGGCCTGATGCACGAAGATTCATGCAAGAATGGGCCTTCCTTCCCCTGGCTGCCACTGCCTTTGCCCTGGCCGGAGCTGCCTTTTTGCTCCGCCTGGAGCCACCTTTCTGCCTTCCCACACTGCCCAGAAGCCTGGAGTGGCTGGGGTGGTGCGGAACGCCTGTGTTGTCGCCATGATGACAACACAAGTGTCCTGCCCTGTCCCCGGTTGCTCAGCGCCTGTGTGTGCAAATTGCCCCACCATAATTGTTGGGTTAATTTGCATACTCACTCCTAATTGGCTGGTGGGCTTCACAAAGGTACGTTCAATTAGCATGCTGCTCTTTTATTAGTATAGATGACTTATTTATAAATTCTAAGATAATACTATAGGGGAAAATTTTTTCTTCTGTTCCATTATATGATATAGATTGATATTAAACAAACAAAAATGAAGTCGTCTACCATGGGCTAAGTTAATGTAATGAAAACATTTCTTTGTCAAAGAAATTACATCTTAATAGAATTGCTTATTTTTAAAATTATGGAAAGTTTCAACTAAGATGGGGTCAAGAAATTTCTCCACTCCTAGCTCAGGAAATTATGTCCAATAATATTAGTTGCCAAGATGCTGACCTGTTCTACTTCCTGTTCCATCAAAGCATACATTCAAGATTTATGGGATCTCTGTCATGTGTTCATCCCGTTGCAATGTTCTAGTTGACACTGTACATGCCCCACCCAGTACATTATACCTAGCTGAATGTTCTGAATAAATATGTTAGGTTGTGAATAAATAGATTCTAAATACATATTTGTTAAAGTATGTTTGCAGATTATTTGCTGTTATATTGCTCAACTTGTCACTTCTGATTCAGTATGCCCATGCATATCCAGACTCAGCTCTATTTCTTCCAGTTCATTTTATTTACTTCATTGCTCATATGAATTTTAGAATTTGTCTTTTTGGCATGTTCTTACTAAATTAAATACATTTAAAGAAAAGTCAAACTACAACAGTTTAAGTTCTCAAAACCATACATCTTATGCTTTTATTTCTTGCCAACTATCCAGTAAACACTTCTGACCACGAAGTTTTAGTGTCACAACTTGACGTGATCATCCTGCCCGAAGGACTGTTTCTCATGACAAAGTTACACTGTGGTCTCATTACCTCCTCCCTTGATGGTAGCAACACAGGAAGGACTTAATATATTCTAGCCATGTAAGTTAGATTGTATCATGTTTGCAAGAATGCCAGTTGATTAGACCTCGGTGGTATTCTTACTTAAGAAAAGTAATTTCTAAATAGTTTATTGAGGTGGGGGGGTATTTCAAATGATTGGAACCAGGCCTTTGGAAAATATTATAATTTTCTTTCCCTTGTAGTTTCAAGAGGTCAGATAAATATGCACATATGAGACCCATACATGTATTTTGGTAGTCAAATTATAGTTTCTACATACATTCGTTTTTGTTGGCTTTATTGCATTTATGAGAAAGTATGTTTTCTGAAATCTATGTCATGTACTTTTGTAATTTCATGTATCACTATAGCATCCCTAATGTTTAGCAAATCTTCAATAGATGTTTCATCATGACAGAGTGAGTATATGCTCACCATTGAGAAGGAAATTAGAATTTCTTTGTACATAGTATTTCTTTATATGAGTAAGATTCATTTTTAATTAAATATATTTCTTCCAGAATCCATAAAACTGGATGTCAACTAGACTTATTGTGGTGATAATTTCTCAATATATACAATTACACACACACACACACACACACACACACACACACATACACACACATACACACAAACACACAGACAACCTTGATCAGTGAAGAAACAACCGGTTTCTTGTGAAAAATGTAGACATGTCCTGCCTGGGGCGTGGGTGGGAGTGGGCTAGAAGGGGTCAATGAGGGGAAAAAGTGATATAATAATACTTTCAACAATAAGATTTAAAAATAAATCACTTGGGCTTCAGGATTTTCTAAAAGACTGCTAATATCTTGAAGTTAGTAATTATGTTGCCATTTACAACATTGCTCACAGTGGCCAATACATGAAAGCAATGAAAATGTCTTTTGATGGATGATTGGATAAAGAACTATGTATAAAAGAACACTACTCAGCCATAAAAAAGATTAAATACTGCCCTTTGGGATAACATAGATGGACACTGAGAACATTATACTAAGTGAAATAAGTCAGTCAGAAAAAGCTAATAGCCATATGATTTAACTCGTATGTAGGATATAAAACTGAAACTCATAGATATAGACAACAGGAACCGGATTTAATTAAAGATAAAGGGGGCCAAGTTTATGGTGATAAAAGATTATTTGACTTGGGGTGGTGGGCACACAATGCCACACACAGATCATGTATCATAGAAATGTCCATGTGAAACCTATATAATTTTATTAACCAATGTCACCTTAATAAATTGAATTAAAAATAAAATAGTAAAAAAAAAAAAAAAAGAACACTCCCCCCAAAAAACAGTAATATTTAAATAGACCAGCGATTTTCAACCAGTGTGTCTCAGCATCCACATTGGCATGCTGTAAGAATTTTTTAAACATGCAATATCTATTTACTCAGGGGCACTGACCTCTTTTCCTTTAGATTGTCAAAAAAATGATAACAGCCAACACAATAGCCTTCCAGTTTGAATGAATCAAAATTATATCTATTTTTGTCAGATTGGCAAAAATATATATATTCTGGTGTGTTGTGAAATTTTAGTAATCCTATCTAATAAAATAGTACTATGCAAATTGACCATCCCACCAAGACACAAGATGGCCGCCCCCATGTAGTGTAAGATGGCTGCCCCTTGTGGACACAAGCTGGCAGCCACAAGATGGCCACCACAATATGGCCACCATAAGATGGCCGCCACAAGATGGCCTGCAGGGGAGGGCAGTTGTGGGAAGTTAGGGTTGCCCAGGCCAGCAGAGGAGGGCAGTTGGGGGAAACCAGTTCAGCAGGCAAAGGCAGTTGGGGGGGACCAGGCCTGCAGGGTAGGGCAGTTGGTGGGATCAGGCCAGCAGGGAGGGCAGTTATGGGTGACAGGGTCAGTAGAGGAGAGCAGTTGGGGGAGACCAGGTCAGCAGGGGAGGGAACTTGGGGGGGGACAAGGTCAGCAGGGGAGGGCAGTTGGGGGGTACCAGGACTTCAGGGGAGGGCAGTTAGGGGGGACCAGGCCAGCAGGGGAGGGCAGTTGGGGGTGACCAGGCCTGCAGGGGAGGGCAGTTGGTGGGGATCAGGCCAGCAGGGAGGGCAGTTATGGGTGACCGGGTCAGTAGAGGAGGGCAGTTGGGGGAGACCAGGTCAGCAGGGGAGGGGAGTTGGGGGGAACAAGGTCAGCAGGGGAGGGCAGTTGGGGGGGGGGGACAAGGTCAGCAGGGGAGGGCAGTTGGGGGGTACCAGGACTTCAGGGGAGGGCAGTTAGGGGGGACCAGGCCAGCAGGGGAGGGCAGTTGGGGGTGACCAGGCCTGCAGGGGAGGGCAGTTGGTGGGGATCAGGCCAGCAGGGAGGGCAGTTATGGGTGACTGGGTCAGTAGAGGAGGGCAGTTGGGGGAGACCAGGTCAGCAGGGGAGGGGAGTTGGGGGGGACCAGGCCTGCAGGGGAGCACAGTTGGGGTGGACCCAGGCCTGCAGGGGAGGCTAGTTGGGGGGTACCAGGCCTGTAGTGGAGGGCAGTTTTGGGCAATCAGGCCAGCAGGGAGGGCAGTTAGGTGTGACTGGGCCAGCAGAGGAGGGCAGTTGAGGAAGACTAGGTCAGCAGGAGAAGGCAGTAGGGGGGACCAGGCCAGCAGGGGAGGGCAGTTGGGAGAGCCAGGCCTGCAGGGGAGAGCAGTTTGGGGGGACCAGGCCTGCAGGGAAGGGCATTTGAGGGTCCAGGCCAGCAGGGGAGGGAAGTTGGGGGCGACCAGGCCTACAGGGGAGGGCAGTTGGGAGCCAACAGTCCTGGATTGTGAGAGGGATGTCTGACCGCCTGTTTAGTCCTAAGGGGTCACAGATTGGAGAGGATGCAGGCTGGGCTGAGGGACACCACCCCCCGCCCATGCATGAATTTCATGCAACGGGCCTCTAGTTAGTCTATATGTGCTGTGAGATGAAAAAGGTTGAAAATCACTGATATAGATCCTAGCATGTATGCTAAAGATTGTTTTTATCATAAAAAGGTGTTGAATTATAGTAAACTAGACACCCAGTGCACGAAATTTGTGCACTTGGCGGGGGTGGTCCCTGAGCCCGGCCTGCACCTTCTCCATCCAGGATGCTTGGGTGATGTCTGACTTGAGGACATGCCTCTCACAATCCGGGACCACTAGCTCCTAAGT
Source organism: Cnephaeus nilssonii (assembly GCF_951640355.1). NCBI lineage: Eukaryota > Metazoa > Chordata > Mammalia > Chiroptera > Vespertilionidae > Cnephaeus > Cnephaeus nilssonii. The sequence goes on along the minus strand of NC_137077.1, from coordinate 22,536,816 downwards.
GCTCACCTGCCTGCTTGCCTGATCACCTCTAACTGCCTCTGCCTGCCTTCCTGATAGCCCCTAACCACCTCTGCCTGCTGGCTTGACCACCCCTAACTGCCCTCCCCTGCCAGCCTGGTTGCCCCTAACTACTTCTGCCTTGGCCCCCACCACCATGGCTTTGTCCAGAAGGACATCTGGATGGATGTCCGGAAGATGTCTGGTCTAATTAGTATATTACCCTTTTATTAGTATAGATTATACAATAAAAGCTTTAAGGTAGAATTGCATTAGTAGAAATGAAGAGACATTTCATTAAAAAAAGTATATTGGTTTTATATGATTCAAATCCACTTGTTTATGACACAAATCAAGTCTTTAAGAATAGGATTGCTTGCCCTAGCCAGTTTGGCTCAGTGGCTAGAGCTTCAGCCAGAGGAGTGAAGGGTCCTAGGTTCAATTCTGTTCAAGGGCACATGCCTGGGTTGCAGGTTCGATCCACAGTAGGATGCGTGCAGGAGGCAGCTGATCAATGTTTCTCTCTCATCATTGATGTTTCTATCTCTCTCCCTCTCCCTTCCTCTCTGAAATTAATAAAAATATATTTAAAAAATAAAAGAATAGGATTGTTTTGCTATCAAAGCCAAGTAAGGTGTGTCATTCATTGTCCCTGATGAAGTCTGAGCAGCTCAGTAGCTAAGCGACTTCGTTGGGTTCTTATCAAATGAAATCCATGGAGAAGCAACTACGCCCACCATGTGTTTAGGCTATAAAGACCAAAAGTTGGGGAGGACATAGTGCTTCTGGGACTGGAGACAGTGAGGGTCAGCGGCTGGGAGTCAGGGAAGATGTGTGAATGCCCAGTGCCTGGAAGCACTGGAGGGTCTGGGATATGCAAATCTGCTGGGGGTGGGGTCAGGCCCTGTGCTCCAAGAGGTCTGGTCCAGAGGGAGGGCCAAGGTATGGTTCCTGGGATCCCCTTCCTGAGAGGCTCCTCCTCCTCCCCTGAACCCCCTAACCTGTCCATTTGGATGAAGGGGGTGGGAAGCAGGTACACAATGCCTGGGCAGGATCCCTCATGGGGTAAGGGAGAGGTGCTTATATTGGTTTATTTGATTCTTCTTACACATTGAAGGGGGTAGAAGGGAAGTTGTCTACCAAGCATGGTTTCCTTCTGTTTGCTCACCTGATCTGCCCCGTGTGATGCCTTTCCCTTCCTTCCCCACTGCCCTGAGCTAACTCACATAAGATGACCCAGGATGAAACTGGGGCCCCCATTGTATTGCCTGGAGATTGTACTCCACAAGAACCTGCCTGATCCAGGGAGGGTTGGAGTCATTCACTGTGGGTAAAACTTAATTTAAACAAAGCCACAGCTTAGATAGGCGCTGGCTGAGCCATTTGCAGAGGGTTTATCATCCCTTCTGGCTGTTTCCTTGGAAACCACAAACTCAAGATAGCAGTGGAATGGTGTGTCTCCTTATCTGAAACCCTGATTCTCCTGGCCAGTGATTTAGATGCCCCAGGCAAGTGACTTAGATGTACCTTTCTTACTGATATGATGGCACACAGCCACGTTTTAGGTAGGCTAGGATTTGGGCTCCTTCCTGGGGCTAGCACAAGGGGTGGGGATGCAGCCTGCTGATCCAGTTGTTACATGATGGCATAACAGACAATTTGCATATTCCTCTATAATTAGTATATTCCATCTTGGTATATGCAAGTTCTTTCCATTTTTAATCTACTCTTTATAGATAGTTACATTTAATATTTTTTCTTTCAATGATGAAATACACTCAATTTGCTCATCTATATTAGTTTTATATACACTGATTTGGTTTGGCATAGTTTTGGGATGTTGCAATAATTTTCATAAATGAGATTTACTTTCCTTTTTTTTTCTGAACATGTTCCCGTCCTGAGTATCAAGGTAATTCAAATTTTAGTGAAAGAAATATCAACTATTCATTTTCCCCCTACTGATTGGAAGAGTTTGTGTAAGTTATAATGATCTCTTTCTTGAAAATTCATTATTTCTCTCCTGTCGATACTATTTGCCTTTTGTGTTATCCATAAGCAACATTTAACCTTTTGCACTCGGATGTCGAGTGTGACTCGACACGGTTAGCATTAGAATAAAGGAATCGAGAAAAAAGCAAGCGAGTGCAAAGGGTTAAAAAAAAAATATTTTATTGATTTTTTTACAGAGAGGAATGAGAGACGGATAGAGAGTTAGAAACATCGATGAGAGAGAAACATCGATCAGCTGCCTCCTGCACAACTCCTACTGGGGATGTGCTTGCAACCAAGGTACATGCCCTTGACGGGAATCAAACCTGGGACCCTTCAGATCGCAGGCCGACGCTTTATCCACTGAGCCAAACCAGTTAGGGCCATAAGCAACATTTTTATGTAACCTACTGATTGCATAACAATTATTCTAGCTTTATCAAACATTGCAGAATCAACTTGTGCCTGTGTTAATTTTATCTCACACATATTGTAAAAGTAAATATGATCTATTTATTCTATTAGCTGAAGTTGGTTGCCTAAAATTATCTCATTGATTAAATAAAGTATGGATTCACTGATTTAAATTTTGTTTCCATGAGTACATGTTTAGTGAGAGTTAATATGAGTGACTGCTTTTTTAGCTTTTACCCTCGGTTTTCTTCTTCAAAGTGTATTATTATTATCATCATTTATTATTATAACATTCAAAAAAAGCTCCAATTATTTTGTAAATAAAACTTTTATTTCAGAACTAGAGGCACAGTACATAAAATTTGTGCACAGAGGGGTGGGGTCCCTCACCCCTCCTGCACCCTCTCCAATCCAGGACCCCTCAGGGCATATCAATTGCCGGCAGTCAGACATCCCTCTCGCAATCCAGGACCTCTGGCTCCTAAACACTCTCCTGCCTGCCTGCCTGATCACCCCTAACTGCCTCTGCTTGCTGGCCTGATAACCCCCTAACTGGTCCCCTGCCAGCCTGGATGCCCCCTAACTGCCCCCCTGCCAGCCTGGTCGCCCCCTAACTGCCCCCTGCTGGCCTGGTTCCCCCCTAACTACCCCCTTGCTGGTCTTGTCACCCTCTAACTACCCCCTGCCAGCCTGGTCGCCCCCTAACTGTCTGGAAGGAAGTTGGACACTCCGAAGATGTCCAGTTGACCTGGTCTAATTAGCATATTACCCTTTTATTAGTATAGATAGCTTTAAATTTACAAAATATTATAAAAGAGGTACAGAAAGTTCTCATATATCCTATATACTCAGTCTCCCTTATTTATTAAGTTATATTAGTATGGTACATTTGTCACAGTGAACTATTGATATTGATGCACTATTATTAAATAAATAATGTATTTTATTCAGATTTTCTTAGTTTTTACCTAATGTTATTTTTCTGTCCATTATCTCATCCATTACATTTAGTCATTATATCTCTTTAGTCTCCTTTATTTGTGACAGTTTCCTTATCATTTTATAAGATAGCACAAATTATGAGTAACTAAAATTCAGAACATTCAGACATTAATTATGTTCTTATTCTGCATGAGATTTGGTGGTATGGCTTTGAATAATAATGAGGAGTAATATGGTAAGTGATGTTCACAATAAAAAATAAGAATGGGACCAGAGATTGATCTATCTGAGACACCCACCTATATCAAAAATGAAATAATAGTAGCCATAATAGACCATATGGCTAAGCATATGATGATTTATCATAGAATTTCTATTTTGTATACATTTTATATTATTTTGACAGACAACTGTTTAGTTTTTATTTCACAATCATAAACTTAACTCTGCAATCCAGCTAGACTGGGAATGGGTAAGGAAATTATGGAACCAAATAAACTGGCAAGAGCACAAAGATTATAGAACATACAAAGCAAATTGGTGTGAAGGGGTTCTCTCCTGAGCTACAGAAGAAATGGTCTGGTGGTAAAGATAAAACACAAGTCAAATTTATTAGAGTTGTCCACAGTCAGCAATGGTGATCTTCTTGCTGGTCTTGCCATTATTGGACCCAAAGCACTCCATGGTTGTCACAATATCCATGTCCTCTTTCACCTGGCTGAAGACCACATGCTTGCCATCCAACCATTCAGTCTTGGCAGTGAAGATGAGAAACTGGGAGCCTTTTGTGTTAGATCCAGCATTTGCCATGGACAAGATGCCAGGACCTGTTTCAGTACGAAGTTCTCATCCTCAAATTTCTCTCCATAGATGGACTTGTCACCTGTGCCATTATGGAATGTGAAGTCACCACCCAGGCTGACAGGAGAGGGCAGTTGGGGCAACCAGGCCTACAGCGTAGGGCAGTTGGGGGTGAAGAGGCCAGTAGGGGAGGGGTTTTGGGGGGGTGACCAGGCCTGCAGGGAAGGGCTGTTGGAGTGATAGGGCTGGCAGGGGAGGGCAGTTGGGGGTGATCGAGCCAGCAGGGGAGCAGTTAGGCATCAATCAGGTTAGGGGGTGATCAGGCTGGCAGGCAGATGCGGTCTGGGGCAATCTGGCAGGCAGGCAGGTGAGTGGTTGGGAGCCAGCAGTCCCGGATTGTGAAAGGGAGGTCCTGTGGGATCGGGCCTAAAATGGCAGTCAGACATCCCCCAAGGGGTCCCAGATTGGAGAGGGTACAGGCTGGGCTGAGGGACACCCCCATCCAGTGCACAAATTTTGTGCACCAGGCCTGTAGTATACCAATAAAACACAATGCAAGCAGTTATTTATGAAAATTTGACAACTTCATAAGACATGATTAGAATAATCACTAGGACATTTTCTTAAGTAAAAATAATCATAAAATATTTTGTATAGTTTCTTGAATATATGTTTTTAAAAGAGGGTTTAGGGACCTGTCCATTTTTCTCACAATTGGGGAAAATGCATTCTGTCTTCTGGCAGTATTTCAACTTAAACAGCACACATACAATACCTGCAAATTTTGTGCTTTCTTTTTTAATATAGAGGGATTTGGGATTGGTGTCTCAGAAATTTTAAAAAATGGAAATTTAACTATGAGTTCTTCTGGGGAACTTTTAAAGAGAAATAGGAGAAAATAGTAGATTTTATAGTCTTATTTTTAATAATTTACAAAGTACTCTTTTATCTGTCCTGAGAAAATATATGAGGAAAAAACACTAATATCACTCCCACATAGAAAACACTCTAAGGTCTATATTAAACATAAAAATACCAGAACCCTTTATGCTTTCTCTCTTTTTTCTTATCAGCATCTGCATTTTTCCTTGCCCGGTGCATTGCTGTAGCTCTGGGAATCTGTTTCATTGTAATGGTAATGATATGGAGTGCCGTCATCATAAATTGTAAGTGATAACAGAAACATAGATAGCATTGCTGATCAAACGATTGTAATACATTACTTTGATTAATATTTAGCAGGACAGAAACATAAACTAGCAACATTTAATGTGCCTTTATATTTTAGCTATTAATCTAGAAACTTGTCAATTATTTTTATTTTTGTATGAACTATGTCACAATACATAACTTTCTAATAATTATGATTATTTTAATAGCATTATTCAACCAAGCAGTGCCAATTTCCTTGAATGGTAAGAGAAAGTTTTCTAATATTTTGAATCACAAATTGCATGTATCTGTGTATACTGGGGTTTAGGCATGTATCCAATGCTGCTAACAGGAAAGTTTATAGGACAGATAATGTATTATCGAAATCTACACTTGAAACCTACATAATCTTATTAACCAATCTCATCCTGATACCTGTAATAAAAACAAAGTGTACAAGAAAATGAATTCTTGTCCACAATTCACTATAGCGTTTTAAATTTTATTTTTAAATGAAGGAGTAATTGTAAAAAGTGGAAAACATAGTTTTGGCATATCTATCTGTAAATATGTAGAGGTATGTCATTGAGTATGACCACAATGGCCTAATATTTGGAATTTTAGAGTTAGAATAAAAAAGGTATTTACCCTGCCTCGAAAAAAAAAATCTGATACAATGTTCAGACATGTGCAGAATTAATAACATATTCTCCCTTTCTAGAAAGTTACTGTGGCTCATGTCCTAAAAACTGGCTATGTTATAAAAACAACTGCTACCATTTTTTTAATGAGAGCAAGGACTGGTTTCAGAGCCAAGCTTCCTGCATGTCTCAAAATTCCAATCTCCTGAAGATATACAGCAAAGAGGACCAGGTGAAGTATTGTTTTAATTCATCTGCCTATATTGAGTCCTACCATATGTGGCAACTCTCTGGAATATGAACCTGACATATAATAGAGACACCAGGCTCTGATACACCAACCCAAAATTCTTCTGTATTCAAAATAAGAAAGCACAAAAATTGTAGGTATCATATAATATATGTGTTGTTGAAGTTGGAATTCTAAAAGAGGACAGAATGCACTTTCCTCAACTGAGGAGAAAATGATTAAATGATTAAACTTGTATATACTAACATTCTGAGAACTGGCTTTATTTGTGATTTCAAACAGGATTTCTTTAAATTGATGAAGTCCTATCATTGGATGAGACTAAAAAAAAATCCAACAAATGAAACCTGGCAGTGGGAAGATGGCTCCATTCTCTCTCCAGATCAGTAAGTCTGTACCTATAGGTCTCTAGTTGTGGATTTGCATCTAAGCTATTCCTATGATCACTGAACTATCACATTTTCCTTCACACAATGCCAGGACATCCCCATATGCTAACAGAGTCAGTCCAAAACTCTTAGGGCCTAGATTTAGTACTTTGGGAAGCAGCCAGTACCCATAAAAATGAGTAAAATTAATTGTTCGCTATGTGCTAAATACTGTGCAAGGTACTTGCTATGAACATATGTGTGCAAGACTTTGTATGAACATAGGCTCTCCTTTTTTTTTCATAAATACCTAGGAGAGAAATAGATGGATCTTATAATAAATATATATTTAACTATTTAAGAGACTGCCAGACTATTATCCAAAAGGCTTTTGAATTTTGCAATCCCACTAAGCAGTGTGAGACTTAGGATTTGCTCAATATCTTGGTCAATACTTGTTATGATCAGTTTCTTAAATTTTATCCATTCTAATGTGTATAGTGGTATCTCATTGTGGTTTTAATTTGCATTTTCTTAATGACTAATGATATTGAGCATTTTTCCTGTGTTTATTTAACATTCATCTTTCAATATTTTTATTTAATTGACTAGAGGCCCAGTGCACAAAATTCATGCACGGTGTGTGTGTGTGTGTGTGGGGGGGGTGTCACTCAGCCCAGCCTGCATCCTCTCCAATCTGGGACCCCTCGGGAGATGTCCAACTGCCGGTTTAGGCCTGATCCCTGTCACAATACCGGCAGTCGGACATCCCTCTCAAAATTCGGGACTGCTGGCTCCCAACCACTTGCCTGCCTGCCTGCCTGATTGCCCCTGACCACTTCTGCCTGCCAGCCTGATCACCCCCTAACCACTCCCCTTCCAGCCTGATAGGTGCCTAACTGCTCCCCCGTCAGCCCGATCACCCCCAACTGCTCCCCTGCCAGCCTGTTTGCCCCCAACTGCCCTCCCCTGTTGGCCCAGTCACTCCTAACTGCCCTTCCCTGCTAGCCCAGTCACCCCTAACTGCCCTCTCCTGCCGGCCTGGTTGCCCCTAACTTCCCTCCCCTGATGGCCTGATCACCCACAACTGCCCTCCCCTGACATCCATCTTGTGATGGCCATCTTGTGACCACATGGGCACAGCTATCTTGTGTGAGCACTTGATGGTCGATTTGCTTATTACCTCTTTATTATATAGGATTTCCACTCTGATCTTTATTATCTTCTCACTCAGAGTTAACTTTTCATTCTCTAGTTTCTTATCACAAAAACTAATATATGGATATGAAACTTTTCCTCTTTTCTAACCAAAGCATTCATGCTATTAATATTTGTGATGATTTGGCAGCATTCCACATTTATGAGGTATTTATTTTAATTTTCATTCATTCCAAAATAGTTTCTAAATTCCCTTTTACATTATTCTTTGATGCATGAAATTTTCAGGTGTTAGTTTATAACATTTAGAATTTCCCAGAGATATTTCTGTTATCAATTTCTAATTCCATTTTGATCAACAAACATATTTTGTGACTTGAATCTACTTGCACTTATTGATATTGGTGTTTATGGATTAGACTATGGTCTATCTTTTTTTAAGGTTGACTCTATTACAGATGCCCCTCATTTTGCTTCCCTTTTCCTCCCTCCACACTGCCCCCAACCAACGTAGGCCTTCATCACATTATTTTCCATGTCCATGGGTTATGCCTATCTATACTAATAAACGTGTAACATGCTAATTAGACTGGACAGCTGAATGACCTTCTGGATGTCCTCTGGACTAAGCTGACATGGCAGGGGCTGAAGCAGAGGCGGTTATGAGCAATCAGGCAGGCAGAGGAGCAGTTAGGGACATCAGGTAGGCAGAGGCAGGCAGTGAGGGGTGATCAGGCAGGCAGACAGCCCAGCCATTAGGAGCCAGCAGTCACAGATTGCGAGAGGGTGCAGGCCGGGCTGAGGGACTCCCTCCCACCCCCGTGCATGAATTTTGTGCACCAGGCCTCTAGTATGTATATATATACTGTATATATATACTTTGGTTGATCTCTTCCCAATGTTCTAACTTTCCTGACCTCTGAGATCTTTCAGTCTGCTCCATTTATCCATGCATCTGGTCCTATTTCTGAAATTTTGTATGTGTCCCTGTATAACTTAGAATTGATCTATATGGATGAGATGTCACTTTTGACAAAAAAGAGTTTGTTCTCTGGGAATACTAATAAGATTTTGTATCATCTTATCTCACTTTATCCACTCTGCAAGTATAAAAGTTCAGTTTGTAAATAAAACAACTAGCATACTAAACTTCTGTTTATGAATGTAACAAATACTGATTGAGTGCTACTCCATTTCCATAAACTATGCAGAGATAACTACAGAGTTGAATAGACCATAACTTCTTTAAAAGCTTCACACTTTAGTTAGAAATATAGTTATGAATGAATAAGTAAAGCCCATGTAATCTGTATTCTGGCACAAATGTGATGACAATGGCATAGGAAAACAAACACAGAAATTAAAGAAACACATGAAAAGAATTAGATTAGAAAGAATGAGCTTCTAATGTGCAAAGATTGAGACCAACTAAGAGCTGTTACCAAATATATCTTAATTTTTCTATCTTATAGTGGCTAGTTGTTTCTGTGTAGACAGAAATAATGATCTCTTCCTTTATAATATGTATATATATTATCAGGCCATGGTCCTTTATTGATGTTAATTTCATATGGAAGTAGAATCATCATTCTTTCTGCAGCCTTATCTTTCCTACCTGTTCCTGGCAGAAAACAAATCACTATTTATTACATGAATTATATAACTACAAAATACTCAAATCCTTGAGTAAAATAGATATACATGTATAATTATGCCTAACCACACACACACACACACACACACACACACACACACACGCACAAACACACACCCTTATGTATGTGTGCATATACTGATATACTAAAAATGTTATAATTTTAAAATTAAAAAAATTAAAAAATTTTAAAAGTAAAATTGCATATATATGAAGAATATTGTACATTTTTCACAAAACATGATATGGAATCCTGAAATTATTTCTAACCAAATATTTCTTTATAAACATTTTAAAGCTTGTATTTTACACTAGAGGCCTGGTGCACAAATTTGTGCACCAGTGGGGACCCCTGTCCTGTCCTGTAGGATAGGGCTAAATCTGGCTCTCCAACATCCCCCGAGGGCTCCTGGATTGTGAGAGGGTACAGGCCAGGCTGAGGGACCCCACCAGTGCATGATCAGGGCTGGGAGGGACACGGGAGTTTGGACAGCTAGGAAGGGACTGCGGGAGAGCTCCAGGGTGTGTCTGGCCTGTCTCACTCTGTCCCGATTGGCTGGATCCCAGCAGCAAGCTAACCTACTAGTTAGAGCATCTGCCCTCTTGTGGTCAGTGCACATCATAGTGAGCGGTTGAGTGGCCTTAGCATATCAATAGCATATTATGCTTTGATTGGTTGAACGGCTGACCTGACAATCAGACACTTAGCATATTAGACTTCTATTATATAGGATGGGTACACATATAAAGAGATTCCAGACTTTCTACATTTACTAATTTCCAATGGATAAAAGTGGTAGCACCTAATTTATAATAGAATACAATTTTTACTTTTATTACCTGAGTTGGGCTATATTTCACTTATCTATAAATTAAAAAGTCCAGGCATGGTCATTAAATCTGCTATAATGATAGTATTTCAGTACCTATATTTAAGTAAATAGTATTTAATTTTTATATTTCTGCATTAATGTAATCATACATGTAATTTGTTTTTCTCTCTAATCTAGAGTAACAATGGTTGACATGGCAAACGGGTCCTGTGCAGTTTATGGCTCCAGTTTTAAAGGTTACACAGAAAACTGTCTAACTCCATACACATACATCTGCATGCAGCCGATTGTGTGAAGAGTTTGTTATTTATAAAATATAAAGGATTTCAAAATAAAAAACGCCATTCTCTGACTTTCTTCATGAATAAAACTTCCAGAAGAAAATGCCACCAATATTTATTAACTGTTTTTTTATCTGACATGCCACAAACCATATACTTGCAGCAAATAAAAACGAACAATTAAATAACGTATCTTCTGTAACAATGTTTCATTTAATTTTGAAATTATTGAGTGATGAACAAATTCATTTTTAAGTTTAATAAACTGCTGATAATACTTATGTTAGAACTAGGTATTAATCCATGATTTTATTAAATATTCACAAATATTAAACTAATAAGGCTTTTAGAACTTTCAAACACAGTACATTTGAAAATTAAATATACTTAAAGCTGGATGAAGGCTATATGTGGGTTTATTAAATTTGTTATTTTTGAAATAGTCCTTAAAGTTAAAAATAATCCTGGAAAATTTTCAATGTTTCCTCTTCTTTCTCTTTTTGTTAATTAAATTTATTGGGGTGACATAGAGTAATACAATTATATAGATTTCAAGCATACAATTCTATGATACATCATTGACATATTGTATTATGTGCCCACCACCTGAAGTCAAATCTTCTTCCATCACACATTTGACTCCCTTTACCCTTTACTACCCTCCACCCCCTTCCTTCTGGTAACCACCATACTGTTGTCTACATCTATGTGATTTTGTTTGTTTTTCAGGTTTGTTCATTTGTTGTTTTCAGTTTTATATCCCGCATATGACTGATTCAATCTCCATATGTTGTCCTTCTTACATATACAATAACCAAGGTCTTTGCAATTACCATCCAATAACTGACCATTTTTCATATATATGCAATGATTAGAGGCAATGTCAGGTTTTGTTAACCGGAGTCTAGAAGAGAAAAGAATTTCTATTTTTACTAAAATTTATTTCATAGATCAATTCTATTCTTAAAGGTTACTATGCATTTAATTTCATAGATCAATTCTATTCTTAAAGATTACTATGCAATAATTGAAATATAACGGAACATACATTTCTTTGGCAGATTTATTAATATGTAAATAATATTTATTCCATTCAACTCTTAAGGAAGGAAAATGACAGAGTAAGGAACTCCAGAACATTGGTTCATTAATGCATAAAGCTGACTATAACTGACTCAGATTTTTTAGAGATCTGGAATCTAATAAAAAGTGACAACAAGCAAGTGCTTTTTTAATGAAGAAAAAAGCTTCTATCTTTTGGTAAGAGAGCATTTGTTTCATTCAAGTAAAGTAATCCAGGTCAGTATTGCTCAGTTGGTTAGAGTGTTGTCCCTTACATCAAAACTTTGAAGGTTTCACTCTTGGTCAGGGCCTATACCAGGTTGCGCCAGAGGCAGCTGATCAATCTCTCTCTCTCTCTCTCTCTCTCTCTCTCTCTCTCTCTCTCTCTCTCTCTCTCTGCCTTGGTGAGGATTTAAAAAACAAGTAAATGAAAGAGAGATGCTAAAATTGTATTTAGTCCTGATTATTATGCCCATGTGCTTGATAAAATAGAATGAATGGAGTACCTCCTAAACATTAGCATTTTAATAAGAAAATTGGTGCTACAAGACCAGCTTTCAAATTTTGTGTCAGGACTCCTTTAAACTATTATAAATTATTCCAGAGACCCAAAGACATTTTGTTATTTGAGATATATCTATCCAAATTTGCCATATTAAAAATTAATTCTGTTATAGTAAAAAGATTCACTCATTTATATATAACAATACTAAATACATATAAATTTATATATAACAATACTAAATACATTCACTCATTTATATATAACAATACTAAATACATTTATATATAACAATACTAAATACATATTCACTCATTTATATATAACAATACTAAATACTAAATACATTTTTTGTTAATATAAAAATAATTATATTCCCTCCCAAAATAGTGCCAACATTGTCATGTTTTTGTTTTATATTTTGCAAATCTTTGTCTAGCATAATTGAGAAGTGAATTTTTATATTTGCTTCAGTGTTTAATCTCCTTTGATATATTATGTTATAATGTTTCAGAAATACTTCCATTCACTCATGAAAAAATGAAACTGAAAATCACATTTCAATATTATATTGAACATAGTTTTTCCTTCATAGTCCTCTCATAAGTGTCTTTGTCCATTATGTAGTAAATTATTATGGTTCAGAGAAATAAAAATTAAGTCTATACCTAGAAAATCAGCTGGTTCCTACTCGAGTATAAATCATTAGCCACCATACTAACTATCATTGTTATTCATTTCTAATAGTCAAATATTTTAAGAGTTCTATGTGAGTTGTAGTAATCAGTATCAGGTTTAATAGAAAACTTCACATCATGGAATTTAACATCTAATTATATGCACACTAGATAATTAATTAATATTGCTATTCTGGGACTGGTGTTTCAAAATAGCTGGAAGAGCACAGTTGGTGTGGCTTGGTGGTTGAGGTCAAGGTTCAATTCTCTTTCAGGGCACATACCAGGATTGCTGGCTCAATCCCCAGTGTGGGGCAAGAAGGAGGCAGCCAATCAAGGAGTCTCTCTCATCATTGATGTTTCTCTCTCTCTCCCTCTCCCTTCCTCTCTAAAAACAATCCTATCTAATAAAAGTGTAATATGCAAATTGACCATCACTCCAACACACAAGATGGCTGCTCCCATATAGTCAACGATGGCTGCCCCCATGTGGACACAAGATGGCCAGCAGGGGAGGGCAGTTGGGAGGGACCAGGTCTGCAATGGAGGGCAGTTGTGGGCGATCAGGCCAGCAGGGGAGGGCAGTTGGAGGGGACCCAGGCCTGCAGGGAAGAGCAGTTAGGGGCAAACAGGCTGGCAGAGGAGGGAAGTTGGGGGTGACTGGGCCTGCAGGGGAGGGCAGTTAGGGCCAAACAGGCTGGCAGGGGAGCAGTTAGGCATCAATAAGGCTGGCAGAAGAGTGGTTAGGGGGTGATCAGGCTGGCAGGCAGAAGCGATTAGGGGCAATCAGGAAGGCAGGCAGGTGAGCAGTTGGAAGCCAGCAGTCCTGGATTGTGAGAAGGATGTCTGATTGCCCATTTGGCCCGATCGGTGGGATTGGGCCTAAACGGGTAGTTGGACATCCCTCAAAAGGTCCCAGATTGGAGAGGGTGCAGGCTGGGCTGAGGGACACACTACCCCGTGCACGAATTTCATTCACCGGGCCTCTAGTGCTATATAATAAAAAGGTAATATGGAAATTGACCCTCACATCCTGGCACAAGATGGCCACCCCCATGTGGTCACAAGATGGCCATTCCTATGTGGTGACAAGATGGCCACCACAATGTGGTCAAATGCCCATGTCATCAAAGATGGCCACCACAAGATGGCTGGCTAGGGAGGGCAGATGGGGGTGAACAGGTCAGCAGGAGAGGACAGTTGGGGGTGATAAGGCTGGCAAGGGAGGGCAGTTGGGGGCAACCAAGATGCAGGGGAGGGCAGTTGGTGGAGACCAGGCCTGCAGGCGAGGGCAGTTAGGGGAAACCAGGGTAGCAGGGGAGGGCAGTTGTGGGGGGACCAGGCCTGCAGGGGAGGGCTGTTAGGGATAACCAGGTTGGTAGGGGAGTGGTTAGAGGTGATCAGGCTGGCAGGCAGAAGTGGTTAGGGACAATTAGGCAGGCAGGCAGGCGAGTGGTTGGGAGCCAGCAGTCTGGGATTGTGAGAGGGATGTCCAACTGCCAGTTTAGGCCGGTTGCTAATTTTTATAGCAATTAAGTAAGCCATTGCTACAAAGAGGAAGTACTGGGTATAACTAGAGGATTTAATAGGAATTCCTTTAGGACCAGGTGATCAAAATAAATTTTTTAATACATGAATCAGGCCTAAACCAGCAGTTAGACATCCCCCGAGGTGTTCCTGATTGTAGAGGGTGCAGACTGGGCTGAGGAACATCCTCCCCCCAGTCCCCACAAACAGTGCACAAATTTTATGCACCAGGCCTCTAGTAAAAATATATTTAAAAATAAACTAATGGGAAGATACTTACTTGTCCAAGGTAAAAGATGAGCCATCTAGCCAAGCCCATTTCAGTTCACTGCTGTTGTAATATAAACTGATCCAAAACTTTTCTGCCCCAATATGACATTGCTTCATTGAAAAATTTTTAACAAAATCCTGGAAAGAATGAGAACAGGAAATAAATAAATCTGATACTTTGGTTGGTTGTCTATATATACATATAGAAATTAAAACTTTTATTTACTTTATTAAACATTTTTATTTTTTATTTGGTATTGTAATGCTATAATACAAAATGCACTTGGGATTTTTTGGCAACTTACTAATAACCAATAATTTATTCATTCATCAAACAACTATTATGGAGCCCTGGTAATACTGTGAACATTGTGCTGCATATTGAGAATTGAAAGGCAGTAAGTAAACTTGTTACCTGTGCATTTAAGAAAGATGCAAACCAATTAAGTAAGCCATTGCTACAGAAAGGAAAGTACTGGATAAAACGAGAGGATTTAACAGGAACTCCTTTAGGACCAGGTGATCAAAATAAATTTTTTAATACTATAGATATTTTAGGATAAACCATAAAGGTAAATAGGCACTTATTAGGGTGCGGTCACAAAGGATTGAGAAGAGGACAGTAAAATTGTGAGAAGTTAGAATTAAACTTTAATAAGTATATAACTGAAGTATGTTTAAAAAGTGGGTGAGGAAGTGGAAGTGATAAAAAGTTATTGGTAACTAAGTAGGCTGTGGAGATAAGCAAGAGTTCAGATGGAAATAAAGCTTGCACTAAGATATGGCTTAGGGGCTTTGAACTAGGTCCTGAGGAAGAATATCAGGAAAGGGAACAGCATAATCTGCTGTGTATCATGTGCATTTCCCTGTGCTGAAACAGGGATATCAGAGCAGACAAAGCCTAAAGCCCAAGAAATACCTCCTGGAGAAAATTATTAAAATGTAAAAAATATATACTTGTTTTTACCATTTCTTTTTCAGTATTTAGTTTAAGAAAACTTGAAGACTGAGTAGTACAATGAAATTCACAATTTCTCCAAGAACTTGGTTGTGTAAAAACAGAGTAGCAGTTTTCCCCATGTTGGTGCCAGTTGTCCTCACAAGGGTGACATTTACAACCTAAAGAAAAATTACAGTCAGTCTAAATGCCTCCTGTTTAAGCTGTGAAAAATAAGTGAGAATCATTACATAAATTATATGATCAATTATATTCACCCATTTAAAACTGCTGCTCTGTTAACTAATGTGCATAATGCTAAGACATGACTTATGCCACTATAATTTAATAGGACAATTATTACTATGTAAGCATTATTGACAACTTCAATTTTAAGTGGATTTTTAGCAAATATGTTTCTGGGTATCTAACACTGCATGTTAAGTGTGTAATATATTTAATTGCTTAATTATTATATATGCATATAAGTAAACACAGAGATATTTTTATTTCATAACTCTTAGGAAAGCTGACCTTGTTCTTAATTACCTTGAACTTTTGTCGGTAGTGGGGGAATCCCTGAATTTCCTGAAATCAATTTCTTCTGGTCTGTTTCCTGACTGGAAGTGAGATTTCCTGAACATGGCTCTGTTTCTGAAGACCAAATCACAAGTATCAGTGTGATTTGTCCCATGTGCCTGAAGATAAATGTGCTATTGCACAAGCACTTTATTTGTTAGGTGACTACAAACAGTAAAAGTACATTAGCAATGATATCTAAAAGGCACCATATAATTGGAGGGGATACACAGACAAATCTAATAACAATAATACAAGCCTGATGGAAAAATTAACATAATATCGGTAAGATCACAGATTATAGAGAAATTGACTCTGATAAGGACAACCTGTGGGAGATTTTTCAGAAAAAGTAGTCCTGGTGTAAGTTTAAGTAAGAGAAGGAGGTTAACAGGCAGCAAAAGAAAGAGGAGTTCCTATTTCATGTGGATGGAATCATATGAATGAAAAGACAAAGACAGGAAAGTTCAAGGTAAAGACATAGTAATTTGATGTGGTTCTTAAAATCACCTCTAGTACAGAGACAAGAACAACAAAAAACGAAATGGTGCTGAGGATAGTACCTTAGAAAATAAAAGACCTTAAGGAGATTCCTTTCCATGAGCAGTGAGCAAGCTGACTTCTTTTCTATCATAGAGACTTACTCTTTGTAGTTAAGATCCCAACAGACACAAGGAGCACCAAGCAGATGAACCCCAGAACCGCAGACATTATCTTCCATGAAGTCTGCGGGGCAGAGTAGCCTATTAGAAAGAGATCAGTAAAATGGTTCAACATTGGCTTCTATATGCTTATTCACAGTTCTTTAATTTTTTTCAGTTATACTTTAGAATCAGTATTATTTTGTATTAATTTCAGGTGTACGGCATAGTGGTTATATAATCATATACTTTACAAAGTGCCACCCCCCCCTAATAATTCCAGTACCTACCTAGCACCATACATAGTTATTACAATATTATTGACTATATTTCCTATGCTGTACTTTACATCCCCAAACTATTTTGTAACTACCCATCCCTTCACCTTTTTCACCCAGTTCCCTAACACCCTCCTCTCTGGCCACCATCAGCCTCTTCTCTGTATCTATGAATCTGTTTCTGTTTTGCTTTTGAGTGTTTCATATTCAAACTCCAAAGACATGTCTATAGGCCTTATCTGGCTGCCAATTCATGTTGTAAAACTATTCTTCAGTTAATGGTCTTGATAGTAATTTTAATATAAATGCAAGAATGAAAATATTCTCGTTTTAAAATAAAAATTTTAAAAGTTATATGCAATACTTTTATTCCACTAGAAAATTTGAGAACAGGCTAAAAAAAATAAAATAAAAAGACAATCACTTCCCTTGTGGGTTTGGTTCTGTGGATAGAGGGTCGGCCTGTGGACTGAAGGGTCCTGGGTTCAATCCCGGTTAAGGGCACGTACCTCGGTTGCAGGCTCCTGGCTCTGGTTGAGAGCATGTGGGAAGCAACCAATCGATGTGTCTCTCACATAGGAGTTTCTCTCTGTCTCTCCCTCTTCCTTCAACTTTTTCTAAAAATAAATGGAAAAAAAATCCTCTGGTGATGAAAAAAAAAAAAAAAAGAAAGAAAGAAAGAAAGAAAAGAAAAGAAATCCAACCACTAAGTGTTCATACAAAAGCACTCCACCATCATTTTTCTTGATTGTGTCTATTTTACCTAGTTAAAGCCATTTTTACTGCTTTAACAGGCCATGACATTTCTAATAAATGTTTTTAAGTTAACTGCATAATATTCACTCTCATGTATATACCATCAGTTTTTACTATTCTTCTCTATTCGGACATTGAGGTAATTTCTATAGGTACAATGTAGTCCCTATTACAATGGAATATTTTACAGAAGTAGAACAAGCAATCCTAGAATTGTATGAAGCCACAAAAGACCCCAAATAGGCAAAGCAATCTTTTTTAAAATATGTTTTCATTGATTTTAGAAAGAGAGGCTGAGAGAGAGAGAGAGTGAGAGAGAGAGAGAGAGAGAGAGAGAGAGAAACATACATTGATGTGAGAGAGAAACATCAATCACCTTACCAGGGATCAAAACCACAACCTGGGTATGTGCTCTGAGCTCTGACTGAGAATCAAATTGGCCACCTTTCAGTGCATGGAACAAAGCTCAACCAATTGAGCCACAACATTCAGGGCTAGGCAAAGCAATCTTGAGAAAAGACAGAAAGTTGGAGGCATCATGCTTCCTGATTTCAAACTATAATACAAAGGTGTAGTATTCAAAACAGTGTGGCACTAACATAAAAAAGATACATAGATCAGTGGAACAGAATAGAGATCCCCCAAATAAACCCATCTATACTAGAATATTGTCATTTAATATATGATGAAGAAACCAAAGTCTTTTCAATAAATGGTGCTAGGAAAACTGGACAACCGCATGTGAAATAATGAAACTGAAGCACTTTCTTATACCATATACAAAAATTAACTCAAATGGATTGGTCTTGAACATAAGACCTGATACCTAAACACTCCAGAAGAAATCATATGTGGTAAGCACCTTGGTGATGATGTTTTGGATTTGACACTAAAAACAAAGGCTAAATAAGTAAAGTATGACTCTATCAAAGTAAAAAAGCTTCTACACAGCAAAGGAAACCATCAACAAATTGAAATGGAAACCAACTATTGTGGGAGGAAATATTTGCAAATTATATATCAGATAAAATACATAAAGAATTCATTCAACTCAAGAGCAAAACAAATATGATTAAAAATTGGGCTGAAAATAGACATATGAAAAAATGCTCAATGTCACTTATCATCAAAGAGATGTAAATTAAAACAACAATGAGATATTACTTCCCACCTGTCAGAATGGGTATCATCAATAAATCAACAAGCAGCAAGTGCTGGGAGAATGTAGAGAAAAGGGAACCTTCGTGCATTGTTGATGGGAATGCAGATTGGTGCAGCCGCTGTAGAAAACAGTATGGAATTTCCTCAAAAAATTAAAAATGAAACTGGCTTATGACCTGCAATTCCACTTCTGGGAATATATTCCAAGAAACACAAAACACTAGGTCAAAAGAATATATGCACCCCTATGTTTATTGCATTATTATTTATAGTAGCCAAGATCTGTAAACAGCCCAAGTGCCCATCAGCAGAGTGGATGTAAAAGCTGTGGTACATTAACAATGGAATATTCTTTGGCCATAAAAAAGGCAAATCTTACCTGTTATGACACATGGGTGGTCCTGGAGAGTATTATGCTAAGTGAAATAAGCCAGTCAGAAAAAGACAAATACCATATGATCTCACTTGTATGTGGAATCTAATGAGCAAAATCAACCTAAGAATAAAATAGAAACAGAGCCCTACGGGGTTTGGCTCAGTGGATTGAGCATCAACCTGCTGACTGAAGTGTCCCAGGTTTGATTCTGGTCAAGGGCATGTACCTAGGTTGCAGGCTTGATCGCTGGGCCTGGTTAGGGCACAAGTGGGAGGCAACCAATCGATTTGTCTCTCTCACATTGATGTTTCTCTCTGTCTCTTCCTCCCACTCTCTCTAAAAATCAATGGGGAAAAATAATATTGGGTGAGAATTAACAACAACAAAAAAACACAAACAAAATAGAAACAGAGACATGGATATATGGAAGAGACAGCTATCAGAGGGGAGGGGAGTTGAAAGAAAGTGAAGGGATTAAGCATAATACATACACATATATATGTAAGACACAAAGTCACAGACAGTGTGATGACAGCCAAAGGGAAAGGGGGTGAGGGTAGGTGGAAGTGGGAAAAGGGGGGGCGGGGAATGAGGACTGAAAGAGACTTTGCCTAGGGCAATGGGCTCATGAGGCAGTGTGCAGATGATGCTTTGTTGAGCTGTACACTTGAAACCTGTATGCTTTCGTGAACCAATATCACCCCAACAAATTCAATAAAAATAAGAATGGAATAGAAAATATATCCCATAAACCATTTAAAAAATCAGGTAGAGGATCTGAATAGACATTTTCCCAATGAAAGCATGCAGATGGCCAGGAGGTACCTGAAAAGGTTCTCAGTCATCATGGAAATGCCAATCAAAACCACAATGAGATATTACCTTATACCGGTTAGAACGGCTACTATAAAAAATAACAAATATTGGCGAGGATGTAGAGAAAAGACAACCTTTGAGCACTGTTGGTGGGAATATAAATTGGTGCAGCTACTGTGCAAAACAGTAAGGAGATTCCTCAAAAGATTACAAATAGAACTACTATATGATCCAGCAATTCCAATTCTGCATATTTATCTTAAGAAAACAAAAACATTAGGTCAAAAAGATATCTGCACTTCCATTTTCACTACAGCATTTATTTACAATAGCTAAGATATGGAAACAAGTGTGCATCAACAAATGAATGGATAATGAAAGTGTGATATTTATATATATATATATAAATATGTATATGTGTGTGAATTTCTTCTTTGTTATGACTGAATAATATGTATATATTATTCAGTCATAACAAAGAAGAAATTCTTGCCATTTGTGATAACATGAATGGACCTTAAGGGCATTATGCTGTCAGGCAGAGAAACACAAATACCATGTGCTCTCACTTCTGTGTGTTGCATAAAAATAATAAAAAACCTGAGCTTGCAAAGTGGGGGATGAAGAAAGTGGGTAAAATGGATGAAGGCAATGAATGTGTCCAAACTCCAGTTATAAGTCATGAGGATGTAATGTACAGCATGGTGACTAAAGTTATTACTCTATTGCAGGGGTCCTCAAACTTTTTAAACAGGGGGCCAGTTCACTGTCCCTCAGACTGTTGGAGGGCCGGACTACAGTTTAAAAAAACACACCTATGAACAAATTCCTATGCACACTGCACATATCTTATTTTGAAGTAAAAAAACAAAACTGCAAAAACACTTGCATGTGGCCCGCGGGCTGTAGTTTGAGGACGCCTGCTCTATTGCATAGTTGAAAGGTGCTGAGGGAGTAAATCTTAAAAGTTCTCATCACATACCCCCCCAAATTTTGTAACTACAGTGATAGATGGTAACTAGAGTTATTGTGATGATCATTTTGCAATATATACAAATATCAAATCACTATTTTGTACACACAAAACTAATTATATGTCCATTATCTATATTAATGAAAGCCTATGTGTTGTCACGCCCTTATGCCATCTTGCCCCCACGCCAAAATGAGCAATCACCAGGAGGCTGCGTGCGCAGTGGGTGCACGCAGGTGGGCAGGGTTGCATGCGCACATGGGTGGACGGGGGCTTGATGCTGAGTGCACAGCTTAGAGGAGGTCCCACCACTCCACGTGGCAAGTCCTGGGGGTCCTACTGCTCTGCGCAGTGCAGCACAGGACCCCTGTGGCTCCGTGCAGTGAGGAAGAGGGACCCCCAGCTCCAGTCTACCTCTTTGGGGCAATCCATCCAGGAGCCCAGGATGGGTGGGCGGGGCCTACCTCTTTGAGGTCATGGATCGTGGGACTCCTGCACTGTGAGAGGGCACAGGCCAGGCTGGGGGAACTCCCCCCACCCCGAGTGTACAAATTTCATGCACTGGGCCTCTGGTATCTCAATAGAAAAGTAAAATCAACAACAAAAAATTGTACTTCTTATTAATTGCAACCATCAACTCCATCACAGAACAAGTAGCAAGCAGGAATGTGAGACCATAGTTATCCTCAACCAATTATACTTAAGACCTTGGTGGGTTTTCAATCTCATATATTTTGAGAAAAAGCATACTCCAGTTGTAGTTTTTTTTCAAATGTATTTTTATTGATTTCAGAGAAGAAGGGAGAGGGAGAGAGAGTTAGAAACACTAATGATGAGAGAGAATCAGTGATTGGCTGCCTCTTGCACCTACTGGGAATTGAGCCTGCAACCTTGCATCTGCCCTTGACCAGAATCAAACCAGGCCAATGCTCTATCCATGAGCTAAACCAGCTAGGGCCATACTCCAGTTTTTACATGTGGTATTTAAGGCTTATAAAACATGAAAGCAGTATATAGAGATTAAAAGCTTAAATAATTCATTTTTAATTAATTTATCTGTACTAAGTATAAAATTTTCCAGACATTTACTTATTTGCACCAGTGAAAATCTAAAGAATAAGATATCCAAGAGGATGTTTGCATAAAAAGATTAAGTATTCATCATTGTACTATTTATATAAGTTAAAATATGGAAACAAACAACATTCAATTGATACTACTGCTCCTAATGCATGTCATACATGGCTAATAAATAATGAAAATAAAATTGTAGTGATAAAATAGAAACACACTAATGGCAAAATGTTGAGTGAAAAATATATTTTATGCTCAGCCAGGGTGGCTCAGTGGTTGAGCATCAACTTATGAACCAGGAGGTCATGGGTTCAATTGCCAGTCATGGTACATGCCCAGGTTACAGGCTTTATGCCCAGTGTGGAGCATTCAGGAGGCAGCTGATCAGTGATTCTCTCTCATCATTGATGCTTCTATCTCTCTGCCTTTTTCTTCCTCTGTGAAATCAATAAAAATATTTTAAGTATATTTTTATGTATTTGATAATGGCAGGTATAATTTTTATTTATTTTTCAATTACAATTGACATTCAGTATTATTTTGTGTTATTTTCAGCTGTACAGTATGTTGTTAGACAATCACATACTTTACAAAGTAGTCCCACTGATATTTCAAGTACCTAACACCATACCTACTAATTACAATACTAGAGGCCTGGTGCATGAAATCTGTGCACGGGGGTGTGTGTCCCTCAGCCCAGCCTGCATCCTCTCCAATCTGGGACCCCTCGAGGGATGTCCGACTGCCCGTTTAGGCCCGATCTGGATCGGGCCTAAACGGGCAGTCGGACATCCCCCTCACAATCCAGGACTGCTGGCTCCCAACTGCTCGCCTGCCTGCCTTCCTGATTGCCCCTAACGACTTCTGCCTGCCAGCCTGATCACCTCCTAACCACTCCCCTGCCAACCTGTTTGCCCCTAATGGCCCTCCCCTAAAGGCCTGGTCACCCCTAACTCCCCTCCCCTGCAGGCCTGGGTCCCCCCCAACTGCCCTTCTTTACAGGCCCATTCTCCCCAACTTCCCTCCTCTGCTGGCCTGGTCACCCCTAACTGCCCTCCCCTGCTGGCCTGATCACCCACAACTGCCCTCCCTTGCAGACCTGGTCCCTCTCAACTGCCCTCCCCTGCTGACCATCTTGTGGCAGCCATCTTGTGTCCACATGGGGGCAGCCATCTTGTGTGTTGGAGTGATGGTCAATTTGCATATTACTCGTTTATTAGATAGGATTATTGACTATATTCCTTATGATGTACTTTGCATCTCTGTGACTATTTTGTAACTACTAATTTGTACTTCTCAATCCCTTCTCCTTTGTCATCCAGTCCCCTAGCCCCCCTCACCTCTGTCAACCATCAGTATGTTTTTTGTATCTATGAGTCTATTTCTATTTTGTTTGTTCATTTATTTTGTTTTTTAGATTCCACATGTAAGTGAAATGATATGGTATTTGTCTTTCTCGGTGGTTAAAATTAAGTAACCACAAATTCATAGAAGGTATGAATCAATGATTAATTTTTTTTATTTCTTAAATATTTAGTATTGTGAATGTTTATCTTGACAAGATTAGATATGGTAAATTAAATAACATCGTGCAAAATGTTTTTGCTCACTTGAAATGAATTTATTTAATCTAGAGCTAAGGTCATGTTGGACAGTGTATCATATATTGGCCATAATCCATAGTCAAAGATTGAGGAGGTTATAGTTTCATTTGTGTATAAATTTTTGCATTTGTCATGTTCAATTTCAGACATATATCAGACATTGTTTTTAAGTATCAAGTAAAACAATAAAATAAAAGTGAGAAAGCTACAGACCTCGATGTTCAGAACATATAATCCCTTTGGTTTCAGAGTAGTCAGGTGCCCTCCTCTGCAGCTGGGATGAAGAATGAACTCGCACCTCAGAATAAGTCACGGCTTCTCCCATTTCTGAAAAACATAAACATATGGAAGGTAACATGAAAGCTTTTTTATGACTTCCTTGGCTATAGAAATGCCATACCTAACATACATGGTTCATAAAGATGTTATCTAGATTATAGTTAAACATACTAAATTGGAGTTTCTTTCAATTTAGAGAATATTTTTAAGAACAGATGATCATTAAAGTTCAAAAAAGATTTAGAACAAATTAAGGCATAGCATTTTTTATTACATTCAACTTAAATATTTTCCTTAAATTATAAATTACCAACTTACAAATTGATGACATATGTTGAATTAATTCTTATCATTACATAATAAATAAAATATTTTTTAAATCCAGGCTATAGAAAATCTCCCAATTTCACTTATGGACCTTCATACTTCTGGTTAAACTCTTCTCTCTTTTTAGTATAGATTTGTTTGCCTGTATTCCTCCATTATCATCAGGTAATTATTTAAAATATGACTTAACTTCTACCTCTGTCAAGAAAACTTCCGATCTTTCAGTAAGAATTTATCACGTCTTCCCACGAGCTCTCATTTATAACATTTTTCTTTAAACCCATCACCTTTTTGTTTTGTTTTATGCTGCTATATCCTCACTAGGACACACTATGATTGCAGAAGTCACGTCTTAATAATTTTGTTATTAATACCATTAGTTGTTAGGTTCATTTATGCACTTTATAATTCCAACAACTTGACTTTGATGTCAAACTGAGTATTTTATTCATCAAACACATTCTACCTCAAGAAGAATCTTAAAATTTTTAAAGGAAGCTTTGCATATGTTTCAGTACCTAAATAGTCTATGGCTATTCCATGTGCTACTGAATGTACAAATCTAACAGTAAGTTTTCTGAACTTCTTACTAGTAGAATTTGGGGCTTCTTTATTTTCTTTAAATATCTTTCCATATAGAATTAAGAATTTGCTTCCAAGATTTCTAATGATCTTATTTCCAATGGTTATCATAATCAAGAAAATATATTCAAGTCTGTTCTCATCTGCCTACCTACCATTTATTTCTTTATCAATCAGTCTATAGATCTTTCATCTATCTGAATATGTACCTTCTTATTGATAAATATCACTTTCCATGTCCTATTAAAATCATTCTGATCAAATTTTATTTAATAATTTTTAGAATAATATATAGTAAGTAAAATACATTAATATCAAGTACCTGCTTTTTAGAGGAAGACGCGAGGATCTTTGCAGAATACGTATTTTCCTGGGAAGAAGATTATAATTCTGGGGAAAGAAATCTGCAAATAATAATTCTTGATGATCCTTGGTATAAAATCCAACCCAGAATATAAAGAGAAGACAATAAATACATAGTATAATGTCTTTTATTGTCCTATACACAAAAAAAGTAAATGAGAACAGAGTCTGAAAATAAGTGTTCTCACTATGCAACCACACAGGAAGCCCTTATATCTAAAAACATCACTAGATCTGGGGCCTTTTATCAGTCTGAACTTTCTTTAGTAGCATTAAAATACCTGGTATATTTTTAGTAATGACCAATATGGTTCTCTCAATTCTTGGATTTTAAGACTTAAAAAATACAGATTTTTTTTTAATTAGGAAAGTAATTCACTTCCACCAACACCCCCTTTTAAGTTCTCTGCAATGTTATCAACTTTTTGGCTAGAATAGTACATCAAAATTTTGCTAATAAATATGCATAATTCATCACAGTCTGTTATATTTCCTTTGGTTTATAACATCATTTGTTATTTAAATTTTCAATGGAATTAAAAATATCTGTCTTAACTATAAGCTGAGCTTGTAAACGTGAGTAGGAGTTAACTAGAGGGTGAAGTAAGTGGAAAAATCTTGGTAAGCAAAGGAAATAGCATTTGCACATTTCCTAAGCCTGGAATGAACATATGGAGAAAGTTTGGACATACAGATAAAGTTGTGAAACCGTCATAGGTGAAATAAATTTATCTGTCACCCATACACAGGATGGGGCAAAAATGAACTTTCAGTATGAGTATGTAAAACACAGAGCTTATTCTTTTGTAAAAATATATTTTAAATACTTTTTTTTGTTTTTATTATCTCTTGTATATTGGTGGAATTATTTTTTGTACTTATTCCTAAATATTTTATTGTATTTATTATTATGTAAATAGGGTTTTCATCCATTGTCTTCTAATTGGTTTTATTTCTGTAAACTAATGCTATCTATTTTAGTATATTAATTTCACAACCTGCTAATTTGCTAAATTACTTATGATTTGAGCTGGGTTTATCATTGATTCTCTCATATTATTTTTATAGATTATCATGTCTTGTGGAAATAAAGAGTTTTTAATATTTTTATTCTTTTTTTTTTCTAGCCTAGTTGGCTAACATGACCAGAACAATATTAATGAGGAGTGAAGATAATTGGCATCAATGTAATCTTCTGACTCTAATGCAATATTTCTCAAGGATTTTTCTGCAAAGTAGAACTCTGGCTTTAGAATGCACACACACACACATACATCCACATACAGCATATATATGTACTTTATTCAGTTAAAGTATCCATATGTTTTTACTTTTCTTGAGTTTCATATTAATATTAATTGTATATAAATCCTATCTAATAAAAGGGTAATATGCAAAGTATCTGACACTCCGTCACAAAGATGATGACACCCATAGCCACAAGATGGTGCTGTCCAGTCCTCTCAGCCCCGCCAGAGTACCCCAGTCCCTGGGGAGAGGGGGTGTGCACGGCCGCTGAGAGCGGGCAGTGTGAGCAGCCTGGTGGAATGCTTGCTTCATCGCTGTGGCAACGAGGCAAGCATTCTGTGCCCAGCTGCAGATGGGCCTCTGGGCTGCGGGCACAGAATGGCCAGGCCCCACAGAGAGCTACTGGCACATGGATATGTGCACAGGGCTACTAGTATATAAATAAATAAGGATCAATATATCTATTGAATAATGTTTGTAGATGCTTCAGGTGCATTTGAAAAGAAGGTATATTTCCTATTATCAATATACTAGAGGCCTGGTGCATGAAATTCATGCACAGGGGAGGGGGTCGCTCAGCCCAGCCTGCAACTATGCCAGCATCCCACGCCCCAACCGGCCTCTGGCCAGAGGCCCACCCTCCCTCCTTCCATGGGCTGAGGAATGTGGGATGCTGGGGCTCATTGCTGGGGTGATGCTGCCACCATCCAGCGCCCTGGCCAATATTGGTGCCGCCATCTTTGTGATGGAGTGATGGTTAATTTTCACATTACCCTTTTATTAGATAAGATACTGGTCAATATACTGGTCAGTATCTGTCATACTGAAAATATTACTAAGATTATTTATAACATAACTTATTTTTGTCCAAATTTTCTGTCTTGTATTGAGAGTGGCCTATTAAAATCACCATTTTTTTCTAGTTCAAAATATTTTTATTATCCCAAATAAAACCCAATAAGCAGTACTCTTCATTCTCCCTTCCTTCCTTGCAACCAGTAATCTGTTTTCTGTAACTGTGGATTTACCTATTCAGAATATCTTATAGAAACAGAATCATACTATAGAGCATAGGGCAAAAGTAGGTCCACAATTGTGAGTATGTGAAACAGAGTTTTTTCTTGTATTATTATTTCTTTATTATTTTATTTATTTTCCATATGAACAGCTGCAAACCTACTTTTACCCCACTTTGTATTTAACCTTTTGGTATCTTTCACTGAAACATAATGTTTCTGAGGTTCATTCATATACTAGCATCTATCAGTACTTCATTCCTTTTTATGACTGAACTGAGGCCCAGTGCACAAAATTCGTGCACAAAAGGTGGGGTTCCCCTCATCCTAGCCTGCACCCTCTCCAATCCAGGATCCCTCAGGGGATGTCCGACTGCCGGTTTAGGCCTGATCCCGCAGATTGGGCCTAAACCAGCAGTCGGACATCCCTCTCACAATCTGGGACTGCAGGCTCCTAACTGCTCACCTGATTGCCCCTAACTGCCCCCTCCACTAACCTGGTCACCCCTTACTGCCCCCCTGCTGACCTGGTTGCTCCCAACAGCCCCCGTCTGCTGACCTGGTCGCCCCTAATTGCCCTCACCCCGTGGGTCTGGTCACCCCTCACTGCCCCCACTCCCCTGCTGGCCTAGTCACCCTCAACTGTCCTCCTGCCAGCCTGGTCACCCCCAACTACCCTCCCTGCTGGCCTTGTTGCTCCCAACTGCCCCCCCCCACAAGCCTGGTCACCCCCAACTACCCCCCTGCCAGCATGGTCACCCCTAACTGCTCCCCCTGCTGGCCTGGTTGCCCCCAACCTCTCCCCACACTGGCCTGGTTGCTCCTCACTGCCTCTCTCTGGCCTGGTTGCCGCCAACTGGCCCCCCTGCTAGCCTGGTTGCCTCTCACTGCCCCCCCCCACCAGCCTGGTCACCCCATGCAGTCTGCTGTCCAGTTGTTTGGTTGTCCCTCACTAACCTCCCTGCCAGTTTTGTCACCCCATGCATCCTGTTCAGTCATTACTGTGAGGGCATCCTGACCAATTTGCATATTACCCTCTTATTATTATAGATAATATTCCATTGTGTGGATATGCCACACTTTAGCCATCCATTGATAGACATTCAGTATGTTTCCACCTTTTGTCAACTGTGAATAGTGCTCCTTTTCAGCGTATAAGTGAACAACATCCTATATAATAAAAAGCTAATATGCAAATCTATGAACAACTAGTCCCTATGATGCACACTGACCACCTGGGGGCAGACACTTAACACAGGAGCTGCCCCCTGGTGGTCAGTGTGCTCCCATAGGGGGAGTGTTGCTCAGCCAGAAGCCGGGCTCAAAGCTGGCAAGAGCAGCAACGGTGGCAGGAGCCTCTCCTGCCTCTGTGGATGCCCTAAGGATGTCTGAGGGCTCCGGACTGCGAGAGGGTACAGGCCAGGCTAAGGGACACCCATCCCAAGTGCATGAATTTCATGCACCAGGCCTCTAGTTTGTGTATAAGTATTTGTTTCAGTACCTGTTTTCAGTTCTTTTGGATATTTATTAATGTGTTACTACTATCTGCTTCTTCATGCATCTCCTTTCATTTTTTTATTGTACAAATAGCCACTGTTATTTACTGGATAGATTCTTAACATTTCAATCTTCATGGTAGTAATCGATTTTAACATTATCAAGTGTCTTTCCTCACTCTGTTTAATTCTCTGTAGGTACACTTGTTTGCCTAGTATCGGATTGAAACCTATACTTATTTTTTCTATTTGTCTTAGAACTATCGTTGTTCATCACTTTACTTTTAGCATTCTATTACTTTCCTGAGTTTGATCATTTTCTACATATTCATGTCATATAATATCCCAGAGTGTTGACAACAGCTAATTAATTATAAAAGGAATTATAAATTCAATTATAAAAATTATATAGTTGTTTAGTTGGATCATTGAATAAAAATAATGACTCATTATTTCTACTTTGATTTCTCTCTAAAAGGTCTTTTGTACTATATCTGGAATCTATCTTGATTTTTATTCTTATAATATAAATCCTTGAGAAATTATAAGTAGATTTTATAATGATTGTTTCAATGTATAGGAAATTGGAAAGTTATTAGTTCAAATATAACCATCCAGTTACTATCTGATTAAAGACTTGATTCAAAGCATTCAGTTTACCTAAATAGTATATTTTCTTAGGTAAAAAACAAACAGGAAACCAGAACTAAATACATACCTATTCATCTCCATATTGCAACTAAAGTAGACTGGAATTTTGAGAAGCACAGTATTCCTTATTTTCCGCCCAAGTTTATTTTTTTAAATATGTTTTATCGATTTTTTATAGAGAGGAAGAGAGAGGGGTAGAGAGTTAGAAACATTGATGAGAGAGAAACATCGATCAACTGCCTCCTGCACACATCCCACTGGGAATGTGCCCGCAACCAAGGTACATGCCCTTGACTGGAATCGAACCTGGGACTCTTCAGTCTGCAGGTCGACGTTCCATCCACTGAGCCAAACGGTTAGGGCCCACCCAAGTTTTTATTCATTAGAAATGAAGTAACAACTGCATTGGTATCCAATCCACTTTTCTTGGCAAGAACAGCAGCCAGAACCTATGAGAAAAAATAAAGCATGACGGATAGTATTGAAGATTCAATATAATCACTGCTATTTACTCATTCAAAAATAATTTGCTGTTTATTCTTTTTTTCTATAGCCCAAGTGCCCAGCAGTAGATGAGTGGATAAAAAAGCTGTGATACATCTATACAATGGAATACAACTCAGCCATAAAAGAAAAGAAAGAAAATCTTACCTTTTGTAATAGCCTGGATGGACCTGGAGAGTATTAAGCTATGTGCAATAAGCCAATCAGAGAAAGACAAATTCGATATGATCTCACTCATATATGGAATCTAATGAACAAAATAAACTAATAAAATAAAAACAGACTTATATCAGGTCAGAGGGGTGTGGTATGGAAGTTGGGTGCAAAAGTTGAAAGGGGTAAGCAAAAACCAACTCACCGACAGACATAGCATGGTGATTACCAGAGGGAAATGGGGGTGGGGGCAGGCAGGAGAGGGTAAAGGGGGAATTAATGGTGATAGAAAAGACATGACTTAGAGTGGTGAAACACAATACAATATACAGATGATGTGATATAAAATTGTACACCTTACCTATATGATTTGATTAACCAATATCACCCCAATAAACCCAATTTTTAAAAATCTACTACTTCTCTGGCCAGTGTGGCTCAGTTGGTTGGAGCATAGTCTCATACACTGAAAGGTCGTGGATTTGATTCCCAGTCAGAGCACATATCTAGGTTGCGAGTTCAGTCCCAGGTAGGGGAGCATACAGGAGGCAACTGATAGATGTTTCTCTTTTTCTCTTTCTAAAATCAATATACATATCCTCGGTTGAAGATTTTTAAAAAAAATCTATTAATACATCACAATTTCAGGATAGTAAGTGAACAAGTCAGACTTAAACTTTTTCCTCATGGAGATTATATCCTAGAGTCAGAATTCTTTAATTTCCAATCATTTTACTGATGAGAGAAATAAGGCAGAGCTAGATACTTGACCAACATCACTAAGTTTGAGACCCAGGCTGTCTTTCTCCAGAGCACACGCAAAGTCTTTCAAAGCAAGCCTATGTCTCTGTCCATGTTTTGTGATTTTGATTTTTTTTAGCACAGAGTGATGGGTATCTCCATCTCATTGTGTGCTTCTGATCTCTGCCTCATTAACCCAGCAATAGAAGGCGAATATAAAAAATGTAGAAACAGAGTGACTTCCCATTACTGTCACACACACACACACACACACACACACACACACACACACACACACACACACACAGTATGCACACACACGCACACACACACACATAGTAAGCACACGCACGTACACACATACATACACACAAGCACTCACACACGCCTGTGTTCTACGATTGCCTCAGGTAGTCTTTGTCCACACTAAAGTGCTTCATTTATTTGAGCTTTAAAAGCTTTTCACACTGTAGTCCTAGCCAGTTTGACTCAGTGGATAGTGCATCGGCCTGCAGATTAAAAGGTCCAAGATTTGATTCTGGTCAAGGGCAAATGCCCAGGTTGTCTGCTCCATCCCCCAGTATGGGGCTTGTAGGAAGCAGCCAATCAGTGATTCTTTCTTATCATTATTGATGTTTCTATTTCTCTCTCCCTTTCCCTTCCTCTCTGAAATCAATAAAAATATATATTTTTTAAAAAGCTTTTAACACTGTATTCTCCAATGTTGTTTTTCTTTCAAGTCTTTTGAATATGCCTTCAGACACTCTATTATCCTTATTTTTGCTAGAATATTAATTATTATACATTTACTGTGTTATTCAGATAATATACTGATAATTAAATTTACACTTTTGTTCTTGGAAGAATAACTTTATTAGTGTGGACAGATAATCAAAATAAAATTCTTGAGAGTAGGGACCTTGATCTCTGATTAAGTATCTGGAAATACAATCTACCATTCATCCACATATAAAGCAGACTCCCAAATAAGTTTTTCTTATTTATATTGTTTATTTTTAAGCATTGCAATATTACCATAGATGCACTTTCGTTGTTAAAGACAGTCTTTTCAACCAAAAAAAAAAAAAAGAGGAAAATGAAAAACAAAACCCAAGGAATGTGATTTTATTTTTCAGTTTCCATAAAAAGTTTTCCATCTTTTTATTCAGCGTGTACATGGTTCTGATTTAAATTAACCACCAAAACGGTAACATTTAAATGCAAACCAGAGAATGTAAACATAAAAATTCATTCATCCAGACTTTATGTAAATCCATTCTGAGAGAGGTGATGGATCAATAATCATTTGCCAACTTGAAGTCTATTTGTTTTTAGTTTTCATGTTGGATATCATTGAAGTAGCAAAAACTGCATAATTTTGCCCCATGTAAAATTGCTTTAAGTAAATAGAATTTTAAGAATTTGCTCACAGATTTAGTTTTGAGGTTATACAAATTTGTGACACAATATGTAGCAGGATGTCCTTCGTTTGTAAGTTATTCTGTTTTCAGAATCATGTTTGGTGAGACTTATCTAAAACATTCTCTTCTTTTTTTCATCTTAGTTCACTGACTTAGAAATAAAAATTCATCAAAGAGTGTTCAATTCAAGAACCTTAGGCTCACGTCACAAAAAAGATAACTAAACACACACATCTACACACTCACAGAAGAGTTGTACGTAAAATACTCCCTTTAATTCTTTCTGAACTGCCAACCTGGTTCGTTCTTTGAGTCCTTCTTGTACATAGGCACTGGAATAGTGTTTGTGCCTAGGTCCCTACCACTTATCTCCACTTGGAGTCGTGGTTATTATGGCCCTGCCCACACCCCTCATTATATTTGGTGAACTCTGGCCAACCAGTATCTGTAATTGCACCTGTGAATTTTTTTTTTTCTCCTAGAATAGCTGAAAGCTTTCCTGATCCCACACATGGCCGTTTGGACGCAATGAGATGTTACCATCTGGATGGGCTGCAACCAGCAAGTCTCGGGATTTGGTGCAGTCAAGCATCCTCAGCCCTTACAAAAGGCAAGTCTGAATACGGGGTTTGTTCCATTTCCCACAGTCACTCAACCGTGTTAACTTCCTGTCTCCTATACTAGTAGCTACATTCAGAGAGCAAGCTTTACTGTATTCTGCCTGCCCTTTCCTATATTAACACTCTCTTTCTGACCTTTATTCCCTGCACATCCAAATAAATTTTTCACTCAAAATTATCCTCAGGGTCTGCTGCTGAGAAAACCCAGACTAAAATTTCACTGAAATGTTCCGATTCAGTTATGTGTTTGGTTTTGAAAAGTTCGGTATCCTTCCAGAAGATGCATCTCTCTGTGCAGGACTTCTTCTCTCCCAGTGGCCATTGGAGGCAACCATACTTTTTCTCCGCTGTAATTTACTATCGTCCCTGTTCAAAGCAAAAGATGACTCCATTAAGTACAACATTCAGACCAAAACAAGGAGATAAGGGAATATAAACTAATGGCATGTGAACAGGGAGGTCTTTTGTCTGCTTAGCAATTTCTAACTGAAATATTGCAGAACATATGTAATAGTATACATGCTAAGAGCCCCAAATTGGAAATTCATTTTGATCTCACTATTTTGAAAATGCATGCATTCTATGAGTTGAAGGAAAATTGCTAGCACCAGGCTGCAACTTATTCTCCTCATAAGGGAGAGGGAAGGACTCCCAGAGAAAGGCAGAAAAAAAGGATTCTGGACTGACAAATTCTCCTGTGAACATGCTAATCATAAAACGGCTAGCAAAGACTGGTGGGTTCCACTTGTCAAAATCCTGATCTATTGACTATTTTATCAGGATGTATTAGAATGTGTAAAATTATTGATGATTGAAACAAAAGACAGGAAATTTTTTTTTTCTGTGAGTGTGTAGATGTGTGTGTTTAGTTATTTTTTTTGTGACTTGAGCCTAAGGTTCTTGAATTGAACACTCTTTGATGAATTTTTATTTCTAAGCCAGTGAACTAAGATGAAAAAAAGAAGAGAATGTTTTAGATAAGTCTCACCAAACTAGAATCTATGGGTTTCCAACTTCCTGGAAAATGTCACATAAACTATATAGCCATCTGAGTATAAAATAGAGATAAATCATGAACTCCAGGCATCACCTTTTATTTTATGTGATACACTCACAGCCTTCCATGAGAGGCCTCATTTGGTATTCAGTTAGTCTGGAATAGAGTGTGTCCTAAGGTGGAAAGAAGGGCCTGGGGGATGAATGCAGACCTGGACATCTCACTGCTTTGTCCGCACCTCACAAGTATTTACCATTAAAATTTCTAGCAAAGGTTGACACTGAGTGAAATCTCCGAGAATGCTTGTGAGTCGGATTTAACAATTTAATCCTTTGTGTTACTTTCTTGAGGAATTGGTAACTTCATCCACATAGGACATGTGAAATATATATATTCTTTCATGTCTATAATCATACAGCCCTTACCACCCATCTTCACTTGCAGCTGAGTTATCATGGCCCTGGGGAATGTCTGTTGTACCAGGGAGATCTCTGCATCTCTGTGCCTGGAGCCTTCATCTCCCTCTAGATCTGTTAGAAGCTTAGCAGCCCTCACACAAATGAATCTCAAGACTTGATATTGTAAGTATCACAGCTCCTTTTGCCTCTCTAATATGCAGGGACTTTTGAAGATGCATGTTCTAAAAAGAAATGTGTGAAAAAGGTATTTCTCTTTCTTAATATGAGGCTACAAAGAACTCTCCTGCCATGGGAGAAAGAAGAGTAAGCTAATGGAAATGATGGAGGAGGGTGAAAGATAAAAAAGAGAGGTCAGAGTGGCAAGACTGATGCTGCTGATGGGGATGGGGGAAGAGACATGCTGTGAGATGAGAGAATACATTAGGTGACACTCAGGTAACTCTCAAATCCGTATGTCCCTTCATCAAAACCTTGAATCACAATGGGAAAAGAGTAAACATCTGGGAAAAAAAACTCATCTTTCATGTGAGAGATTATCATGTACTTTCTGCTCTCAAGGCATATTCTAGCTGTTCTTGTCATTATCTGGAGATAACCCCTGGTAGGAAGAGTTGGCATCATCCCGTTTAACACCATCAGACAACACTGTTTCTTGCAATCTCCAATAATCCTTGTAAGACCTCATGAAAAAAGTAATAATAGTAATTAAGAAATTAAAGAACAGGCTGGAACCCTGTGGTCAGATAGAAGACTGTTTCTGAAATTTGGTCTGGTTAGACAAAAGAAGTCCAAGATTCATCTTGGCTGGAAATAATAAAACACCCTCTCTATACTTTTACATAGGAAGCTGATAAGAGTAGGAAACCAAGAATGAGAATCATTTGCCCTTTGGGGCCAACCAGGATAAGAATAGTAGGAGAAAGAAATGTTGGTTTGCAAAATAAGTACTTCTGTATTATGGATTTTTAAAGCATATGCATGGTTCCCTTTGGCAAAAAATAGATAATAAAATCAAATAAAAATTAAATCTCCAAGAAGTATAATTTATGTTATTTTAGACTTTAAATATTTTGAAATATGGGTTTTATATTCTGCATCTGTTATCATATAACTTAACCTTTTGCACTCGGATGTTGAGTGTGACTCAACATGGTTAGCATTAGAATAAAGGAATCGAGAAAAAAGCAAGCGAGTGCAAAGGGTTAATTTTATTTCTCTTATATCTTACTTTATTCTCAAGTAAAATGGTTTTGGTTTGATGGTCACATTGTCCTTATACCTGAAGATATAAATGGAAGTGTTCCATTATATCTGCATTGATCCAGTCCAAGGTAAAATGTAAAATAGTGAAATCAAGTCATACTCACCTCAATTGGGTTTTCAGTGTTTGAAAGACACAATTAAATGCAAAATAAGAATATCAATCCAATTTTCTTAAGATATATGTGCAACATTATCATAAAAGTGAGTTTTTCAACCCATGATATTTAGGGAACATGTTTTCTGAATTAATTAGGAAAAAAAGGACAAGTGAGTAACTCCTTTACTGAGAAGCATAAGTAAAACAAAACAAAACAAAATAATCCAAGAGAAAAAGTAAAAACATACTGAACAAAAGTGACCCGGGCACAGATTTTGTTTCTCTTGGGAAAATCTGAAAGCAAGCACTGTGTGAACCATGGTTTCAAAGCAAGAGGTTCAAATTATGTTTAATAAAATCAGAAATTTAAAAAAACAATTTTTCTTTTTATTTAAAGTAGAAAAATAAATTGAATCATTACCATTATGAATGGTTTAAAATGTATTTATATGATATTTGATACAATGAGATAAAATACACTTTGATGTGTTTCTCTGCCTTCTAGTGGCCGATTAATGAGCATGGTTTGTTACTAGTAAAATGTAAGAACTTCTGTTTTCAGTCATATAAATATTGAGTTTTTCCTGAGAAAAGAGCTAAATAAGCTGTTTCTTTCAAATATAATTGTTTTGATTTCATCACTTTCCCCACTCCCTGCACTATACAGGATAATGAAATAGAGATGTGTGTGTGTGTTTATTTGTGTGTGTGTGTGTGTGTGTGTGTGTGTGTGTGTGTGTGTGTGTACACACACCAGCCTACAAGTGAAGAGAAGTTAAAACACATATGGCACAAGAATACTTTCATCCTTTGAGCCTACTGGGGCAATCTGGATAGAGACAAATTATTATTGTTTCCTTGTCTCAAATTTCACACCCTGAGATCTTACTGGCAGTGCAATTCTAAGAAACTTGAATTGCTCGCTGAGACCTTAGCTTAAACTCAGAAAAGGCAGAGGAACAGTCGAACTATGAGACACTTAAATTATGAGAGAAAGTAGAGTCATCCTCCCAGAATTGGTTGCGGAGTGTCTGACCCCGTACAAAGATGGTAGGGAGTTCCTGAAGTCCTGGTTGGGAACAGAGTCAGACGCAGGAAATGAATCCCTCTCCTTGCAGCCCCGATGACACAAGATTTGTTTATATGCTTTTGCTTGTGCAACTCTGGGCACCTAGGATTTTAAATGAAGTGAATGTATTCCATCAGACTCAGCCATTTATCCTCATGCAACAAATTAAAGTGAGTGAATAACCACATGGCTTGTTTCTCTCTCTTTCACTCTCTTTTTTTTATTTATTTATTATTACTTTTTCACATTCAGTTATAGAGAATGAATAACCAGCAAACTGCACTTTTCTTAGAAGAGGTCAGAACTTAAATGTTTTAAGCCACACATCTTTCCTAAGTAATTAGAGATTCCATCTCAAGACATCTTTGTGGGTATGTTTCTATAGTTTATGTAGTCAGCACAGGTTTTGAATGCAGCCATAGCAAGAACTTCCTTCTTAAAAAGATGTATTAATTTTTATTTTTATACCTCAAATATGGTCCCACATGTTATTTCAGAGACATAGAAAAAGCCAATTAATTTAAACCAAATGAAAGCAATGAGTTAAAATTATTACGATTCAACCTTGTTGAGTAAAGCAATGGAAACAAATGAAATTTTACCATGTCTTGACTGAAGCTAGGTGTTAGAATTGTGATGGCCCATTTTATCTCTAATTACCTAAAGGACAAAACATGAACCTATTAAGTTTATTTAAGTGATATATCAAATGATAAGACTATTGAATACATATATTTTTAATATATTTTATTAATTTTTTACAGAAAGGGAGAGGGATAGAGAGTTAGAAACATCGATGAGAAACATCGATCAGCTGCCTCCTGCACACACCCCACTGGGAATGTGCCCCCAACCAAGGCACATCTCTTGACCAGAATCGAACCTAGGACCCATCAATCCACAGGCTGACACTCTATCCACTGAGCCAAACCGGTTAGGGCTGAATACATATATTTTATTTATGATTTAGGCCATTTCATTTTCACAGAAACACAGGCCTCTATAGCTTAATATTTACTAAGTGACATATTTTTATTTCTTATAAATTTACCCAAGTGTTTTATAATCTTTTTTCAAAAACTTTAATTTTATGCTATTCATATAATTTCTGAAGACACTTATGTCAGTTTTATAATGAGTATTTCAAAGGAAAGTAGTAACCAGATAATTTTTTCAAAAGTCCATTCAATATCAAATTAAAAGTGTTCAGCTTAACCCTGGCCAGTGTGTCTCAGTGGATAGAGCATCAGCCTGCACACCAAAGGTCATGGGGTTTGATTCCTGGTCAAGGGAACGTATGTGGGTTGCAAGTTTGATCCCAAGTGTCAGTTGGAGCGCATGCAGAAGGCAATCAATCAATGTGCCTCTCTCACATCGCTGTTTCTCTCTCTCCCCTCCCTCCCTTTCTTCCATTCTTTCTAAAAACTAATGAACAAAATATTCTCAGATTAGAATGAACAACAACAAAAAATGTGTTCATCTTAATTTTGAAGTATTTTTCAATGTCCCCCAAAGGTGATATGGTGATACTTGGTTTGAGAAAATATTGACTCATCTCTGCTCTGTAGCTGAAATACACTGGAACTCTATGACAATCACAGAGACCCCAGCTAATGATTAAAATTTGTGTATCATTAGAAAGGAGGTAATGCTCGAATCTGTCCCCAATCCACTCTGGAATAGAACAGAGTCACAGAGCAAGGAGATACATCCTCAGAAAGAAATGAAGAAAAAGGACCCATGTTAAAATTAAAGTTTGAGCAAGATTGTGTAAGGCTTGGAAATACACAACTGTGGTTACTGAAAAGTGAAAAATGGATACCAGACCTGCCTCATATCAAAACCTATTGAAGACAAAAAAAAATTTCAACAAATATTCTCTCTTCTTACCCTTTTAAATAAAATATAACTTATATATTAAAAATTAATAAAAACATAAAGTTTAATAACCATAAGATTCAAAACCCATGCAACTAAAACCCATGTAAGGAAATAGAAAATTTCCAGGATCACCAAGATCTTTCCTCCTTTAAACTTCCAGTTACCATCTTCTTTCTCTTTCCATATATTACCACCATCTTTAACTCTCACATGATCTTCACGTCTAATGTGAACTATAGTTTACTTTTGCCTAGTTTTGAAGTTTGTATAACAAGAACAATGTAATATAAACTCTGTTGTGTCTATCTTATTTTCCTTGTGTTCTTAAAAGGACATCCAAGGGCTCATTTTCATCTTCTTGACAACAACTAGGCTTGATGTAAATTACTGTGGCTGATGAATAAGACAAATGATTGATGTAAAGCAGTTGGGGCCCAATTTGGATACTGGAACTGGGTCAACTTTACTGAAAACGAAATGAAGAATAATGACTATATAAAGGAAATTTTGAGGCGTGGAACTTCTAGGAGGATGAACTTGGGAAATTGTTCGGATGAACAATTTCAATAATATTTTATTTGTTTTTGTATGTTTCTTTTTGTTTTTTTAAGGTAGGTCTTTATGAGTGAGTCTACCACTAAGTCCAACAAATAGCAGCTTCAAAGAATAAACATATTATATCACACAGTTTCTGAGGGTTGGGAATCCTTGAACAACTTAGGATGGATGTGACTCAGGTTTTCTCATTAGGTGACTGTCAAGATAGTTGGGGCTCTGTTATCTGAAGGCTTGAGTAGAGCTGGAAAGTTGGCTTGCAAGACATGCTCATTACATAGCTTCTAGAAATAGACGTTATTTATTTTTTAATTGAATTTATTGAGGTAACCTTGGTTCACAAAACCATACATGTTTCAAGTGTACAGTTCAACAAAGAGGTTTTAGCTCCCTGTCATATGGTCCTTTCAACAGGGCTGCTCCTGGTACGGTGGCTGGCATTCCCATATCAAGTGACCTGAAAGAGAAAAAGAAGGAAGAAGCCACACTACCTTTTATGAACTAGACTCAGAAGTGGCATACTATCATTTCCACTGTCTTTCACTGGTCATACATATCAACTGTGAGACAATGTGGAAGGACTTTAAACAAAGTTATGTGAATTTGAAAGTGTGAATCATTGGTGAACATCTAGCATTTGGCTATAATACATACTTTGTGGATTTTCACCTTAATAATAAACAAAGACTGATAATATGAGACACACCTCTTTGAGAAATGTAAAACTTATAAGTACATTTACAACTCTTATTATGTGACCTAAGAAAGATAAGGTAATGTAGAGAGTAGGGTTGCTGCCTATATCATCTCATTTCACACACTTTGACATGAATTGGCAAACTATGGCCTGTGGTGCAAATTTGTCCCACCATTTATTTTTCTAAATAAAATTCCCTTGTAACACAGCTAAACCATTCATTTACATACTATCTATGTTTTCTTTTTGCACTGCAATGACAGAGTTGAGTAGTTTCAACAGAAGACTGGCCCACAAAGCTAAAAACATTCACAATTCACTTTTTATAGAATGCTTTGAGGATGTAAAGAGAAAAAAATTCCAAAATTCCAAAATTACAGAAATGTAAAGTGTGGGTAAATATTCCAAATATTTCCAAATATTTAAAGAAATGATAAGGCTCCCATGAACATACTCATATAATGCTTTTAATAAAGGCAAATAGCCTGATATAGCAGGAGAAAGAGAATTCAAATGAGTTGGGGACTGAGAAACATCCAGGAATAAACTTCCCAATGTTACTCTTATTTACACAAAGATAATTTTTCTCTTGATAAAACTGCTGATATTTGTTCTTATATTTTTGTGATTAAATTTGGGTTTTGGAGAGCTGAGGCAGAAGTTTCCTGCAGAGTTTGGTATATAATGGAGACAGAATGTCTAATCAATTATCTCCATTGTAAGTTATTAATAAAAAAATTGGCCCTTGAGACTTTTGAACTTAAAAAAAAAACTTACCATAAATAATTAGTTAGTTAATTAGTTAGTTCACTGTCCTTAACGTGACCAAGAGGCAAAAACTGATGCTCAAATATCTCGAGATAAGCAGAAAGCTGTCCCGACCCAACTGTAAAGTAACCCTAAATTGGGCAAATTTAGATGTCACTAATGGAGTAACTAAGAATGAATATATTGGGATAACCATAAAACCACAATGATATACCACCTCACTCCTCACAGCTTTCAGAATGGCAACGGAGAGTGGTGGCCTCTGGGAGCTGAGGGCCTCAGTCCCACAACCACAAGGAACTAAATTATGCCAACAGCTCGAAGGAACTTGGAATAGAACTCTGAGTTTCAGATGAGAAGGCAGGCTGGTGAAGACCTTGGTTCTAGGCTTTTGAAACCACAGATAAGGAAACAACTAAGCCATGCCCAATTCCTGATCCAAAGATAATACCAGGTAATAAACATGTACTGTTGTAAGTTCCTAACCTCTTCATAATTTGCCATGAACCCACACATCGCCTGTATTATATACACTCGGGGTTACATATTTAGGGTG
Organism: Cnephaeus nilssonii; assembly: GCF_951640355.1. Taxonomy (NCBI): domain Eukaryota; kingdom Metazoa; phylum Chordata; class Mammalia; order Chiroptera; family Vespertilionidae; genus Cnephaeus; species Cnephaeus nilssonii. The sequence goes on along the minus strand of NC_137077.1, from coordinate 22,495,397 downwards.
ACAGGATAAAATAAGGAAGTCTACATGGACTACTGCCATATTATTTTGTGTGTTTCTTAGACATTTCCTCACCCTCTCCCATTTGTTTTACATCTAACACTGAGATAGTCACTCAACTAAATCCTTCCATGTGCATAATCCCATTTCAAAAAAAAATAGAGAACAAAAGAAAAAAATAAAGCATCTATCCCCAGAGAATATATTAGAAATCTCATGTCAGGGGGAAGAAAAATAGTTAGTAGAAAGAGCTTTATGTAAAAGAAGTCTCTCCCATCCCAAAGATTATAAAGAGACTTTCCGGATGAAGGAAAGCAGAATGCAGGTAAGAGTGGAAGGAATAATGTCCAACATGAAATGGGTCACACGGGTCAAGGCCTGACTATGACTAATATAAGGGGACCATGCTGTGAGAGAGACACATTGCCATGGGTGACTAGAATCCTCTATTCAATCCAGAACTTTCCATTGGAATACTCTGAAATTATATAGAAGCTGAAAAAACTCAGAGCTATAATTGGGAGGCAACAATAATTTTCCTCTCCCAGTGGAGACAAATTTTGACATAGGTTAGTCTCTGAAATTAGACATCATCTACCATATTAGCACCTTGTGCTTCCTCATTGCTCCTGCAACCGTAATGAAAGTTCATGAGCTCTCAGAAAAAAGGCAGGTTGGGCTCTGCACACCTCATAGGTGATAATGTACAACTAGCAATTTGAACCTACATTTGGATGTGGCTAAATGAAAGCAGTTGACATTCATCCTGGACAGAAATTGTGAAAATGGAACATCCTTGGTTCATTGCAGAGGAAATCACTCTAAGCAAGAAAACAATCAAACAAAAGAAACAAGAATCCCAAAGGAAATTGTTTCATGGGAGGAGGACAGGGAGAGGGGAGAATTGGAACAGAAAACTACTCATTTAACTATAATCTTTTCTATACTGTGTTTAAATTGAATTTAATGTGTATTATTTGGAAATCATGTGGACAATAAAGCCAAAACATAAAATATCCAGGAATAACAATGTATGTTCGCTTAGTTCCAGTTAAACATTTGAAAAATGTTTTAGCCTGTCCTGTGTTGTTGTTGTGTTTTCATAATATAACTTAAATGTATTTTTCCTAAGTCAATCTTTATACATGAAAGTAAAGAGTTCAGCTTTTAACCTTGTTATATTTATATAATGACATATAAAAGATTCTTTCTTCTTCCTGGCTCATTATATATTAAAAATCAATTTGAGTTCTTAATTATTATTATTATTTAATTGAAATATAAAACTATTAAATACATAGACATGTCAATATAAATTTCTAAATATGTCTATACAACAATTAACCAAAAAGAAAGGAAATTGGATTCTGAAATCTGTGAGACTGTAAAAACCTCATCCAGATCTCAGGACTTGGACCTCATTGTGTTCCTAGCCCTTCTATGACACATTCAGAAACCCCTCTATAAAATGGTTCACTCCCTCTTCCACAAAATAAAGGGAATTGTTCATATTTTACACATATCATTTAGGAAAAGGTTTTTGGGATTGATTAGAGATTAAGATCTTCAATGCATGTGCAAATCTTTTATCGATTGATAAGGAAGAGTGAAGTAAAGAAAGAGGTGTTGTCAATGTATGTGATCAGGACTTGGAGTCCCTTTACCCTTGCAAATTCTGAAAGCAACCAATCAGGAATCACATATTTGACCAAAGACTTAAAATCATCTTACAGAACTCAGGAGCATCAAGAGAAAACACAAATGTGTGCCCCTCTGGAGCTGAAATATACACCTGAGGAAACTGTTATATGGCACTTTCAACTCTACATTAACGCATGTAGAAGTATAGGTATCCAGAAAGAACTACCAGAAATGTGAGATGAAGATAGGAATTCCCAATATAGTACTCCACACAAAGGTCTGAAATGATGTTGGTGTATATTATTTAATGTAAATTATTTTCTTTAAATTTCTGCAGAGAAAATTTACCAGAATGTATACATGACAATATTGATCATATGCACTAAATCAAAATATTTATGAAATTATTTACTTGAGGTTTTATAATTTCAGGTATACATGCATGCATTTCATCAATTTTAAAACACATGTTTTGAAATATATGAAAATTGTATGATAAGATATAATATGAAACATTTTACAGATCTCAGAAATAGATAATTAGTAATGATGTAAGAGGTAGACTTACCATTCTTAGTAATACTGGACCTTCATTGCCCACCCTTCTGCCCTCAGCAACACCTACTAGTAAATAAGCTGTTGTTTACAGATATAATAATTTTCTTCTGTGCAGTGTTCATTCAAAACAGTGTCGGGTGCGTTATACATCATGCAGTTTCCTAAATCTAAACGGTTAGTGAATGCAAATCTGTAATGAAAAATAAAATGTTATATAGAAAAGGAAATTAAAATGTTCTATCTGAAAAAAAAGATGTATTTGCTAATTTAGTCCAGGAAAATAAATCAGAGCATAAAAGTGTCATTGTATGATGCTACAAATACCATGTTTGTGAGTCAAAGCAATATTCCAAGATTACAAATATACAGAAAATAAACTCAGATAATATAAAACATGGGAGGATGCTGAGAATATTAGATCCCACCAGAAAAAAAGAAAAGAATGGCTATCCTGCTTTTCCTGGACAGTTTATGTGTGAGAGGGCAGCTTTTTATCTCTTACATTGTTGCTAATTATCTGCTCATACAAGTCCTGGTACCAAGGTAAAAAGAAAAAGTCAAAACCTATTTTATGGTCAAAAGTACAGTAACTTATGTCACTTGAGCATTTATGTGGATGTTCTAGGTAAGGGTAAAACTGTTGTTCTCTTGTACTTAATCTCTTTTGTGTATTCTCATGCTCCAAACAGGTTTATCTTAGTTACAGTGTTCCTGGAATTTATATTCTCTGAGTACTAAAGATAAACACATATAGAACAGGAAGGGCTTGACCGTCAGAAACTTACAGATCTTTGGAGAAAACAGAGCCATCCTCCCACAACCAGACATGATGTTTGTCAGAGTAAGAGAGTCCAATCCAGTAAAAACTTCTAATGTGTTTTATAAGCTGATTCTTTAAATTAAACAGAGACAAATAAATTAATCGAATTTGAATCTACTCTACAAATAAAGTACTTTCAAGAAAGTTAGTGTACAGAATCATATCAAGACTCTAAATCAATCAAACTGAAATCATTTTTAAAGTCTAGTACAGGAAGTATGGTCATGTCTCATCATGTTCTCACATATGAGGTCCATTCATTTATGGAGAAAAAAATATTACAAATCTCAATTCTTGAATGAATGGAAAACTTTATAAAGGGGTTAGATTTTCATGGAACAGTTCCTTCACAGAAGATCAACCATAAAATTTGATTCCAAATCAAAAGCATCTTGAGGAATAGTTTTTCAGATATAACCTTTTCGTCCTATACTCCCCAAAATTTCCTCATGAAACTGGAGAACTCTTTCACTTGTCTTAAGAGTTGGATAACTATTATAATCATGCTCTCATATTCATTCCTCCGTATATTCCAGAATAATCGCAATGGCTATATAGTTACAAAAATTATATATTCAATTAAAAAACTAAAAATTGCAAACTTGCTTAATTGGTTCTTTAAATAAAAAATAATGACCTATTACTCATTTCTTCTTTGATTTCTCTCTAAAATGCCTCTTCTACTTTATCTGGTATCTATCTTAACTTTTATTCCTATAATATAAATTTTTGAGAAATTGTGTGTTGGTTTTATAATGATTGTTCTAAGGAATAAAAAATTAGTAAGTCATTATTAGGTCAAATATGACCATCCATTTACTATCTGAAAAGGCTTGAATCAAAGTAATCAGCTTACTTAGACAATATGTTATTCTAAGCCAAAGACAATATAATATTAAAAAAAAAAACCAGAATTAAATACATGCCAGCTCATCTCTGTTTTTCAATTGAAGTAGACTGGAATTCTGAGAAGCACAGAAATCCCTACTTTCAGCCCAAGTTTTTTTTTCATTGGAAATGAAGTAACAGTTGCATTGGTACCCAATCCACTTCTCTTGGCAAAAACAGCAGCCAGAGCCTAAAAGAAAAAAATAAAACTTGACTAATGACATTGGAGATTCAATTTTTTTAAGCGCTATTTTCTCATTCAAAATTCATTTTATTTTTTTCTACAAATATTTTTTGAGAGACTACTTCAGAGGATAGCCATGTGAAAGAATCATGGACATTATATTCTAGAGATAGCATCAGAATTATCAATCTTTTATTAATCATATTTAATGCGAGTTTGGGTAAATATACATAAGAAATTCAGTATGTTAAAACATCCTATAGCAGAGTATAGGAAGTGACCCAAAGTTGAGCTCTGCTGTGTGAATAGGATTAATTAGATGGAAGAGATATTTAAGGGAGAAAGACATTTTAGCATATTTCCTGAGTTAGAAATAAATATGGTACATTGGGAGAATTATGATATATATTTTAGACATTTTATTTTCAAACTGAAGATAAATAAAACAATTAGTTTGAAGACCAATGATACAGTTAACTGATAATAGTGTCTTGAACATTTTATCCTCAGAGATAGGCATAATGATACATGGTATGTACTCAAATCTTTGCCAAGTGAATGGTGCTCAAATTATAGAGTAGAATGGTCATTATGTGGGGAGGGGAGTGGGGGAAATGGAGAGAAATTGGAAATAAACTTCCAGTTAGAAGATCAGTGTTCTGAGGGTCTACTGAATAACATTGGGATTACAGTTAACAATACTGTATTATACACTTATAAGTTGCTAAAGGGTAGATCTTAAATGTCCTCAGGACAAAAAAGAAATGCAATTTTGTGACATGATGGAGGTATTAGCTAGTGCTACAGTGGTCATCATATTATAATATATAAGTGTATCAACATCATCACATTGTATATTTTAAACTTATACTAGCACAATGTTATATATCAATTATATCTCAATAAAGCTGGAAAATACCTCAAGAAGAAAAAGATAAATAAAATACTATTTGATCATAGAAGATGATGAGACAACTTGGGGAGAATTTGGGAAAATGCATTTTAAAAGAAATTGGACTGAGTTGGCTTACAATGGAAAAGTAGGCTCAGATTTGTAGAAATCTCTGCACTATATTCTGAGTCATGTAAGAAATGAAGCTAAGGTAAAGAGATATATAAATATAAGTTATGAGCAAACGCTGGCAGGTAATAAGGATTAGCTGTAACATATACTATAATTTGTTTTTGATTTGTTATTTAAACATTAGCACTCATACAGGAAAAACATGTCATTCAGGCCAATATTTTCCTTATTACTTAAATATATAAATGATGTACATTCGATGTAATTTAATAATTCTTACATTAGAGAACAAAGAAATGAGACTATTCTACAATTAGTCGATCAACTTGTCTTTTACTAAGTGTAATATTCCATCACACTTCTGTGTGAGAAAAACAAGAAACTATTTTATGCTCTATCAAAACTAATATTTTCCAAATTATGGAACCTACCTTCCCGAGGTTCCACGGTGGTGGGTCCTGGAGATGATGTTGGCAGAATACTTGATTTAGTAGATGCTTTAAGAAATAATTAGAAATTTACTTAATTAGATACAGGTTTATAAAATAGCACAATATCATACATTAGTAAAATGAAATCTTTCTTATTGAATGGCTTTATTTCAGTCTTGATCTTTACTGGTATATATACCTGCCTATAAAAGCTTACCATTTTTCAGCAAAATTCCTAAAGTAGCCATCAGCACAAGGCATGTTACTCCTAAGATCCCAGAAATCAACCTCCATGGAGTGCTCTGAAAAGCTGTAGAGAAAGAGAGGTAGAGGGATGAGTTAAATAACAAACTTAGGAGCTAAAGTGCTGATACGCAGAAACCAGAGAGAAAATCTAAAAATTTATTCAGTTTGAAAACCCAACTGTCTTTGCAATGAAACATTGGAAAATGAAGACATTCCATTGAGAATTCCACCCAAAAATAAACATTTTATGTAATGTACTTTATTCTTTAGGAAGGTTATCCATATCTTTTCTTCTTTACCAGCTCTTTCTCAGAAAGTGAATTCAACATTTATTTTTAATTTGGCAAAGAAGCCCAGAGATCTGGAGTAAGAAGAAATGAACAGGCACCAAGCTCTGTTTTATGGGCTTACAAAACAAACATTTACTTTAATTTTCTCAGTAAAAATCACAAGATAGTAGTATGATTCCCATTAGGTAGATGAGAAAATTTAGAACTTATTATTAATGTTATTTTCTCAAGGTATCAAAGCTAGTAAGTACCCAAGTCAGAAATCAAACGAAAGTTTGTCTAGGACCAGAGTCTTTATTTAATATATTCTGTCATTGTCACAACATACTTGGGAACATATCCTTCTGAGAAAGGTCAGGTGCTCCTAGATTTGTAGAGGTTTTACAGGGAAGAAAAAACATTGGAGTATCTGGATCAAAGCATGGTCAATACTTTGGGAGCTGGGTTTATAGCACATTGAATTATGATACATAAGCAACAATTTTTTGCAAGAACATTATATTACCTAATACCGCATATTACTTGCTTATAGCCATTTTCCCTATAACAATTCAACATTAGGAGATTCTGCATTAACATCAGCACACTCCCAAAATGTTGTCATTAACAACAGACCAATGTGTCAAACTGTCAATCTGGTTGGTGTTTGGATGTCACAACCCAAATTCAAAATTTTAAAATAGCGCTTGTAAGCACTGTATCCTAAATATGTGGCACTCTCTATTTATACTAGATAATGTGGCTCATAATTTAACCTGGTAAATTCAGTTCTCATTTAGAATTTAGACCTTTCCCTGCCATTAGTCACTTTTTAAACCTGTTGGAAAAGCCTCACAAAATCATTTCTAAGTTACAGAATGAAGAATCGGAGAAATAAAATTAAATGGGAAAGGCTGATACACGGGAAGCCTAACATTTTCCACATTATTTTCTTAAAGCATGCCCTGAAATGAGCTATACCCACGAGATACTCTTTCCGTTTATATTTATTTTTAAATTTATGACTCAGGCCGACATACCTGCCATGAGAAATGTTGTTCCAGTGTAGACACAGATAAGCCACGATGTTTGTTTGTTTAAGAAGAATGGTGTTGGAGCTGAAGGCTAAGAACCTGAAAGTTGTGTATGAAGAAACTCAAAAGGAAAAGAAAAAATTGTGTATTTTAGTGATATGCTTGATGTTCCGGAAACCACAATACAGGAAATTCTCACTACACTTGTGAATGCAAATTCTTTGACAATCAGAAGAAAAAAAAAAGTGAAAGGTTTTTTTGTTTTGTTTTGTTTTTTTAATGTTTGAACAGGGATCATCTTTTAAAAATATTGGGAAAAAAGATGGGCACACCAAAGGTAAATTTACTTAGTATAATAAAGTGCCACAAGAATTTTCTTCTTTTAATAATGATAAACATTTATAATAACTGGCATTGAACACAGATTCAATTACTTGGCATATGTTAGCAGCACATTTGTTTCTGAATATTGCTTAATAATAAAGATACATAAATATCCTTATTCTTCTGATGATAACACGAAGGCAGAACTAAATACATGACCAAGGTCATTAAGTTTGAGACCCAGGCTATCTTCCTCCAGAGCACACATGCAATGTATTTCAAGTCAGACCTATCCCTCTGTGTCTATGTTTTGAGATTTTGATTTTTTTTTTTGTTATTTCCATCTCTCATTGTGTGCTTCTGATCCCTGCCTCATTAACCCCCGTATGGAAGGTGAAGGTCAAAAAGGTAGAACCAGAGTGATTTCCCATTACTGTTCCATCCATACACACACACACACACACACACACACACACACACACACACACACACCTGTGCTCTACAACAGCCTCAGTTGGTCTAGGCCCTCAGTGGTCGGCAAACTCATTAGTCAACAGAGCCAAATATCAACAGTACAATGATTGAAATTTCTTTTGAGAGCCAAATTTTTTAAACTTAAACTGCTTCTAACGCCACTTCTTCAAAATAGACTCGCCCAGGCCGTGGTATTTTGTGGAAGAGCCACACTCAAGGGGCCAAAGAGCCGCATGTGGCTCGCGAGCAGCAGTTTGCCGACCATGGGTCTAGGCCCACCCTTCAATGCCTCATTCAGATAAGCCCCAAAGTTTTTTTCAACATTTAACTCTCCATTGTTCAGTTCCCTTCAAGTTCCTTGAACTGCAGCTGCTTTATTACCCTTATTTGTACTAATATTTAAGTATTATATTTTTACTGTGTTCTGTCATTCAGATAGTATACTGATAGCTCAATTTACAAGTTTTTCTCTTCAGAAGAATAACCTCATTAGTGGGAAATTCAAATGTGAGACAAATGGATGAATAAAAATCTGAAGAGTAGAGACTTTTTTAAACATATTTTTATTGATTTCAGAGAGGAAGGGAGAGGGGAGAGACAGAGACAGAGACATCAATGATGAGAGAGACATCATTGATCAGCTGCCTCCTGCACGCCCCCACTGGGGATGGAACCTGCAACCCAGGCATGTGCCCTCGACCAGAATCAAACCTGGGACCCTTCAGTCCAGAGGCTGATGCTCTATCCATCGAGCCAAACCAGCTAGGGCGAGTAGAGACTTTTGAGAGTGAGTGGGTGGGTGGTTGAGAAAAGATCAGCCAAACATGGACACAGATAATAGTGTGGTAAAGGCCTGGGGAGGGGTGTGGAGGTGGGTTAGAATGGGTCAATGGGGATCCTATATAATAAAAGGCTAATATGCAAATCGACCAAACAACTGAACAACTGGTCGCTATGATGCACACTGACCACCAGGGGGCAAATGCTCAATGCAGAAGCTGCCCTCTGGTGGTCAGTGCACTCCCACAGGGGGAGTGCTGCTCAGCCAGAAGCTGGGCTCACGGCTGGCAAAGGTAGTGACGAATGCAGCGGTGGTGGTGGGAGCCTCTGCAGAAGCGCTAAGGATGTTCGACTAATGGCTTAGGCCCACCTAAGCTGGCAGTCAGACATCCCCCAAGACCTCCCGGAGTGTGAGAGGGCGCAGACTGGGCTGAAGGGCCCCCTCAAGTGCACTAATTTTGTGCACCAGGCTTCTAGTATATAATAATTACAACAATAAAGATTTTTTAAAAAATAGTAGAGGCCTTGATCTGTAATTAAATATCTGAAAATAAAATCTAATCTTTACCCACAGATGAAGCATACTCTCATATAAGTTTCTTGTTGTTTATAATATTTATTTTCAAGCATTATAGTAGCACCATAGATGAAACTCATTGTAAAAGATGGGCTACTCAACAACCAAAAAACAACAAAAAACAAGGAATGTGATTTTATTTTTCAGTGTCCATGAGTTAAGTTTTCCATCTGTTTAATTTACATTGTGTGCATAGAGATGCTTTCACTAAACCATGGGAATTGCTAAGAGATTGTAAACAATTGCCTGAGATTGTAAGCATGAAAACTCTTCATTCACATTTTATGCAAATTCAAGGTAAGAAAGCTAATTTAAAAGTGATCCTTTGTCTACTTGAAGTCTATTCAATTTTATTTTTAATTAAATTTATTGGGGTGACATTGGTAAATAAAATTATGTAGATTTCAAGAGTACAATCCTATGATACGCCATCTGTATATCACACGGTGTTTATCACCCAAAGTCAAAATTCCTTCTGTCACCATATATTTTACCCCCTTTACTACCTCCTGACACCCTCCCCTCTGGTAACCACGATACTGTTATTTATGTCTATGAATTTTAGTTTGTGTTTTTTGTTTTTTCATTTGTTATTTTCAGTTTTATGTTCCACATATGGGTAAAATCGTATGTTTCTTGACTTTCTCTATCTGACTAATTTCACTTAGCATGATATTCTCAAGATCCATCCATGTTGCCACAAATGGTAGTATTTCATCTTTCTTATAACTGAGTAGTATTCAAGAGTAAAAATGGTTTTTACTTGATAGTTACACTGCCCTTGTACTCTAGGAAATAAACAAAAGTGTTTCATTGTCCTGTATTGGTCCTTTGTGTGATAAAATGGTGAAATCAAGTCATATGCATATCACATGTATTTTTAGTGCTTAAAATATACAATTACATGTAAAATAAGAATATCTCTCCAAGCCCTACCCTGTTTGGCTCAGTGGATAGAGTGTTGGCCTGCAGACCAAAGGGTCCCAGGTTCAATTCTGGTCAAGGGCACGTACCTCGGCAGCAGGCTCCCCTCTGGCCTGAGCCCTGGTCAGGGTGCGTGCAGGAAGCAACCAATTGATGTGTTTCTCTCACATTGATAGTTCTCTCTTCCACTTTCTCTAAAAATTAATGGAAAAATATCTTCAGGTAGGATTTAAAAAAATATCTCTCTGCAAGTCTTTTTAATATATCTGAATAACATTATCATAAAAGCGAGTTTTATATGACACATGATATTTAGAGAAAGTATTTTCTGGATTAATCAGGGGAAAAAGGACAAACGAGTGACTCCTTTATTGAGATTTATAAGCAAAAATACCCAAGAAAAAACAAAAAGTGATGAATTAAAGTAACCAGGGTATAGATTATGTTTCTTTGGGGAAAATCTGGAAGCAATCACTGTGTGAACATGGTTTCAAAGCAAAAGATTCAAATTATAGTTAATAAAATACAGTAAAATCAGAAATTTTAAAAATATCTTTTATTCTTTCTATTTCAAGTAGGCACACAAATTTAATCAGTAAGAATATAAGTGGTTAAAATTTATTTGTGTAATGTTCATTACAATAAAATAAAATACACAACAATACATTTAAACGTACTTTCTTCTGTTAACCTCTTTTTTTCACTTTTTATTTGGAAATGAATATAGATTGACAGAAAGTTACAAAAATAATGCAGCATAGAGAGCTACCTTGTACCTTTCACTCAGTTTTCCCCAATCATGATATTTTACTTAGATTACAATATCAAACCCAAGACTTTGACATTAGTATAATTCACAGACTTTATTCAGATTTTAACAGTTTTATAAGCACCCGTTTGCTTTTAAATTCTTGTAACCACTACCACATGAACTCTGTTTTTATATCCTAGAAAATAATTACCAATAATTATTTTGTTACTCAGAAGTATGGTTGTTAAGGAAAAGGCAAGATATATAATGAAACCTTTTCTGTGTTTACCAACTTTCATTTTATTGAGTTGGTTCAGTAGAGGAGAATTTTAACCTTTATTGAGTACATCATTACATGCCTATTGTAGTCCTTAATGTAAATCTCTTACTAAGCATATGAGCACACATTAAGTGTATCAGTACATTTGCCGAAACCGGTTTGGCTCAGTGGATAGAGCGTCAGTCTGCGGACTGAAAGGTCCCAGGTTCGATTCCGGTCAAGGGCATGTACATTGGCTGCGGGCACATCCCCGGTAGGGGGTGTGCAGGAGGCAGCTGGTCAATGATTCTCTCTCATCGATGTTTCTAGCTCTCTATTCCTCTTCCTTCCTCTCTGTAAAAAATCAATAAAATATATTTTTTAAAAAAAGTGTATCAGTACATTTAATCCTAGTGAAGTATTTTGGCATGTCACTATTTTACTGACAAAGAAATGTATTAATGCACAGAAATTCTCTTATGTACAATACTTCAATTTGAAGATGACAAAGGTATACTTAGCAACAGGAAATCCTTTACATGTCTTCCACATCTGAATATTCTAGTCCTAGAAACAAAGATCCTGACATTCTCTTAAATTGAGTAACCAGTTTCTTCTTGGTCATTCACTTCCACAGATGGGCCTTTTCTAGGACTTGATTAGGATTTTTCTTTATGGGTATTGTTCTGGCTCTCTAACGAATAGGGATAATCACCTTGCGGCTCTAGTCAAATAAGGAAATATTTGCTATTGGTAGGTGCTGATTTTCAGTTCTTATTCAACACATTATCTTAATTGATCTCTGACATGTTACCCAATATCTTTGCAAGTACAATATGGGATTTAAATACTGCATTGTTTGTTTTACATGTACGGTAGCATTTCACAGTTGCCGTTTTAACTGACATTTACAAATTCACTCATGGATATTGACCAGAGACATTACACAAAAAGCATGAAATGTGCCAAGAGAACTGCTTTCCATCAAAAGAAATAAGCCGACCAACAAGAAATAAAACAAATGCAGCACCAATTCTGACTGCGGTTCAGGAACAGTTTAATCAGAATCAAATGAAAGAAACAAATGTGAAAGTTTGGATGAATTTAGATCTTTCTCATCACTTGACTCTGCCTAATAGCTACTTTATAAAATGAAATGTCTACACAGAAAAAGAAGCATTCAAATAACGGTGATCTAATTGGTAATGCACATTTTGGAAAAAACATTGGCATTCTGAGATTGTTTAGGGCATTGATTTTCAACCTTTTTCATCTCGTGACACACACAAGCTAATTACTAAAATTCTGTGGCACGCCAAAAAAATATATTTTTTGGCAATCTGACAAAAAAAATAGGTGTCATTTTGATTCATTCACACTAGACAATTGTTGTGTTGGTTGTTGTCATTTTTAAAAATATATATATTTTATTGATTTTTTACAAAGAGGAAGGGAGAGGGAGAGAGAGTTAGAAACATCTATGAGAAACATCGATCAGCTGCCTCCTGCACACCCCCCACTGGAGATGTGCCCGCAACTAAGGTACATGCCCTTGACCGGAATCGAACCTGGGACCCTTGATTCCGCAGGCCGATGCTCTATCCACTGAGCCAAACCGGTTAGGGCTGTTGTCATTTTTTTTATTTGACAATCTAAAGGAAAGGAGGTCAGTGCACCCTAATAGTCAGGTATTGCATGTTTAAGTCTGGTAGCACACAGGTTGAAAATCACTGGTTTCGGGTAAGGAGAAATTTATGAAACCAGAGTGAAGAAAACGTACAATTTGTTTCAAAATTTCTTAGTTTCAGCCCTTAAAGCTCCTCTTCTATTTAGTAAGTCCCAGCATGTGAGACTTAGGTGTAGAAATCTCACGTAGGAGATGCAAAGAGCTTGCTGGCTGCAGCTGCGGCTTGTCAATCATCACGTAACTGGAAACATTGTCTCTGTGGTGAGCTATTAGGTAGGCCGTTGGGTTCTCACTCTCAACACACAAAATGTGACAACTTTAAAGCTCAACTATTTTTAAAATGGCACTGAGCCTCTTTCTTGGCCTGTATGCAAAAATAGCTACAGTGTAAAGCTCAAGGGTCAGTATCTATTGATGAAATTTGGGCATAAAGAAGAAGAAACAAAGGAAGTAAAAGGATTCTGTAAGAGGAGTAAGTCGCATCAAAACCCAAGAAGTAGGGTATTCATATAAGTAAAAATCTTTCAGTCCAAAGAACTCACCTTTTAATGTTTGTACTTAACTCTTATCTGGTGAGTGTCAATGAATTTACACATTACCAAGTTCCAGTATCCTGAAATAAATCCGAGAAAAAAGAATCATAAAGGATTGTTGTTCAAATTTTATATGTTTTCTCATTATTTAGTAGAAAAGTAGTCTATCATTTATTATACTCAAACATTATGTATAAATCAGTAAGACAATTTTGGGGGATTACTATACACCAGTTTTGTGTTGGATATTTTAATCTTCATAACCTATGTTATTAATACTATTGTTTCTTAAATTTCATAGTTGAAGACAGAATATTATAGAGGAAATATGATTAAAGTTAAGTAACTAGCAGTGGCTAAGCTGAGCCTCACTAAGTTTGTCTACCTCTATAGAAAAATATGTAGGGAGATGCTTTACATAATTCTAAAGGAATATATCATTTTGCCTCAATTATCTTGGTAATTTTTAGTACTTGTTTATATATATACTAGAGGCCTGGTGCACAAAATTTGTGCATGGGAGGATTTTGGGGAGTCACTCAGCCCGGCCTGCACCCTCTCCAATCCAGGACCCCTTCAGTCAGACATCCCTCTTGCAATCCATGACCGCTGGCTCCATAACCACAGATGTATTAGATCAAGCATGTCAAACTCAAAGGCTAACAGGGGCCAAATAAACAAGGTTTAAGTTTATGTGGGCCGCAAAAAAACCAAAAGTTTCAATTTTCATAGAAACGTAGGTTTATTTCAATAGATATGCTGAATACAAAGGGCTGAAATAAATGAATAATCATTAACATAAAATAATAGAACTTTTTAATAAAAATTAATATTTTTTGAGCATTAACTTACCAGACACTGAATAAGTACAAATTAATAAGCATAACACAAATAAACCTATTTTTTTTTGTTCTCCAAAAGCGAAATATTTCTTGTTGCACACACCAAACAAGTCAGTCCAAGTGTAATGACATGGCAATCAGCTGTTAAAATATTCTTTGCTAGTATTAGTGGAGAGAAATGGTGCGCCTGCACGTAAGGTGTGTAAGGGAGATGAATGCAACACAATTATAGTAATCAGTCATAAGTGAACATCGTAGTTCATTATTAATAATTAGGTATCACAAGATATTGCAAAAATTAAGTTATGAAATTTTTATTAAAAGGTTTCTTACATACTATTATATTGGCTGGGCCACAAAAATATTCATTGTGGGCTACATGCAGCCCGTGGGCCATGAGTTTGACATGCTTGTATTAGATGTATATTATATGACAATTGCATATGTCCAGCAATATACCTATGTCAATGCATACACATTTGACTAGGTACTGCCGGATTGTCTTATGGAGGTAAAACACAGATCTGGACAATTAAACCAAATTGTCACCATAATGTTATGTAAGAGTGGCTTTTTTACATCTTAGCAAGCTTTTAGTTATGTGCTTTATTCCTGGTTTCATGTCTCCTGGCTTCAATGAATTATACTTTAATTTTTTAAATATCTATTTGTAAACACTAATATCAATTTGTGAATTTTATGATGCTTTCAGATATAAAATAATTCATGTGAAAAGGATATTGACAACAAGGTTGATGATCCTTTTAAGAACTTATTTGGATTTCTTTGAAGTTAGATTTGAGGAAGGGGAGATTTTATCTTGCTACCTCCTTCTACTGTTTGTGTGTTTATATGTGTGTGAGAGTGTGTGTGGTGGGAGAGGTGAGAAATCTTTGACCAGAGAGACATAAGTGCAAAATAAGCATTATAATTTGGCCATAGCAATTAAAAGATATTTAGTATTCCCTATAAGTGAGCATTATTGTTAAGTAGGTAGGACAAGGGTCTCAACAATTCTTACTAAATGCTATTTTGTAATGTTAAAATGCAGCATAGTATTTTACAGATCAGATGTAAACAGGATGAACCCAAACCAGGATAAATGTAGCCAACTGCAAACTTTCTATTGTAAAGATGTTTATAATTAAATTATTAAGATTTCCCCCCCACTATTATAGTAATTAACATCAATACTGGCTTTGAAAATATTTCAGACTAAAATTAATTAATTTAAGAAATGATTGCTGGTTACCTACTAAGTGCCAGACACAAAAAAAGAAACAAAACCCTTGTTTTGTGGTGGTTTTACTCTATTACCAGAGTCCAGCATTAAGACCATGCACATGTAAAAGAGTTTATCAGAAGGAGAAATATAAAAAAGGAGAATTTGAAAAACTGGGAATGTATAATGTGTGATAAAATTTCAAATCTGATGGTGAAGACTCACTGTGAAAAAGAGAATCGCATGCGGACGTGAAGAGTGACTGGCGGGGAGAGAAGCACCAACTGCTCTGTGGCTTCCATGCTGAGGAGCAAGACTCATCTGGCTTCTTTTGAAACAAATCTCAAATGTTACTGAGGATTGTATACTCCAATCCTAGATGGGCTTTCTTGCGCTAACCCTAGCTAAACCAAGACGGAATGGCCAAAACTCAGTCAAGAAACCTGAAATATTTTACTTTTTATTAGAGATTGTAATATAGATTTTTAGTTTGTTTCCAAATCAGATGAACCTACTTTTAATGGGAACTATCCAACATCTGTACACTGTTACAGATGTCCGCATTTCCCACGCTTTGCTCCCCTCCACCCAGTCCTCACTGTACTTCCCTCTGGCCATCACCACACTGTTGTCTGTGTCTATGAGTTATGCATATATGTTTTTATGGCTAATTCACCTTATTTCATCCAGTCCGCCATCCACCATCCCCTCTGACAATAAGTGCTGGTGAGGATGTGGAGAAAAGGGAGCCCTAGTGCACTGCTGGTGGGAAAGCAGACTGGTGCAACCCCTATGGAAAACAGTATGGAGTTTCTTCAAAAAATTAAAAATGGAACTGCCTTTGGCCCAGTGATCCCATTCCTGGGAATATAACCTAAGAATCCCGAAACACTAATTCAAAAGAATAAATGCCCCCTTGTGTTTACAGCAGTGTTATTAAAAATAATTAAGATCTGGAAACAGCCCACTTGCCCATCAACAGATGAGTGGATAAAAAATCTGTGTTACATTTACACAATGGAATACTACACAGCCATACAAAAGAAGGAACTCTTCCCTTTTACAATAGCATGGATGGACCTGAAGATTATTATGCAAAGTGAAATAAGCCAGACAAAGACAAATACCATATTAGTTCACTCAGATGTGAAATCTAATGAACAAAATAAACTGTACTCACACTTTTTGACAGGAAATACATCCAACAACTTTCTAGTAACAAAATACCACACACACACACACACATAAAGAATGATTGTGGGGGAGGGGTGAAATACAATTGATATATTTCTAAACTTTTTAAAAAGATTTTTGTGAGTTTATTTGAGCCAAACTGACGACAATTGCCAAAAAGCAAAATCTCAATAGATTGGGATACTGCTCTGGAGAATGGCGGGTTTGTACCTTGTTTTTATAAATTATCATCAAAGGGGAAGATGTAAGTGGGTTACATAAAATCCATTGGTGATAGATTAGGAAGGTGGGACAAAGCAAAGTGGGAAAACCTCTGGGATTGGATAAAAATGAAATGATGGACATGTGCTTCTTTTACATAGATTAATTACAGGGTAGTTAACATAGTTAACAGCTGACGATTAACATAATAACAATAAAGATGAAGGAATACCCAGACATTTTACAGGTATGTTATCTTAGATGCAAAAAGACAATAGGCTCAGTAAAGATCGAAGTTGATCTTTGTCAGGGAAAATACTGGCCTAAGACATGACTACCCACTATAAACTGATTTTAGTTAAATATTTAATTTCAGACCATCCTTTGTTGTTACTTTAGGTCTTTGAGTTTGTACAACCACTATGCAGACCTTTCCTGAATTAGTCAGATTAGCATGTGGCCTTTTTTTTTTTCTCATCCGTGTATCCCCCTTTTGGTCATAAATCAATCCAGAGGATGCATTGATGACCAACCTTTCGGTTGGATAACGGAGTCACACGGTGCAAGGAAGACTCATTCCTAGGAAGTCTCCATGTCAGCATTTGTCTTGCTGAACAGGGTGGACCACTGGGGATGGGGCAAGACTATAACTTTAGATGGCATTCAAGCTCGAATTTATTTTTTTTTTAAAGGCAGGTAAATGGGAGGCAGTCAGATCCTATATGTTTTTAAAAAGTATTCTGGATCATTTCTAATTTTTGAGCCACCATGATCTGAGTCTTTTTGCTGAACCACATCTACCAGGGCATACAGTAGGCTGTCACTAAAAAAAAACAAAAAACTGAAAAAAAAGGACAATAAAAAAATAAGATATGCATTACAAAATATTAGAGAAATACATCAAAAAGTTACATTAAAACTTTTGAGGTGACAAATTAGAGTTCATTATAAATTTATTCTCACATGTCAATTTATATCATTTTGAATATTTTTCAGCTCCAAATTTAACCTTTGATATATAAAATCACTGTTTTGCGTTTTGCTCTTTGAAAACTCCTAAGTTATGGAAGAAATAATCTATTATGATTTATACATTTAAAGAAATGTTTATTCTTAGGGTAAGAATAACTTGTGAGACTAGTTTAATGTACAAACATGCAAAGCATATAATACCTAATAAGTTCTCAGAAAATCTATGGGATATATATATGTGTGTGTGTGTGTGTGTGTGTGTGTGTGTTTATATATATACTCACAAACATGACTTCATATGTTAGAGACTATTAATTATAGTATATCTGAAGATTAAACTTTACTGGAAATGATGTCTGAATTCTGATATGGCCCTGGCTTTTTTGGTCAGACCTCATCAACACTCAGTGCACTCTGTGTGGGTAAAAAGGTCTACTGCACAGAACAAAATATTTCCAACCGCAGGCCTACTCAGTGCTGCTTGAAATAACTTTAACGCCTACAGTAGCCTTGATATGACCATACGATTTGAGGGATGAGGTGAATGGGTAGTGGGCAGAGAAAATAGCATGCGTGATAAAAACAAAACAAAACAAAACAAAAAAGACCAAGAAGCTACATCAAAACAATTTACCTGGTCAAGGAATGAAAGATAAAGATTAAGAAAGAGAAAGACCAAAATGGAGGTGTACATCCTAGGTGTGGGTGGTCGTTATCACTTTAACAATCATTGTCTGCATCATTATTGTTCAGACAAACATGACCACAGGAAGTCACACTAAATTCGAAGTCCTAACAGCTTTTACCCCTGAGAGAGGAAAAGCAAAGAGAAAAGCTTGTCAAACAAAGAAAAACAACATGAGGAGCATAAAGCATTGGCTAGACTGTAAAGACTGGAGTTATATTCATATGAGGACTTCTTTTACCCTCACACCTACAATGCGGCCTTACATCTCACAGCCTTGGCACCGTTTGTACAGCTTCTCCCCCCCAAATATTTTAGAGTCTGGTTTCTTCATTTCATTCAGGCCTCCAAATGTCACCCCCATGACTACTTCTCTGGTCACTCTTTCTAAATGTGAAATGATGCCCACATCATTCCATATGACCTACAATATTTCCTACAACAGATAAGCCAAAGTTCCTTTATAAAACCAACAACTAAAACTCAAAATCTAAAATGACACAGTATTGTAAATGTACTGCTATATGTGAACTTTATATTAAGTGTATTTTTATTTGATATTTTTGACTTTATGGAGAACATATTGTTTATTACATGATGCTGAGATTTACCAGGATTATAGACAATGTTAAAAGAATCAGAAAATTAGATTTTAATAAATACAGTGAAGAATAGTGACATATAATCAGCAGAGGGCTTGATTCTCAAATCAACAAGAATACTAAATAACCAGAAATATGAAAACTAAAAAAGGTTATAGATTACTGATATTTTTAAAAGAATTCAGGTAAAAGAGATATATTTGTATGGTAATAATTGTTACTCAGGATTCCAAAATCCTATTCATATAACCAAAACAACTAAAATAATTCAGATACTTGCCTGTATTAATTTAGATTCAAGGTTTCTCTGAATTTCCCTTTAAAACTGAATGCAATTTTGTCCCTTACCTGCTTTCCTCGTATCTACAATAATGTATACAATTTTCATATAATTCTATCTTTCAGTCAGATTCAGTCACAAGAACATGTCATTTCAGCAATTCAAATTTCCAATTTGACTATATTTCAAGGCCATGTGTAAAATCCAACTTATTCTCCTTACCTCAAGATTCTTACCTTCATCACTTCTGCAAAGTCCTTTTTGCCATACAAGGCACTATTTACAGTATCTAGGGATTGTGACCTGGATATTTGGGGGCCATTATCCAGCCTACCACAGAATCCAGGATGCCTCCAGGTTGCTCCCTGCCCTCGTGGGCCCCTTTTAGCCCACAAGAAATACACTCAGATATAGTTGATCCCCGTATTGCAGACATGTGATATGTTCCCCGTGGAGCTTTCACTACTCTGTCACCATAGGCTACTCTGGTGGGTATGGTCATGGTATCTTTTATTTATAAAGTCACTCCACATCCATCCTCCATGCTTCTTGGCTACATTCTGTGGTCTTGGAAGCTAAACTCTAATAACTGTGTCCCTTGGGCTTCCTTGCCCTCTGGCTTCTGGCTGGTGTCAGCCATTGGGAGACATTGGCAGGAGATCAGAAGGTAAGAGGAGAAAGCAGCCTGTTTACTTCTCCAGATCCCGGCAGTGACTAGACTCTCTCGTATGAATTCTTGGCATCTTCTGACACTCACAGTGGATCACAATGTGGTCATTAGCCTATGATGTCTTGCACAACATTGCCCAGAGTATATGTAGCTTAAAATCTATTTGACTTAATGTATTTCGTAAGAAATAAAAAAAAAGTGTTCTGAGAAAGTTCTCTGTGGTATTTTTCTAGAATATTGGCTGCTAAAAATACATTTGCTCCATTATTACTAAATAAATAAACCATCTATCTTTTGATATGACCAATGTTGTTGTTGTTGTTCTCAGAAAGAATACTAGATTTTCTTTTTAATTTAAGCATCATGCATATGGTCAACACACTAGGTAAGCAAAGGTGTCGTTGACATATCCAATCACTGTGCACTCGGAGTAGTATATTTCCAACCACAGTGTTGCCAGCACTTGAAATGGCATTTAGCACCTAGACCACTCAATATTATTGTAATAATTCTTGGAATCTAAGAGGGGGTGGGATGGTTATTGGAAAGGAGAATTAAATTCCTGATGGAAAAAATAAGTTCCTAACTGTAGAAGATACTGGAAACAAAACCTGTGTAACTGGCTAAGAAACAGTAGGTTTAGTTTAAAGGAAGAGAATGAAATAAAAACTGAGACTGACAAACTTGCATGTGAGGATCACTACCACTTTAACTGTGACATTAGTGTCATTTATCAGTTGGACATGCAGGATCACAGCTAATAGAAACACATAACCATGTAGGATAACATGAGGCTGAAGAATCTTTGATGTAATAAGAACAAGAAATAAGATGAGGATGAAAAATTCACTGATGCGAGTCATTCATATGACTATATAAATATCAGAGTCCTGTTCTAAATATGTATTTCTTGGAGCCTTTTCTCTTGCTCAGGTATTTTTAAGTAACATATTTTGTAAACAGAAATAATGGGCCAGTAAGTGCATATATAAACCTTTGTCATACTGCCTTTGTATGTAAAACAGAATCTTTTAAAATCTTGAACTTCTTAAAAAATAAAATATGATGGGATAAGAAAGTCTACAGAAAACACATTCAAGTACTCATATTAGAGAAACAGAAATCTAGATCATGATAAAAAATAATTTCTGAAGTAATAAGTGAATATACCATGATTTGAAGAATGTATCAAAAAAGCAATTTATTTTTAGCACTCAGTAGCAAAAACTCTATGCTTTTAGTGGTCATTTTAGTGAGAATATAATTCAAAACTAATGAATTATTTTTCAAATAGTACCAAGGGTTATTAAATCTACAGTTATAATGAAACACAGCCTATATGGAATACACAAGAGAAGCAACAATGTCAGAAAATGAAGAGAAATCAAGGTAGCTCTGGTTCAGGGATTGTTCCTATATATATTGTATGGACCAAAAGAAGCCAATCAGAGAAAGACAAATACCATAGGATCTTACTTATATGTGGAATCTAATGAACAAAACAAACAAAATAGATTCATAGATACAGAAAACAGACTGACAATTGTTAGAGGAGAAGGTTGTTGGGGTGCTGGGTGAAAAAGGTGAAGGGATTAAGCAAAAAAAAAACCACACCAAAACCAAAAAACTCATAGACACAGACAACAGTATGTATGGTGTTTACCAGAGGGAAAGGGGTGGTGGTGGCAGGTAGAAAAGGATAAAGGGGAGGTAAACGGTAACGGAAGGAGACTTAACTTTGGATGATGAGCACACAATTCAATATACAGGTGATGTATTATAGAATTGTACAGCTGAAACTTATGTCATTTTATTAACCAACTAGAGGCCCAGTGCATGATTGAATCATGCACGTGTAGGGTCCCCTACACGCTTTCGCTTTTGATCACGGGGGAGCTGGGTGCCTGTCTGCTGGTGCACCAGGCCTTTCAGAAGCCTCCGGCTCGGCAGAGGCTTCTGAAAGGCCTGGTGCCAGAGCAGACAGGCACCCAGCTCCACCACTTTTTTTTTTTTTTTTTTAGGTTTTATAAAATTACATTAAGTGTCTTTTAATGTAAAAATATTTACATTGAACACCCGCCCCCATCCTTGCCCCTTCTCTACAGATCACATCCATTTTTAAATTTTTTCCTTTTTTAAAAAAAAATTTTTTGTTAATCCTCACCCAAGGTTATTTTTCCATTGATTTTTGTTTTAGGGAGAGTGGAAGGGAAAGGGAGAGACAGAGAGCAACATCGAGGTGAGAGAGACACATCGATTGGTTGCCTTCTGCTCGAGTCCTGACCAGGGCCCGGGCCGGGGAGGAGCCTGCAATCATGGTACATGCCCTTGACCAGAATTGAATCCGGGACCGTTGGTCTGCAGGCTGACGCTCTATCCACTGAGCCACACTGGCCAGGGCCAGATCACATCCTTGATGGGCAGCCGAGGAAGCAAGAGCTCAGCTTCACTTGGGCCACTCCTCCAGGCGGCTAGGCCCTGGGCAGCGGGGACCGTGGCAATTCTGTCCCTGAAGGTTCAGAGGCAACATGGCCAGCTAAGCACCACAGCTGGAATGGGACAGCGGCACCACAGTTCAGGACACAGTCAGAGGTGGAAGACATCTTGGGTAAGAGGAATAGAGGAGGTATGAATGAATCTGTGAATCTCAGGCCTCCCCTGCAGCTGCCTGGACCCCAGGCTCCTTTGAATCCAGTTTTTGATGCTGTAGACACAGGCTGCCCAGCTTCTGCAGATCCTCTGAAGGACCGTTCCTAAGATCCTCATCGTTTCTTAGAAATTCTCTCACCGCTTCCAGCAGAGTTAGGATCTCTTCTGGCAACACCTCTTGTTCTTTCGCTTGAAGATAAATCTCTTGAAGTTTTTCCTTTAGAAATTCCATTTCGATTTCATGGACGTGGCTCTCACGCAGGTAAATGCCTGTTTCATAGTCACACCCATCTCGATGATCTTCCTCGGGGATGAGGACGGCCCAGTCCGATGTCAACAGCTCTTCTATTCTGGAGTACGCCTCCACAATCTCTGGGATATTACGGAATTCATTCAGAAAATGTTGCATCTTTATCTGGAAATCTCGAAGCCACATAGAAGATACCTTCCTCTCTGAAGAGTGCATGATACCGTTACGACCCTTAATCACCTCTGTGACTTTCTTTCGATCAACCAGGATGTGATTGCAGGCGTTGATGAGGTTTAAAAGAGCCACTGCATCACATTCCTCGGGTCCTGCTTTGTCTGCCAGTCCGCGGGGCATGAAGGCCTTGGCCACCTCCCAGGCGTCCGCGGGCCAGCGGCCCGGCCGGCAGTTGCCCCAGTGGACGTCTCCGTTTCCGTTGGTGCGATGTTTCAGGATCCCCCTTTTCCACTCCGCGCACACCTGGCACTGAGGCTGGAACTGGCGGCTGCGCGGGCTGCACCTGGAGCCGCCGCAGCAGGTGGCGCCCAGGCCCAGGCCGGGGGCGCAGGCGAGCAGGCCGCGGTGGAAGGCCAGCATCTCCCGGCCCACGAAGCCCTGCAGGCAGCTGCCGCCTTCACGCAGTTCTTGTACTTGGCGCAGTTGAGGCGAACCACCAACTCCGACAGCACCATCTCCCACTCCTGCCGCGGAGGCCACGGGGGCGGGGCGGGCGGCCCCAGCTCCACCACTTTTGATGGTCCGCGGCCTCTAAGGGGGGCTACCCTGCTGTTGAGAGGCGCAGGGGGCGGGGCTCCCACCCCCTGTGCCTCTCAACGGCCAGATCCGCGGCCGCTGAAGGGGCCTGCCTCGGACACCCAGCTGCGCCTCTCAACAGCAGGGTAACCCCCCTCAGTGGCAGCGGATCCCATGCCTCTCAATGGCCGGGATAGGCCACCCAGAGTCCCGCCCCCCAGCCTCCCGCCGCCCAATCATGGGCGTAGCGGAGTGATGGTAATTTACATGTTACGCTATTATTAGATAGGATGTCACCTCAACAAATTCAATAAAAATTATAAATAAATAAATAAATAAATAAATAAATAAATAAGGAAGTGAGCAAGATAGAGTCAGACATTTATTTTGTGTGTTTTTGAGAAGACCATACCAAAGCTCAACAATACCAATACCTGTGGATAGTAGGGAGCATGGAGATCTACCAAATGCCTTAATTTTAGCCATTTTGAGTGGCCTTACAATAAGATGTGCACCATTATTAGACTGAAAAATGGTCTGGAAAGCTGAAAACCTGACACTGCCAAAGGGACGGGTGCTACTTTTTCAGGTAAAGAAAAGACATTGCTAGAACCAGGCCATCGCTGCTCTTGAATATAACAATCCCATTTAACCAAGAAAGCTTGTTGTGTCCTTCTCACGCTGTTGTTGGTTCCAAGTTATGTCACCTCATAATGGAAATGTCAGGCCAAGGAGTCACAAGGCTCCATTGTTCATGTTCTGTTTTTAAAAGAAAACTGGATTTAGAGCCAATTAGTAACTGTCTGGCCAAAGAAACGTCACAGGTTGCCATATTCAGGAGACAACCAATCTCTATCCGTAAGGGACACTTTCAGGTGGAGGCTTTTTTTCTTTGTTAGAAGACTCCTTCATAAAATCATCAATTGTAAAAAGTTTGTATTCCCAGAGGATATTAAGATTATCAAGCCACAAAGGTGAAAAACGTGCTACAACTTGCCAGACTATTACCAACAACCACCCAAAGTACTCCGATTTGCAGGTTCACCCATCAAATAGCACGTACGCCCAATATTTTCTCCAACACCCAGTAAGATTCTAGGCTTTCTTGTTGGAGATGGGAGGGAAGGTGAAGAGACAGCAGAATTTATTTGACTTCTGGAGAAGTTAAGTATTATGAATCAACCCATGTAGTCCCAGGAAACTTTCCTTGGAGAACAAACTCCTGAATTCTGTAGGTGTTAATCTCCCACTGCCTTTACTGGCTGAGGTATAATACCACAGGTAGCCAGGCCTGATGAGACCAAGTATTCTGACTTTCCATCTAATAGAGCATTTTCTATATAGAGAATGCTTTGGACATTGGTGGGGAGAGACAGTCCCTATAAATCCTGACACTTGCCTCCCCACCCACACACACTAGTGGCAGATACCAGGGAGTTTGTACCTCTAGCACTGCTCTATATGGGTCTCTTCTGATCCATTAAATCCTTCCAGAACATATGAAATGAATAAATATAAGATGGGTCTCTCTCATCTACAAGATTATGTAAACTTTGGCTAGCAGGGGTCAATGGGGGAAAAGGGGGACATATATAATACTTTCAGCAATAAAAATTTAATTTAAAAAAAAAAGAGCTTTGCTTTTCCACTAAGAAGACTGCCAAACTCCATCAGCTAAATCTAGGATGTATCGTTTCTCTATGAGATTGGATAAAAAGATGACATGGATGACTGTATCAAACAGAGCCTTATTATATACTAGAAGCCAGGTGCACGAATTCGGGCATGGGTGGGGTCCAGCCAGCCCGCCACGATGAGGGCTCATCAGGATGGGCTGGCAGGGTGGAGGGGCCATGAGTGGTTGGCTGGCTGGCCCCGCCCCCAATTGGGGTGTTGGGGGCCGATCAGGGCCCAGATCAGGCTGGTTGACTGCTGCAGTGTGCGTCACTGGGTATATATATATATATATATATATATATATATATATATATATATAATTTACTATAAACAGAATATTTTATTTGGTTTTTGTGTTAAAGCATTTCATTAAGAGACTTTCTTTGGGAGAGGGAGGATATTTACTATTATGTCTTTCAAACTAAAGCCACTCATATTAAATGGACTCTGAAAATTTGAAGATTCTGATTTTTTATACATGTAGGAATCCACAATGAGTAGGCATTTGCTGTGGTTATGCAGAGATAAGTGAGTTTTTTGTTATTTAATTTAAATTTTTGTCTATTTTTTATTTTTATTTGATTTTGGTTTTAGTATGAATAGAAAGAATTTTGCTTAAATTATTATTGTAAATTTGGTAGAAAATGCTCCCAATTGGCATTATTTAACAAAAAGAAGAAATAGAAGAGTGAACATAAAAATCAGAGTTAAAAGTCTAAAGCCATAATATTGAATATTTGTATAAGGCATATTTTGATACATCAAACTACATTTCTGTCAACGCTAAAGGACCTGAGAAGTGGCTAAGGAGTGTTTAGCAGTATTTCTGATTGTCTGGATTTGATGTACCATTGGCAAAGCTAAGGTGGTGGTCAAAGATATATGCTCTTGAATATAGAAATATCCTAATTAGTGTGAACTATGTAAAACCAATGAATTGTGTGTCATAGACATCTCCAAAAGAATAAAAATTAAAATTGACAATCTATATGAAACTCTGGACAATTCCCTTCTCTGTATCCCTAGCTTTCTTGGGGAGTGATCAGTAAAACACCTATCTCAGTTATCACCTATTGCACTTGCTTATGCTACAGATTCCTTTACCTCCCCTCAGATTAAATTGATTCACAGTTTTTGTGGTGGAACATGGGAATCTGAATTTGGGGCATGCACTCCAGGAAATTCTTAAGAATAATTAATATTGAGAAGCACTTCTCTGCTTCTGTAAACTTTCAATTACATTCAATGAATGTTATCACGATTTTCTAACATGAGACCATTTAGTCAACACAGATTAAGTTGACCTATGAAGCAGGAGGTCATAGTTCGATTCCTGGTCAGGGCATATTTGTGGGCTCGATCCCCAGTGGGGGTCCTGTAGGAGGCAGTGGATCAATGATTCTCCATTATAATTGACTAGAGGCCCAATGCATGAAGATTCATGCAAGAATGGGCCTTACTTCCCCTGGCTGCTGGCACCGCCTTTGCTCTGGCCAGGGGGCCGCCATTTTGCTCCAGCCTGGAGCCACCTTTCTGCCTTCCCACGCTGCCCAGAGGCCCGGAGCGGCTGGGGTGGTGCGGAACACCCCCCCCGCCTGCTCAGCGCCTGCATATGCAAATTAACCATCCGTCTTTGTTGCGCTAATTTGCATACTCACTGCTGATTGGCTGGTGGGTATTGTGAAGTTATGGTCAATTAGCATGTTACTTTTTTATTAGTATAGATGTTACTATCTCTCTCTCCCTTTCCCTTCCTCTCTGAAATCAATAAAAATATATAGTTTTAAAAGATATAGAGAGAATTAATTGGAAGACAGTTTTAAAATCTTTCTTCAAAATACACTATATAAAGACAGATAGAAATTAAACATGAAGCAATTTATATAAATACCTAAAGGCAGCATTCCAGAAAGAGTGAAGAGATAAAGGGGCAGATGTGCTCTCTGTTAAATTAATAACAAAGACTTTTTTAATCCAGTGATAATGAGACATCAACCCACAGATTTATGAAGACTAACATTAATCAGGGGAGGGGTGGAAAGAAAGGAAAGTACACATTATAGTAAAAACCAAATAACACCAGGAACAATAATAAATTTCCCAAATCAGCACTAGGGAAATGGTAGCATCTGATTTTTTCTTTATTTTTTGTTTTTTTGGTTTGGTTGATATATCAGAGCTATGTTAAAATTTCCACAAATAACCCTAACTGGTTTGGCTCAGTGAATAGAGCATTGGCCTGTGGACTAAAGGGTCCCAGGTTCGATTCTGGTCAGGCACATGTACCTTGGTTGTGGGCACATCCCCAGTAGAGGGTGTGCAGGAAGCAGCTGATTGATATTTCTCTCTCATCGATGTTCCTAACTCTCTATCCCTCTCCATTCCTCTCTGTAAAAAATCAATAAAATATATTTTTTTAAAAAGAAAAAGTTGCTGAGTACAGAATAAATAAAAATAATAAAAAATTTCCACAAATATTTGTTTTGTTATTGCTCCTTTTACATATACCATTTATCCTTACTATATGTTAAAGTTATATTAAAAGATTATATTAAAATTTTGATATATTCCTGTTGAATTGAAACCTTTATTATTAGTAGTAAACCCACCTAAATACTACATTTTATGTGAAAGTGCATTTTGCCATATATTAAGACCTGTTTTCTTTGATTTCATACATTTGCATTATATTACATATTTTAAGCATTGCACATCCTTATCTATTAGATGTCACTTTGATAAATAACACAACATTTAAATTGTTTTAAACCTGTGTGATAATTATCTTTTTACTGGTACATTTTGAGGGTTCATATTTACAGTTGATATATTTTATTTCTAATCAATATCATAATTTTGTGCTTTCTATTTGTCCTACCTATTGTTGGGTTTCCCTCCCTCCTTCCTTGTTTCTTTTGGATTTATTTATTTTTTCTCAATTTATGTTTTCCTCTAAAATTTTTGAAGTTATACTTTTCACCTCTTAGCATTTACTTTAGAATTTAATGCAGGTGTACTAAAATTATTGATGTCTGAAATTGACCAGTGACTTTACCCTTTTCCTAAATAATATGAGACCCAAGAGCACTATGGTCTCTCACTCAAATTATATATTTTTGGTTTGAAGTTTATTCCTATTGATCAAAGGCGAAGGGTGGGGCCCTGAGGTCACTGTGGAGTATATATCTCATAGCACACATTAGATTGAAGATAAAATTTTACATCTGCATAATTTATCCTTTCAATGATAATAAATTATGCTCATTAAAAATAGTAATACAAAAATATGTAAACCACATATGTAAAGTAAAAATTTATCAAGTTGGTCACTTAAACATTTTTATATTGCAATCTTAAAATACCAGATTAGATGCATCTTATATTACAAGTGCATGCATAACAGCATTTTTCTACCAAATATAATATAAAATCATAGTATACAATAATTTGTACCCTTTTTCTACTTAATATATTATGGAAAATTATCCATCAAAACTTGCTGAGCTGTCTCATCTATATTTAATGACTATATAAATTTTATTTTAAGTACCCATTATAATTTATTTCATCAACTAATTTTTTGATCGTTGAATTGTTTCTTTTACTTTTCTATCAAAAACATCCATTGGTCACTTGGACAATTTAAAAAGTTATGAATAATTATGTTAACAGTAGCTATATTGAGGAAAAAGGGTTGTATATCATTTTTATTTTCTATAGGATAAGTTCTCATATTGTTTGAATTATTTATAACTGTCATGGATATTTAATACAACAAAAATATTTCTAAAAATTAGTATCTTATAATCTTATAACTTATGATCTTATAAATAAATATATCATTTATTTGCATAAAAATATTTCAGCCTTCATTGTTTATTTATTGTTTTTGAAAAATGACAAGGCAGAAAAGAAGTCATGGGTATAATTTTAAAGTATAACTTTGGAAATAAAGAAGTATTTTATTATATATAGACGACTAACATTTAATCTGTAGGTGATAAGTTACATTGCCTTTTATTTTCTTAAGTGGAAACAGTAGTTTACATATTAAACTCAGGGGAAACATCCTGTCTGATGTTGCAATATTAAGAGATCTGCTTCCTTGATTCTGTCTCATTCAGGCCCTCTGCTTATCATCTGATCCACACAATCTAACCTACTAGTAAACTATGGAACCAAAGTCGCCGGCACTGTGCAGCTCCAGTCTTGATCTTCATCCTTTGCCAGTGGAATTTCATGAAATAACCACAGGTAAAATCAAATACTGCTATTATTACTAATCCCTTTATGTGATGGAAAAATAAGAAGATAAACAACAAAGTTCATGGCCAGATACTTTTAGGAGATGAAAATATTTTGTCTCCATGGATAAATTCAAGATTTTCATTAATAAATTGAAGGGGATTTAAATTTTAGACAATCATTATTTGGTGCAAAAATATTTACAATGGGCTTGGATTTACCATTTTTTGGAAAAAATGTTACGGACTGGGTGGCTATGACTTCTGCTTCACTTTCACTGAAGGAATGCATGCAATATGTTGCGAAGAGAATTTATCTACCTAATGAGAATTAGGTTATTTTTATCATGCTCCTTTAATTAAGATTAAATTCAACTATAGAAGAAACAAAGATAGGTGTTTAAAATAATTTTATATCTCTACTCTTCCTTCTACAACCAACGTTACTTCTGATGCTATTGGCCACTATATTTTTATAACTACCGTTCCACACTGCTATTATTATTGGTATTGCAAAAATAACTTATTGTATGATTATTGTTTTAAGCACTATGTTCTTGACTTTATATACATTAATATAATCTTCATAATATATCTATGAATGAATATGGTTGTTATCCTTATTTTATAGATGAAGAAACTAAGAATTATTTTTTTAAACCTGCTACATTTTACAAAGCAACTACTTGATTGACCCAATCCTAAAACTTTCCTATAACAATAAAATAGGGCAATTTTAGTTCATTTATAACATGATTTTCAATTATATATTGTTTATCATGTACATGAATATATTGATTATAGTTATTGCCTGCATTTTTAAATATATTTCCTAGAACCTTGTGAGGAAAGAGTAACATACGCAGAACTCAAAATTGATTGTTCTTCAAATATTCAGAAGAACAAAATAACTAGGATTTTGAAGACAAAAGGTAAGAAACCTTTAAAACTCTAGATTCCCTTTTTTTGCTTGAAATTTTAATGAACTAATCATAACAACAAATATTCCTGGACTAATCTCTGAATCAAAATTCATCTCTTATACCTGCATTATTTAACTTGGTCATATTGACCTAAAGTGTTGTGTTAATAACAAATGAGAATGAACAACAAACCATAGATGGCTAGAGTGGCTTAGAATGATGTACCATGGACACAGAAAAAAGACTGTTTCATATCTAATTTCACTGTTTGATATTTTAGTCTTACAAAATGTAAATGTTCCTTTAATGCCTTTGTATTTCTAAAAACAACATGGAGCTAATGAGGAATTTCATGGTAAATGAACTTTTATCAAGACTGACACAGAATATTTGTCTGGGCCAATAATTAATATAGTTATGTTTTATTTTTACATAATTCTGCTACAAAATGGAAGAAATCATTCCTTAAAATTTGGAGGAGGGTGATAAATTAAATTCCCAGTAAGATTTTCTTTAAAATTTTTATTGAGGTATTATATGTGTACATATCTTACCATTACCCCCCCACCCCACACCCACACTTGCCCTCACCCCCCAGAGTTTTGCGTCCATTGTTTATGCTTATATGCATGCATACAAGTCCTTCGTTTGATTTCTTATCTCCCCCCCTCTCCCTAACTTTCCCCCTGTAATTTGAAAGTCTGTTTGTTGCTTTACTGTCTCTGTATCTATCTTTTTGTTCATCAGTTTATAATGTTCTTTATTATCCATAAATGAGTGAGATCATGTGGTATTTTTCTTTCATTGGCTGGCTTATTTCACTTAGTATAATATTCTCCAATTCCATCCAGGTTGCTGCAAATGATGAGAATTCCTTCTTTTTTTATGGCAGCATAGTATTCCATTGTGTAGATGTACCACAGTTTTCTGATCCAGTCATCTGCTGACGGGCACCTAGGCTGTTTCCAAATCTTACCTATTGTAAATTGTGCTGCTATGAACATAGGGGTGCATATATCCTTTCTGATTGGTGTTTCTAGTTTCTTCGGATATATTCCCAGGAGTGGGATTACTGGGTCAAATGGGAGTTCCATTTTCAGTTTTTTGAGGAAACTCCATACTGTTCTCCACAGTGGCTGCACCAGTCTGCATTCCCACCAGCAGTGCACGAGGGTTCCTTTTTCTCCGCATCCTCGCCAACACTTGTCATTTGTTGATTTGTTGATGATAGCCATTCTGACAGGTGTGAGATGGTACCTCATTGTTGTTTTGATTTGCATCTCTCGGATAATAAGTGACTTTGAGCATGTTTTCATGTGTCTCTTGGCCTTCCTTCTGTCTTCTTTTGAAAATATTCTGTTTAGGTCCGTTGCCCATTTTTTTATTGGATCATTTATCTTCCTTTTATTAAGTTGCATAAGCTGCCTGTAGATGTTGGAGATTAAACCTTTATCAGTGCTAGCATTTGCAAATATGTTCTCCCATGCAGTGGGCTTTCTTGTTGTTTTGTTGATGGTTTCTTTTGCTGTAAAAAAGCTTTTTATTTTGATGTAGTCCCATTTGTTAATTTTCTCTTTAGCTTCCATTGCCCTAGGGGCAGTGTCATTGAAGAAGTTCTTTTGGCATATGTCTGAGATTTTGTTGCCTGTGGATTCCTCTAGTATTTTTATGGTTTCCCGTCTTATGTTTAAGTCCTGTATCCATTTTGAGTTTATTTTTGTGTATGGTGTAAGTTGGTGATCTAGTTTCATTTTTTTGCATGTGTGTGTCCAATTTTCCCAACACCATTTATTGAAGAGACTGTCTTGATTCCATTGTATGTTCATGCCTCCTTTGTCAAATATTAATTGAGCATAGTGGTTTGGGTCGATATCTGGATTCTCTATTCTGCTCCATTGATCTATATGTCTGTTCTTGTGCCAGTACCAGGCTGTTTTGAGAACAGTGGCTTTGTAATACAGCTTGAAATCTGGTATTGAGATCCCTCCTACTTTATTCTTCTTTCTCAGGATTGCTGCGGCTATTCGGGGTCTTTTTTTATTCCAGATGAATTTTTGGAGAGTTCTTTCTAGGTCTGTGAAATATGCCGTTGGTATTTTGATGGGGAGTGCATTGAATCTGTAGATTGATTTGGGTAGTATGGACATTTTAATGATCTTGATTCTACCAATCCATGAACATGGTATGTTCTTCCATCTGTTTATGTCTTCCTCTATCTCTTTTTTCAGTGTCCTGTAGTTTTCCGCATATAGGTCTTTTACCTCCTTAGTTAAGTTTATTCCTAGGTATCTTAATTTTTTTGGTGCGATGGTAAATGGGATTGCTTTTTTAGTCTCTCTTTCTGTAAGTTCACTATTGGTGTATAGAAATGCCATAGATTTCTTGGCGTTAATTTTGTATCCCTCTACATTGCCGAATTCATTTATTAAGTCTATTAGTTTTTTGATGGAATCTTTTGGGTTTTTTATGTACAATATCATGTCATCTGCAAATAAGGACAGCTTCACTTCTTTTCCAATTTGGATGCCTCTTATTTCTTCTTCTTGCCTAATTGCGGTAGCTAATAATTCCAGTACTATGTCAAACAGGAGTGGTGAGAGTGGGCATCCCTGTCTTGTTCCTGTTCTTAGGGGAAATGGTTTTAGTTTTTGCCCATTGAGTATGTTGTTTGCTGTGGGTTTATCATATATAGCTTTTATTATGTTGAGGTATGATCCTTCTATTCCCACCTTGTTGAGAGTTTTTATCAAGAAAGGGTGTTGGATTTTGTCAAATGCTTTTTCTGCATCTATTGATATGACTATATGATTTTTATCTCTCAATTTGTTTATGTGATGTATCACATTTATTGATTTGCAGATATTGTACCATCCTTGCATTCCTGGGATAAATCCTACTTGGTCATGATGTATGATCTTTCTGATGTATTGCTGGAGCCGATTTGCTAGGATTTTGTTGAGGATTTTGGCATCTATGTTCATGAGGGATATTGGTCTGTAATTCTCTTTCATTGTGTTGTCTTTATCTGGTTTTGGTATTAGGGTGATGCTGGCTTCATAGAAGGAGCCTGGAAGTGTTCCTTCCTCTTGAATTTTTTGGAATAGTCTGAGGAGGATAGGTTTTAGTTCTTCCTTGAAAGTTTGGTAAAACTCTCCTGTGAAGCCGTCTGGCCCCGGGCTTTTGTTTGCCGGAAGCTTTTTGATGACTGCTTCAATTTCTTCCATAGTTACTGGCCTGTTGAGCTGTTTAGATTCTTCCTGATTGAGTTTTGGAAGGTTGTATTTGTCTAGGAATATGTCCATTTCCTCCAAGTTGTCCAGTTTGTTGGAATAGAGTTGTTCGTAGTATTTTGTAACAATCCTTTGTATTTCATCAGGGTCTGTTGTTATTTCACCTCTTTCACTTCTGATTTTGTTTATTTGGGTCCTCTCTCTTTGCTTCTTGGTGAGCCTGGCTAGAGGTTCATCAATCTTGTTTATCCTTTCAAAGAACCAGCTCTTGGTTTTGTTGATCTTTTGTATTGTTTCTTTGGTCTCTATGTCGTTTATCTCCGCTCTGATCTTTATTATTTCTTTCCTTCTGCTTACACTGGGCTTTTCTTGTTGCTCTCTCTCTAACTCTTTGAGTTGTTGGGTTAGGTAATTTATTACCATTGTTTCTTGTTTTTTGCAGTAGGCTTGTAGAGCTATGAACTTCCCTCTCAGGACTGCTTTCGCTGTGTCCCATAGATTTTGGATTGTTGTGTTTTCATTGTCATTTGTTGCCATGATGTTTTTTATTTCTTCCTTGATGTCTTTGGTAACCCAGTCGTGGTTTAATAGCATGCTGTTTAGTCTCCATGTGTTTGATTTCTTTGGGTTGTTTTTATTGTAGTTGATTTCCAGTTTTATGCCACTGTGATCTGAGAAGAAACTTGATATGATTTCTATCTTCTTGAATTTGGAGAGACTTTGCCTTTGTCCTAACATATGGTCTATCTTTGAAAATGTCCCATGTGCACTTGAGAAGAATGTATATTCTGTGGCTTTGGGGTGAAATGTTCTGAAGATGTCGATTAATTCCATCTGGTCTAGTGAGTCATTTAGGATTGATGTTTCTTTGCTGATTTTTTGTTTAGAGGATTTGTCCAATGGTGATAGTGGGGTATTGAAGTCTCCTACTATAATTGTATTGCTGTCAATCTCTCCTTTGATATCTTCCAGGAGTTTTTTAATGTATCTTGGTGCTCCTGTGTTGGGTGCATATATGTTTACCAGAGTTATTTCTTCATGTTGGATTTGTCCCTTTAGTATTATGAAGTGGCCTTCATTATCTCTTGTTATGTCCTTCACTTTGAGATCTAATTTGTCAGCTATAAGTATTGCTACCCCAGCTTTTTTTTCATTTCCATTCGCCTGGAAAACCTTTTTCCATCCCTTTACTCTCAGTCGGTATGCGTCCTTTTTTTTGAGGTGGGTTTCCTGTAGACAGCAGATATATGGGTTTTGTTTTCTTATCCAATCTGTTACCCTATGTCTTTTGATTGGGGCATTCAATCCATTTACATTTAAAGTTATTATTGATAGGCACTTATTTGTCACCATTTTTATTCTATACCCCTCTGTTCCTTCTTTGCTTCCTATTTCTTTCTTTTTTTTTTACAGCAGACCCTTTAGCATTTCTTTCATTGCTGGTTTGGTGGTGATAAACTCCCTTAGCCCTTTTTTTGTCTGTGAAGCTCCTGATTTCACCTTCAATTTTGATTGATAGCCTTGCTGGGTACAGTATTCTTGGATTGAGACCCTTCCTTTGCATGACTTTGTATATTTCATTCCATTCCCTTCTGGCTTGATGAGTTTCTGTTGAGAAATCAGTTGCTAGTCTGATGGGGGTTCCTTTGTATGTAACTGTCTGTCTCTCTCTGGCTGCTTTTAAGATTCTTACTTTGTCGTTGGTGTTTGCCAACTTAATTATAATGTGCCTTGGCGTCGGTCTTTTGGGGTTCATTTTGCTTGGAACTCTGTGAGCTTCTTGGATTTGTGTGGGTTTTTTCTTCCCTATATCAGGGAAGTTTTCTGTTATTATTTCTTCTAACAGGTTTTCTATTCCTTGCTCCGTTTCCTTTCCTTCTTCCACCTTATTATCCTGATGTTGGTTTGTTTTGTGTTGTCCCGAAGTTCCCTTAGGCTCTCCTCATGCTTTCTAATTTTTGTTTCTAGAAGCTGTTGTAATTGGGTATTTTTTTCCATCCTGTCTTTTAGCTCACTTATGCGGTCCTCTGCTTCTTCTAGTCTACTCTTGATGCTTTCTATTGAGTTCTTTACAGCAGCGATGTCATTTTTCATTTCTTCTTGGTTCTTCTTCATTTCCTCTTGGTTCTTACTCATATTGTCGAATTTGTCTTCCATCCTTTTCAGCCACCTTATGACCATTTCTCTGAATTCTTTCTCTGATAGGTTGTTTGCCTCTAGTTCGTTTACTTCCTTTTCTGGTGATGCCTGCTTCTCTTTCCTGTGGGGGCTATTTTTTTGTCTCCCCATGGTCTCTCTTCTCTGGATGTCTGGTTATATAGTTCTCTCTCTCCGGCGTTGATTTAAAGGTACAAAATACAACACAACCAGGCACAACACACAAGGCACTGAACAGAATTGTATTCACGATATTAATAACCTCCAATAAAGGTAACCACCAGAGAAAGACAAATTAGGGAATAGGAGTGGAAGAGGGAGAGTAAAAAGAAAGAACAAAAAAAAAGTGTGAATCTGAACTTGGGAGAAGAGCAGAAAAAAAAAGAAAAGAAAAATAAGTAAGAGAGACAAGAACAATACTAAGATAGAAAAGGGGAACAAACTATATATATTGGGAGTAGACTCCACTAGAACAACCACTAGTCCCAGCAAATTCCAGCAACACGAGCCTGGAGATTAATACAAACTGCAACACCAACTAATATCAAGTGAGGCAAGGGAAAACAAAAGTAAAAAACAAACAAAAACAAAGCAAACAATAGAATCAACCAAACAACAAAAAAGAATAATCAAAACTGTCTCATAAAAAAAGCATAAAAATTCAATCTAATCAACATTCAAGCAAACAACAACAAAAGGCCAGAGAGAAAAATAATTTTTTTTAAGGTAGCGTAGAGAGAGGTATGTATGGATTAGGAGCAGGGGGTTGGGAATTAGATATATAAGTAGGGTGAAATTTTAGCAGAGGGTAAACTGAAAAAGTAGGGAAAATCTAAAGCCAGAAAGAGTTAAGATAAGCAGAAGACCAAAAGGGGAAAGGTTAGGAGGAGAGTGATGGAAAAATGTTAGCATTGAGATAGGGTAAGGGAAAGATGCAAATAGAATGTAGGACACTAATCCCAAAATAAAGGGAAGAGAAAGTCTAATGACATTTAAAAAAAAAAGTAAAATAATAGTAATAATAATGCTGATTGAAAATAAAAATGTAATAATTAAAAAGGTGATAATCGAGTGAGGAAAAAGAAAAAAAATTTGTTTCTTAAGTAAAAGATGCAAAAAATGAAAATAAAAAAATTAGAATAAAAAAATTGAAAAAAAAATTGAAAAAAGAATTAAAAATTAAAAAATAGGAAGACTAAAATGTGCAGTAGCGGCTGTCATTCACTTCCTCTATTATTCTTGTTGTTTCCCAGTCTGGGTGGTATTTCAGTTCAGCTTCGTTCCTCTGCTCCTCAGTGTTGTAGGCCAGTCCTGCTTTTTGAGCAGGCAGTGTCTTAATTTCTGGTATTTATTTTTGATTACACCAGAGACAATTAGCGTTTCAGCCCCTGGGTGGCAGTGTTTCTGAATTGACTTCCGGGTCTCTCTAGCTTTTTTTTTTTTTTTTCCCCTCTATGGCACTCACTACCGGTTTGTGGAGGTGTGTGCCTCACAGCTGCCTCTCTGATGGTCACACCCAGCTCTGTTCCCAGGTTCCAAAAAAACAACTTCCCCTGCAGTCTTTCAGGGTTTTTCCACCTGGGTTTTCCTATGCGTTGGGCTTAGTAATCAGAGTCGGAAAGAGCCCAAGTGCACGGACAGTGGGTCTGTGCGCCAGACTAAGGAGCCTGCACTCCTTTGAAAATTCTTAGTCTGATCCTCCTCGTCAGATTAAAATGAGTTGCTTTTAAGAGGTCACTTCAGTTAGCAGCTCAGAGGACCCCCTTCCACATTCACGGATCACGGCAGCTCCAAATGCCTCCGATTTTTCTAGGCACAGACCTCCCGGTTCCCACCGGTCCCACGGCTCATGCGCTTCCCTCCCACCGCGGGGATTAGAAACCACACCTTATTTCAGGCGAAATCTGACCTTTCCGTGGTTCAGTGAAGGGTTCCTTTGAATCCGAATGTTTGCGCCGATAGGGGACCGGTGTTCTGGTGCTCGCAGCTATTCAGTGTTTTGGGGATAGGCTCTTTGACTCACGGAAATCTGCCGGGAAGTCTGGATTCTTGTTGTTTGTTGGTCAGAAGCTGTGATAGCAGTTCTCTGTCCCCAGTGGCTGCAGGGCCCTGGTTTGTGTCAGAAGCCAGGATTCGAGTCTCAGGCAGCTCTGTTTCTCAAGATGGCGTGGTCTCCGCGTCCACACCAGCCGCCGAGAAGTGTCCGCTTTGTGCGCGGGGCTCCGCCGTCTAGGACTGCCCGGTTAGGCAGCCCCTTGGAAGACCTGCAGAATCTAACTGACCCTAGCTCATACACACACACACACCACACACGTCTACACTCTCCTCTATGGGTTCCTCACTCACATTCTCTCTCTCCCTACCTTCCTGCCGGTCGCCATCTTTCTCTCCCAGTAAGATTTCTGAAGTGTTCTTTTGTAGTATTTGAAAGATTTCTTTAACAGTACCATTTGATAGTTCACAAATAACCCATTCTTACATAGAAATATTTGTATCTTTCCTGGCTGTAGCCAAATCTGCAAAATAATTGTTAGAGTTCCCCTCATAGGCAAGGTGTATTTTCCCACAATGTGTTGCTCCCATAAGCTTAGATTTCAGTCCAATTCAAGTGGGTTGAATATTCCTGACCAAAGTTTGTTCTAATCCCAACTCCTAAACTTGCTTCCATTGATCATTTTAGTAGCCACTTCTTTCTCTTGGACAGAGTCTCCATGGTGCCTTGCTGCAATGGCGTTTGCCTTCCTTTATTTAATTGTTCTGGTAATAGCTGCGATTATGATAGCTAAGGGTAAGTATTTTTCAGAGCTATTGAATTCATTTGTTTTAAATTACTAGATTATAATTTTTAAAAGCCTTCCAAATTTATGCTAGGGATTTCCTCAAGGTATTTTTTCTCTCATTTGTTATTTTAATTATATAAGAGTAATTTTATCAGATGGGACCTGGAAGGAGTTAATAGGGGCGGGGGGATGAGGAACTATATAATACTTACAACAATAAAGATTTTTTTTAAGGAGTAATTTTATCAATACAATTTTTTAACTTGAATTTTCAATAATAGCTTTGGCCCAGGTCGTCCCATCAAAGAAATCAGTAGATAATTGGATGTTTTGATTAAAAATGAAAAACAATAGCATAGCAGCATTCTATATTTTATCATAGTGTTATTGACATTAGATTCACTAACTTTGAGATGTAACAAAACATGAAAGTATTTATAGAATTCAATGATGAGACAAATAAAAATTAAGTGTTTGGGGATTAAGTCAAATAATTTGAAAGAGAGAACTTAATAGAGGAAAGAAAAGCTGGAAAGATGGAGGGCATGTATTTATTGAAAATGAATATTAGACTGTGTATATACATTGTTTGAGCTATATTCTATAGAAAAATAAACTAATAAAAATGTTCACCTAAATAGATACTTGACTAATAATTTTTTAATATGTTTTTATTGAATTTTAGAGAGAGAAAGGGAGAGAGAAGTATTAATGTGGGAAAACATAGATCAATTGACCAGGAATTGAACCCACAACCTGTGTATGTACCCCAACCAGGAACTGAACCAGTGACTTTTTTGGTGCATGGGACAATGCTCAACCAACTGAGCCACACCAGCCAGGACTTGACTGATAATATTTTAAGGATGAACTTTAAAGTGTGTTAGTAACAAAAATTGACCCCTAGATAAATTGTTTAGTAGCTAGCAAAAGATTGACAATTTCTACCCAAATCACTAAGATGAGCATAGCATTATTCCAAATTATTTCCATATATAGGAAAACATTTTAGGACAATATCACTTACAAACATAGAAGCAAAAATCCTTTAGAAAAGAGGTAACATAATACACTACTGTACTAAAAGAATGCTATATGATGACCAAATACTGATTAAAATTAGGGATAGGTTTGGACATTTATCAAGAGATTTGTCAATATAGAGGAGAAAAAGAAATAGCTACAAGTAAAAGAAAACATTTAACCTGATTAAGACTATTCATGAGAACTTTCAGCAAATATTATCTTTCATAGTGAAAACTTAGAATCATTTTCAATAGAATCAGGAAGACAAAAATGATTGATGTAACTCCTGTAATTCGACATTTCTGTGGATGCCCTAGCCAAAGAAAAGCAATAATACAAGAAAACCTATTTAGATATAACATAAACATTAAAAAAAAAAATACTGAAATTATCCACAGATGGTGTGCTTTCTTATCTAGATATTATAAGAAAATATGCTGGAAAAAAGAATTAGAATAAAAAACACTTTAATAAGGAAGCTGAATAAAAAGTTGACAGAGTGTTAATATACACCAGTGAGTTATATATTAACATCCAATATTTAGGTCCATATTTAAGCCTATTGACAGTTCTTCTTAGATACAAAAAACACCTAGCACACAACATTTCCAAACAGATTCTATCTTCTCAACCCTGATCCTTACCAATATCAAGAAAAAATCAGATACGCTAATATGGTTTTCTTTCTTGGCACTTGATGTCTAGTGAAATGAACCTAGGAGTCATCTGTGATATCTGTCGCTATCTCAACTTAGTGACTTACTACACTTCTCTATATTTGCATTGCAACCCATCTAATACAAGACAATAAACTCACCTTTATTCACTTTATTCACCTTTGACTTCTTCAAATCAATTTCCAGAGTAACCTCTTCAAAATAGAAATTTGATAAACTCACCATACCTTTCCTGTCAGCTTCTTAATACTCTAAATTCAATATATTTAAAAGTCCTTGGCGTGGTTTATGAGGTCCTTCCGTGCTTGGTCCATGGCTCTCTACCCAGCTGGTACCACACACTTTCTCACTCTCCATGTCCCCATCACAGTTGTTGTCCTTCAGTTCCCTGAATGACTCATGATTAGAGTCACCATATGACATCATAACTTTAAGAATGAGAGTAGACGGTATTAATAATTATTCTGGGACAACAAGCACAAGTCTGGACTCCCCTGAGCAGATTGGTATGTATCATCCCCCTTGCTGCAGAGTATATGCATAGACTATTCCTTTTACCTGAAGCATCTTCCTTCTACTTTTCCCAGGTAACTAAGTCCTAGAGTAATCAATAAACACAGAATAATTAATATTATGTTATGATTAGGCCAAATTTCTCGGTTACAATGTCTTATGTACTCCTCATTTGTAGCATTTGTCAATGTCATCTGTTTAATTGTTTGGTGATTATTTACTCAATATTGTCTCTCCCACTAGGTTGTTAGCTTCAGTAGAACAGAGCTCATGTCTGAATTTGCTCTACATTTTATCTTTTCCCTTTGAATACTATATTGACACATTATAGGTACTTAGTGAATTTTTTTGATTAAACAAATTCATACACCTAACAATACGCCTAATAATGTTTATGGCTTATATGAAAGAGATTATAATACATACTTTGTTAAAAGGCACAGAGAAGAGCATTAATTTAAAAAAAAGAGCATTAAGGAATTAAATATATATTAGATGTGCCTTGGTGGGAAGACTAATACTGTGAAGATGATGTATTCATCTAAGATTTGCATGACAACCAGCACAAGTGTATTTCATAATAAATAAGTAATAAATAAATTAATCTTATAAGTAAATCTTATAAGTAAAAATATCTTATAAATAAAAAATCTTATAAGTAAAAATACATATGAAAACACAGTATATTAACAAGAGAAGTAGGGATCTAGCCTTTCCAGGTATCTAAATAGTCTATAAAGCTACAAGTAATTTCTCAGTATAGTACTGGTATAATATCAACAAAAATAAAACAGACTGTCTGGCTGGCATGGCTTAATTGGTTGAGTGTCACCCCATGCACAGAGGTCACTGGTTTGATTCCCAGTCAGGGCACATGCCTGGGTTTCATGCACAATCCCCAGTGGGGGGCATGCAGGAGGCAACAGATCAGTGATTCTCTATCATCATTGATGTTTCTATCTCTATTTGGTGTTTCTCTCTCC
Organism: Cnephaeus nilssonii; assembly: GCF_951640355.1. Lineage (NCBI taxonomy): Eukaryota > Metazoa > Chordata > Mammalia > Chiroptera > Vespertilionidae > Cnephaeus > Cnephaeus nilssonii. The sequence goes on along the minus strand of NC_137077.1, from coordinate 22,453,469 downwards.
CTTATTCTCTCTCTAAAAATCAATAAAAACATATTTAAAAAATAATAAAGTAGACTAATAATAACACTATATGCCTGTGTGTATCTACAGTGTATATATACTTAGTATATAATATAGTAGTCTCCTTAAAATGACAGATATTTAGGAATAGGTTTGAATTAAAATGTGGATATTGGGCACTCATATACAATTGATGTATGAAATTATTAAATTTATTTTAAAATATATATATATACACACATACAAGTATATACACATATATAAACTCACACAAAGAAGTAAAAAAAAATACAATGTGTGCTCATGTGGAAACAAGTGTCAATAATCTGTTAATGTGGAAAACAGTAGAAATAAAGAGAATTTACACAAGAATATAGTAATTTGAAAACAATCAAAAAGTGCTTAATAGAATTTTCTTTGCTGAAGTAAGTGGTATTAAAGGGATCATGAATGGGAGTGGGAGTCTTTTCTACCTTTTATATATAGCTATAATAATAAAAGGGTAATATGCTAATTAGACCAGACATCATTCCAGACATCATTCTGGATGAAGCCGGGGCCGGAGGGAAGCCAGTGCCGGCAGCCAAGAAAGGCCTACTCTTGCACGAATTTTGTGCATCGGGCCTCTAGTGTATATATATATATTTGTATTCATGTTTTTACTAAAATAAACAAATTTATGTATTAGTTGTTTAAAATAAAGTAATTAAAAGAAGACAGCATTATATTCTAGAAATAAAGAGGCTATAGCCGAAACCGGTTTGGCTCAGTGGATAGAGCGTCGGTCTGCGGACTGAAAGGTCCCAGGTTCGATTCCAGTCAAGGGCATGTACATTGGTTGCGGGCACATCCCCGGTAGGGGGTGTGCAAGAGGCAGCTGGTCGATGTTTCTCTCTCATCGATGTTTCCAGCTCTCTGTCCCTCTCCTTTCCTCTCTGTAAAAAGTCAATAAAATATATTTAAAAAAAAATAAAAAATAAAGAGGCTATATTTGGATATGACACATAGGATAGTAATATCAAAATCAAATATAGCCCTAGCTGGTTTGGCTCAGTGGATGGAGCATTGGCCTGTGGACTGAAAGATCCCGGGTTCAATTCTGGTCAGGGAACATGCCCAGGTTACAGGCTAAATCCCCAGTAGGGGTTGTGCAGGAGGCAGCTAATCAATGATTCTCTATCATCAATGATGTTTCTATCTCTCTTTCCCTCTCCCTTCCTCTCTGAAATCAATAAAAATATATTTTTAAAAATTCATTAAAAAATAAGATATAGCCTAGAATTCTAATGGATATTCCTCTATGATGTTGTGCTGTTACAACCTATTTTAAAAGTATTACTAAGTAGAGAAGACTATTTTATTGTGAAAAACAAGCTATGTTTTAGGGCTGTCCGTATTATTTTTATCAGCACATCTTGATAAAGTCTTGAGCACACCAATATAATTTAAAGTGTAGAACACTTTCTTGTTAATAAAATAAATCAGTGCAATATCCTAATAAATGTGAGCAAACCTTGTCTTAATAAGTGAGAGAGGAAAGAGAAGCAATTGAACAAACAAGTATTTCCTGTGTCAAGTAAGCTAACCTTATTGTAAATTACCAATTAGAGGAGAGATCTTCCTGGTTAGTATGGCCATGGTATAAATGAACCAGGAATGAGTAAACAAGTGGCAGAAAAGGAGGGGATATTCTGTAAACAAACAAGACAGTTTTGAGGTAATAATTTTAGTCAAACATGACTTGCTTATCTAATAATGCTTTAAGATTTAGCTGGATTATTTGGCTTCTCATTTTAAGGACAAGGCACTGTGAACATTACTCATTCATAGGGTTGCCTAAAGAACTTAATGTCATGGTGAGAGGTGTATACACTTGACCTAAATGAAATCCTTTGTCCAACAACAAATTACATGACTTTGTAGTTGGACTGGGATCAGGTCTTGATAAAGCATGTATGCAGACAGATTTTCTCTTCAATTTATGTAAAGTCTCCAAAATCCCTCAGGGGTAACCATAGAGTCTATGGTTCTCAACCTTTCTAATGCCACGACCCTTTAATACAGTTCCTCATGTTGTGGTGACCCCCAACCATAAAATTATTTTCGTTGCTACTTCATAACTCTAATTTTGCTACTGTTGTGAATCATAATGTAAATATCTGTGTTTTCCAATGGTCTTAGACGACCCTGCTAGCGGTTCTCAACCTGTGGGTCCCAACCAACAGGTTGAGAACCGCTGCTGTAGAGCCTAAGCCATTGGAAAACACAGATATTTACATTCCGATTCATTAGCAGTAGCAAAATTACAGTTATGAAGTAGCAACGAAAATAATTTTATGGTTGGGGGTCACCACAACATGGAAACTGTATTAAAGGGTTGTGGCATTAGAAAGGTTGAGAACCACTGCCATAGACCATTCAGATTAAAATAAATGCATGCTAGGAACATTCCATTCACTCTTTATTTGAAAATTCTACTTGTGCCACCTTGAATTCCAGATCCTTCCAAATAAAACAGAACACGTCCATGTGAAATGATGTGGGTTAAAGGTTTCATATTTGAAGATAGTTAGAAATAGAGCTGTTAAGAAAAATGGTAATTTTACAATCTTTCAATTTTAATGAGTTTGAATTTTAGCATATAGGAAGTTGATAGTTCGGAAGATAGTTGAAAGGGTAGCATTATCCAAGCTGTGCACTGGAGGTATTAACTCTAGAGGCATTTTGATGAAAATGTTGGCAAGTAAGAACTAGCCAACTTTTTCCTCAGACAGAGAGCTGGTAGAATATTATAACAGGTCAATATAAAAATAATAAAATCTGAATGGGGGAAAGGTTATGTTATTGTGAAGAAGGGAACAGATATAGGAAGTATTGCAGTGATAGAATTAATACTTTTTGATTGATTGGATGTGTGCTATATCAAAGGTGTTTGTGTCAAAGGTATATTCAATCATTATGTCCTAACTTTCCAGGTTTACTAATTACTTAGATTGGCATCAATCAGATACGGAAACATGAAATTATTAAAGCACCAATTTTAAATTTGTAAATATCCACCATCAATAAAAGCTAAATACTTTAATATCAGTTAGATGTAAATGAAAATTTATAATTCATTCCCCAGTTAATAATAAAAATGATGAATAAATTTGTATTTAAAAAATTTTAGATTTCTATTTTATTTAAACTCCCAAATACTTGAAAGAGCTAATATCCTTAAAATATATTTTCTTTTGCAAATTTTATTTGACTTTCAGTTAATTATCTAAGAGGGATTCTGAAGGCACAGGAAATCAGTGAGCAAAATGAGACTGCACATTGCTAAATGCTATAGCAAAACAGAGGTATGTATTGACTTGCAATGAGAATCTTATATCATATGTAAGTTATTCAAATATAGATGCATATATAAAATTAATAGATATGAGATCGAAGTTACATAACTATGGTGTACTTATCAGAAACATTTACTTAGAAAATTCTCACATATAAGGCCTTCTCTTGAAGTTATGGAGGATAATTGAAAATAATAATGCAAAAATTATAATACACTGAGTAACCATGGGTGATAGGTTATCTTTATGCATATACTTTTCAAAACGTCTTATTAAAGTATGGTTCACATACAATGTTATATAAGTTTCAAGTGTACAACATAGTGATTTGACATTTATATATCTTATGTGTAATCCCCATATGTCTACTAACCATCTGTCACCATACAAAGTCATTACAATATTATTGACTATATTTCTGGTGCATTATGCCCCCATGGCTTATTAATTTTATAACTGGAAGTTTGAAACTCCTCTTCCCCTTCACTTCACTTTTTTCACTCACCCCCATCCTCCTCCCTTCTGGCAATCATTCACTTTTGTCTGATTCTTAGTCTGTTTCTGTTATGTTTTATTTGTTTACTTGTTTAGTTTGTTTAGATTCCACATATAAGTTAAATCATATGACCTTTTTTTTTTTTGTTTGTTTGTCAAGGTAACTGCTTCTTCTTTGAAGAAAATTGATATATTGCTTCTGCTGAAAATAAAATCTTGGCAGCAATAAAATTCTTCTGAAGCACTGAGCTCCAGTCTTTCAAGACAAATAGCAAGGAAGAATTGGAAGCTTATGGCATGATATTCATTTCTATATTTTCTTATACAGAAGATAATCATAGAGATGTTTTAATATTTTGTGCTCATTCAATCATGTAAAGATCAACGTGTAATTGGAGATCTCTTAATAAAACACAAAACATCAAAATATGGACTTAAAATTATTTTTAAATATGTTTACATATAGATATAACTACTAATACATAAAAATTTCAGACCTTGGTAAATAAATGAAGGAAAATATCACATAGGACATACATATGAAGGGGAATCTGGTCATATTTGGCACCTAAGATGTAGTTACTGTTTATTAATTGATTCTAATATTGCTACCACCAGTACTTCATTGTACTGCTCCAATATCCTATGAGACAGTACTATTATTATTTCTGTCCTAATAATAAAGAAACTAAGGCCCAGGGAGGTTGAGAAACTTTGCCAAGGTTGTACAGCTAGTAAGAACTAGAAATATAGTCTTTCTCTACAGACCATGAGCATCACCATTATGCTATGCGGACCCCGGAACAATAAACTGTATCAAACCCAGTTGTAAGAATATTGCTTCTTTGGAAACTGTCAGGGTTGTTTATACAAACAGGTTCACATTTTTCTCCCCTGGATGTATCTTTTAGAGAAGAACAAATGAGAAGAAACTTTAGAGACTCAAAGTTCATAACAGCTCTGAATAAGGAGTTACCATTTTTATACTAATTATTCTTTGGAATATGTAGAAAAGAGATTAATAGAAGTGCTGCCGTTCCCCTATTAGACTCTAGCAATCATAAAGAATACATGTCTTCTTTATTGTTTCGTTCTCCACTACATGGCTATTGCCTCTATATTGTTTCTGTTTCTTCATTGCATTCAAGTTCTGTTATTCCCTTCAATAAAGACTTCATACTGTACCCGTGATGGTAAATTTATGGCATATATGCCAGCAATTTCCCTTTGGCGCATTTGCAAGGCATTCCTCATAATTACAACATTCTTCCCTGCTGAGTCCAGACTCCACTTTGAATAATTTTCAACAAAGCACATCTGAAAGTCTTCCCCACTTACATTGCTGTCTACATGCTATGCTTCAAACTAAAGCTGAATATACAGATCATCAGTGAACGCATTCAGAAAGAGCAAGTCAAAACTAAAATATATAAAAATAAAGTTAAAAATATCATATAGTCACACTATTTATTTAAAGAACTAGAATTAGAAATGGGTGCCAAATGTCTGCTATATATTATTTTAAAATTGAATGTATTGGGGTAGCATTGGTTAATCACATTATAATAATTTACTTTTCTAGTGCCCTAACCTGGAATTGAACCATGACCTCCTGGTTCGTAGGTCAATGCTCAACCACTAAGCCATGCCGGTCAGGCAATAATTGAGTTTTAAAGCAAAGTTCTTTGTACTGCATGTGCACCTGTGAGTCTTAGTAGTTGTCTCAGAGTCACTGTGTTATGGAATAAGTTGGACTTTTGAACAGTAATCAAGTTGAAAATTAATTTTCAAAACTTTAAGGAACAACTTTATTTATTGTGTGGTCAGATAGCCTCACCACATTGGCCAACACTCCCCTAATGTTCTCCAGTAATTTTTTACTAGCTCACCCCAGCTCTTAAGAACTTTTCCACTTTGTTTTTCTGGAGTTGAATTCAATATCTCTCCCTTATTGCAATCATTTTGAATAAAGTCTTTCTGGCCTGTTTAATTTTGTCCAGTTAAAATTTGAGATATCTGGGTTAAGATACCTCTGGGACTATCCATTAATTCTTTGCACCATTCTTTCAACTTTTTCTATAAGTCTGAAATTATTTTTAATGAGCTTACTCGTTAATTTAAAAACTAGTAAAGAGAAGAATCAAGTATTTTTCCAGCAAACGGTTTCCTCTATAAACTATAGCATAGAGTAACCTAATAATTGGTGTTAACTAGTTATAAAAAATATTTCAGCAAGTAAATGAAAAGATAATGCTTGAATTACAATACCACTATTTTTCCATGCATTATGAATTAATGGATGTCATTAATGATCACCAATTGCTGCTGAAATTATAAAAAAGAAGCACTAAAAAACAAACAAAAAAAAATTAAGCACTAGATATTAAACATCTCTGAATACAAGTACACAACCCTTATTATAAAACAGTAGGGCTTTATTTCCTAAAGTAAATGCAATTTGTTTCTTATTAAGTATCTTAATATCAATAAACAATAAAAACAAAACAAAACAAAACAGAAGAAGACGTCCAATAGCATTACAGAGGTGCATTAGCAACCCAGGACCATAGAAAATCCTAAGCACAAACAATCGAGTTCACAATCAGGGAAATGTGAACACTGATAAAATAGCTGATGACATTAAGGAATGATTGTTGACATAGAGGTTATGTTATAAAAATGCATTTGCCTTGCAGAGATTTACACTGAAAGTTCACAGAAGAAATCATGTGATATCTGGAATTCCAAACTCATCTGGACTGGAGAAATTATGTTTGTTAAGCTGGGTGATGGGCACAGGGTAACTCATTAAACTATTGTCTTAATGTTTTAAATTTTTCCATTAACAGAAAGTTAAATATAAGAACACTTTTCTCTCCATTAATCACTAGGTACAATGGGATTGGAGAGTTGTTCTATTGAGCTAGTCAGAGTAAGAAGTAAGATCATGAGATGAAACCAAACAATAAACAGATAAGAAAAAAGAGACATTTATAAAGTAGAAATGAGCATCCCAGAACATGTTGATGGTCCACTGTATTTTTTCTTTTAAAGAAGATTATTATGGTGAAGGCAAGCAAGGAATTTAGCATTAGGCATTATGTTTTAAGAAACAGAAGTGGGACAAAGAGATCCAATTGAAAGTGAAATATCTATAATAATACAAGTGTAATATGCTAATTAGACAGGACAGCCAAACGACCTTCCAGACATCATTCTGGATGTCCTTCCGGATAAAGCCGCAGTGGCAGGGACCGTAGCAGAGGTGTTTAGGGGTGATAAGGCAGGCAGGCGAGTGGTTAGGCGCAATCAGGCAGGCAGGCAAGCAGTTAGGGGAGATCAGGCAGGCAGGCAGAGGGATGATCAGGCAGGCAAGCAAGCGATTAGGGGTGATCAAGCAGGCAGGTGAGCAGTTAGGGGCAATCAGGCAGGCAGGTAGGCCAGTGGTTAGGAGCTAGCAGTCCCAGATTGTGAGATAGATGTCTTACTGTGGGATCGGGCCTAAACTGGCAGTCAGACATCCCCCAAGGGGTTCCAGATTGCAAGAGGGTGTAGGCCGGGCTAAGGGACATTCCCCCACCACCCACCCCCATGTACAAATTTCGTGCCCTGGGCCTCTACTTTAGTAAAATTAGGTGAGTAGCCAAGACTACACTTTCAAAGTTTTGAAGGCTTAAATAGGTGGATGAACTAAAAAACACAATCTTCAATTTTCAATCTTTATACATGCTAATGTAAGGAAATGTCACTATCCTATACTATAAAGAGCTAATATGCTAATTAGACCTGCCGGCAGAATGACCTTCTGGAACAACCTTCTGGATGACCTTCCAAAATGACCAGTGGGCAGGGGGACGAGGCCATGAGGCATCTGGGGCTGTGAGGGCCAAGGCTGCAACTGGGGCTGCTGCGAGGGCTGAGCCCCTTGCATGAATTTCGTGCATCGGGCCTCTAGTAATAAAATATTAAGGTTAGAACTGCCCCGACACACACACACACACACCATTTAGACTCCAAATGTACTAGTTTTGTCTCATTCATCAAATTTCAACTCATCATTTTGTTAAACTAATGTATGATAAATTATTTTGGTTCTATGCTAGGATTTTCTGGTTCTGTGATATGTATTCCACATATATAAATCATTAGTTAAGCGAATGTTCTTATTTTTTTCACATGTATTTTTAACTTACTAGGCTTACCTAACATATTTCTTTCTCATTGAGATTCAAATGAAATTATATACTTTGGATAAATTCAAGAGTATGACCTTTTACTATTTGCTTCTCTATTTATAAAAAAAAATTAAAAGGGGGGATTTCTTCTAAAGAGATACTATTATTTATTTAATAGACATTATTGTGTACCTGTTTGCATAGTACCTGACGCATAGTAGGCACACATCAAATATTCAAGTGACACATTTATTGAATGAATGAAAAGTAGACATGGTCTTTGGCTTCATGGAGTATACATTCTTCCTAATAAAAGAAATTACAAAATCTAAGTAAAAAGGCAAATAAAAGTTCCAATTAGTGTTATAAATAAAACAAAACAAAACAAAAAACCAGTTTGAGATTCAGAGTGATAGTTCAGTGAACCTGTAATATCTAACTGGGTGATTAGAGATTGTAATATTCAAGCTAAGACAAAGTATAAGAATGAGTTGGACATGAAGAGCTAAGGAAGGAGCCATGTAGTAGAACATGCCAGCATGTGCACAGCCCCCAAATAGGAAATTGTTTAATGTAGTTTCAGAAAGAGATATAAGACCAGTGTGTGCCGGACATTGGGTGACATTTAACGCTGGTGGGTCTTGATCCAGCATCTAGAAGGGTTCAGAAAACCTGGAGAAGGCTGTGCATAGATTAAATAAGAATCCAGAGATGAAATATAATTTTGAAAGGCATTGGGGGTCAGAGGAGCCTAGCTAAAGAAGCTAAGGTCTCCTTGTCTCAGGACCCCTTGCTTTTTATTAACACAAATTGTCCTAAGGCAAGATGGAGATATACCCTTCAAAGGGTACGGTTTCATACAGAAGCATTGTCAAATTGGGAAATTGCCTTCGGCTTTTCAGGTATTTGGCCAACAAGAGGCAATAACATGTAGATTAAGATGCCCTGAGCTGTCTGGCAGCAAACAATCAATTTAATGCATCCTTTTGAGGTTTGGGGAAATGCCCTTACCCATTCCAGCAGGCGATAACATATGTGACTCAGCCCTTGTTGAATCCCCAAGTTCCATCAACCTTTCGATGAAACTCTTGCAATTATGACATGCTGGAACTGGCTTCCGGCAAGTGTGGGTCAAAATTAGTTAGTGACAGGGCAATTGACATGGTATACAAGAGGTTGTATATGTGTAATCTCTTTAGTAGACCTGACCATTATAAGCAATATTACTTTGGTATATATTTTGTAGCTGCAAAGTTTTTTGTTTTTTTTTTTTTAACTTTTTTCTTTTTAAAGCAATACCAAAATGTAGAATGCAGTTCTACTCTTTTTATCCTTATTTGAAAACTTAAACTCCTAAACAAACAAGGAGTAGAGCTAGTTTGACAAAAGATGCTCAAAAAGTGTTCTTTTCCTTTTCCTTTTCCCACTTCAGCCTCCTGAATCCCCCTGCTCATGAGGAAGTTCTTCAGTGACAACCTACAGACTGAGGCAATGAGAATAAATTCAGTTCTGAGATATATTTTAAAAAATTTATCATTGACTAGAGGCCCGGTGCATAAAATTTGTGCATAGGGTGAGGGGGGGGGTGGTCCCTCAGCCCAGCCTGCACCCTCTCCAATCTGGGACCCCTTGATGGATGTCTGACTGCCCGTTTAGGCCTGATCCCACTGGGATTCACAATCCGGGACTGCTGGCTCCCAACTGCTCGCCTGTCTGCCTGTCTGATTGACCCTAACCGCTTCTGCCTGCCAGCCTGATCACCCCTTAACCACTCCTCTGCTAGCCTGATCAATGCCTAACTGCTCCTCTGTAGGCCTGGTCCCTCCCCAACTGCCCTGCCCTGTAGGCATGGTTGCCCCTAACTGCCCTCCCCTTCCTGCCTGGTCACCCCTAACTGTTCTCCCCTGCTGGCCTGGTCACCGCCAACTGCCCTCCCCTGCAGGCCTGGTTGCCCCTAACTGCCTTCCCCTGCTGGCCTGGTTGCCCCCAACTGCCCTCCCCTGCAGGCCTGGTCCCCCCCAAATGCCCTCTCCTGCAGGCCTGGTTCCCCCCAACTGCCCTCCCCTGCAGGCCTGGTTGCCCCTAACTGCCTTCCCCTGCTGGCCTGGTTGCCCCCAACTGCCCTCCCCTGCAGGCCTGGTCCCCCCCCAAATGCCCTCTCCTGCAGGCCTGGTTCCCCCCAACTACCCTCCCCTGCAGGCCTGGTCCCCCCAAACTACTCTCCCCTACAGGCCTGGTCCCCCCCAAATGCCCTCCCCTGCAGGCCTGGTTCCTCCCACTGCCCTCCCCTGCCGGCCATCTTGTGGTGGCCATCTTGTGTCCACATGGGAGCGGCCATCTTTCACCACATGGGGGCGGCCATCTTGTGTGTTGGAGTGATGGTCAATTTACATATTACTCTTTTATTAGATAGGATGTGTGCATTTCTTTTTCCCTTAGGAAGGAGAGAGAAACATTGATTTGTTGTTCCACTTGTTTATGTATTCCTTGGTTGATTCTTATATGTGACCTGACAGGTGATCAAACCTGCAACCTTGGCGTATTGGGAGAACACACCAGCCAACTGAGCTACCCAGCCAGGGTGATGCCTGCTTTTGGATTGCAGTAATAGTCGATCAACAAACTTCACCTTTCATAGAAACAAACACTCTCAGAGATGTAAAGACTGAGATAAAACACCAAGCATTTTCATTTTTCCTTCCTATAAATTTTTATTTGGTCTCCCCCCTCCTTTTTTTCTTAAAACCCTCACCTAGGAATATTTTTCTCATTGATTTTTTAGAGAGAGTAAAAGGGAGGGAGGAGGGGATAGAGAAAAACATCCATGAGAGATACCAGTCATGTGTTGCCTCCCGCACACACCCTGACCAGGGCCAGGGCTCGAATCTGCAACCTAGTTTCATTCCCTTGACCAGAAATCAATCCCACAGGGCCCACTCTCTAACCACTGAGTGAAACTGGTCAGGTAATTACCTGTTAGGTAATTATGAGGAAACAGATCTGCTTTATTCTTTTTTTTTTTTTAATATGCTTTTATTTCCTTTCTTGGATATGCATTACTGTTAATTTTTTAACAGAAGGATCTCCATGTGTCTGAGATAAATGTGTTAGAATTTTATCTAGATTCTGAGACACTGGAAAATCAGACAATTAAAAATGTGTAATGCATCTCCCCTCTTTTAGAAGATAAAAAAAAGTTGACAATCAATGAAGGTGATCTCTTATATTTCCCAGTAGTTGTAAGATTCTGTGGTCTTTGTTTATTAGTGACAAATGGGAAAATGATAGTTGTAGCCAGATATGAAGTTGCATTGTTATTAAATGGATCGGCCCACCACCTTGTGGCCATAAGTGTAATGAACATAATTGTTTGAAAAACCTAGCTGTGATGGAGTTGGAGGGAAGCGACAGGATTGAGAGCTACCTTGTAAATTAGCTCATCAAAGTCTTTCAGTCAGATTAAAATAGCATCAAAGTCATTTTGGACAGAAGATAGATGGCTATTAAACATGTGCAAGATGCTGGTCCAGCAGAAATCTAATCCAGAGACTGGTATTATTTTAGATGACACAGCAGTGCAAGAGTTGATGAAGAATGAACTGTGGATCTTGCAAGAAATATTCTAGGTCTGTTATTTAAAAGGAAAAAATGCAGTAAATTCATAAGAGAATCTCCTATTTCCAGCACTGGAACAATGAGCATACAGTGGAGTTCTTCACAACCCTGACTCCAGAAACCACTTGAGGAGTTTGTAAAAAGTCAAGACGCTTAGCCCCTTCCCCATGTCCTTCCCAGGAGTGATTCTGTGATTTTTAAAAGCTAGCCACTGATGTTAATGTGCAGCCAGTATTAGAAACACCACATAGCTGAGTACCATTCCATAGGATAGAGGGAGAGAGAGAGAGATAGAAACATCTACGATGAGAGAGAATCATATATGTGACTGTAGTTATAAAGACCCAGGCTATCTTGTTCAAGAATAAATAAACAAAACCCCCTTACATTACAGTAGTAATATGCAGAGTATAACACACCCATTTTACCCAAGTTTAAAAATGATTAGAAGATTAAGAGAAACCCAAAAGATCATTTTGAATTTTTTCCTTGCATAAGTCCAAAAAAATGTGCTCTCCAAAATTATCCCAAATGACAGTCTCCTGGTCTTTATTTCTTCTTAGGACTAGATACATTCTGTTGTAGACATTGTTAAACTCATTGTCAATTTCTCTCATTCTTTGGCAAATGTAAAACAGTAGTAGTTCTCAAGAACCCGTCTGCATACATTAACCTCGTTTAAAATGCAATTTTCTGTATTTGCCCCTAGAAATCCATATAATTAAGTCTGGAGTGGTGAGTAGAAATCGCCCTTATTTTACAAGCAATCCAGACAAGTCTGATGCAGTTGGTTTTGTGTATCTCAGAGAAGCACTGCTGAATCAGAGTTCAATTTGCTAGGTTACTGAGGGTGCAGGGATGCATTTTAGATAAAAAATATTCTAATACTTTTCTATTACAGTGGTTTTTATAGTGTGTCCTTGGATCACAAAGTGTGGTCCTAACATCAGCATCACCAGGGGACCTCTTGGAAATGTAAATTCAGCCCCACTCTAGACCTATGGCATCAGAAATTTTGGGGGTGGGGGCCAAAATGTATTTTAACCAGCCTTCCAGGTGATTCTGATGCACTCTTACATTTGAGAACCACTGGTCTCCTCAAACCCACCGCCCTCCCCACCCCCATCCTCCTTGATGACTTTTTGATGTAGCTTCTCCTTGATCTTAGAATTTTTAACTCACCCTCCTAACAACATGTCTTTAGGAAGGAACCATGCAGGTTCAGTCTTTTGCCCTGAAGGATAGTCTTGAACAACCAATAGTTACAGAGAACAGTCTTTAGTTCTCAGGTGAGCCTGGCTGATGAGAATCCTGCAGCTATTTTAAGGAGCTTTAAAAAAAGAGAGAGACAAAGCCGTCCCTGCCCTACTGCCCTCTCAGCAGAAGGTCATGGCACCCTCTGAGGCACATGGGCGGTAGGCAGGCCGGCACTGCCTGCAGGAATGTGGGCACCTGTGTCCATCAAGACTACACTGTGTGGGTCAGATTCCTGGGAAAAATGCTTGCAGATGTGTGTCACCAGATAAAGCCAAGCATCTTCTCTAGCATTTTACTTATTTATTATCATATTTTTTCCTTTTTTTTTTCTCTCTCTCTCTAGCATTTTAGGTGGGACTGCAAAAGCTTCTGCCTACACTACAGCAAGTGCTACTTTTTCCCTTGTCCTCCTATTGGGTGTTCCCTGATACACTTCTTTGCCAAATAAATCATTGCATTTCTAATTTTATGTTTCCAATAGAAGCCAAGGGAGTAAAACCTAAAGATCAAACCGTGGTTAGTGTTTTGATTGTTCGTGTTTTGTCTGTCTAAGAAGCAGGATTAGAGTAGGTACTTCCATCTTCTACAGAAATACGGGGGCAGGCAAAAGTAGGTCTACAGTTGTGGGTGACATTCTTTTGAGTTACTACAGCTATTGTAACAATAGTAAACGGTGTGTCTTTTTCCATATGAACAACTGTAAACCTATTTGTGCCCATCCCTGTATTTATATGTCTCTCTATGTAATTTTATTGGTTCTGTTTCTTTGGAGAATCTTGACTAATATAGAGGGACAAATATTCTAGATAAATTCTTAAAGTCTTGAGTTTATAAATGTCTTGGTGAGTTGGAGGAACTTATAGAGCCATGAAGCTACAGCATAGAGAGCAAAGGGCACAGTGACGTTAATTGAAGCTGCATAGATTATTGTTTTTTTAAATATATTTTTATTGATTTCAGAGAAGAAGGAAAGGGAGAGAGAGATAGAAACATCTATGATGGGAGAGAATCATTGATTGGCTGCCTCCTGCACGCCCCCTATTGGGGATCAAGCCTGCAGCCCAAGCATGTGCCCTTGACTGGAATGGAACCTGGGACCCTTCAGTCCACAGACCGATGCTCTATCCACTGAGCCAAACCGGCTAGGGCTGAAACTGCATAGATTATGAAAGCAAGTAGGAAACAATGAGGAAGTCACTTATCAAGTCACACTCTGTTCTAGTTGACTTTGAAGGCTCAATTTTGCTTCCAAGGATGCCTTACCTGCCAAGCTAGAGAAGCTTGAGATTTGCACTTAATATGAGAGGTATGAAAAATGCCCAGTCTGCTTTAGTCTTTATTGCTGCATTGTACTGCACAGTTGTTTGAGTCAATAAAAATGTACTGAGAGCTGGACACTGGGATACAAATATGAATTAAACATAATCTAGGTCTTACAGAATTCAAGATAATGTAGAGAAATTTCTAAATGAAAGGTTATAATATTTTAGGATTATTATACACTCTAATAGAATTATGTATAAAATGATGTCATTCTGAGAGGCAGACATTATTATTTGTAATGTACCAATGAGGAAACAGAAATTCAAAGAGGTTAAGAAACTGGTATATTGATACAGAGCTGCAAGTAGAGCAGGAAAATCTAGTGTTTATTTTGGATGGCCATGTGCCTGGTTATTACAATGGGAGAAGAAAAAACTGGGTTCTGGGGAACAAGCCATCTCTACCACATCTCTCAAGACTCAACTCTTAAGATAATAAATACTTGTAAGATTCTTCCAACCTTTAATTACTTGTGCTAGTTCCTGTGGAAGTTTTCTAAAAATGAATAAATATAATTGCCTTTTTAAGAGAACTTTTACAAATATACTCACAAAGTATAAATCCTATATAATAAAGAGGTAATATGCAAATTGACCCTCGCACAAGGTGGCCGCCCCCATGTGGTCAAAGATGGCTGCCACAAGATGGCCAGCAGGGGAGGGCAGTTGGGGGTGACCAGGCTGGCAAGGTAGTGGTTAGAGGGTGATCAGGCTGGCAGGCAGGTGAGCGATTGGGAGCCAGCAGTCCCGGATTGTGAGAGGGATGTCTGATTGCCGGTTTAGGCCCGATCCCACAGGTATCGGGCCTAAACCGGCAGTTGGACATCCCCTGAGAGGTCCCAGGTTGGAAAGGGTGCAGGTTGGGCTGAGGGACACCTCCTCCCCCAGTGCATGAATTTCGTGCACTGGGCCTCTAGTATACCAATAATTAACTTTCCAAAATAGGTTGAAAATTAAAACTGGGAGCATTGTGCAGATCACTTAACCTCTATCTCAAACTCCTTAGAAGCAAAAGAAAGGATCGATTGAGACTCAAATTACTCATTATACTTAATACCCACCCATCTCAGGTCTGTTGTGACTCTTTCTGGTTGAGGTGGAAAATGAGAGCAGGGCAATAGCCTTATATTCATTAAAACAACTCAATCTCTTTTTATTCTAGTAATAAAATTGGTCCTGGGAATTTAAGAATGTTAATGGTGTTTTATTACTGTGCAACTATAAATTAAACACACTCATTAATTTATAATTACATCACAAATACATTTTAAATTTATTTTATAGTAATATCTCCCATATAACTTTACTGAAAATCATATCGTTAATGAGATGAAGGGATTCCTAGTTGCTTAGTTAAGCAATTAATCCCAGAAATGTCTAGATTAAGCTGACGAGCTCAGGTTCTAAGAGTTAATAGTGTCTACTAAAAAATAATATCAACTAGGCATTTTGTCATCAAAAAGGATTTATTCGGGGAAAAACAAAGGATTGCAACTCAATGCATGCAGAAACCTCAAGCCAAGTGCATACTCAGGCCTGTGTGCCAAGATGAAGGAGTGTTTTTTTAAGGCAGGGGTGGGGAACCTTTTTTCTGCCAAGGGCATTAGGATATTTTTAACAGCATTCACTTAATATAAATTTATGTTGCTATGAAAAAAGCTCCTAGATTTATTAAATTTTGAGATCCAAATACAGTTGCCTTGGCAGGGCCAGACCAAATGATTTCTTGGGCCTTACACAGGCCGCTGGCCGGACGTTCCCCACCCTGATATAAGGGAAAGGAAGTAAATGGAAGGGGAAGTTAGAACCACAGAGCTTTATTATAAACATAGAGTTCTTCCTGTAAGGTTCTAGTGTGTAGTGTTCTCATGATTAGAGTACAAGCATTTCCATAAGTTCTAGCTCCTCTCATAGACCCTCACAACTGATTGCTTCCTTAAAGTTCCAGTTAGCCTTCATCAATAGATAAATCCCAAGTTTTAGTATAAGCATCCAGATGCTTATTTCTTCATTCCTTCATTTAGCAATCATTTGCTCCTCATCACCTGCTGGCTACCAGGGATACAGAGACAATTAAAATATGGTTCCAGCACTTGAGGGACCTAAACTATAATTTGGGAAGCAAGATATGTTTAAAGCAAAATAAACAATGCAAAAAATAATAATGAAATGTACAGATGTTTTACGGAAGCACAGATATACAGAATATAGTACTTACACCGAGAATTATGTTGCCAAATTTCCAAGAGAGTTAAAGGAGTTATTAGGAGCTGGCTCATAGTAGAGTATCTTTTTATGTTCTGCTTCCATAGCAATGAAGTTTTGAGCCAGGCAGATGTCCATCTAGGATAAAGACTAAATTTCACAATTTCATTTAAAATGAGGCATGGCTGCCCTGGCTGGTTTGGCTCAGTGGATAGAGCATCAGCCTGCAGACTAAAGGGTCCCAGGCTCGATTCCGCCAAGGGCATGTACCTTGGTTGCAGGGACATCCCCAGTGGGGAGTGCGGGAGGCAGCTGATCGATGTTTCTCTGTCATCAATGTTTCTCTCTATCCCTCTCCCTTTCTCTCCGTAAAAAATCAATAAAATGTATTAAAAAACAAACAAATAAATAAATAAATAAAACGAGGCATGGCCAGGTTAGTAAGCTGCAGTCAGTAAAAATAAGTGGAACTGTCCTGAGTGCCTAAGGGAACCTTCCTTAAGAGAGAGCTGAACTTAAACGTAAAAGATAAAATAAAAACAGAGAGTGAGCTGACTTGTATTCGGTCCTCTTCTGGATCTCTTCCTCCATCTGATTACAGGAACAGAGGATGCCTTCAACTTGAAGGATGACGACCACACCCAATGTGGGAGTAACCTGGGCCTGGGCAGACTGAGCCATGATACCAAATCTGAACTTTTTACATGAGGATGGAATACATATCTTCCTTTAGCCACTGTTGTTTTACAGTTACTGGTTTTTGTGCCTAATCCTCACAAAGGTGCTATTCCTGGAGAGAGCTCAGCCAGGCAGGTAGGACAGGGAAGGGCATTACAAATACAGCAATGTAAGGTGAGGCTTGAGATGTAAAATTAGCTAGTACATTTGTAAGTAACAAGCAGAAACAACTCCTTGATAGGACAGGGGACTATTACAAAGAGAAACTGAAATATTTTGCAGCTTTAGTCTTTAGTCTGATCAAACTTCACATGGAATCCCTGAAGGTTCTGATCTGCTTTTGCTATAGTATTAGAGGCCTGGTGCACAAAATTTGTGCACAGGTGGGGTCCCTCGAAGTGGCCTGCGGGGATAGGGCCCCAGCTTGCGCCCCCAGCCTCACAGCCCCGCAGCCCCACCTGGCACCCTGCCTTGACCTGGTGCGGACCCCTCACTTGCTCCACCATCCCACCTGTGAGGCCATCAATTGGGGCCTGGCCCCCCGCCCAGCTCCCTCATCGCCTAGGAGCCGGGTGGCGGCCCCACCCCGGCTGCTGCCACTGATCGCCATCTGTGGGATGATCGGCTGGTCGATTGGGCCCCCACTCACACCTGTCTTGGCCTGGTGCCACCCGCTCACCTGCTCCACCATCCCGCTGCAGTCCCACTCTCTTCAGGGCCCATCAGGGCCAGCAGCGCCTCCAGTGCTGCCCGCTGCCAGCGCCACGTTGCCAACGCCCTCCATGTTCTGTGCCACCCCCTGGTGGTCAGCGCACATCAAGGCGAGCGGTCAAACTCCCAGTCAAACTCCCGAGGGGACAATTTGCATATGAGGCTTTTATTATACAGGACAGTAAAAGCTAGGAAAACTACAGGACAAGCTGCACAACGGAACTGAGACAGATAGTTAAACAGTGTAGCCACCCAGTAAATCCTATCTTCCCTAAACCAAGGGCACTTAAGAGTAAATGGTTGCACTTCTCCCCAACCAGAGGGTAAACAGCTTAAATCACCCCACTCACGGAGACAGATAGAAATCCAATCAGTGCCATTTCCCAGCCACACCAAAGGACAGACAAATTAAGAGAATGAATCTCATTTTGGTACATCAGCAGATGTAAAGTCTATTGATCTGCCCCTAAAACCTCCCCTCAACACCCAGCCTTTAAAACCCCTGAAAATAAAGGTCCCATTACCATCTGATCTCCCTCTGGGGAGCATACCTATGCTATTCCCTTCCCCTATCCTTCCCCCACAGGCAGGTCTCCCCTGACCTCTATGTGACCCCAGGAGACTTGCAGCCAGGGGCAGCAGCAGCTCATCCCAGGCTCACCCCCTGAACCTGTCTCCATGGCCCCCTGTTCTCTGACTTACCGGTCAGCCAAGGCCACCCAGCCTAGGCTCTCCTGTTGCTTCTTCTATGCCAGTGATGGGCAACCTTTGGAGCTTGGTGTGTCAAACTTCGCCAAAAAACTGAGCATAACTCGGGTAGTGTGTCACTTTGAGGAAAAAACATTATTTCGCAAATGTTTCATCCTCAGGAGCAGCAAATGTTTCATCCTCGGCATGCGGCCGCCTCAGCGGCCACGTGTCATCAGAAACGGCTACGTGTGTCAGTGCTGACACGCGTGTCATAGGTTCGCCATCACTGTAATCTATGCCCTCCTTGTTTCACTCTCCTGAGTATGTTTTTGCTGCAGTCAATAAATGCTTGCTTGCTTTTCTACACTTTGTCTCTTGATTGAAACCTTTCCCTCAAGAAGACAAGAACCGAGGTCTCATTGTCCCCCTGCTAACACTTTGACCACAGTGAAGGTCCAGGCATTTAGTTTGCAACTAGACCTGGGCTTGAATCTAATTATGTAGAGCTCAATATTGGCTGTTTCATCTCGAAAAAATTAACCGTTCTTTTCCCTACTTAGCAGCCAAATTGGATCAAAATATTCGCTATGGGTTTTATTGTCCAAGATTCGGTGAGACATTAAGAACCTAGCACAATGATTTATATACATAATGGGCCAATGAAGGTTTGTTGTCTGTCCTGCCCTTTGACACTGCTTTCATTCACTTTCTTGCTCCCTTGTGGGTAATTAAGAAGAGTGGGTCCTTGAGGGATCTGTCATTCGGGGATTAGAAAGTTGACTAAAAGAAGGCAAAGGGAGAAGAGGCCTAACTTGCCACCAGAACCAGTCGTCCCCAGCACTGGGCTGCCCACTTCCGGCCACAGAGCTGTTTGGGCTGCAGAGGCCTGAGCCCAGCGTGTCCTCTTTGGAAGGCAGTTGTACACACTTCATTCTCCTCCGGGGGGTACAAATGGAGGGGAGTTGTATTTGTTAATGTGTGGAGAGCACAGCTTTTGACACAGGGTCTCTAATGTGTGTTTTGTTGTTGTTGTTTTTTTCTTTTAAAACGTATATCAAAATAGCTGAGAAAAACAAGCTCTGCAGCCTGAGTCATTCACGTGATACTATGCCCCCAGCTGTGTTGACCAAATAGCCCTGTCACTGTGAAGCCAGGGAAACACAGTGGTGGGTGGGGAGTTGGGCTGCAGGCAAGCTCTCTCAGTGATAACACGGACTCAGGGCCACTCAAGGACGAAATGGGCCGGTTCCTGAAAATAATTGGTGGCTTCATGCAGCACAAACAAAACAAAACAAATAAGGATGAATGCTTGGAGCTCGTTCAAATCTCTGAGTAAAATTACATCCGAAGGAAAACACAGCTAGAAGTAGTGGATCACAAGTCTTCTTGGTTTCAGCCAGAGTCAAAACTGGCTGAAACTGATTTTGTCAACTAGTTTATTTTCCAGAAATGACTGCATTTATTTTAACAGTTAACTTGGTGCTATATCCATGGGCAAGTGGAGAGCATGCCTCAGCCCACACACAAAACCTCAAATGAATACCATTTGGTGGTTAATGACACAAATACCACAAATAATGATGTGCTTACCGACGGTAACATGTCCACAGCAACTGGTACACTGACAGTATTGTAACCAAAGGGGGACTGCGACAGCCAGAGGCCGGTGCACATGCCGGGAACACCTTCCACACTGCACAACCGTGTGCTGCCCCTGGAGCTCTGCCAGGCAGGGCACCTGTCTGCCTAGTCACCTTCTTCATGAGTTAACCACCATTTGCTTTGCTCTTTTGCAATCTTGACCTCTGATTTCACAACACAGTCTATGAACTTTTTTAAATGCAGAGCTTTATAGGAAATCACTTCTACATTGGGGAAAACACGGCAAGCAGTCTGCTATTCAAGAGTGGCTTTCTTTTTATCATTTCCACCCACAGCGCTAACAGTTGTGGGGCAGGATGTATCTAGATGGCAGACATTCTCTCTCTCTCTCTCACCCCCTCTCCATGGTGGTAATAAGCTTCCATTTTATACTAAACTAGAGGCCCGGTGCACGAATTTGTGCATGGGTGGGGGCCCATCGGACCAGGCTAGTGGGGGGAGGGGCCACTGATGGTTGGCCAGCTGGCCCCACCCCCAAACTGGGTGTTGGGGGATGATCGGGGGCCAGGCCAGCTGGTGGGGGTAGGGGGGTTGGCCAATTGGGGCCCAGATCAGGCTGGTTGGCTGCTGCAGTGTGCGTCATAGCCACAGGTCGTTCCAGTCGTTCTGCCATTCTGGTCATTGGGCTTTTATATATATAGATAGATATGAGAGTGAGCTTCTATGTTTGCCCATTGGAAAACTTGTGACAGTGAAATAAGCATAAATAAACCAATCAGGACAATAGGAATAAGTCAAGATGCTCCTTGCAAAACTAGATGTACGCTCACCCTTCAGAGATATGAGATCTATCAAAATATCTGATAAAAGCTAAAAACTCACTCATCTCAGATAGTGACTTCAGACTGTATTCTAAGGGGCAAATTGGACTATTTGACACATCATTCACTCTTGATTCCCCGGATAGTGAAGACATTCCTTAAGCTGCTTTTACTCTGAGACTTAAATTACACAATGGCCAGAGGGCACTGAGAGGCTTTAGAGCTGGACCAGCAGGAAGCATGGGAGTGGCTCTGAGATACTACTGTTTGGGAAGGAGCATCCGAATCGGAGCCCTCAAACACCCAGCCTGCCTTTGCCCCTGAACTAAGTTATTTAACTTTAGGGATTTATAATAGTAGAGGGCTGGTCTAAAGCAGTATGCAATATCCCATCCAAGTACCAATTCTCTCCAACAGAAAGACCCAGAGATAGGTCAGACTGAACTAAGCAAAGGTCTCCCAGGGAGACAGAGGTTCTCAATTCAAAGTACCTCTTGGATTTAGTGACGGGCCGCTGTCCCGTGCACTCCAGGGACTGCTCCCCATGTGTAGGGAACTGGGATCTGCCATGTATTTGTTTTTATTTTTACCTTTTTTGGCTAATCCTCACCCAAGGATACTTTTCTATTGATTTTTTAGAGAGTGGGAGGGAGGGACAGGAGTGGGGTAGAAACATCCATTGGTTGCCTCCTTCATGCACCCTGACCTCAGAACCCTGACCAGGGCCAAGGGATTCGAACCTGCAACTCAGCTACATGCCCTTGACTAGGAATCGAACCTGTGATCCTTAGTGCACAAGCCGACACTCTAACCACTGAGCAAAACCAGCCTGGGTTGTTTGTTTTAAACATTTATCCCATCTCATTCTTAGGCAGTGACTAAGTCCATTACCTTAAAAATGTAACTCATATCTTAATTCAAATATTAGCTTCCATTTGGCTTTATCAGAAACACCTAAATATTTTTCTGCCAATAGTGACAGGTGTCTATTCCCAGTGCTTTGATGTCAACATCAAAATTCCTTATCGCTTTTCTTAATTTTCTTCATGTGGTGCTTGCTGGGCTTGGGCTCCCTCCTTCCCTCAATCCGGGCTGAACTTTCTCAGTCAGTACACTGGGCGTGGTTTGGTGGTGGGTGGAGTCCTGCCATGGATCTTTCATAACCACCAAAACTGCAGAGGTAGACATTACTTGGGGATACAGATGCAAGATTAGAGTATCAGAGACAGGTTCTGAAGTTCTTTAAGGAAGCATGGTCTACTAATCTTTTTTTCATTGTCTCCTAACTCACACTCCAACTGCTCACTCATGTATCAGTCCAACAGAGTGGACTCAAATGGTCAGAAGACCAGGAGCCTTACCTATGTGCCTTTTCTGCTTTAGCCTCCAACCAAGATGTGGAGAGAATATGTTTAGTTGGGACTTAAGAGCAAAACCAGGTATATGGAGCAACACCTCTCCAACTTCCGTGCACAGCAGAATCATGGGATTAAAAATTCAGGTGCCTACGCAGAGATCCTGAGTGGGTAAAATCTGGAACAAGGCTTAGGCATTGCACATCCCCAATTCCACCCCCTATATTCTGATGTAGGCGGTCTTCCCCCTTCAGTTTAGAAAATCACATAAAACAGTGACAAAGCATTTACCAACGCACACACCACCACTGCACCACACTGCCCCACCTCCACTCACATTTAGACGGTAACTCCTGGTCAGCAAACTTGTACACGTCTGACTACATGTGAGCAAATACTGCCAACAGTCACCCACTCAGATGTTCTGCTCAGAGACTCCACCTGCCATCCACTGTAATGCATACTAAGCAAAGGCAACAGTTGTGAACTCACGGCGAGTTGAAGGGATACAATGACTTTATTTCCTTGGCCTGACAGCATAAACATTACACAAGAACCTGCAGCTGACAGAATCAACACCCAGATTCCCCCACACAGGAAGAACCCTTTTCATGAGCAGAGATGAGCTGAAATGTCATGTCTGAGTGCTCCCCACCCCCACCCAGAAGAACCCCTAAAGTGAAAATAATCAGAATCAACAGAAGGCCCACGAATTACTAAAAGTCACCCTCTCCAACTTTCCTAACTAGCAGCTGCAGTAAATGAAAACCCCGGGAGGGAAGCAGCTGGCCATCACTTAGCATTTCTGTGCCTGTGAGACAGAAGGGACAGCAGGGAGGGAGGACATCCGCTGAGTCTGTCATTGGAAATGGCGGAGGCTCATTAAAGTCCAAGGTAGGGGTGGGATGAGGGGCACCAGAGAGAGAGCAGGTTAGGCAGAGATGTTCAATACTTCAACAATTCCAGTTAATGCTATCAAAACTACCTTCATGGTCACGTCCTTCACGCCTGGCTCTTATTTTCCTAAAGTGAGCTCCATCTAAATTTCTGTCTGACATCTATCCCCATCACTGGGGTGGTGCTTGATGTCTGTGAGATTATGACTGGGATGGGGGAGATGTGGTGAGGAGGAGGAGGAAGAGGAGGGGGAGGGGGAGGAGGAGGAGGAGGAGGAGGAGGAGGAGGAGGAGGGGAGATAGGAGAGATGGGGCACAATGTTTGAATTACAATGTGTCTCTCTTGGTCCCCAGGAATGGTCCACTACCAGTAGTCCTAAAACATTCCCATCCCCTCCCTTCTCCCCTCTCTAGCTGTCTTGTGCAAATGTCAAAGAGAATCTCTGCTCGAAGAGAAGGGAGAGTTGAAAGGTGATGCTGGTCCACAATCATCTCTGGCCCCAACTTGCCCACCTCCTGACTCTTCTAAAAAAAAAAAAAAGAAAAAAAAGAAAAGAAATCACACAAAAATTAATTCGCAGTAATGCTATGAAATTATATCCTCTCCATTCCTCGAGCAAGGCTAATCCAACAGCTCTGTCCTGACATGCTTTCTCCCTGGGCCGAGGAAGCAGCAAAAAAATATCAATTGAGCAGGTGAAAATATGACGACGGTGTGTACGGTGTAGTGTTTCCAGATGTCTTCACCTTCTGTCTCCTCCGTGGTGGGAGCTAACGATCTCTTCCCCACATCCACACATATCCCTCCCCCTACCCCGAGTCCAGGTGCTCCCATCTGCTGGGCTGCCACCACTCACTTCCCATACACACTCTCATCACTGTAGGCCACATACAGGAAGTAGTCTTCCTCATGGTTGTCCTAGGGGAAGAGATGAGGACAGGTTAGAAAACATCATCCCATTCATTATCTCCCCGACAAGGAGGGCATAATCCTTATCTTTAAAAGCTCATTCTTTCTAGCAAGGAAAACACAGATACAACAAAACATGCACATTGAGATATCTACTAATAGGGAATATATGCTATGGGATAACAATTAGAAGTATTCGAAGTTTATTTAACTCACTAAAGGGGCACAGAAGGAGGCAACATCTTGTGTGAAATCCTTTCAGGAGTAACAGTTACACTCTTAGGTGATACAGCAAGACAAAGACCTACTGTTGGATTCTGACCGTTTACCAGGGAAACCAAATAAAATCACATACATTGGTCTGGCCAGCATGGCTCAGTGGCTGAGCAACGACCTATGAACCAGGAGGTCGTGGTTTGATTCCCAGTCGGGGCACATGCCCAGGTTGGGGTTTCGATCCCCACTGTGGGGTTTGCAGGAGGCAGCCGATCAATGATTCTCTCTCATCACTGATGTTTCTCTCTCTCTCTCCCTCTCCCTTCCTCCCTGAAATCAATAAAAATAGGTATTTTTAAAAAAATTACATTCATTATTCTCTCCAGCTGAGTTTACCTGTTAAAACAATTTAAAGATTTTGTCTTAATTATAAATTTGTTTATTTGAAATTTTCACAATCAAAAGCCATTTCCTACTGTTTCAATAATGATAATCCTATGTTAAAATACTCTAGGCAAGGCTAGCTGGCTCTGTAGTTGGGTGTCGACCTATGAACTGGGAGGTCACAGTTCAATTCACGGTCAGGGCACACGCTCAATGCTTCTCTCTCATCATTAATGTTTCTGTCTCTCTCTCCCTCTCTACAATCAATAAAAATGTATTTAAAAAAAATAATATGCCAGGCAAGGCAAGACTGAAAGAAGAATGAAAAGGGATTGAATTCAGTAGCTGCTCTATTCCTAAAGGACAGTGCTATCTAATCTCACAGAGCCTCACAGTGCCTGCCCTGAGTAAGAGGATCCTGATAGACAACACCTCCTGTTCCACTTCCCAGGTGTGTTATCAAAATGCACGAGAACAAAGGCTGGAGAACACCAGACCTGTCCGCACTGCTGTAACCAGGACCATTACCTCATACAGCTGGCCCATGGTAGCGCTAGTGGGAGGGATAGTGTTGTTGACAAAGAAGAATAAGGCGTCCTCAGGTCTCAGGTGGATCCTCTTCCGGATTAAGAAGTAGAACTGGCCAACTGGATGAAGGAAGAAGGTTTTATAAAAGAAAGGCAAGAGGAGAGAACACAAGGGACTAGGAGAATTCTGCTATACCTGCTCCCTTTAAAGTCCCACCTTTCATACCATCTGAACAGAGCCCATTACTGTCCCATAGCGATAGAAATGAAGTGAAACTCAAAGACTTGTACTCCCTTGTACTTGTAATATGCCACTGAGCAGTTTATTCCTCAGAAAATAGGAACTTACTTTCATTTATTCAAATTTAGACCCGATGCTAGCATATCCATGCTAAGCCCGAGGAAAGCTTGGAGGGAACACTCTATATCCAGATTATAATAAACCCCTCATTGTCTAAATCTGATTTGAAACACACTTCCATCCTAAGATAAAGTAGTCATGGGAAGAAGTCTTCTCGACTCCAGTAATCTCAGCACCACCCCTCATCCCAATGCTGGGACAATGAATGGAGTTCAACGCTTTCCCTTTTACTGAGCACACTGAAGACCTTCTAGAAGGCTGATATTTAAATCTAAGAACTCTAGAGCAAACATATCTAAAAATCTTCCCAGTGTCTCCTGGATGCAGTGATAATTCCACTAAGGACCAAGGTGAAGAATGAATATTATATCCTCTGCAATTCCAAACGTTAACCAAAGCATCTGTAAAATGTTAACCAAAAAAATGGAGTTTGGGGAGACAAAGATATCATTTGAGAATCTCTAAAATGTGATTCTCACAAGAAACTAGTCTGGTTTTCCTCTTGGAATAAAGTGACATCATAGTAACAAAGATGATGTTAAATGCTTTAACTAACAGACATCTGATCTCTTTCAATGTCTTATACTTTGCTGTGCCTGCATCAAACGAGGCACTAGGATGCGAAATGCTTAAGGGAGTGATGATGGGGAAGAATCATGTCACCATTTTTGAATAACCTAACTTTCTGAAGAATCCTACTTTCTTCAACCTACTTCCTCAGTCTCACAATCTCATGCATGCAGGAAGGACTGGGAACGCTTGGCTATGGGAGGAAAGGTCAGGGAAGGAAGAGCATTACCAGTGAGGTCAGAGGGCACTAGGTACTTCCTCTTGTCCAGATCAGGCACCCTGGCTTTAGGAGCCTTCTCCACGATCACCTGGCAGGAGAGGCAAAGAGTGGGGAATGAAAACTATGGAAACCAACCTAGTATTTTTCCTTCCACATCCTACAGTTTCCCCATTTGAAGTGAGTTGGACTAGTCCCAGTAACATTTTTCCGTTACTTAGTCTCTCTTACAAATATACGGGGAAATGGGCTTTCTGAGAAAGGTTGTAGTTTTATTACTGCAATAACAAGAGGACGGCCAGGCCATGTGATGAAAAGTAAAACGAATCTTGATTTTAAGTAATTACAAGTTACCCGTCAGGTATACTATAGGATAGATGCCTTCTGGTATTTAATTAGAGCATTAAGGTTGTCTGGGTCTTCTCAAATGGTCCAGAGCAGTGGTCGGCAAACTCATCAGTCAACAGAGCCAAATATCAACAGTACAACGATTGAAATTTCTTTTGAGAGCCAAATTTTTTAAACTTAAACTGCTTCTAACGCCACTTCTTCAAAATAGACTCGCCCAGGCCGTGGTATTTTGTGGAAGAGCCACACTCAAGGGGCCAAAGAGCCGCATGTGGCTCACGAGCCGCAGTTTGCTGACCACGGGTCCAGCGTACCTGTTAGTTTTCTTTCTTATAAATGCCATTTATTAAAGCTGTAGATGACATGGTTTAAATTTTATACTTTTTCAAATTTTTTGAGAATGACCACACAAAAAAAGTTTAAGACACTATTTTATTAAGCAAAAGAGTAAGTAGTAAAATAGTTCTTACAGTGTAATATTCTGTGCTATCTCAGTACAATAACCTATTTATCAATATTATGTTAGAATTTCAAGGGATTTTTCAATGTCTATAAGTATTTCTATAATATTTGAAAGTTTAGAAAAACCATAGATTTCTGTACA
The DNA here is from genome assembly GCF_951640355.1 of Cnephaeus nilssonii. Lineage (NCBI taxonomy): Eukaryota > Metazoa > Chordata > Mammalia > Chiroptera > Vespertilionidae > Cnephaeus > Cnephaeus nilssonii. The sequence continues at coordinate 22,426,172 of NC_137077.1, read as the reverse complement.
GGAAAGAAAAAAAATTAAGCTATGTAAAAATTAAAGACTTGCCCTGGCCAGTGTGGCTCAGTTGGTTGGGCATCATCCTGTGCACCAAAAGGTTGCTAGTTCCATTCCTGGTCAGAGCATATGCCCAGGTCTCGGGCTCGTGCAGAAGGCAGCCATTCGATAGATTGATGTTACATTCACTCTGACATGATGTTTCTCTCTCTCTCCCTCTCCCTTCCTCTCTCTCTAAAACAATCAATTAAAAATATATTTAAGAAAATTAGAGACTTTTTATTCATGTAAATTTATAAAATAGAAGACTTATAAATATTTAACATTTTAAATATTTAAATAATATATTTAAATTACATACTGCAAAAGTATATTTAGTATTTATAGATTTATAATTCATGCATATTATATTATATATTTAAATTTTAAATATTTGAAATCTATTATAAAGCCATGAGATTTAGACTTTTAACTTTTAGTTTAGAAAATATCATTACCTTAGATAGAGGATTTGGAAAGTATAGGAAAATTATAGAAGCAGAAATAAACACTGGTCAAGTATCCCTAGTAGCTGTTCGATCTTCAACAGGTCACTTAACCTCTCTGAGCTTCAGCATTCCAATGAGTAAAGGGAAGATAACTTTCCAACAGCTCCTTTACAAAGTTATGGTACTGATATGGTGGAATTGAGTTACCCCTAAAATTTTATGTGAAAATGCTTTGTAAATTATACAAAAGTATCTAAACACAAGGATTGGCTTAGAGGAAGGTGTCAAAGTTTTTAAATTTAAGGAGACCAATTAAAATAGTGAAAAACTGTCCTGAGCAGTGTGGCTCAAATGGTTGGGCATCATCTCATGCATCAAAAGGTTGCCGGTTCAAGTCCCCCACATGCCCAGGCTGGGGGTTCGATCTCCAGAAGGGGGTCTGCAGGAGGCAGCTGATGGATGGTTCTCTCTAATGTTTCTCTCTTTCCCCCTTCCTCTCTCTCTAAAATTAAAAAACAAAAAACAGTAGTGAAAAACTTATTTTATGTATACAGAGAAAAATAATCCTATACCATTAAGACCAAAAGAGTATAACACTTAAAAATAAAAACTGGAGTAGCCCAGCTGATGTGGCTTGGTGGTTGAATGTCAACCTATGAACCAGGAGGTGACAGGTTTTGGGCTCAATCCCCAGTGGTGGTGGTGTTGGGGGGGGGGCATGCAGGAGGCAGCTGACTGATGGTTCTCTCTCGTCATTGATGTTTCTATCTCTTTCTTCTTCTTTGAAATCAATTTTTTTAAAAAATAAAAGAAGAAAACCACAACAAGGGAGTAGAAAAAAAGCAACTGCGGGGGGGGGGGGGGTGGGGGGGGAGGGGGAAGGGGGAAGGACTTGGAGAGGAAAAGGAAGGGGAGCAGGAAAGCACTGCTTTACCAGAAATGTTTAGGTTTCCAAGAATCCCAACTCTGCTACTCTCTTACAGGGAGCTCTGGGCCAGAGGCTTTGCTCATCTGTTTTTCTCATCTGTGAAATGGAATGTGGCTAATACTCCTTGGGCTGTTCATGAATTTAAAAAATAGACAACCTGTGCCTAACAGTTCCCTGCAATGTCACAGGTTTTCAACACACTGTAGCTATTAAGATCATTTTAAGAACCCATGAAACCCTTCCCTCCCAAGGCACAGTCACACCTGTTCAGGTGTGGCAGCTCTAGAGATTGTGCTGGGGCTAAGCTAGAGTCATGTGAGCAGTCAGGGTACGTGGCTGCTTTAACACCACCCATCAAGGGTGCAGCTGAAAGGGGGTTTGGACATAATTTACTCTAACCCTCTATTTGGTAAACAGAACACTTTAACAAGATTCAGGGTTCGACCCAAAACGGGAATCAAACCTCAGAGCTCAGCAAAGCTCTTCTTCCTGCGTCACAGCCAGAAAGAAGGTCACAGGCTGAGTTCCTAAGGAGCAGTTGGGAGGCTTTTAACTGGTTAAAACTTTAACTGGAGGGACATGAGGTCTGAGTGCTGGTCCAAATAGTTCACAAATTGTACAATTTTGTAAAAATTTAATACCAAACTCAGCAGGAAGGGAATAGGGAGAATCAGCTGAAACATTCTGGGTGAATGCATGTACATGGAAATGGGATGGATCTCAATTTTAAGGAAACATAGGAAATTTAACTAGACTTAGGAACAGGTACAGTTCAGCGTTTGTAACTTACATAGAGCTACTGAGAACAGAGCTTCATGCTGCTCTGGACACTTGATGGAAGCAACAGTTTACTTCTCTATTTCCAATACCAAACAGTGTGAGGTACACAGTGCACACTTAATTCTCAATAGAATTGTATGAAGGATCCAAAGCAGGGCTGCAACCCAAGGTCTGCAACAGACCAGCTGTGTGAAACCTTTAGGCAGTTACTTCATTTATCTGTGCTTCAGAGTCCTCCTCTGTAGAATGGGGATTATAACGGTGGGCGGACCATTAAGACAGAGTGAATGACTATGGGCAGAATGTGCTCAGGTACAACTATCAATAAAGTTAACTGTCACTTCTAAATGTTATTATAGGACAGTGGAATATCACCAGATTTGGGAGAAACTTCTGAAGCAGTCATCCAAAAGCAATAAGTGAAGGATCCTTTTTGTGTGCAATGTCCAGAGAATGGTACAGCCCTCGCGTCTCCTCTTCCTTACAGGAAAAGGACTGTCCTGATAGGAAAAGGATTGTTCTGGGTTTCTACCAGATTGCTCTGGTCGCTGTGCGATCAGGACACTTAGACAAGGATTGGAGAGGAGGCCTAAGTGTACCTGCTGGGTCAGGAAAGCACATCAGATCACCGAAATTCCTTCAGCTGTAAATGGTGTGTAACATGTATCTTAATGTCCCTGCCTGAAGATAATAAAGGTTACAATCTAAAGTTTCTGCTCCTTCATCTCCAAAATAGAAAGGTTGTTGCTCTCTCTAGCACAAAGTCTTCTGCTTTCCAATCCGGCTGTGTAGCCCACAGGAGAGAAAAACCAGGCAAGGGACGGGGGTGGGGGGTGGTGATGGGAAAAGCGCCCGGATGCAGAAAGATACTCTCGCTGTTCCTCCTCAGTTACATGAACCAGGGTCCACAAACCGAGAGAACAACGCCCGGGCCTTCCTGCCTGTGTCTAATTACAATCTGATCGGAGTAAGTAGCGGAGGAAGGCGGCCTGCCCCCCCGCACCGCCCGGGGAGCCAAGAATGAGGCAGCCCCGCTGTTGCGCAGGGAACGTGACCTTGTTTTCCCGGCCAGGCCGGTCTTGTGGCACGTCCCCCGCCACCTGCCCGCCCCCCCCTCCCAACCCTAACAGAATGGAAAAAAAGAGAAAAAAAAAAAGACCCACTGGCTTCCGAACCTTTGCCTCCCAAACCCAAAGCTATGAGGACCAAAGCCAACTTGATTAAGGGAGCACCAGCTAAGGCAGAAATCGATGGGAGCAAAACCCAGAGATTTCCCCCCAATCAGTGTCCCTGCGACCTTAAAGGAAGCAAATATACGGCCCCGACCTAGCCGATCTCGCACAAAAGGGCCACATTTTGAGCGCCTCCCAACCTACATACACAGCCTCCCAATTCTGCTGAGTCATTCAAACGCAGACTCGGCTGGAAGGATGCGGTCAGCTCCGGAGACGGGCACGGGCCCCGGGAACACGGGTTTTTCAAAGACCCGCAGTCCGCGCACCCATCCCGCCAGCCCTCCTGGCAGGGAAGGGCGTTCAGGGTGAAGTAACGTTAGGGGCCAGCGCTCTGCTGTGCCTGAGGGCAGCCATCACGAACCACCCCCCCCCACCCCCGCCTTCCTTATCCCCCTTCCCCCTTCCCACTCCCCCGCAACTCACGGGGACCCTGTCCGGATATTTCTTCCGGATCTTTTCTCCTTCCTTTTTCCGATACTCGAAGGGATGGTCCTCCTTATACTGGAACTTCATGATGAACCGCAGGGTTTCTAAGATCCCCGGGCGGGGGCCTGCCTCCAGGGCTGGTGACTGCGTGGCCCTCGTCTGGCTTCCTTCGGCCAAATCTCAAGACGCAGCAGAATCGCTTCGGAAAAGGCAGCTCCGGGTCGCCGCGCAGCGAAGGCCGGGCTCTCGGGAGGGATCTCGGCTCCTCTGGTCCGCAGGTGGAGGAAGGCCAGGTGAAAAGAAGCGGCGCTGGCTTTCCCCGAAAGCTGGGAACACAAAAACAACACGGCGGCGCGGTGGCATTGTGACGTCGCGGCGCCCCGCCCCTCGGCCCGCCCCCCGGCGTCCCGGACCCCCGCGGGAGGGGGGTGGACAGACACGTGGTTGGCTTCAGGGTGCTCTCTTCCTACCTAACCTTCTCCTGAATATAATTCACTGCCAACGGAAACGGGTTTTGAACTTCTTATTCCATGGAGAGTGTGACATGAAAAGCGGTTTTAAAGCCAAAAACACATGTTCTATAGATGTCTTCTTCCCTCTTCCTCGCTGTTTTTTTTTTTTTGGTTGGGTCCAAACACACACACACTGGGAGAAAAACCAGCCTTTTCCAGCTGGCTGGAGCTGGAATCTGGGGAAACCGGGGACCAGGGGACACGGGGTTCCTTTGGCCGGTGCAGGAATGCCCTGCGCTTGCATGTTGCTGCCCTTTGCTTCTTCAGCTGCACCCGCCGGGCACCTTGGGAGCCAGGCTGGCTTCCTTAGCCGGTGACCCCTCCTTCGCCTCGTTGGCGTCATTTTGTTTGTGTTCCTGCCGCAGTTTGCTCCTGGAGCAGGAACATAAACAAATCGTGACTCAGGAATTCGGAGAGACATATTAGGTGAAGGGCATGAAGTGTAAGCAAGGTCCCGAGAGGGCTGTCAGTCAGGACTCCAAGGGCTGCATGCATGCTCAAATATAGAAATGATTCACTTTCTCCTGTTAACTCAGGAGATGCGAAAAGAAAATAGCAAGATTGGAGTGATTAACTCAGTAGTTCTTCTCAGTCTTTTTCCTTATACAAACATTTACCTGGAGGATAGATAGCACTACTGCTGAAGTGTCCCCAATGTGAATAGAAAGTGCCACCAGAAAGGGTGCTGGGCCCTCCCCTTACCTCACCAAGAATCAAAGGGACTGGGGCTTTTCCACCCTCTATCCATGGCAGGGACCTATTGGGGAAGAGCAGCAGAAATTATAAGAAGTGTGAGGAAGGGCTGCTGTACGCAGAACAAGCTCCAGAAGTTCTGGAAACTGTTTGAGACAGCCCAGCCAGTGTGGCTCAGTTGCTGAGCGTGGACCTATGAACCAGGAGGTCAGGGTTCCATTTCTGGTCAGGGCACATGCCTGGGTTGTGAGCTCAACCCCCAGTAGGGGGCGTGCAGGAGGCAGCTGATCAATGATTCTCTCTCATAGTTGATGTTTCGCTCTCCCTCTCCCTTCCTCTCTGAAATCAATAGAAATATATATTTTTAAAAACTGAATGAGACAAAGGGCAGTCCCTTTCACCTACATTGTATCAAGTTCCCAGGGTCTCTGATTTAAAAAAAATAAAGCCACAAAATAAAAGAAACTAAGCTGTACTGTTAAAACAGGAAAGTAAATTGTATAGCCCTGCTTCTTGATGTTAATTATTTTTCACCATGGCATCTTTCAATCATTTTTATGGGTGAAAATCCACCCCAGAGATGGGAGGCATGTTAAAGAATTTGTGAACATGTTTTAAAACTACCACTATTACGCAAATCCATTCCTAATTAGTCTTTAAGTTTTGTATTTATCATTTCTAGGGGCGAGAGAGAGAGAGCTCACTAAAGCCAGAATAAATATAATAAAGCCATATTGTTACAGAGTAGTAAGAAGCTAGAAAAAATTTCAGGACAAGCGGAATAGGGAAACTAAGTTAAACAGCAGTTTGCAGCCACCTAGTAAATATTATCTTCCATAAACCAAGGATACTTAAGAGTAAATGGTTTGTACTTCACCTCCCCAACCACAGGGTAAATAAACATACATCACTCTACTCAGGGAGACAGATATCAGAAACCCAATTATTGCCATTTGCCAACCACACCCAAGGACAGACAAATTAAGAGGATAAATCTCATTTTGGTACATCAGCATAAAGATGATGAATATTCTATTGATTCTCCCCTAAGACCTCCCCTAAGCACCAGCCATTTAAAACCCCTGAAAACGAAGGTCTCAGTTCTCTCTCCCTCTAGAGAGCATGCCTGTGCCGTTCTCTCCCCCCTCTCCTTCCCCCACAGGCACTTATCTCCTAAACTTCAAGAGACCTCAGGAGACTTGCAACCAGGGGAGCAATAGGCAGTGGCAGGTTGGTCGTCCAAGGCTAACCCCTTGAACCTGTCTCCGGTGAGCCTTTTCTCTGACTTCCCAGTGGGCCTGGGCTCTCCTGTTGCTTCTATGCCCTGCCTAGTTCCACTGTCCTAAGTGTTTTTGCTGTCCTCCATAAATTCTCGCTTGCTTTTCTACACTCTGTCTCTTGATTGAAATCTTTCCTTCAAGAAGACAAGAATCGAGGTCTCATCATCTCGTCTCTAACACTATTTCAATGTGTCATTTCTTTTTCTTAATATCGTTCCACGGTTATGGAGTCTCTTTAGTCCTTGGGGAAAAATTCAATAGAAACATTAGAATCAAGTTGAGGGAATTTCCTAGAAGGTAAAACAGTAAGACAAAGATGGAAAGAGGGCAAAGGGATGTAAATTCGAGTTTCCACGTTCAAATACTAGGGGTCTCAGAGAGAATTCAGAAAAATGGGGAAGGGGAGTTAGATTTTATTTATAACAGCTAGATATGCCTTAAAAATCCTAAGGGAATTTCGTGACAAGGTAAATTATCATTTAAAGTATAAGAGTAATACATGGCATTCCTTAAACATGGAAACCAGAATTTCATTGCTTGTGTATCTGTTTTCAGGAAGCACCTGCAAAACGAGTAAGTAAACCAAGAAAGGAAAAGATATGGGATACGGGAAACAGGATTTGACACGCGAGAGCGATGACGATAATCTCCAAGGTAGTAAAAGTGGTTAATAGTTACTAATGTTTTAAAGTACAAGCTTTATGTATAGTATGTGTATATTAACACATAGTCCTCACATAATAATGTAATATACTCATTTTATCCCAGTTTTACAGCAAGAAATTGAACTATAGAACTATTAAGCAACTACACCATGATCGATTGGACAAGGAGTAAGGGAAAGAACCAAAATTTTAACCCATAAAGCCTGCTTCCCATTAAACTCATATAATCAAAATCTCTACTATAAAAATCCGTGGCCATGACGCCGTCACTCCGTAACGACCCAACGCCAAAAGGCACCTGCTGAATATCATATGATTTCTTCATGCAAACAAGTAAGTGTTGCTCTGTTCAATTCTCATCTTCCAGCGAAGGTCAATTTAAGTGCTCCTGAGAAGGAAAGGTTAGGGCAGGAAACTACTCTTATCTCCGTCCACAACTGTCCTCAAGGTGGGCACGTGTGGGTGGGTGGGGACTTGATGCTGGGTCCCGCAGCACTCGTGGTCTGGGTCTCGCGCGATTTCGCGTGGTGGGCCTCTAGTTGTGATATAACTATATTTAGAAGATAGGAGGGCGCAAGAAATGTTCAGATGTGATATGGTAGTGTGGGGTTCCGGAACGAGCCACCCCAAGATGTGCTTCAGGAAGGCAGATTACTTTGAGATTTTAGATTAGTCTCAAGAGAAACTTCTACCCCTCTTCCCCTTGACTATCTGGAGGAGTTTGAATTAGAGACCTTGCCCATAAGAGATTATCAGAGATAACTGTTTTTGACCTATCAATGTATAGGTCAAGGCAAATTACCAATATTGAATGTCTGCTCTTCTTATCATCCTGCAATGACCTTTGGAAGCCCCAAGGCACTTTACCTCACCATTAGCTCAGAATGTCTTGTAGACCTCAATCCCTTTCTATCTCTGAACCTCTCATGTATGCAGGGTCTCGGACTCTCTCATGTGGGTGGGGTTCCTGAGCACAGATTAACTTTGATTTTCTCTTGTCAATCTGCCTCCTGTTATTTTGATTATTCCAGCCAGCCAAAAAGAACCAGAGGGGTGAGAGGAATTTTTCCCCTTCCCCATAGTAGCAAAGATAGGGATCATGGTAATAATAAAATGGCTAAATTTTCATCTTCTACAATGCAACATATGCATAGTATTTGGAGAAATGTAGAATTTGCAGAATCAGCTAAAAAGTAGGATGTTTTCGTATATGTATGTGTGTGATGGGAAGGTGCTACTTTCCTTCACAAGCATTGTCGAGCTCTTGGACGTTTAAATCTCTATTAATGTATACATTTGATGAAAGGAAATAAAAATTAAATTTAAAAATAAGAGCAAAAGGTTTCTCAGGTTGTTGTTTAAAGTCTTAGGAAGTTGAGTGTAAAACCAGCTCAGACACTCTGCTCCCTGCAAATTACATCACTGCTCTGCAATTTAGCCTCCAACACACGGAGTTTGGAGAGCCAAATGGTGCCCTGTGGGCATTCACATGGTAATGTGTACTTGCCAGTTATTCGACTTTTAATAACTGTTGTCCCCTTTGAATTGAATTTGCATTTATCTGCTTTGGTATTTACTGAGTTTGAATTTATAAACACGTTTAAGAGAGGGAAAGGGTAGTTAGTACTCAGCTTTACCACCTATGATAATTAGTATTAACACCGCAGGGGAGAGCAAATTCTAAATCTAGTGCAAGAGGGGAGTAAGAGAAATCCTGTACAGGCAAGTTAGATATGCAAACTGATTCTCAAGAGAGGTCTAGATACTTGGAATAACTACTGAAAGGAATGGAAAAATTACTAAAGAAAACCTAGCAGAAATGGTAAATGGTTCAGGTGTGTTGGAGATCATTAATATCACTTGTCCAACAAGGACTGTAATCACCAAAGGGTAACGTGAACAATTAAAGCATGAGTACAGTAAAGCTGAAATAAAGAGGTGTTAAATGTAGCCCTCCTTATTTTATAACTTTGCCTATTAAGCTTTTATGAAAAAAGTTGAAAAAGTAGTGTCTGTGAGGTAGATAGTTCAAGAGCCATAATAGTCTCCCTGTCTTCTACATCTCACATCTCTTCTCTCCTGACACCCAAAGCATCTTACAAGCCACATGATCTCTCTCCCCCTTCAAAAACTTAACAATGTTTTCCAGAGCATGCAGGATAAAGATCAAACTGCTTAAGCTCCTATGCAATGCCTTCCATAAAAATGCCAACCTATCTTTCCAGATTCATTCTTATTATATCTCTTAGCATTTTGAACACTCTCCATGATTCACATTCTCATTATTTCTATCTTTGCTCATCGGCAGAACATGCTCATATACTATATGTCTAGTGTTTAGAATTCTAATTTGTCAGGTTTCAGCTCAAACACGACCACTTTCATTTCAAACTCTTAAAATCATGAGGTGATTTTCCAAGGTGGGAAAGTATAATTCTGGCTTCACCAAGGTGAAGGTGCCACCAGCAGGACCTTGGCCAACATTACTCAGAGACAAACATGCACAATATTTCCCACAGTGGAACTCTCAGTATATCTTGGCCAATCCATAAATCACTCAAATTGTTTTCCCAGACAGCCTTCTCAAGGGCAGATTTCCCATTATGGCCTCTTGATTGCCTTCCAGACAATCTGCTTATCCAAGGAAAAGAAAACACAGCTTGCTGTTCCCAGACTTTGTAATTTTTCTCCCCGTCTCTTAAATTGGTTACATAAACCCCATTTTTGCTTTATTCCCATATACCCATATATAAGTAAACTCTTTTTTTTAAAAAAAAAGTTTTTTATTTATTTCAGAGAGAGGAAGGGAGAGGAAGAGAGAGATAAAAGCACCAATGATGAGAGAGAATCATTGATCAGCTGCCTCCTGCACGCCCCCTACTGGGGATTGAGCCCACAACCCCAGGCATGTGCCCTGACTAAAAATCGAACCCTGACCTCCTGGTTCATAGGTTGATGCTCAACCACTGAGCCATGCCAGCAGGGCAAGGGTCTCATCACTTTTAACTAGGACTTTTACAATAGGCTCCCAGGTGGAAATAAGACCGGACTTCTTCACACTTCAGCTAAGATCTCAGACTTTCACCAGAATATCTTTCTAAAACACTGATCACATTATGAAACTCTCCTGCTAAAAATACATTAAGTAGCTCATCATCTTCTAGTACAGTGCCTGAATTATTTAGTACAGGCTTAACAATGGGCACTTTTTTTTCTCAGCTCTATACTCTCTTTCCATTTTATAATACAAAATTCATATAAAACTTTTGTATTGTACTAGTAAAGGGAAGAAGCTAGTAGAAAATGAACAATTAAAGAATAAGCAAGAGGAAGAAGAAGGAAGATGGGAAGTTGATTATCTCGTTCGTAACCACATACAAGCTTTATCTTAAATTAAGTTGGCTTATATTTTACCAAGTTTATGAAATGCCTTTTCCCCATTTTAGAAATCACTGTCTCAAATTCACCCCTAAATCTGGTCTTCTCCAGTCTTTCCCATCATAATAAACACTAATACCTTCCATGTATTGGCTCAGCTCAGTGATCTAGGAGTCATTTTTTACTCATTTCCCTTTCCAACCTATCAGCAAATCCTGATGATGGTATCCCAATATATTTTTCAAATCCTTACAGTTATCACTACTTTCATCTCTAATATCACCATGGTAGTCCCATCCATAAGAATCTCTTATCTACTCTTCTTCAGTAGCCTCTCATCTGGTCTTCATGCTTTCATTCACTACTCCAGTCCCTTCTCCTGTAGCATTCACTCACTGTTAAAATTCAAATTGCATAAGTGACTTACTGTTTAAAATCATTCAAGGACTTCTTGATGCATGTAAAATATAGTCTATACTCCTTGCCCCCAAGGCCCCTTGCTTCTCTCAGACTCCATTTTTGCAGCTCCCTCCTAAGCTCACTAAATCAGCTACTCTAGTCTTTTTTCAGTTTCTCAAATTTACCAAACAGTATCACATCTTTGAAAATGCTCTTTCATCACTCTGCCTTTCCCAATGGTTCTTTGCACTCTTTATGATATATATATATATATCTCAAATACACACACACACACACACACACACACACACACACACACACACACTAGAGGCCCGGTGCATGAAATTTGTGCACAGGTAGGATCCCTAGGCCTGGTGGGTGATCAGGGTCGATCAGGGCCTTCCGGCTGCCAGCCAGGGTCTCTGTTCCCTGGCTGCTGGTGGGGCCTCCTTTCCCTGGCTGCTGGCTGCCAGCCAGGGCCTTCCTTCATTCCGCGCTGCCCCCTGGTGGTCAGTGCACATCATAGCAAGTGATTGGTCTCCAGTTGAACTCCCATGGGGACAATTTGCATATTAGGCTTTTATATTTAGAGATTTGCTTTTTCTTAAGCTCTGTGAGGACTAAGAGTCAGAGACACTGTGTTTCTTGCACACTTTTATACCTCCAGTTGCCTCAGCACTATTCTTGGCACATAATTTCCGTTGAATCAAATGTAATACAACACACAACTAGAAATATTATTATTGGGAAGCAGGAAGGACGTCTATTTCATTTAGACAGAAGGAAAGAGGAAAGGAGAGGTTCAGAGCCACAAGGGTTGTAGCTTTGGGCTAGGAAGTTACCTGAAAGCTTTGATTTCCTCTCTAAACTAAAAGGACAAATCCCCTGCCTAGAATTAATGAGTAGGTTATGGGGTGTGAGGTTTGAAGAGAGATATTGAAATTTGAATAACTACTGAAAGGAATGGGAAATTTACTAAAGAAAATCTAGAAGAAATGGTAAATGGTTCTGGTGTGTTGGAGATCATGACCTTGTAAATGACCTCAATCAGCAGAGTTGGGAGGTTTTCTGTAGCTCTTCTGTTCAGCAGTGTAGGCTTTGGGGAGAGATCAGTTAGCTTCAATGAACCAATGTTTAAAGTTTGAAGAATAGGTGTGAGGAAAGTTTAAAGGGGTTAAACTTTCTTGAGAAAGTGGTGAAAATGATTGAGCTGATTAACAGATATCTTAGGTAGAGTAGATAAAGAGGTGAAGCCACTTGGGTGCTACTAGCTTGTGACAAAATGGAATGGTGACAGGAGTGAACTCCATGTGGCTGCCAGAGGGGCAAAGGGGCAGGGAAAGATGGGGCAGAGAGATCTCTTTAGAATAAGATAGGATTTCTTCCAAGATCTTGTTATACCTGACAACATTTTAACTTAAGACTATGGTATCTTGAAGGACAGATGAGGCAAGAATATTTCACAGACTGTGTGATAATAAAGTGATTCATTTGGCAGCGGCAAAACAAGGCCACCTCAGGTGCTATTAACAATTCATGCATTTCAACAATTTCCAGGGGCAATTTGATAAATGACCCAGGAAAAACGCAGATCACCAGCAGGTTATACTCAGAATAGCTTCCCTCTGGCGGGGCTGAGTGAGCATTCCTCCAAGAATGTACTTAATGAGGCATCGACTGCACTAATCAGCCATTCCTGGCTCTGTAATGTCTCCCTGAGTACTGGAGCTAATTTCCTAATAAATGACTTTGTTCAAATGTTCCCTACCTCTACACAGAACATATTAACAGGAGTTGCATATCTTCAGTTGTTTACCTCAATTAACAAATATTATTGATGAAGTAAAGCGACTTCAGGTGTGACTTAGCAATAACATAGCAAAAGGAGAAACCAGAGGATCATGGCAGGCAGGTGAAAATCAGACATCTGTATCAAGAATAATAAAATTAAAAAAAACCACACACGTGCATAATACTTTACAAATCTGTCATATATACTTAGTTTATTTGACCCTAACATCAAACTTGTCAGGTGTTGTCAACTGTCTATCGTACAGATGAGAAAACTGTGCTTTAAAGATTCCATTGGGTTATCTAAGGTCACTGCTGAATATAATTCACCTCCTGCATTTTCCAATAGTATTATACTTTGGAGGTAGTATACTACATGGGCAGTTTAACATGACACAATGGGATGATGCCTTGGGGAGGACTTTCTTTAGGCTGGGTTCAGTTTGTGCTCCAGGAAATGGAGAGGTGTGCAGATAGGAGAATGCATTTCTATCATGGCGCCACAAGGTGGCAGTAAAGGCCACCACTAGAGACTAGTGCTTGTCACTAGACACTTGGTTTCAGGTGGTCAACACAAGCAGGAAGGAGAAAAGAAGCAAAGCAATGCTATTCTTTCCAAGTTAGAAAAGGGTGCGTGTGTGTGCTCAAGCACGTGCGTGCATGCCTGTGTTCACAGGGCAGAGGAACTGAAAATTGAATAGAACTGTTACTGCACTCTGTGCACTGTTCAATACCACTGCTAGGTAGGACCAGAGTGAAAGAAAGACCTTTATATCTGGCATTTCAATGAGACTGTGTTCTCCTAGCCCAGTGGTCGGCAAACTCATTAGTCAACAGAGCCAAATATCAACAGTACAACGATTGAAGTTTCTTTTGAGAGCCAAATTTTTTAAACTTAAACTATATAGGTAGGTACATTGTTATTAACTTAATTAGGGTACTCCTAAGCTGGCCTTTGCTAAAAACTCAAGGGGCCAAAGAGCCACATGTGGCTTGCGAGCCGCAGTTTGCCGACCACTGTCCTAGCCCATACTGCAATCCCACCCATGGATTATGGATGTCCAGTTAGGTATTGCATGGTGTCCAAGATTATCATTGTCATTCAGTGTAAAAGTGTGTGTTCCCTCAAGAGGAAAAGTGAATTTGGTACATTAATGCTTATGGCTCCTCAAGTGCATTCTACCCAGGAACTGGCAGAGAAGAGCAACTTGCAGTACCGTATGGGTAAAGGAACTCAATAGTTGAAGGAGTTCAAGAAATCTTTGAAACATTGCTAGAGGTTAGTTGCAAATTTTGGTATTGGATAAATAATGAGAGTTCTCGATTAGAGCATTTCATATCAGAAGATATATGTGGCTGGAAATGAAGAGTTGGAGTCCATGTTTTCCACTAGATGATGTTTAGATTCATCCTAAATCTTCTGAAAGGTAGCAAAAATGTTCCATGTGTCCATCTTTACTGACTCTGCGGATACCCCCACCCCATTTATAAAACCGAAGTTCCCATCAATTCGAAGCGTGTTCTCCTTGAGGAGACACCTTCTCCATTGGAGGCAGCTGCTTTTCTTCTGGCACTGAGGGTAGGTCAGGTGCTTTCGGCCCACACCTGGCAACCGTGAAGCGACTCATGTGAAGAGCTTCCTCATACCCGGGGAGGGTGTCCACGGAGGAGGGCAGCTGGCCCAGGGGGCTGTGGGAGTGGGCCACCGCCAGGATTCTCCGAGCCGCAGGGCCAAACACTGACTGCAGGGCTGGTGAGGGGGGGAGGAATAGAGCTAAAGTAAATGTGACATCCTCAGAAATCAGACTTACAACACTCTAAAATTTCCTTCTACCTCACAACTGACCAAACTCATTGTCAACTCTGTTGTTAGGAAATGTTATGAAAACCCTGTGAAGCTTGTTTAGAAACCAACTTCACTTTCTGCCAAAAGACCCTGTCTTCTCTGGTATCCTCGAATAATCTAAATTGGGTTCCCATATCCCACCATCGTTGGCAGATTTTGAACCCTTTAGACCAGTGGTCGGCAAACTCATTCGTCAACAGAGCCAAAGATCAACAGTACAACGATTGAAATTTCTTTTGAGAGCCAAATTTTTTAAACTTAAACTTCTTCTAACGCCACTTCCTCAAAGTAGACTCTCCCAGGCCGTGGTATTTTGTGGAAGAGCCACACTCAAGGGGCCAAAGAGCCGCATGTGGCTTCCGAGCCGCAGTTTGCCGACCACTGCTTTAGACTGACCCACTGATCTTGCAATCTCCTTAGAAATACTTATTTCTGCCTTATTTATCTTTTCTCAAAGTGATTGGGGGGCAGGAAAGGTGAGCAACAGCACACCATGTTGTTCTCTTTGCAAAATAAAAACCACAGTGTTTTGCCACTTGTCGTTCTGCCTGGTATTAGCACTCCAATTTTAGTAAATACTATACTATAAAGAAGAGAATGGAAGAAAATGAAGTGTCTTATGATCACCAAAAGAATGTTGAGGCTCATACTTTGTGTATCAAGATTTGGAGAATAGATCCCATCTGTGGTAGACAGTTAGATAGATATGAGCAAGGATGATGGGCCAGGTCGAGAAGGTCACCAGGGTGAAAAGCCAGGTGCCCAGCAAAACTGGGAAAACAAGAACCTCACCCCCAGGGTAGCATTTCCTCCCCTAGCATATCTCTGATCCTGCCCTTTAGACCCCTGCAGTTCAGACTGACCTTTCCTCTCTTGGCATGTTGCTAGTTATGAGGGTTAGACCCTCCTTAGAGGGGAACAAAGAAGGGAGCTGGAGAATAGCCCTGAAGCATTAAGCTCCATGACAGAGTTTCGATCAGCACAAAACACACCTAGGCCTCGGTTGTGTTTCAGCCCCAAGCCCAGAAATGCAGCAAAACCAGACACGAGGCGCCAGGGCTGACATCATCAGGACCAAGTGCATTGACTTATGACCCCTCTCCCCTCCACCACCACCTCTCCCCCCCCCCCCCCCCCCCGCCCCAGCCCATTTCTTCTACAGCTCACTTCCTCTACCTCTGACTTTTTTTTTTAATCCCCCCACCCTTTGTTTGTTTGTTTCTTTCTTTCTTTCTTTCTCCGACTTTCTAAATAAACTTTCTCTTATAAAATAAAAACACAAAAAGACTTGGAGAATAAATAACTAAAAGTACACATGACAAATTTCACTAAATATATAAAAATTCTAGATAGAACATGTGGATTTCTACAAAACCCAAGACGTTTTGTTGTTGTTAATCCTCACCTGAAGCTATTTTTCCATTGCCTTTTAGAGAGAGTGGAATGGAGAGGGAAGGACAGAGAGACAGAGAAACATAGCCAAACTAGCTAGGGCCCAAGACATTTTTGAAAAAGGGGTATGCTTAGAGCTTAAGCCAATTTTATTAATCTCAACTATTTATGAATCGGGTCATTCTTCTCACAAAACGTTTCCAACATCATCTCCAGCATTTCCTCTCTTCCTCCACTCTCTCATCCGACAAGAACCATGTTTGCGAATACAGTGTTGCTGACAGCACAGGTCACTGCATCACCAGGCTTCTGGCCATTAAACCTCCTCTGAGTTACAGCTTCTTTTACTGTCCAGCCAGGTGTTCTTCTACCCTTGCACCATCCTGATCGCGTGTTTAAACCCGGCTCCCTTCCCGTGTCAACAGTCCGGGTACTCACAGGTGATGGTGCTCTGCAGAGTGCTATCATGATCAAAAGCGATGACGGTCACTTCGTAAGGCGGCCGGCCCTCATCTTCCCCATTCTGCTGGCGACTCAGGCAGCAGCGGAAGCACACAGAAGTCAGGCCGCACAGGAGGAGCAGGGCGCCGATGACCACCAGCAACCTGCCAGGGGCCCACCAGCACCGAGAGCTCTGGGTTCTGCCTCCTTCCCTAACCTTGGCCTCATCAGCCTTCCCTGTCTGCCCTTGGATTCTGGTGTGAATCTTGTGTAATTACAAGATGTTAATTCCGGGGCTCTCACTTCACATATGATCCTTCCTTGCTTTGCCAGCAGGACAGTAAATTTGTTAGAAAATTAGCCAGAGGTTTAATGTGATTTGGAGGGGCTGCTTTTTACCTTACTGAAGTAACCTCTGTGAGCTCTTTTAGAGCTGATCTGAGAACGTGGACAATGATCGGTTGATGTTGGCCGGGGAGGTGGTATTGAAATAGGAAATCCTGGCGTATTGTCACACAGGGTGGTGATGAAGTAAGGAAACGACTCCATGCGATGCTGTGCAAGTAAGTAGGCTGGCGGTCTCATGTACATTGTTTGCCTACTGTCAAATATATTTAAACTAAGAAACAAACAAAAACAGTGGTTATTGTAGCTGAAACTTACCATATATACCAGAGATGTACCCAATCTGTGGTCAGGCAACTATGAAGAAAGGATAAAGTTTTTGCAATAAAAATATAGTCAATTCCTGTTACGATTCCAGAATCAAAACAATGAGTCACAATAATATGATCCCTTGTTATGACAAAAGCATCCCAGGCTATATTAATTTCAATGTAACCAGCTAAATCTATTGTGTAATGGGATGCTTGAAATGGTTTTATATGACGGATGGCAGTATGTAAATCATTTTGTAAACCATTATAAGACAGACGAAAGAAGTGCTCATGAATTAGTATTCATAGGAAAGGTAGCCATGACTATTGTAAATAGTTACGATGACAGTTACCAAGAAAGAACTTCCAATGCGAGTTTAAAAGAGTTGAGCCTAGACCTATGAACCAGGAGGTCACGGTTTGATTCCCAGTCAGGGCACATGCCCGAGTTGCAGGCTCGATCCCCAGTATGGGGCATGAAGGAGGCAGCCGATCAGTGATTCTCTCTCATCATTGATGTTTCTTTCTGTCCCTCTCCCTTCTTCACCTCAATCAATAAATATATTTTTAAAGAGTTTGAAAATTGGTATGAAAGTTAACATTGGTATATATTTGAGATTAATAAAATTTGAACATAAAGAAAATTTCGGTTATAAGCATGAAAGCAATACAACGAAATTTGTAATTTATGTATTGCAAGTTGTTGCAGGAAGAGCCACCATAAAAACTCCCACCATATAAAGGACCCTAAATTTTCACACCCAGAATCAAAACTGATATACATGGTGGCTGAGGCCAAACAAAAGGGGGAAAATGTAGAAACCAAATTCATCATGATGAAAGCTCATTAAATATTCTGAATTAACTAGGACAGCTATACATTTTCTCTATTGGGATAAAAATATAGATTGCATGAGAGAAGGAGTATGGGATAAGCTAAGGAGTGGGAAGGGGAAGTAAAGGAAAATGTTTGTTTATCTTTAAAGACAAGTAAATTTAATATTACTTTCTGATATGTTTATCTATTGAAATGCACACTCTATCCTCTCCGTGGTTTCGCAGTTGTGGAACATACCGTTGGCATTTCCACTGAACAATGTCCCCTCCAGGTTTTCTCACATCCCCTGACCCCCACCCCCTTTTCTCCTATGTTGTTCATCAGTTTATTTTGCTCTTTAGATTCCACATATAAGTGCGATCATGTGATATTTGTCTTTCTCTGACTGGCTTATTTCACTTAGCATAATAATCTCCATTTGAACATTCCCCTTTTGTTCAAAGCCCTTTATAGTTCTACGTTGCAATTCTGATTCTATTAAAATGACTCTTCCTATGGTGATGTCTAAAACCTCAGAGAGAGTGTGAAAGTAACCAAGGCCATCACCATTTCCCTTGGGTGTAACGTATTTGCTATTGAGAAACTCTTCCCATGGCTAAATATGTGTTTTCCTTCAGCCTGAGCAAATCTTTGGTTGAAACTGTCATTGATTTTTTTTTACTAGTTTACCTCTAAGTGGAATGAATCTTTTTCTTTTTTATCTTTATATCCTTTGTGTCTACATAAGACCTAATTGTGATAGGTTTAGATTAAGGGGTAATTATCTCAAAGTAATAGCTAAATAAAGACTGCAATAAATATTAACATGCCCTAAAACAGTGGTTCTCAACCTTCCTAATGCCGTGCCCCTCTAATACAGTTCCTCATGTTGTGATGACCCCCAACCATAAAATTATTTTTGTTGCTACTTCATAACTTGTAATTTTGCTACTGTTAAGAATTATAATATAAATATCTGTGTTTTCTGATGGTCTTAGGCGACCCCTGTGAAAAGGTCATTCGACCCCCAAAGGGGTCACGACCCACAGGTTGAGAACCGCTGCCCTAAAAAATAAAATACTCCAGATTTGAAGCGGTGATGTACCTTTGGAAATCACCCACATATATCTGCCTATGACTAAGATATTGAATCCAGTCTGTCTCCGTGAGTCACTAAAAATCATGAGTAAGAAACTCTACTGCAAATCTCTATGACTGCATAAATTGAGATGATTAAGTCGGCTGCTTTTAAGACTGGCTTTGGAAAAAATGCTGTCAGCAGTGTTATTCTGAGTATTTAGGATGACAAAAATGCATGTCTTTATTTTGGGATAACCCATCCGTGGGCTAAGTGCCCATTTAAGGAGAAATAAGGGAAGTCACAGATATCTGATGACATTTTGACCCTTTGTGTATTGATGTTTTTGTCTGTCTCTCCTTCCTCCCCAGTTGGATTTTCAGATACTTACTGTTCAGGACTGACACAGTTCTCCTCACATCTTGCCCAAGGAAGCTGCAGGAAGGGAAATAGTCTCAGACAGGGAAATTGTCTGGTCTTCTCTGCCCACCAACCTATGACTGCTATGTTAGATCAGTTGGTGAGAGCAGGGTAAACTCGAGGACAAGGTCATAGGGTCAACCATGTTTAGGGCTGTTTGTTTTCATCTCTCCTATACCCATTCAATTACTACACTTGAGGTGGGAGAACCTGGAAGAACAAATACCTAATCTGTTTGTTTTTTTCTTATGGTGGTGGTTGAGCATCACTGCCTTGTGAATGAGAGGCAGCCTTTATATAAATTCCTTTGTCCTAGAAATGTCCTGATCTGTCCCTCAGGATACTGTGACTGTCTTCCTAACTCATTCCCAGTACAAAATGAATTCTGCCTCACTGCTCTTTTTCATTCCCTCGGTACATTCATCACTTACCATGCAAGAGAAGGCGAAGGGAAGAAAACTTATTGAGTAGCTACTATATGACAGTCAGATGGCTAGTAATTTTTAATATTTCTTAACATTTCATCATGATAACCATGTAGGTGGATATATTTAACCTTATTTTAAGTGGTTAAGGAACTAAGGCATAGGGGTTTAAGTAACATGACCAACTGCACACACCTCTTGATGTGGCCATAACTCAAATGAAACCCAAATGAACCAGGGACAAATCTGCTCTAACAGCTCCTTGGCAGTGTTAGCCAGTCCCTTCAACTCCTTGTAAAGAAAGCAACTTCCACTTCTCCTACCTTACATTTTGGCTGACTTTCTCCTTCAAAAACCTTTCTAGGTAAACTTTTGTTCTAGAAACTTTTTCCCAATAACTTGAAAGACTTGGTATTTCAGGAAATCAACAACAAATACAAAAAGGTCCTCTTAAAAGGGACAGAGATTTACATTTACTTGGGGTTTTATGGGGCGGAGGGGAGGGGAGGGGTGGTGGGGGG
The DNA here is from genome assembly GCF_951640355.1 of Cnephaeus nilssonii. NCBI lineage: Eukaryota > Metazoa > Chordata > Mammalia > Chiroptera > Vespertilionidae > Cnephaeus > Cnephaeus nilssonii. Next base: position 22,406,010 of record NC_137077.1, on the reverse strand, counting down.
AGCGCACACATACTCCTAATGTATCAGGAAAGGGCTTTGTAAAAGATCTAACAGCTGCCTTCTGCTGATAATATTTGTGAAACTACTGGTTTTGTTTTAATTTAAAATAGTTGACCACTAAGGATGACAAAGTGTGAGTTTCTTCAACCCAGTTTTGGTACTTTGTTTCATTTTCTTGACTAAAGGCTAGAAACACCTGAATTTCTCAGCAGATAAAATGCCTCTTTCAGGCCTGTTGCAAAAAAGAGAAGAAAAAGAGAAAAGAAGGGAAGGGAAGGTCAAGGGAGAGAAGAAGCAAAAAAGAATATACAAGAAAAAGAAAAAGAAATGGGTTTTCAGACATTAATTTAAATGTTATACAGGAAGCAAAACAGACAGCCCACGCCCTGCTAGAAGTGGTACAGGAACCTGATAGTAGGCAATTTCTTCATTTGCTCTCCTTAACGGATTTCATAGCTGTGTAAACTTCCCCTTGATAACTGTTCAGAATCCCTTAGTCCAGTGACCCCTCTCCCAGCTAAATGAGTTACTCAGAGGCTACTGAATTTTAGTGGGGAGAAAAAAGAAAGATCCAAAGTATTTTTAAAGAGTTTCCCCTCTTTTAACTTATTTCTGATATGGAGGCACCTTTAAATTCCAAGAAGAGCATTAGGGCTGATGTGGGAAAGTCCATTTAGGAGAATTACATACCTAGTTTTGATCATTTGCTTGGGAATTTGAGGGATGAGTGATAAGATATTAAAAGAGAGAAATATGCACACAGAAGTGGCATTTCTAAATTGCCATACATATCTGCCTTGTATCTACGGTCGCCCTAATTTCTGTCCCATTTCACTGATGTTGTCATTCGTCACACCTGCACTATGTCACCCTATAACACAAAGGAAATATTCTAGTTATTCATTTGCCACTGCCTTTTTGGTCTTCACCCCTCATTCATTTTCCCCCAGATTCTTCTGAGAGTTGGTTTATCCAAGAAACAAAAACAAAAGCCTTTTTCCTGCATTTTCACAACTTACCTGGATGAAATACACCAGGGTAGAGGCCAACACGGTGTGGACTCTCAGTCTCATGGGGCTGAACTCCTGAGTCTCCGGGATCACGCACTGGGTGTCCGTTACCTCCTTTCCATGTTCTGCTACTTCCTTTCCATGCTCTGCACCTTGTCTGACTTCTTGACCTAGAGGACTTAGGAGAGAAACTTTTCTTAGCAATAAATCACTGTTTTCTTTTCTCTCTTTCTCTCTTCTTGTTCCCTTGGGCTTTTTATTTTCTGTGGTCTTTCCTTTCCCGTTCATCCTGGCTTCTTTCTCTTTTCTATTCCTGTTTTTAGGGTTTCCACATTTGCTTCCCTTTGTCTTTTCTTTCCTTCTACTATTAATCCTTTTCTATATGTCTTTAGCTTTCTCTCAATGCCCCCAAGAGAAAGACGTTTGACGAGGACACATCAGTCCTTGGAATTAGGAATTTTTCTAGGCAGTGATGAGAAACTTGACTTGGAAGAGGATCAAAGAGAGATTATTCTTCTCCATCAGAAAAGAAGTGATACTCTTGGTTCTTCACCACAGCACACCAGGTGACTGTTGAAGGTTGAAAGTCACCCTGCCAAACTCCATTCACTCACCCTCCACGTGATTAGGCCTCCTCTCTTGCTCTTTGAAACCCTCCCCTTCACTATGTTGATAATCAACTCTCCTGGTTCTGGATCATTTATTCCTAACTATTGGAGGAGGACTGAGAGGTTGCCAAATGAACTGGAAAGCCATCCCATCTTTGGAGAAAGCAGATTTGGAGATTAGAATTTCTGGGTCATGTCCATTAAATTCCTGTCCACTCTGACTTCAATTCCCATTGAAATAAATAGTCAGACAGACTTAAAAAACAAACTGGGTTCCAAAATTTCTCTCTCTCTCTCTCTCTCTCTCATAAAATCTTAGGTAAGAGTAAAAAGAAACACATATGGAAAAAACATAGAATATTTGTAAAGAAACGTATCTATAGGAACAAATGAATGCTGTTTACATGAGTTATACTTAAGTTGGTAATCACTTACTTAATACAAAGTATTTCATAAGAAAATTAGACATTAGTTTATGGAAATGTATCTATTTCATAAGAACTGAGTAAAACCAACTTTCAGACCCTTTCTAACTCTGAAAGTCTACTTTTATTGAGTGATTGTTCAGGGGAACTGTTGAGAGGGATTGAGTGTCCAAGAGCCCTCATACCACATGACAATGTAATATAAGAACGGAGAATATAAACTTATTCTTTTTTTAGCTAAGGAAATCAGTGAGATAAAAGTCTCATATGACACTGATGATTCAAAACCAGTCAGTTCCAAAACTAAATGAGCAGTACCTTTTTTTTTTTAATGTAAGGAAATTGGTGTTAGGATGAACAGTATTTTCCAAATTTCAGCAAAAAGCTTGGCAAGGTAGGAGGTGTTTAACAGGAAAAGAAGAGCAGGACTCTAATCCAGACCCTCCACTGAGTTATTAAGTTGTTTCCCCAGTCTTTAATTTTCTCATTCATATAAGGTATCCCTCAAAAATGTATACACACACTTTGAATAATTATAAAGGCAGTGTTTATTAAAATACATTTCATTTTCAAAATTGAATTATCAGCTGATAAAGTGTATACAGTATACATTTTAGGGGGGGGGGGAAACCTATATAATAGGAGTGGAATGTCCACTTGCCTGACCCAGATCTTGTTTCATGGAGAAAATACAATCAGAGAGACGAAGGCATTTTGATTATAATATTTCTTTCTGTGAACATGGGTAACAACATTAACCATTTATTTCTCTTTGTTGTTGTTTTTTTTGAGAACACACTCTCTCTTTTTTTAAAAAAAATGTTTTTATTGATTTTAGAGAGAGGGGAAGGGAAAGGGAGAGAGAAACATTGATCGGCTGCCTCCTACACACCCCCTACTAGGGATCAAGCCTGCAAACTGTGCATGTGCCTTGACTGGAAACCTCTCAGGGTACAGGATGGCACCCAATCAACTGAGCCACAACAGCCAGGGCTCTTTCTCTTTTTCTTGTCAGAAAGACAGTATTGCATCATGGCTAAGAATCCAGGCAGATTTTCTGGGATTAAATACTTGCTTTGTCACTTACTAGCTGTGTTATATTGGGCAAGTTATTACATCTCTCTTTTGGTTAAGTTTCATTCCATATAAAATGAAGTGACAATAATAATGATGATTTATAGAGATTAAGTAAGCTAATGTGTGTGAAATGTATATAATTGTCCCAATATAAGAAGCATTACAAATGTTAACTATAATGACCTTGATTTCCACTTAGTTTTACCAATGACCTTCACCTTCATGGATAACTGATGTCCACCATGCTTCTCATTGTTACCATGACCAAGTTTTACGTATTCTGACATTTTAATTCATGAATAGTTTCCCTTGCTATCCTGGCCATCTCTTCTCTCAATCATTCCAGCCTTCACCCGCATGAACAGGTTTGCCAATTAACATGACCTTTTTTCCCTCCCAGAGCACTTTTCTGTCATGTGATTACCATCACCTTTTTGCCCTACAGCTACTTAACAGGTTTCAACCAAATGGGATTCTGTTAATGACCTCCTAGCTACTTGTCCTTTTTTAGAATTATTATTGCCACTTTATTTTCCCCCTTACTGGGTTATTCCCTGGAGAAATAGAGATTTGTGTTTATCCTTATCAAAGTGATTATTCCTTGTGAGGTCAGCCCCATCTGAGAGGAAAGAGGATTCAGGAGGAAAGATTGAAGAAGGTACCCAATGGCATGGCAGGTAGCTGAGATAAAGGGGACTGATCTCATTACAATGCTACACAATCTTGTAGTTCCAATAAGCTTGTGAATCATTAGCTTAGACATAAGTTGTTAAGGATGTGGAGTGGAACAAATAGAGGGCACATGTACACAAGCTTTTAATCTATGCTTCAGGGAATTGTTATACAATAGCTGTAACAAGTGGGGTTAAAGAACTACTTATTTCTGGTTCTTTTGATTATTCTCCTTTTGACCTTGTCTAAGTCAGGTGACCAGATTCTCTTCCTCGCTTTGCCTCAGTGAAATAGAGGCCAGGTCTATCATTACTCCAAAGCATCAAACATGAATTACAAAGAGCTAATCAATGAACAATAGCTATGGCTTAAAAAATGCATAACATGGAAGAAGAACCCAGTTTCATCTTGCAACCACTCCATTAGGAAGTGTCTCTATGGAATGAACCAAGATTATAGCTTGAGTATTCAGTGGCAATCTCAAAGGCATTGAAAGTCAGCGATAAGATTAAATTTAAGGAGGATAAAGTTTATCACAAGATCATTAGTTTTATATGCCATGTGACACATTACCACAAATTACATGAACAGCAATATAAAACAGCGTTTATTATCTCACATTGTCTATGGAAGTATGGGCATAGCTTAAGTGGGTCCTCTGCTTAGGGTCTCACAGGCTGCCATCAAGGTGTCTGCCGAACTGGGTACTCATATGAAAGCTCAACTGGGGAGGAATACACTTCCAAGCTCCCTCTGGCAAATTCATTTCTTTGTGGTAGTGGGATTCATGTAACTTTGTTTTTTTCCTTTAAATTCAGGCAGAGAAAGAGAAGAGGGAGAGAAACTTTAGGCTCTATACCTTTTGTGATCCCATACACATGGTCACATACATACTCCAAGCCACAAATCCCACCCACATTCAAGCGCAAGAACATTGGGAGGCAGAGATAATGAGACCCACTTAAAGTCTGTTAAGTCTGTCCAGCTATCTGCCCCACAAGGATTATAGAAATTATCCCCTTGGATTTTTACAAACAGGAGAGAAACAAATGTCCATCAACGGGTGAATGGATGAAAAAATGTGGTCTATACATACAATGAAATATTATTCAACCTTAAAAAGGAAGGAAATTCTGACACAGGCTACAACTTGGATGAACCGTGAAGACATTATGTTAAGTGAAATAAGTCAGATTCAAGACAACAAACATATGCTTCCACTTCTATGAGATACTTAGAGTAGCAAATTTATAGAGACAGAGAATAGAATGGTAGTTTCCAGGAACTGGGAGAAGGAAGGCATTAGTTAGGGTCTTCCAAAGAAACAGAACCAATAGGATGAGTATATCGAGAAAGAGATTGATTATAAGAAACTAGAAACCCGTTTCACGAAGTTTCATGCAATAGACTTTCACCTGGCTGCCGGCAGCAGTTTTCTGCCAGCAGCAGTTTTCCTCTGGCCACCCGCCGATCAGAGCGCCTCCCGCCAGCGGAACTCCGATCCAGGAGGCGCTCCGATCAGCGGGTGGCCAGAGGAAAACTGGTGCTGGCGGAAAACTGCTGCCAGCAGCCACGCAATCGGCCACCACCAGTGTCTTCTGCAGGCCCCATGGGTCTTTCCGCAGCGTTGGCCTAACGGCCGGTGGGAGGAGCGGGAGTCTGGGACTCGCGAGTCCCCGCCCCCCGCTCCTACCGCCAGCCAATTGGCCACCCTGAGTCCCGCCCCCCGCGCCTCCAGCCGGCCCAATCGTGGGCGTAGCGGAGTGATGCAATTTGCATATTGCCTTTTTATTATGTAGGATTGGCTCATGCAACTATAGAGGCTGGCAAATCTAAATGTGTAGTGCAGGCCAGCAGACTAGAGACCTGGGAAAATGATGTAGTTCCAATCCAAAGGCTGTCGGAGGAAAAATTTTTCTTATTTGGAGTAAGATCAGCGTTTTGTTCTATTTAGGCTTTCGACTGATTGGATGAGGCCCATTATGGAGGGAGATACGCTTTACTCTAGTGATTAAAATATTATTCTCACCCAAAACACCTCAAAGAAACACTCAGAAGAATGTTTGACCAAATATCTGGGCACCCTGTGACCCAGACAAGTTGACAGATAAAAATCACCATCAGAGGAGTTATTGTTTAATGAGTACTGAGCTTCAGTTGGAGAAGATGAAAAAGTTCTGGAGATGAAATGTGGTGATGGTTGCAAAACAATGTACTTAATGCCACTGAACTGTACACTAAAAATGGTTCAAATGGTTAAAGTTTTATGTACGTTTTACCACAAAGAAACAAAGAGAGGAACTGCTTGTTTCTATCAGGCTTGAATAGGCGAAAGCAAAAAAAGCTGTGCTAAGGAGCCAGCTAACCCAGAAGACTGTGACTGATCTAATGTTTAAACCCTCCATGTTGTGGCTCCTCAATGTGAGCTTTTAGTTTGAGGGAAGTCAAGAAAAAATTTGAGGATAACCTTCATGTGGGTGTTCTCTACCTCACACTGTACTTTTAAAGTCTTCTATGGAGTGGGTAGTCTCTGTTTTGGTGATTTGAAAAGTCTCTTACTGAATTATTTCAGGAGATGTTCATACTGAATCTATATCTCATCTGTCACCTTTGTTTTTTATTAACTGGCATAATTGAAAAACTTGTCTGGCGTCTGACAGAGAAGAGACATTCAGCAACTCTAAACTGTTTGGACTTCAGTTCCACTTCCTCAAAATAAAATAACTGAGACAGACATTTGCTAAATTAAAACCCGGCTTATGCTGTGTATGTGTTTATAGCTAAGAATCTCACCTATTGATTGTCTACTTTTTGCAGACTATTACACAGTTTATATGGTATGCCAGTGTAGTAGGAAAGAATGAATTTTATTAATAGAAAGGGATCTCTCCTTACTTTCAAAGGACTTGTCATTTTATTGGTGAGGTGGAATAACATTAACAGAATTGAAATCAATGCATACACTGTGAGACATATAAAATGAGGGAGAAAAGAAATTAATGATGGTAATTTTACCTGTAGATGTTTAGTAGAGGGGATTTTTTTTTTGGAGGGGATTTTTTTTAATAATAAAAAAAAGAACTGTGTTTGAAGGATTTGTAGGACTCATCACCAGATCCTGGACTGCTTAAGAGAGCTTCCCATGACTATTGACCCAAAAGAAAATGAATGATTATATTCTCCTGGGACTTGGTGAATTATGGAGAAGAATGTCTGAGAGATTTAGCTCAATCTTAGGCCTCTTCTCAAGAATACAGTTCTCTTAGCATAATATTTTTCTTTTATGGTTAAGAAGTGATAGAGGGATAATAGGTAAGAGTTCTATCAGTAAACACATATAGGCATCCCTTGACCTATAGGGAGTCAAGTCAATCATGTTTAAAACAATATTCTTTGACAGGCAATTCATCTGTGTTGAATATTACTATTATTTATATTAATAATTATTAATAACTAGAAGCCCGGTGCACGAAATTCATGCACGGAGGGGGGTTGTCCCTCAGCCCAGCCTGTACCCTCTCCAATCTGGGACTCCTGGAGGGATGTCTGACTGTCCGTTTAAGCCCGATCCTGGTGGGGCCTAAACGGGCAGTCGGACATCCCTCTCACAATCCAGGACTGCTGGCTCCCAACTGCTCGCTTGCCTGCCTGCCTGATTGCCCCTAACCGCTTCTACCTGCCAGCCTGATCACCCCCTAACCACTCTCCTGCCAGCCTGGTTGATGCTTAACTGCTTCCCTGCCAGCCTGTTTGCCCCCAACTTCCCTCCTCTGCCAGCCTGGTCACCCCTAACTGCCCTCTCCTGCAGGGTTGATCACCTCCAACTGCCCTCCCTTGCAAGCCTGGTCCCTCTCAACTGCCCTCCCTTGCAGGCCTGGTCCCTCACAACTGCCCTCCCTTGCAGGCCGGGTGCCTCCCAACTGCCCTCTCCTGCTGGCCATCTTGTAGTGGCCATCTTGTGTCCACATGGGGGCAGGATCTTTGACCACATGGGAGCAGCTATATTGTGTGTTGCAGTGATGATCAATCTGTATGTTACTCTTTTATTAGATAGGATAGAGGCCTGGTGCACGGGTGGGGGCCAGCTGGTTTGCCCTGAAGGGTGTCCCTGATCAGGGTGGGGGTTCCCTTGGGGTGTGGGGCGGCCTGAGCGAGGGGCCTGTGGTGTTTTGCAGGCCGGCCACGCCCCCTGGCAACCCAAGGGGAGGCCCTGGTATCTGGAATTTATTTTCCTTCTACAATTGAAACTTTGTAGCCTGGGGCGGCAGCCATTTCTGGGGCGGCAGCCATTTCTGTGGCAGTTAATTCACCTTCTACAATTGAAACTTTGTAGCCTTAAGCGGGTGAGCCCGGCCAGGGTGTGCGGAAAGCTTTGCTTCCCCTGTTGCCGCCTGCAACCCTGGCCTGCTCTCTCAAGCTCCATTCTGCCGCCATTTGTTTGAATTTGTTTACCTTCTATAATTGAAACTTTGTAGCTTGAGTGGAGGCTTAGGCCTGCAATGGCTATGGAAAGCTTGGCTTGCTCTGTTACCTGGGAAACCTTGCTCTCTGTGGCTGTAGCCATCTTGGATTGGGGTTAATTTGCATACTTGCCCTGATTGGCTGGTGGGCGTGGCTTGGCTGGTGGGCATGGCTTATGTAGCGGAGTGATGGTTAATTTGCATATTACCATTTTATTAGAGAGGATTGGATTCTCATCGTACTTGAAGTACAAAGCTTAGCATTTTCAGCCAAGATTCCATTTGAATCCCAATAACATGTCTCAATTTATAGACAAAGATAAAGGTTCAGACTGTTAAGTAATTCCCCAAGATTATAGGTCAAAGGATTAGCCAAGGAAATATTTGAAGCTAGCTCCATCTGACTTCAAAGTTTTCTCTGCTCCTATGCTATGCTGTGACTATCTGAATAGTACCCTTAATTAAATTCTAAAATCACGCAGGTTACCAGGTCATTATGGCTGATGGTAAGAGCCATACATGATAAATCCAAGAATTCCTGTCTTATTGCCAATTAAATGTCAAAATTAAAAAGGAAAATGTGAGACTTATAAAAGACACAGTGTAGAGATAATCTGCTACAATGAAATAAGCGAGCAAATATAGACATTGGAATCATACTGCTGGTCTAAATGCACACTTTCCCACAAATTTAATGTGTCTTACTAATTTGAGTTTCATTTTCCTTGTCTGAAGAGTGGGTACAAATTCCTCTCCTCTAATGCTCTTGGAAAATACAGTTTTTCCTTTCATAAATTACTTAGTGAAATATCCTGAAATACTCTCAGAATCACCACTTTCCCCTCCTGCAATAGAAATAACCCAAGAATTTGCGTCAGTAAATATGAAGCAAAGCCTCTCCTTCCTCCTACCAATGATTGAGTCATTCTATTAGATAGCAGTAGCTATTTAAACACTCCAGCAAAAGCTCAGACATTTTTACTTTGTAGAAGTCCTTGACTGCTTGACTTTCTCATTCTTGGAATGAATTTGGATATGACTTTTGATAACTTCAAGAGCAAGACTATGAAGGATCAACCTGATCAGAGGACAAATGGAGGGAAAGCTAAAGGTAAGGAGGGCGGGAATGAATCCCAGGATTAGCTTTAAAATGTAAATTAAGTGAATATAAGATTAAAGAGCTAAAACACTTAACTATAGAATTAAAAACATTTACTTAAAAGAAAAGCAGCCCTAACCGGTTTGGCTCAGTGGATAGAGCATTGGCCTGCTGACTGAAGGGTCCCAGGGTCAATTCCGGTCAAGGGCATATACCTTGGTTGTGGGCACATCCCCAGGAGAGGGGGTGCAGGAGGCAGATGATGTTTCACTCTCATCGATGTTTCTAACTCTCTATCCCTCTCCCTTCCTCTCTCTAAAAAAATAAAAATAAAAAATAAATCAATAAAATATATTTTTTTAAAAAGAAAGAAAAGCAACTTTGATATAATGGAGATGATGATGATAAAGATGAAGAATGAACTAACTTGGTTTGCATGACGATGTAGTAGATAATGATGATAACTAACTTTTATTGATCATTTACTATGTCCTATGATATTCACTTTAGATGCATTATTTCTCCAAATCTTCACTCCCTGAGATTAAGACTATTATTATTTTATCTTTGTTTTTTTTTACAGAGGACTAGCTAGGGATTGAGTTCCACTGAATTACCCATCTTTATGCAGCTGGTAAATGTTCAAGTTAGGATTGTATCACAATATTCCATTTATTCAGAACCCAATGCATCAGATGGTTCAAAAATGTTAATTCACCCAGAGTATTCAGTGATAATTTTTATAATAGCACTCAAGGCATTGCAAAAACTGGATACATTTCATAAATTATCCAAAGCAGATAAAATAATATTTGGTATGAGTATAAATTATGTTTTATTGTATATCACTGCCTTGAAAAATTATAATTTGTTTGATATACACAGTAGATTAAATTGCATAAGTAAAAACAAATTCACAATCCTAAATCCACAGACAATATACATAAATTGCCTTTTATTTTATATCCGTTCTTAGAGAAAGGAACAAAATATAAAGGAGGGAATTCATACAAATGAAGTCATACAAATTTAGATAAGAAATTCCAGGACATGTTTTCATAAACAAAACATAAATTTCTCTCAATAGCAAAAATAAGTGTGAACATGGAATAATTTAACATTTGTGCTGATGAACATAATTTGATATGAAAATAGTACTGGCATATATAGGTAAACCTGCAAATTAACAGTAGTCATTTGCTCATTCATTCATTTATTATTCATGTAGTAAATACTGAGTGCCAGACTGTTACTACAATTATGAAATAAATTCTTTTAGACCCCGTTTAGATTAGTCACTTACTGCACAAGATCTGATTGCTTTCTGATTAGAAAAATACTACTGTGAGTAGGGGTTGGATGAACGGTCTCTACCTACCAAGGAGACAAGACAAAGGGTGGAAAATAGAAAATGGGGACATGTGCCTTCCCTGCCCTGGAGTGTAACCTGTGACTTCTAAAAATTCAGGAGTTTCATCACCCAAGAATGTTGGACATACTTGATTACCTATACTGTGTACCTTTGTAGAATAGATACCGACCAAAGAAAATGTTGGTTGAAAGATTTACACAGATATTTGCCCCTGAGGGTAGGATTAGGCAATTATTTGCATAAGACACAATTATTTTCTACTTCTTCTCTGCTAACTTGCCACATACACTCTAGGAGCTTAACAAATTTGAATCAGTAAATGAACCATATTCCTTCCTGTCAAAATTGCTGTCTTGTTTGCATTATCTATAGAGCCTAACAGAAATGCTTTTTTATTACTTATATTTATTGTTGAAAGTATTACAGATGTCCACCATTTTTTTCCCATTGACCCTCTCTACCCTGCACCCACCCCTCCTGGGCCTTCATCATATTATTGTCCATAGGTTATGCATATCTATATATAAATAAAAACGACTGTTCAACTGTCACCATGCTGTGCTAGCATAGATGCATAGACACAGGTAAAGTCTATGAGTGAACTAAGAATGAACAAGACAAATGCTTGCCTTCACGGAGCTTGCACTGTAAGAAGGTTAGGTCAGGAATGAGAATTCAAAATTGCCACCAGCACAGACCTGAGGTGGTGCTTCTCAGAGTGGCCAGAGATACACCTGGTAGCAGATTGGGGGCGTGACTGAAGGGCTGGTGCCAACATGAAGGCAGGGCCATTCTGGATTTCCCAGAGGAGTCAATGGCTGCCTAAGAGGCAGAGATTTTGACACTGACTGGCATAGAAACCGACCAATCAGAACCAAATCTGGGTGAACTGTGAAGGCAGAACTTAAGGTTGGGGCTGAGGAGGGGTTTTAAGGGCAACAGCTGTTTGGTGTAAGGTGTAAGAAAGCAGTTCAATGTTTTAATAACCGGTTTGGCAGTATAGTACATATGGCTGGCTATCAGTCCAGATATAGGAGTTATGTATATTTGTCTGCCAAGAGCATCTCCTCCTGCTGAAAAAGGCTCCCCCCATTTAAGCAATCCTATCCTATATAATCTATCTATACTAATAAAAGGGTAATATTCTAATTATACTGGGTCAACCAGCCATCTTCCAGACGTCCAATTTCCTTCTGGACAAAGCCATGGTGGTGGGGGCTGAGGCAGAGGCAGTTAGGGATGATCAGGCCGGCAGGGGAGAGCAATTAGGGGCAGCCAGGCTGGCACAGGAGGGCAGTTGGGGGTGATCAGGTCTGCAGGGGAGGGCAGTTGGGGACATTAGGCAGGCAGGTAGGTGAGTGGTTAGGAGCCAGTGGTCCTGGATTACTAGAGGGATGTCCAACTGCCAGTTTAGGCCCAATCCCAGGATCGGGCCTAAACCTGCAGTCAGACATCCCCTGAGGGGTCCCAGATTGGAGACGGTGCAGGCTGGTCTGAAGGATACCCCCACATGCACGAATTTCATGCACCGGGCCTCTAGTATGCATATAAATTCCCTGGTTAAGTTCATCTATCCCCAACCCTTGACCCCTGCCTTCCCTCTGAGATTTAACAGTCTGTTCCAGGCTTCTATGTCTCTGGATCTATGTTACTCATCAGTTTATTTTTATTTTTTTCATTAGATTCCACATACTAGTATGAGTGAAGTCATGTGATACTTTCTCTGACTGGCTTATTTTGCTTAGCAAAATACTATCTAGGTCCCTCCATGCTGTCTAAAAGGGTCAGAGATTCTTCTCTTTTACAGCTGCATAGTATTCCATGGTGTAAATGTACCACAGCTTTTTTATCCACTGTCTACTGATGGGCATTTTGGGCTGTTTCCAGATCTTAGCTATGGTAAATTGTGCTGCTATAAACAGAGGGTTGCATATATTCTTTCTGATTGGTATTTCAGGTTTCTTAAGAAATATTCTTAGAAGTGGGATCACTGGGCCAAATGGCAGTTCCATTTTTAATTTTTTGAGGAAACTCCATACTGTTTTCCATAATGGCTGCACCAGTCTGCATTCCTACCATCAGTGTAATAGGGTTCCCTTTTTGTCACATCCTCACCAGTACTTGTCATTTGTTGATTTGTTGATGATAGCCATTCTGACAGGTGTGAGGTGATACCTTGTTGTTTTTTTAATTTGCATCTCTCAAATGATTAATGACCAAGCATTTTTTCATATGTCTTTTGGCCTTCTGTATGTCCACTTAGGAGAAGTGTCTATTTAGGTGCTTTGCCCATTTTTAAATTGGATTGCTTATCTTTTGTTAAGTTGTATGAGTTCCTTATATATTTTGGAAATTAACCCCTTATCAAATATATGATTGCCAAATATGTTCTCCCATACAGTGGGCTCCCTTTTCATTTTGTTGATGGTTTATTTCATTGTGCAGAAGCTTTTCATTTTGATGTAGCCCCATTTGTTTATTTTCTCTTTAGTTTCTCTTGCCCTAGGACAGTGGTCGGCAAACTCATTAGTCAACAGAGCCAAATATTAACAGTACAACGATTGAAATTTTTCTTAATTTTTTTAACTTAATCTATATAGGTAGGTACGTTGTTATTAACTTAATTAGGGTACTTCTAAGCTGGCCTTTGCTAAGAACTCAAGGGGCCAAAGAGCTGCATGTGGCTCGCAAGCCGCAGTTTGCTGACCACTGCCCTAAGAGATGTATGGGCAAACATACAGCTGTGAGAGATGTCTGAGATTTTGCTGCCTATGGTTTCTTCTAAGACTTTTATGGTTTCACAACTTACATTTAAGTCTTTTATCCATCTTGAGTTTATTCTTGTGTGTGGTGTAACTTGGTGGTCTAGTTTAATTTTTTTGCATGTATCTGTCCAATTTTCCCAACACCATTTATTGAAGAAACTCTTTTGACTCCATTGTATGCTCTTGTCTCCTGTGTCATATATTAATTAAGCATAATGGCTTGGGTCAATTTCTGGGGTTTTATTAGTTCTGTTCCACTGATATATGCCTACTTTTGTGCCAGTACCAGGCTATTTTGATTATAGTGGCTTTGTAGTATAACTGATATTGTGATCCCTGCAACTTTGTTCTTCTTTCTCAAGATTGCTGCTGTTATTCGGGGTGTTCCATGTAAATTTTTGGAGTGTTTGTTCTAGATCTGTGAAATATGATGTTAGTATTTTAATAGGTATTGCTTTGAATCTATAGATTGCTTTGGATAGTATGGACATTTATTTTAAATTTTTCTTTATTGTTGAAAATATTACAGATGTACCCTTTGTGTTTTTTTTCTCATTGACCCCATCTATCCTGCACCTGCCCCTCTGAGGCCTTCACCACACTATTGTCTGTGTCCATGGGCTATGCATATCTTAATTAATAATAGACAAACATGTAAATTGACCATACCTTCGCTACACCCATAGCCGATCAGAGTGAGTATGCAAATTAACCCAAAAAAGATGGCAGTTAATTTGCATACATAGGCACCCAGCGCCTGTGTCCCAGGAACATCCTGGCACTCAGGTCACTGTGAGGTAAGGCCGCGTGGGCCCAGAGCAGCCTGGGAAGGGCCTGAGCCAGGGGGCTCCTGGACAAGGCCAAGCCTGCAATCAGAATGAGGAGGCAGGAGCGGAGCCTGTGATCGATCACAGGGAGTTGGGGGCAGGAGCGGAGCCTGAGATGGATTGTAGGGAGCTGGTGGTCCCCTGCCCAAGGGGTGGAGTCTGTAATCACAGGGAGCCTGGGGTCCCCTGCCCAAGGCCGAAATCCTCCACCAGAGGCTTTCTGGCTGGGCTGGAGCGGAGCCTGCGATCGCAGGGAGTTGGGGGTCCCCTGCCCAAGGCAGAAAGCCTCGGCCAGAGGCTTTCGGTCTGGGCAGGCCTGGACAGGGGTAGAGCCTGCGATCACAGGGAGCTGGGGGTCCCCTGCCCAGCCCTCGATTGGTGTGAACTATAGAGGAAACACCTTTTCTGACTGCACATTGGCTAAGCTTCCTGTATGCCACTGGTAATATTCTTAGTAACTTGGGTAATAAGAATCCAAAAAGGTGATCTAGGGTTTTTCCACCACACTTCTGGAGAAAAAAATGAAGGTCCGCTGCTGGAGGGCTAAGAAATGTCATATCCTGCCCTAGCCAGTTTGACTCAGTGGATAATGCCTCAGCCTGCAGACAGCAGGGTCTGGGTTTGATTCTGATCAAGGGAATGTACCTAGGTTGCAGGCTCCTCCCTGGCCGGGGCCCAGATCAGGGCTCATGGAGAAGGCAACCAATCAAAGTGTTCCTCTCACTTTGATGTTTCTCTCTGTCTTTCCCTTTCTCTTCCACATTCTCTAAAAGTCAGTGGAAACATATCCTCAGGTGAGGATAAGAAAGAAAGAAAGAAAGAAAGAAAGAAAGAAAGAAAGAAAGAAAGAAAGAAAGAAAGAAGTGCATATCCTATGAAAGACACATCTTGAAAATGCCTAAAGAAAGTTGTCATTTTTTCTTGGTGAAGGGACTGGAGTCTGTGTCATTTTTTCTTGGTGAAGGGACTGGAGTCTGTGGCTGCGGTGACTGGCAGTGGCTGCAGCAGCGGGGTGATGGGGCTGGTGCCTTCCCCTGATCAGCCTGGTTGCCTCCCACAAAGGGAGGCCAGACTGCAGGGAGGGGGCCTAAGCCGTCAGTAGGACATCCCCTGAGGGCTCCCAGTATGTGAGAGGAGGCAGGTTGGGCTGAGGGACCCCCCCACCCCCAGTGCATGAATTTCTTGCACCGGGCCCCTAGTATGCATATAAATTCCCTGATTAATATCTCCCCATCCACTACCCCACCCCCACCTTCCCTCTGGAGTTCATCAGTCTGTTCCATGCTTCTATGTCTCGGTCCACCAATTCATCAACACGGTATATTCTTCCACTTGTTTATATCTTCCTCTACCTATTTTTTTCAATGTTCTATATTTTTCTGAATACAGGTCTTTTACCTCCTTGGTTAAGTTTATTTCTAAGTATCTTAATTTTTTTTGTTGCAATGGTAAATGGGATTGTTTTTTTAGTTTCTCTTTCTGAGAGTTCATTATTGGTATATAAAAATGCCATCAATTTCTGGGTGTTAATTTTGTATACTGCTTTGTTGTTGAATTCTTTTATTAAATCTCATAGTTTTTTGGTGAAGCCTTTAGGGTTTTCTGTGTACAATATCACGTCATCTGCAAATAATGACAGTTTTACTTCTTCCTTTCCAGTTCGGATGCCTTTTATTTTTTCTTCTTATCTAATCACAGTGGCTAGGACTTCCAGTACGATATTGAATAAGAGTGGTAAAAGCAGACATCCTGTCTTGTTTCTGTTCTTAGGGGAAATGGTTTGACTTTTTGCACATTGAGTATGATGCTGGCTGTAGGTTTGTCATATAAGGCCTTTATTATGTTGAGGTATGATCCCTCTATTCCCACTTTGTTGAGAGTTTTTATCAAAAAAGAATGTTGGATTTTATTAAATGCTTTTTCTGTATCAATTGATATAATCATGTTATTTTTGCCTTCCAATTTGTTTATGTGATGTATCACATGTATTGATTTGCAAATATTGTATCAGACTTGCATCTTCTAAATAAATCCCACTTGGTCACGGAGTATGATCTTTTCCATGTATTTCTGGATATGATTAGCTAATATTTTGTTGAGAATTTTAACATCTATGTTCATCAAGGATATTGGCCTATAATTCTCTTTCTTTGTAGTGTCTTTATCTGGGTTTGAAATTAGGCTAATGCTGGTTTCATAAAAAGAGGTTGGAAGTGTTACTTCCTCTTGGATTTTTTTTGGAATAGTTTAAGGAGTAGAGATGTTAGTTCTTCTTTGAATGTTTGGTAAAACTCCCTTGTGAAGCCATCCATCTGGTCCAGGGCTTTTGTTTGTTTGAAGTTTTTAAATTATTGCTTCAAATTCATCAATAGTTATCAGCCTATTTAGGTTTTCTCATTCATTTTTTTCTGTTTGAGTTTTAGAAGATTGTATTTTTCTAGGAATATGTCCATTTTGTCCAGGTTATCCACTTTGTTGGAATATAATTGTTCATAGCATTTAAAAATATTTTTATTGATTTCAGAAAGGGAGATAGAAACATGAGTGATGAGAGGGAATCATTGATTGGCTGCATCCTGCACACCCCACACTGGGAATCAAGCCAACAACCTGAAATCGAACCATGACCTCCTGGTTGATGCTCAACCACTGAGCCATGTTGGTCGGGCATATTCATAGTATTTTTTTATGATCATTTGTATTTCTGTAATGTCAGTTGTTACTTCACCTCTTCATTTCTGGTATTTTTATTTGGGTCCTTTCTCTTTATTTCATGAAGAGTCTCACTATAATTAATCTTGTTTATCTTTTCAAAGAACCAGCTTTTGGTTTCACTGATCTTTTGCATTGTTTTTATTTTAGTCTCCATGTCATTTATTTCCACTCTGATCTTTATTTCCTTCCTTCTCCTTACTCTGGGCTTTTCTTGTTGTTATCTTTCTAATTATTTAAGTTGTAGGGTTAAATCATTTATCAGAAGTTTTTCTTGTTTTTTTTTTTGAGGTAGACCTGTAATGCTATGAACGTCCCTGTCATGACTGCTTTCACTGTGTCCCATAGATTTTGGGTTGTTGTGTGTTCATTTTCATTTGTTTCCCAGAAGTTTTTTATTTCTTCCTTGATCTCTTTGGTAACACATTCATTGTTTAATAACATGCTATTTAGCCTCCATGTGTTTTAATGGGGGGAGGGGAAGGGAGGAGAAAGAAAAAAAGGTGAAATGCTATTCATCTCAGCAGAGTTTAGTGCCTTCTGGGATCTCCCTTTGGATCCTACTCTTCTAATGACTGACTGACTGTTCTGTCTGCCAATTCTGGGCTTCCTGGAAGATACTTAGGTACTCAGCACTGTCAGAAACTGTCCTCCTTTGGCTTTCACCAACCTGCTTGAAGTTCCAAGTGACCCACAGTTTACGTCTGTCTCCATAGGACTTGGCTGCATGCAGAAGGGGTCAAGCTGTCCTATAAAGTAGGGTTGTTAGCAGCATGGGGTGCAGGTCTGGGCCAGTAAGCTTCCCCAGGTTCTCCAGGCTCTGCCTCTGCCTGCCTTTGCTTGACAGCCGTCATTCTTAATCACTGAAAAATCTGTTTCTGAAAGGGCTTTAGGCAGAATCAGGAATCTAGACCTCTGGGTCTCCCACAAGGGGGAGGTGCTGTTTGTATTTCAGGGCAAGTGGTAAATATGTGTCACTGTCCCAGAGCTATTCCTCTGGGAGTGGCTCAGAATATTACTCTGCCCCTTGGCTGGGCAGAGACCCTTGTATGCAATCCAGTGAGATCAGCTGGAAATCTGGAGTTTCTATCAGCTCTCCCGCTTGGGGAAGGCACCAGCAAGGTTCTGGGGATAATGGGGCAGATGGCCCCACCCCCAACCCAGTCACAGACACTCCCTGAGACTGTTCAGACCCGGAGGCTTGGCCTCTGCCGCGTTCTTTGCAAACGTCAAGCTGCAGGGTGTGGCAGTCAGGGCTCCTGAGGGTGGGGCAGGCTGTGTCACCTAGGGAAGAGTTTTTCCTTTTCCTGAGCTCCAGCTATTGGGAGCAGCTAGCTTCTCCCAGGAAAAAATGGCCCTCTCGGGTTGGGAGCCTGTAACCGAAGGCAGCGCTCCCGACTGTTGCTTTTCCATGTCTCCCCCCAGTGCTTCCCACTCCACCCTCTCCTTAGTCACCTCGAGTCCACGCCGCGGTCCCTGCACCAAAGCCTTGGGTGAGTAGCTACAAATGAAAACTCCTATGCTCTGGGGGGAGATTCGGGGGTGGGTGGGTGGGAGACAGAAACTGAGGTTTTCTCTAGGACTGGCTCTGGCCTATGGACTCTGGTCTCCACTGCAGCTGACAGCCCTGCCGCCTTTCACAGCTGGATGTTACATGGGCCGCTGGTCTTGGGAGTGGTGCTCCAAGCTGTGGAGCCCAGACTGGGTTCTGGGCCTCTGTCATCTGAGGGAAAAGACCCTCCAGTAGTGATCCTTCCTCACTCTTGGCCTGCCGCAGGGCAGCTGGGTCAGCCCCTCTCAAGACTTCGCCTTCCTACTGGTCTCCAGATGTTTTCTGTCCTTCCTCATACAAGTCTCTTCCTCAGCTGGGCCTCAGTTTGTAATTCCAGGTGTATGTTCCTCACTTTAGCTTTATTTCCAGTCTGGCCCTTGGAGGAGGTACAAGAAAGGTCTGCCTATCCATGATTCTCTTCTCTCTCATTGATGTTTCTATCTCTCTCCCTCTCCCTTCCTCTCTCTGAAATCAATTTAAAAAACATACTAAAAAAAAAAAAGGTCTGCCTATTTGGCTGCCATTTTCTCTCCTCTCTCACATTATCCAGAAATGCTTTTGACACATGAGAGAACTCTGTGAATATATTTGATCATTAATTGATTGATTTATATCATTACATGTTTATACTGGATAAAGACCTAAGTTGGGATCTTAATGTCTGTGTGATCTTAGTAAGTCACTAAATTTTTCAGTTTCCTTACTTGCATATACAAGGTAACGTCAGTGCCTTATTTATTTATTTCTCACATGATGAGAAATCCAAATACATTATATGAGATGTTTTCCTGCTAAACCAAAATATCTGTGCTTTTTTAGTGGTAGAATGCATAATTAGTCGTACACAACTATGTGAGTTACATAATTTTGCTTCTATGTTAATAGTGAATATTTTTCTTATAACAACAGGGCCACAGCTGGTGTAAATATAGAACATGGCATTAATATGAGTCAAATGAATATTGAGGTTTCATTTCTAGTTTTCTTTGCTCAGTAATCTCAGTTCCAAGATGTACTTTTAATGAAGAGTTGAATAGCACAAAATTATGTTGTAATTCTTTGAGATGATACCAGTTAATTGACTAAAGCTTATTTGCTTAACATCAGATATTCATATATATATATATTATGTTATTATAAAACACACACTGTGTGTGTGTGTGTGTGCATGTGCATGCACACACTGATTTGGTCTACATTGAAAACAAGTTGATCCAACCAAGCTGGACTGAGAATTTCATTGTCAGGGGGAGTAGACAAAGTATAAGCTTTAGAATCAGATACTTAGAGTCAAGTATCTGGTATTGAATCCTGGGTCTTCAATTGTGTCAGTTGTGTGGCAATGAATAAATTATTTAAGCTCTTTAATTGTCCAGATTTTCCATCTGTAAATATGGATAATGCATTATTTGCAGAGTCTTTGGGAGGACTAAAAGAAAGTAATGCAAAGTACCAGGTATACCAGTAGACAAGACCCAAAGAATGGTTTGATTACTTGTCTCCATCTTTTTTCGCTTTTCTGATTCTATTCTCTGTCATTCTAGGTCTTCGCTGTCTTTCTTCTCAATGGTGGTGCCCTGTGGCTGTGACGCTCGGGATCCTTTGTCTGGGTTTACTGGTGTCCATCATAATGCTGACAGTGCAATGTAAGTGCGGACACAAGGAAGTGATGGAGGGAAAAGATGAGAGTTACTAAACATGGTTTGTAAATTGGTTTCAGAATACCTATAAACAACCTTGACTTAGATATATTTTAAGCAAACTGTTTTTAGAATGAGTGGGAAGATGAATGGGTATATTGTGCTAGTCTCTCAAATTGTGGCACGGAATGAAGATTATGAATTGTAGGTTTTTGTTTTGATTAATTTTCATAACTTCATGGATAGAGCCTACATAAATCCTAATGCAATGAGAATGAACATAATTTGAAGTCAATTATCCACAAGATCATCTGAGAGACCCAAAAGTAAACGAAACCTCATTTAGCTCATGTTGAGTTTTAATAGAGATGATTAAATACCAATTTAAAGTTAAGAACTGGAAACAAAATTGTAATAAGTACAACATTTTAATAAAATACTTCAAATTTATTGTATGGATATTTTGGAAAGAGGTTATTTCGGGGGAAAAGAAATGAAAGAAGAATGAAAGTGGCCAAGAAGGAAAGAAAATCATGTCAAGTACCCACCTCTTCTGCCTGTGTATTGAGATTGTAGATCTGAGTTATTTTGTCTGTCTAGACCCAGGTATTAAGGCTTTTACAAGTGCTATTTGTTTTTCAATTGTTGTTTATGGTCACAACCATTTATTTTTCAATTGATGTAACACGAAGGCCTTTCCTGATGATGGGAGAAGTGTCTTTGACCAGTGGTGGTGATTGGCAGAGTCTTACTCTGAGGCTCTGACTACTTTACAACAAGCTCAAACTTGGCCTGCAAGGCAAGGAAACTGCTTTGTACTGAATCATCCAGCTTCTAGAACTGAGCTATTTGGCCCTTAACATATTTTTGCCTGCTTGATTTCACAACTTTTATTGCATCTCCACCCTTCCTAAAATATGCTATGGCAAAAAAATAAAAATAAAAAAAATGTTTGAGACTCTTGTGACATAGCCACTTAAAATAGTCCTGCAGGAAGGTTTCTCAAAAAAGGGTATCATAGTTCTTGAATAAAATCAGGAAGTCTGAAAATGTAGAAAGATGACAGAGGAATGAAGACACAAACATAGTAAATGATTAATGACTTTACTGCTAATAGTCATTAATTCTGGTTGGTGATTATTTGTAGATTGTCTACATTTTATTAGTTGGGATTGCTATTAACTTGTGTGTAACTCTCAGTAACAAGTAAAACCTTGATAATTTTTTTAATCACAAGTGTCTGTGACAGTTCCTGATATAAAAAAATATTCTAGGAATATCAAAGAACTTTCAAATCCATAATGTTTGAGTAAATTTTGGTCATTCTCCAGCAATTTATCTGTTTTCAAAATAAATTATTTGATTTAGTTCTTTGATTTCTTAAATATCCAGTGGAGGGACTTTTATTGAAGTCTTTCTTAACCCAGCTATAATTTAGTATCCCAGGTGACTGATCTTCTAAAGCAACAGCAAGAAAACCTTACTCACCAAGAAAATATACTGGAAGGACAGAGTTTAGCCCAGAAACAGGAGGAAAAAGCTTCCCTTGAATTACAGAGGAAACTCAAGGAAATGATTGCAAACCTTACCCAGGAGTTGGATGAGAAATCCAAAAAACAAATGGAACTTCTTCACCAGAACCTGAATCTCCAAGAAGCTCTGACAAAAGCAGCAAATTTTTCAGGTATGAGGTTGGAAGCTCCTCTAATTAATCTTAACTCTCTTTTGGAAAAGCCTCTAGGCACAAAATTGGCATATTGATATGTGTATTATCTATATATATAAAAGCTCAAGTGACTGGCCAACCATTTGACCATCTGCCTGGTAGCTAGGATGTGCACTGACCAACAGGGCAAACGATCAACATAGGAGCGGAAACCACAGGCATGGAAACATGGAACAGACTGATGAATGTCAGAGGGATGGGGGGAAGAGGGAGGGCAGGAAGAGATTAACCAAAGATCTTATATGCATACTAGATGCCTGGTGCCTGGCCTGCAACTTCTCGAAATCCAGGACCCCTCAGGAGAGCCAGTTTTGGCCCAATACCCACAGGCCAGGCCAAGGTGCACCAGGCCTCTAGTTATTTACATAATGTTACAACTTCATTTCATAATGTTCTACACCAGAAGTTCTCTAATTCTGTCTTCCCCACCCTATCCTCCCTCAAATTCTTGAGATATCTGATTCCATTAAGCACACTTTTGGTGAATTTAAGTTTGTTTTCCTCATAAGAGTCTTCTCCCATTTTAAAATTCTAGTTTTGAGATTTTTCTGGAAGAATCCTTCTTCCCTTACCCCTTGCCACAGATTCTTATCTGCTTTCATTCCAAAGTATCTCAGTCATTTTTTTTTTTCCTAAACAATGTCCTTTGTCCCTGGAACTCCTACCTCTGCATTAGCTTTGTTCTATGGAAAAGTTTCTTAAAGTATACTACATCAATCTAAATTGAATCAATGAAGATAGACTGGCTTGGAAGTGTTGGGTAGATACTTCAAATTAGACAAAAATATAATGGGCCCAGGAAGTTAGTTTATATGAGAAGAATTGAATTGATCTCAGCTATATAATGGACTCAGACTCTAGGAGGCAGGTAGAAATAGTAGCATCTATAAGAAGGAGACAAACAATGTGAACTCAGGTTGTTACAGAAATTATCTGATTTATTTCGCCTTCCTATAATATGTAATTAAGTCAGGCATATGCTTTTAGTCATAAGGAGAGTTAGAGGGTGTGAAATGAAGTATGTTGCTTCCTTGGAGGCATTGAATGAGTCCTACTCTAAGCATTAATTAACTACCACTAGTAAAAAGAGATATCTCCAGTTCTTGCTTGTATAGCTCAGTTAATCTTAACCATGTGATTTCTTTGGATATTAAGTAATAAGAGTCCACAGATAACCACAGATTTCTTTATGTTATAGATGAAAACTTGAAATCCAGATAAGTTAAATAATAATAACTTGTTTTGTATAAAGTTTTGCAGTTTATTAATCCCTTTAACATTTATAAGGCTTTTTAATTTTTTAAAATATATTTTTATTGATTTCAGAGAGGAAGGGAGAGGGAGAGAGAGATAGAACATCAATGATGAGAGAGAATCATTGAGCGGTTGCCTCCTGCACCCCCCTACCCCCCTACTGGGGATCAGGTCCACAACCCAGGCATGTGCCCTGACTGGGAAAGAAACCGTGACTTCCTGGTTCATAGACTGATGCTCAACCACTGAGCAACACTGGCCAGGCTATAAGGTTATTTAAACTTCCAAAATCAGCAGAAATTTTTAGACAAAATTAGCTTTTGTCAAACATATTTAATCTCTTTAATAAGGGACTTATCGAGGAAATAAAAGAATACCCCATGTCAAAGAAGGCTTAAAGGAAGAAGGCTAGTATATTAAGGATATGAATGTTTATATAAGCAGACATAGCTACATTCCAGCCAAAGATTTATTTCACAGGTGGATCTGTAAAAAACAGTTTGTTTTCATCAGTTGCATGGGATTAAATTTACATCAGGGCCATGCAGAGCCATTTCCCAGAGATGCCAGTCATGGATAACTAATTTTCTATCCCTCTTTCTCTCTCATTCCCTCTCTCTGAAATCAATTTTAAAAAACCTTATTTAAAAAATATATCCAGCCCTCACTGGTTTGGCTCAGTGGATAGAGTGTAGGCCTGCGGACTCAAGGGTCCCAGGTTTGATTCTGGTCAAGGGCATGTACCTTGGTTGCGGGCACATCCCCAGTAGGGAGTGTGCAGGAGGCAGCTGATCGATCGATATTTTTCTCTCATCAATGTTTCTAACTCTCTATCCCTCTCTCTTCCTCTCTGTAAAAAAATCAATAAAATATATTTAAAAAATAAAAAATATATCCATAAACATATAGACATTGGCAAACACTGCCGATTGCCTAAGTCCTCAGTTGAGGTGTTTGCACTCTGAGGGTTTTGCAACTGAAACCTGTGTTTTCTGAAATCTTACTGAAATTAAGATGCTCACTTTATGTGAATATATTGTTCTCCCTGCCTAGAACATCTTTTATTTTTTACTTTTATTTAAAGTGTAATTTTATTTTATTTTTAAATATATTTTTATTGATTTCAGAGAGGAAGGGAGAGGGAGAGAGAAATAGAAACATCAATGATGAGAGAGAATCATTGATCGGCTGCCTCCTGCACGCTCTCTACTGGGTATTGAGTGCGCAAACGGGCATGTGCCCTTGACCTGAATGGAACCGGGGACCCTTCCGTCCACATGCTGACACTCCATCCACTGAACCAAACCAGCTAGGGCTGAAATAGTTTTTGAACACTAGTCAGTATAAAAATTATTAATGGGATATTTCATCTGATTTTTTCATACTAAATTTTTAAAATCATGCCTGTGTTTTACACTAATAGCACATCTTAAAGCAGACTAGCCACAATTCAAATACTCAGGAGCCACCTATAGGCTACTACATATACAGCATGTGTCTTAAATAAGGAGGCATGGTATTTAAGCCTAAACCCACTATTCAAAGACATGAAGTTTTAAAATACATAAGCATAACTTTTAATAGCAGAATGGCTATTAAGTATTCATTTCCCTAATGTTCACTTCCATTATTCCAAACTTAACTTTAAAAAAGTAGAGCAGATTCTAAAATTACATCCCAGCCCAAGCTTTGCTTTTTAGCTGCCTTACTTCTAATTTAGTTTACTAAAATCAGAATGCTTTTTCTTTTACTTCAAAAAAGGGAGGTATTTGCAGAGTCTGGGTATAATCTATGAAGAGATGGTTTGAATTCTGTGGGGAGACTTGATTTAAGAGTTATAGGAAAAAAATGCTTTTAAAGAATTATGGAAATATTTTTCTCAGGCATAACTCTACTGATTAGATATTCTACACTTCCTAGGTCCTTGTCCCCAAGACTGGCTCTGGCATGAAAAAAACTGTTACCAATTTTCCTCTAGTTCATTTAATTGGGAAACAAGCCGGGGGAACTGCTTGTCTTTGGATGCCCAGATGCTGATAATTAATAGCACATATGATCTGGTGAGTTTTTATGGATGTGTATTAAGGTGGTGTATTGGTTCAGAGGGAAATAAATCAGCTTTAGGCTCTGGGTGGAGGAGCCCTTGTTTGAGAATGAGAATACCTATGTACTATCCTAGCCATGAATTCCATACATGACCTTTGATGGACGGGTTATGGAGTATCTATGGCTTCAGTAAACCTTTCTGTAAAACCATCGAGAAGATTTCAAAGATCTCCTTTGGTTCTTTCGTTTTGTGAATCTGTAAAACAACCGCACTGAACGCCAACATCAACTCAGAAATGTTGCTCCCCACAGGAATTCATCAAACAACTAACTGCTCATTCCAATGCCCCATTCTGGACGGGGTTAACTAAGAGGAAACCAAGCTCCTCATGGCTCTGGGAGGATGGCTCTCCTTTGATGCCCAACGTGTAAGTTTTCCCTTCTTTGCTGAACCCACTAGTGAAGTTACTGCAGCATTCCACACAATGTGCTCTTCTTGCCAGAGAGAAGCTTATTGTTCTCCCTGCCTAGAACATCTTTATTTTTAATTTTTAATTTAAAGTGTAATTTTATTTTATTTTTTAAATATATTTTTATTGACTTCAGAGAGGAAGGAAGAGGGAGAGAGAAATAGAAACATCAATGATGAGAGAGAATCATTGATTGGCTGCCTCCTGCACGCCCTCTACTGGGTATTGAGTGCGCAGGGATTTCTGAGAGTCTCCTCTCACAGGGGGACCTACCCTTCTCTGGAGTTTTCCTTCCCACCTTCATTATAGATTTGAAAGTTTGAGACCAGACTACATTCCTGCCACAAGGTGGCAGTAATCTACTTTTCTTTTGTGTCCATACCTACAGGTTTAGATTGAGGGGAGCTGTTTCCCAGAAGAATCCTTCAGACACCTGTGTATATATACAACGTGGAACCATTTTTGCTGAGGACTGCATTTTAACTGCATACAGTATATGTCAGAAGAAGGCGACTTTGTTGAGAGCACAGTGAATTTGAAGGCTTGGGAAGAAAGGGAGGAGCCCATCTTTGAATTCTCTTCTGGAATTTAAGCTATTCTTCCTCACTTGGTTGCAAACTGTGAGAGGCCCGAGAACAGGTACTAGCTGACTGTAGAGCTCTTTACAGAAAGTGGGCTCCAGCTGCCTGATACCTTTGTAACAAAAGTTTTGACTCTGTCTCTGTCTACATTTTTTGACCTAGCTTGTTGGAAGCCTCCCAACCAGCCTTTGGTCCCTCATTTTTTATTTTAAAGTTTTGTTCCTCTCCAAACCTTGGGAACCCTCTCTACCTCAGTGCCATCATCCCCTCGCCCTCCTGAAACTGCATAGATGATAGAACAGAGAAGAGTTGCCCAACTGCAGATAGAGGGCAATAAAGGGGAAGCATGCATGGGAAACAGCGCATGAAGAAACAGAAAATGGGAAAGGTCATATTGGAATCCAGAAATGCATGTTCTCAATGTTAAAAGCGACCATTTGTTGGTTTTTGAAATCATGGTCTCTCTCCAGACTCTCTTGCTTACACACACACACACACACACACACACACACACACACACTATATCTTCACGTTAGAAAGTAATTAGAAATTGGGTGGTCTTTTCTGTGACCTCATCTACAATTAAGTATCAGTTCCTGAATTAGTTATTTCTTCATCTTTTCTATACCAAAGGATAGCTTAATACCTTTAATATGTATTTGTTAGATTCACTAGTAGGATGGCCCAGAGGGAAAAACAGTTGATTTTTTTTCACTAAAGTACATACCTTTTATTGATAAATGCTTCTTAATTTGGTTATATTGTGTTATAATGCAGAAACGTACAGAACCAAAAACGAATGACAATCAATTCTAAAACAAACTGAGCCAGGTATGGAAATATCACTGAACAGAAACAAATAGAATTAGAAATATTTCTTCAATTTTCAGTGTTTTTACTACTTTCTCCCACAGTTTAGCCTTTTCATCCTCTGACACATAATCTAGCACCAATCTTATTTTTTTTTAATCTCTATCATTCCTAGGAAAACAAGAGACAGTTTCTTTTATTAACAGATTTATAATAAACTGAACATATATAATGTGCACAATTGCCGGAGTCTTTCTCAGCATCTACTAGGGTTCAGGAATCTGGAAAAGGTGCTGTGCATAAATGAATGAAGAGACTAGAGAAGAAATATGAGTTTGGAAGGCATGGGGGAAAGCCAGACAGAAACTTAGTTCTAGTGACTAAGCTCCCTGAATGTCCAGACCCCTAGCTTTTTATTAACACATTTTGCCCTAAAGCAAAGCAGATACACATATCAAAGGTAAGGTTTGGTAAACAGTAAAAGATTATCAGGTTGGGGAACTGCCCTCAGCTGTCTGGCAGCAGGCAATAATATATGCAGATCTTCAGCCCTGCTGAAGCCCCAAGTTCCATCAACCTTTCTTGCATTTATGACCTGCTGGAATTAGCCTCCAGCACACAATAAGTTTTCTTTATTTATATGCTACTATCATTTCTGTAAGGATATACTGAAACGTTAGATAATATTAGCTAATGACAAAATGTAGAAATGAGGCATCAGCTTCTCTAACCGTAGCTACAAGAATGTTAATATGTATTGTCATTACATGTTCACTTTCGTATTATCTCATTCTATTATATAATATAACAATTAGATAGAAAACAGTAAGTAGGTGAATCACATCTCAGGTAAGCACTACATGGAAATCTGCCTTTGAGGACGGTGACCTCCCCACTCCCCCAGAAATCGAGCTAAGCTCTCGAGGAACAGTCCGAAGAATCACAAGAGACATTGGTGAGCCTCTTTCACAAATCAACAAAAGAGCAGCAACTACTATGTTACAAGGGATTCAACTTGCCACTGTTTGGAAATGTCACATCCATGTCAATGGCAGTCGTGATGCCTACTCAGCTACCCTCTAGAGATGTATGGCTACTTCTATAGGATGATTTCAAACTGCAGGAACGTTTGAGGGGGCTAAAATATTTTCATGCAAGTCTCCAAACCCATAATCTTGTTGCTATTAATTAAAATAAAATATTATTAATTAAAAACACACACCGGACAGCTGGGTTAGTTTTGTTAAGCTTCCAGAAGTATTCACTGTGACGGTGTTCCTCTGAAACAGGCTCGTTCTCTCAGATCTGCCTACACGTTCCACATCACCTGCATGTTCCATGCTTGAAAGGAGGAACGTTCAGAAAACACGGCACACGGGGAACTCAAATGTTAGTACGGGGGAAAGGTCAGTTCAGAATCACAGCTAAGTTCAAATGTTAATGTTCTAGAAATATTACTCCGTCAAAAGCACAAAAGAACAGAAGGAAGGTTTTGATGAGGAAGTTAAACCATGCATTTTGGTAAATTCCCTTTCTGCTCACAGAACACAGGGTGAGCAGCGAGTTGAAGCAGGTGCTACAACTCTTATGTGTCGTGTGATGGCACAGTGGGTCCCAGCTGAGTCACGAAGGGCATCTCAGTGGGGGTTTTATTCCTTAGGCTTGTTGCTTACGTCCCTAAGCGGCTAAATGGTTAGCACTTTTCTGCCCTATGATAAACATGCAGAAGAGTCCATCTACGTGTTCATTTTTTTTTAATGCAGCCATTGCAAAATTAACTTCGCTGCCGAGTTGGTTTTGCTAAATTCTAGAATGACCACTGTGCCCTTATTTGAGTAATACTGTAAAATGGGAGAAAAGACAGGAACAACCTTGAAGAGGTGAAAGGCCGCTCCTTCCCGATGGGTGGTATAGGGCAGAGGGTGAGGACACACATAACAAGACTCAACTCCATTTTACAGGGCAGGAGCCCCTGTCACTTCACAGCTTTGTGGCACAGTCAGGACAATACACATGCTCCTGGTGGAAAACAAAGCGCTTGTGGGCCAGATGCACGGAGCATTTTTTTTTTTTTTTTTCTGCAGTGGAAGCAGTAGTCGTGCCAGGATTGTCCTTGATAGGCCACCACACTGGAGCCTTTACCCAACCCAGTGATGGGGTTCTTGCATCCAGCACACTTCTTGGCCACGAAGTTCTTGTAGCAATCCACGCAGTCATGCTGGTCCTCCACAGCGGGGAGACGCTGCCCGGCCAGCTTCTTAGAGCAGGTAGCGCACAGAGCACTCGGCATGCCAGGGCTGATCCTGGTAAGTGAGCCTCCAGATGTGCCGGCCTTGTTGCACTTTACGCAATGCTTGGCAAGTCTGGACTCATGGCAAGCCACGCAGTAGAAGTCCTTCCCTTTCCGGAAGAAGCTTCCAGAGCCGATGACTTGCTTGCAGTGGCTGCAGGTGAAGCCCTCTTTGTGCCAGATGGTCCCCTTGTGCTCCACATTCTGATCTCCTGCCCAAATTGGCTTGAAGCAGCCCTGGCATTTGGGGGAGGCCTCCCGAGGGGTGCACTGGTTGCACAGGACCTTGTTGTCCTTGCACCTAAAAGTTTCGTTGGCCCAGGGGCGCAGGCACTGGGCACAGTGGAAGCAGGTGTCGCGCCAGCAGCGGTTCTATAGTGCACCTCCTTGGAGTCCGCACCCATGGGCTCGCGGCATTCCACACAGGTGTTGGCGCACAACTTGTCAAAGCACTTCAGGCAGCGTGGTGGCCATCCTTCTCCACGCCCTTCCTCCCCTGCAGGGCGTCCCTGCGGCAGTGGCAGTCACACTTCTCAGCCCTGGTGCCCACCTTGTACCTGGAGGGACCTCACGCAGGGTGTGTGGACAAAGGGATGTATTTGACAAGGACTGGATATGGTTGTCAAGTTCCAATGTGCCTACTATGGAGGAACTACAACTTCCAACTGGAACTCCAACATTAACACATTATATCAGCTTGGGACAGGTGCTTGACCTCTTCGACCCTCTTTTTCCTCACTGTCTGGGATGCTTGGCAGCGGCGGATTGAGCCCCCTCGGCCAGACCCAATCTATAAGCTTTTACACATGTAAACATGTTCCCTTGAAATCATCACCACAATCAGGATAGTGAACATATCCATCTTCCCTAAAGTTCACCATGCTCCTCCCCAATATTTCCTCCCCAGACAACTACCAATCCATTTCAGTTTGCATTTGGTAGTATTTTATATGAATGAAATAATACAGCATGCTTTTTTTTCTTTTATCTTTTTTTGCCTAGCTTCTTTCACTTAGCTTAATTATTTTGAGATTCATCTAACTGGTGGTTTATATCAATTTTTCATTCCTTTTTAAGTACTGAGTATTATTCTCTTGTGTGGCTAGACCACAAACTGTTTATCCTTTTACATGTTGACACCACTGAGTTCTTGAAACGAACTATTACAAATAAAGTGGCTGTGAACATGTGTGTACAAGTCTTTGTATGAACATAAGATTTCTCTTCTCTTGAGTAATGTCTGGATCACTTATTCGATCTATGTTTAGCTACTTAAGAAACTGCCACACTGTTTTCCAAAGTTGTACCATTTTGCATTCCTACCAGCTGTGTATGGATTTTCCAATTCCACCTCATCATTGGGTACACTTGGAATGTTAGTCTTGTAATTTTAACCATTCTTATAGGTATGTAGTAGTATATTATTGTAGTTTTCATTTGCATTTTCTAAAAGAAGAATGATTTTGAGCATCTTATATGCTTATTTATTATGTTTTCTTGGATAAAGTCAACTATACATTTTTTGAGAATTTTTATTTGTTATTTGTTTTCTTATAATTGAGTTTTGAAAGCTCTTTGTACTCTGAATAAAAGTCCTTTATCAGAAATTGTCTTGATAATTTTTTTTCAGTTTATGACTTGTTTTTTTGTTCTCTGAGTAGTATACTCAGAAAATCAGAAGTTTTTGATTTTAATAAAGCCCATGTTCATGTTTCTATTGTTGTTTCTAAAAGTTTGTTATGTAACTTAAACTCATAGAAATATTCTCCTGCCTGCCAGCATGGCTCAGTGGTTGAGCATTGACCTATGAACCAGTAGTTCACGGTTCAATTCCCAGTGAGAGCACATGCCTGAGTTGCAGGCTCCATCCCCAGTGTAGGGTGTGCAGGATTCTCTCTCAGATGTTCAGTGATTCTCTCTCATTATTGATGTTTCTATCTCTCTCCCTCTCCCTTCCTCTCTGATATCAAGAAAAATATATTTTTAAAAAGAAATATTCTCCTATGCTTTCTTCTAGAAAGTTTATAGTTTCAGATTATGCACAGAAATCTATGACTTATTTTGGGTTAATTTGAGAATTATGTATCAATGTTTGTTTTTTGCTTAAATACATTCAATTATTTTAGCAACATTTGCTGAAAAGATTAATTGTTCTTCACTATATTGCCTTTGCACTTTGTCAACAGTTATCCATATATATATATATATATATATATATATATATATATATATATATATATATATATTTCTGGACTCTGTTCTGTTCCATTGATCTCCTTGTATATTTTTACACTACCATGCTATCTTGAACACTGTAGTTTTATAGTATATCTTGAAATAACATAGTGGTAGTCCTTCAATTTTTTTTCAAATTTGTTCTGAATTATCTATGTCTTTGCATTTCCATGTTAAAAATTTTAAGTCTTTATTGTTTAAAGTATTACATATGTCTCCTTTTCCCCCCATTGACCTCTCCTCAGCCACTCCCACCCCCCAGCACATGCTCTCACCCCCCTAGTGTCTGTGTCCATTGGTTATGCTTTTATGCATTCATACACGTCCTTTGGTTGATCTCTTATCCTTTCCCCTCATCTTTCCCTGCCTTCCCTCTGAGGTTTGATGGTCTGTTAGATGCTGCTCTGTCTTTAGGTTTATTTCTGTTCACTAGTTTATGTTGTTCATTATATTCCACAAATGAGTGAGATCATGTGATATTTATCTTTCCCCAACTGGCTTATATCACTTAGAATAATGCTCACCAGGTATATCCATGCTGATGCAAATGGTAAGAGTTTTTTCTTTTTTACAGCAGCTTAGTATTCCACTGTGTAGATGTACCGCAGTTTTTTAATCCACTCACCTGCTGATGGGCACTTTGGCTGTTTCCAAATCTTAGATATTATAAATTGTGACGCTATGAACATAGGGGTTCCTATATTATTTCTGATTGGTGTTTCTGATTTCTTGGGATTTATTCCTAGAAGTGGGGTTACTGGGTCAAATGGAAGTTCCATTTTTAATTTTTTGAGGAAACTCCATACTGTTTTCCACAGTGGCTGCACCAGTCTGCATTCCCACCAGCAGAGAAGGAGGGTTCCTTTTTCTTCAGATTCTCTCCAGCACTTGTTGTTTGTTGAATGGTTGATGATAGCCATTCTGACAGGTGTGAGATGGTACATCATTGTCATTTTGATTTGCATCTCCCAGATGATTAGTGACTTTGAGCATGTTTTCATATGTCTCTTGACCTTCTGTATGTCCTCTTTCAAGAAGTGTCTATTTAGGTCCTTTGCCCATTTTTTGATTGCATTGTTTATCTTCCTTTTCTTTAGATGTATGAGTTCCCTATAAATTTTGGAGATTAGACCCTTATTGGATATAACATTGGCAAATGTGTTCTCCCATGAAGTTGGCTTTCTTGTTGTTTTGTTGATGGTTTATTTTGCTGTTCAGAAACTTTTTATTTTGACATAGTTGCATTGGTTTATTTTCCCCTTGGTTTCCATTGTCCTAGGAATTGTGTCAGTAAAGATATTGCTATGACATATGTCTGATATTTTGCTGACTATGGATTCTCTTAAGATTTTTATGGTTTCCTATCTTATGTTTAAGTCCTTTATCCATTTTGAGTTTATTTTTGTGTATGGTGTAAGTTGGTGGTCTAGTTTCACTTTTTTGTATGTATCTGTCCAATTTTCCTAACACCACTTATTGAAGAGACTGTCTTGACTCCATTGTATGCTCTTACCTCCTTTGTCATATATAAATTGACTAGAGGCCCAGTGCACAAATTCATGCATGGGTGGGGTCCAGCCAGCCTGGCCCCAATCAGGACAGATCAGTGCTGGGCCTGATAGGAGGAGGAGATGGTGGGAGATTGGCCAGCCAGCCCACCCCAATCGGGGCTGGCTGGGGAGAGGGGCCACAGGCAATTGGCAGGTGGGCCCCCCCTGATTGGGGTTGGGGGACTGATTGGGGGCAGGGCCAGCCATGGGGAGAGTCTGTGGGCGAATCAGGGTAGTGGGGGCCCATCGGGGGTGGGGCTGGCCAGGGAGAGGGGCTGCGGGCTGATTAGAGTGTTGGGGGCCCATTGGGGGTGGGGCTGGCTGGGAGGAGGGGCCACAGGAGGTTGGCTGACCGGCCCCACCCGCTGATCAGGCCAGTTCGCTGGTCACAGTGGGCATCATAGCGACTGGTCATTGGTTGTTCCAGTCGTTTTGGATGTCGGCTTTTTATATAGAGAGATCATAATGGCTTGGGTCAATTCCTGGGTTTTCTGTTCTATTCCATTGGTCTATATGTCTGGTCTTGTGCCAGTACCAGGCAGTTTTGAGGACAGTGGCTTT
Source organism: Cnephaeus nilssonii (assembly GCF_951640355.1). Taxonomy (NCBI): domain Eukaryota; kingdom Metazoa; phylum Chordata; class Mammalia; order Chiroptera; family Vespertilionidae; genus Cnephaeus; species Cnephaeus nilssonii. The sequence goes on along the minus strand of NC_137077.1, from coordinate 22,372,268 downwards.
GTAATATAACTTGATGTCTGGTATTGTGATCCCTCCAACTTTGTTCTTTCTCAGGATTGCTGTGGCTATTTGGGGTCTTTTTTTATTCTAAATGAATTTTTGTTCTTGGTCTGTGAAATATGCTGTTGGTATTTTAATGGGGATTGCATTGAATCTATAGATTGCTTTAGGTAGTATGCACATTTTAATGCTGTTGAGTCTACCAATCCATTAACATGGTATGTTCTTCCATTTATTTGTCTTCCTCTATCTCTTTTTTTAATGTTCTGTAGTTTTCTGAGTACAGATAGATCTTTTACCTCCTTAGTTAAGTTTATTCCTAGGTATCTTAATTTTTTTGTTGCAGTGGTAAATGGGATTGTTTTTTTTAGTTTCTCTTTCTGTGAGTTCATTATTGGTGTATAAAAAAGTCATAGATTTCTGGGTGTTACTGTTGTATTCTGCTATGTTGAGCTGAAAGGATCCCTGGAAAAAATTATAGTCCAACACTGGAAGATGATTTTTTGCCTCTGTGTCTGGTATAGTTTCTATTTCTAAGTTGATGACAAAGGTTTTTTATTTTATTTTTAATTTTTAATATATATATGTGTGTGTATATATATATATATATATATATATATATATATATATATATATTGATTTCAGAGAGAAAATGAGAGGGAGAGAGAGAGATAGAAACACAATGATGAGGATTGAGCCCACAACCCAGGCAAAACTCAGGCACATGCCCTGACTGGGAATTTAACTGTGACCTCCTATTTTATAGGTCAATGCTCAACCACTGAGCCACACCAGCTGGGAAATTCCATTAAAATATCTGATCTTTACATCATAACATTCCCAAAAATATCTTCTTTGCACCTACATTTACTTCCAAAATCCTCTCAACCTTCACCCCTCCATGATCATTTATCCTCATTCTATGGTGTACAGGTCTTAACATGTGAAGAATGCTATGAACCAAAAATTGATGGACTACTACTTTCCTGGAAACAATTCTTTTAATTGAGAGAGGAGTAAGATTTTATAAGCATTTGTACAGCTTGGAAACTCAGAAATCTAAGTAGGAGTACTAGCCACCTGACTTGTACCTGGACCATAAGAAAATCGAAGTGGCTTTGAAATTATTAAAGTGGTTTTTTTTAGGACACATTTAACCAAATTGGTTCATGTTATATTCCAGTGAATGGTCACATGTTTCACCTATTTCCTAGTTCTTTTATTATGTTAAGAGAACAACTGACAGATCATTTACAATTCTACTCTTAGAGAGTGAAAAAACAATAATAATATAATTTAAATTCAATAAAGCATCCTGTAAAACTAACAGCAGGCATCTACCTCATTGGATTCATAAACATCAAATCATCTGCCTTTGCTAAGCTCTTTTCTGAGATATGTTTAGATAGCACTACATTTTTAAAAAATAGATTTTTATTGATTTCAGAGAGGAAGGGAGAGGGAAAGAGAGATAGAAACATCAATGATGAGAGAGAATCATTGATCAGCTGCTTCCTGCATGCTCCACACGGGAGATTGAGCCCACAACTGGGCTTGTGCCCTTCCAGGGAATTGAGCCCTGACCTCCTGGTTCATAGGTTGATGCTCAACCACTGAGCCACACTCGCCAGATGATAGCATTACATTTTTTATTTATTTACAGCAAATCCCAAATATTTTAAAAACACTAAATAAGAAACTTTTTCTAAATATTAAGCATGTGTGTTGTATTTTGAAAATGATGTAGGATTCTTAATCCCAAATATTTTAAAAACACTAAATAAGAAACTTTTTCTAAATATTAAGCATGTGTGTTGTATTTTGAAAATGATGTAGGATTCTTAATATAAAATTTTTAAATACCTGATTATAGTAATGAGTGGCATAACAATGTTTCAGTCAACCATGAACCATGGTGAGTTCATAAAATTATAATAAACTAAAAAATTCCTATCACTTAGTAACATCATGGCCATCATAATGTTGTGCAATGCATTACTCACATGTTTGTGGTGGTGCTGGTATAAATAAACCTACCAGGCTGCCAGTTTTATAAAATCACATACAATTGTGTATAATATGTAATATTTGATAATGACAACTAGGATACTGTTTATGAATTTACTATACAATACTTTTTATTGTTATTTTAGAGTAAATTTTTTCTACTTATTGTAAAACATTAGGCCATGTTATACTGCTAGCAAGAGCATACATCTTGTGTTTACTGTGTCTCCTGATTGTATAATTTCATCTTGTGCTTGATTTAATCTCATGTTGTTTTGTTTATTGTGGCTCCTAAGCATACAAAATCCACTGCTGATCTTTCCAGTAAGAAGCCACATCAAGTTATTTTTCCAAAAATAAAACTAGGACTACAAAAGTGGAAAATCTGTGATGGTTTTTGCTCACCAGTTAGGCTATGATCTTGAAGAACTAGAACAAAGTGACAGACACTGTTAGAACATCAGCTTCATTGAAAGTAATCAGCTAATAAAAAAATTTGAGAAAGGCCTATATAAGCTATGGAGAACTTCTAATGATCTGATTGAAGATCAGGCACAGAGTATATCTCTCTCAGTACTATGACAATCACAGCCAAAGCAAAGAGTTTGTGATGATGAAAGCAAGGTTTGACCCACCTACAATGTTGAATTTCCTGCTATCTCTGTGTGATTTAAACAATTCAAGAATCATTATTTATTACTCTAGAGGCCTGGTGCATGAATTCATGCACCAGTGGGGTCCCTCGGCCTGGCCTGCAGGATCAGGCTGAAACCAGCTCTCTGACATCCCCTGAGGGTTCCCAGATTGTGAGAGGGCGCAGGCCAGGCTGAGGGACTCCACTGGTGCATGATCGGGGTAGGGGAAGGACGTGGGAGGTTGGCCAGCCAGGGAGGGAGCGCAGGAGGGCTCAAGGGTGTGTCTGGCCCCTCTCGCTCAGTCCCAATCAGCTGGACCCCAGCAGCAAGATAACCTACCAATCGGAGTCTCTGCCTTGTGGTGGTCAGTGCACATCATAGTGACTGGTCAACTGGTTGACTGTCTGCTTCCTGGTGGTCAGTGCACATAATAGTAGCGGTTGAGCGGCCTTAGCATATCATTAGCATATTATGCTTTGATTGGTTGAACAGCTGACCAGACAACCAGATACTTACCATATTAAGCTTTTATTATATAGGACTAGAGGCCTGGTGCACGAAATTCGTGCACGAGGGACTGGGGGTGTTCCTCAGCCCAGCCTGCACCCTCTCCAATCTGGGACCCCTCGAGGGATGTCCGACTGCCTGTTTAGGCCCGATCCCAGTAGGATCGGGCCTAATCAGGCAGTCGGACATCCCTCTCACAATCCAGGACTGCTGGCTCCCAACTGCTCGCTTGCCTGCCTGCCTGATTGCCCCTAACTGCTTCTACCTGCCAGCCTGATCACCCCCTAACCACTCTCCTGCCAGCCTGATTGATGCCTAACTGCTCCCCTGCCAGGCTGGTCACCCCTAACTGCCCTCCCCTGCAGGCCTGGTCCCCCCCCAACTGCTCTCCCCTGCAGGCCTGGGTCCCCCCCCCAACTGCCCTTTCCTGCAGGCCCGGTCGCTCCCAACTTCCCTCCTCTGCCAGCCTGGTCACCCCAACTGCCCTCCCCTGCAGGCTTGATCACCCCCAACTGCCCTCCCTTGCAGGCCTGGTCCCTCCCAACTGCTCTCCCCTGCTGGCCATCTTGTGGTGGCTAACTTGTGTCCACATGGGGGTAGCCATCTTGTGTGTTGGAGTGATGATCAATTTGCATATTATTCTTTTATTAGATAGGATTAGATAGGATAGAGGCCTGGTGCATGGGTGGGGCCGGCTGGTTTGCCCTGAAGGGTGTCCCGGATCAGGGTGGGGGTTCCCTTGGGGCATGGGGTGGCCTGGGCTAGGAGTCTGTGGTCGTTTGCAGGCTGGCCATGCCCCCCAGTGACCCAAGTGGAGGCCCTGGTATCTGGGATTTATTTATCTTCTATAATTGAAACTTTGTGGAGCCTTGAGTGGAGGCCTGGGCAGGCAAGGGAAGGCAGAAAGCTTGGTTTCCTCCATTACTGGGGAAACCCAAGCCTCACTCCTGCTGTCCATGGCTGCAGCCATCTTGGTTGGGTTTATTTGCATATTTGCTCCTGATTGACTGGTGGATGTGGCTTGTGGGTGTAGCAGAGGTATGGTCAATTTGCATATTACTCTTTTATTAGATAGGATAATGTGAAAGTAAGTGGTGAATCTCCAGTTCTGATGTGAAGGCAGCTGAAGAAATTTTAGAAACTCTAGATCAACTGATGGTGGAAGAAAAGAACTAGCCAGATTAAATATTCAATAAGGATAAAATGTCCCTATTCTGGAAACAGACACTTAAAAGGAGTTTCATCCATAAAGAGACCAAATAAATGCTAGGTTTTAAGGCTCTTAAGGTCAGAATACCAGTCTTGCTTGGAGATAATGTTGCAAGCTACAAATTAAAACCCTTTGTGATCTGGCACAGTGAGAACCCCAGGGCCTTGGAACATATTAATAAGCACACACTGCCAGTGCACTATAGGAGCAGTAAGTCATGGATGATCCAGCTCCTATTCTAAGATATCCTCTTAAATTGCTATGCCAGTGAAATGAAGTACTGTTTGGAGAAAAACATAACTTTCAAGATTCAGCTTATTGTTGATGATATTCCTTAAATCCTCCTTTTATTGGTAGTCTTCATCCCAATATCAAAGTGGTGTTTCTCCCTTCAAATACCATTTATTTGATTCAACCAATGAATCAAGGAGGTATAGCAATTTTTAAGGCCTATTACCTGAAGAGGACCTTTGTTCAGGCTATTGTTGCTACTGAGAAAGATACTGATGCAATTCTGGAAAGATTACAACATCTATGATGGCATCAAGAACCTTGTTTGGACTTGGGGTAATGTCACCAAGGAGTGTATGAATGACATATGGAAAAAGACACTCAAGAGGTTCTACCACAACTTCAAAGAATTTGCCAAAGATGGGGAAGTTGCAAAAATCAACAAGGCTGCAATTGAGATGCCAAACAATTTTAACCTGGGTGTGGATGAGAATGTCATTGAGGAACCCCTAAAGATAGTGCCTGAGAAAATATCTAATGAGAAGTTGTTGGAACTGGAGCAGGAATGCATAGCTCAAGAGGCAATAGAACATGGACTCAACACCAAAAGGTTTCTATTATTGGAGAGAAATGTTCATGGTGAATTACCTACTTAAATCTATGACTAAAAAACCCACACATACAAGTAAACCACCATGGACATATTTCTAAAGAGTAACGAAACCTCTTCAAGAAGAGCCTTAGGCAGGTCCTTCAGAAGGTATTTCAGAAAAAGGCATTGTTATCATAGGAGATGGCAGCTGAAGACCTTCCAGTGGGGCAGGATGTGGAGGTGGCAGACAGTGATACCGATGATCCTGACCCTGTGGAGGCCTAAGCTGATTTGTATGTGTTTTGCTTTTAACAAAAAAGTTAAAAAGGCTCTAGCAGGTTTGGCTCAGTGGATAGAGCATTGGCTTGTGGACTGAAGCGTCCCGGGTTTGATTCCAGTCAAGGGCACATGCCCAGGTTGCAGGCTTGATCCCCAGTAGGGGGTGTGCAGAAGGCAGCCGATCAATGATTCTCTCTCATCACTGATGTTTCTATTTCTCTCTCCCTCTCCCTTCCTCTCTGAAATAAATAAAAATATATATTTTTAAAAGTTTAAAAAGTAAAAAAAAATTTTTTAATTAACAACAGGAAAAAGCTTATAGAATGAAGATACAAAGAAAGAAAATAATTTTGTACAACTGTACAATGTATTTGTATTTTATGTTTTATCACAAAAGTAAAAAAAGTTAAAAAAATTCTATAGTAAAAATTTATAGTAAGCAAAGGTGAACTTATTCCTGAGTGATAAAAATGATTTTAATAAATGTAGTGTAGCCTACATGTACAATATTTACATAAGGTCTACAGGCATGTGCACTAATGTCCTAGACCTTCACACTCACTCATCACTCACTCACTAATACATCCAGAGCAATGTCCACTCTTGTGAGCTTCATTCACGGTAAGTGCCCTATACAAGTGTACCTTTTTATTTTCATTTTTTTATACCATACTTTTACCATAACTTTTCTAAGTTTAGGTATGTTTAGATACACAAGTACTTAACATCCTATACAATAAAAGGCTAATATGCAAATCGATCAAATGGCAGAACAATGGGTTGCTATGATGCGCACTGACCACCAGGGAGCACACCACTTAACCAGAAGCCAAGCTTATGGCTGGTGAGCACAGCAGCAGTGGCGGGAGCCTCTGTCGCCTCTGCAGTAGTGCTAAGGATGTCAGACTGGGCCTAAGCCGTCAGTCGGACATCCCCCAAGGGCTCCCGGACTGTGAGAGGGTGCAGGCTGGGTTGAAGGACCCCCTGAGTGCATGAATTTTGTGCACCAGGCCTCAAGTTGTGTTATAATTGCCTATAGTATTTACTACAGTAACATGCTATAGAGGCTTATAGCCTAGGAGCAATAGGCTATACCAGTGGTCAGCAAACTGCGGCTCACGAGCCACATGCAGCTCTTTGGCCCCTTAAGTGTGGCTCTTCCACAAAATACCATGTGCGGGCGCACATGTACAGTGCGATTGAAACTTCGTGGCCCATGCGCAGAAGTCGGTTTTCAGCTCTCAAAAGAAATTTCAGTCGTTGTACTGTTGATATTTGGCTCTGTTGACTAATGAGTTTGCCGACCACTAGGCTATACCATATAGCCTTAAGTATGTAGTAGGCTATACCATCTAGGCTTGTGTAAGTGCATTCAGTGATGTTCACACAACAACAAAATCAACTAACGAAACATTTCTCAGAACATATCTCCATCATTAATCAACATTACTTGTATATACTTCAGTAACTTAAATATCAAAACAATGATATACGATATTATGGTTTCTACAAGTTATTCTAGTTTACTTTGGCAAACAGATGTGCATTAGAAATTTTTCTTACTTTTTAAAAATTCATTTAGCAACTCTCTATCAAATGCCTTCTTTCTTTAGTGCTAACAAGGTACTTACAATCTAGTGTGGAGGAAGAAAATGAACAATTAAATTATTAGTTACATATACACTATTTTATTCATTCATTTAATACATGCAAGTGGTATTCTAAATGCTGGGAATCAGTGAACAAAGACAAGTTCCCTGTTCTCTGGAACTTATGATATGGTGGCAGAAATTAAAAATAAAATAAAGAGCTTTTCCGCCTGCTCTCCCCTCCCCCCCTCCCCCCAAGCGCCGCAGCAAGTCCTAGCCATAGCAATCAGACAAGAAGAGACAAAAGGCATCCAAATTGGAAAGGAGGCAGCAAAACTGTCATTATGATCATTTTTGGGACCTCATCCGCCATGATGAGATGTTCTCCGATAGCTACAAGATCCGGGAAATCCTGGACAGGCTGTGCCTGGAGGAAGAGGGGAAGAAGGTCAGTAGGACAGAGGGTAACATTGATGACTCGTTTATTGGTGGAAATGCCTCCTCTGAAGGCCCTGAGGGTGAAGATACTGAAAGCACAGTAATCACCTGTGTTGATACTATCATGAGCCATCATTTGCAGGAAACCAGCTTCACAAAAGAAGCCTCCAAGAAGTACATCAAAGGGAAACTTGAAGGACAGAAAGAATAAAGCCTTTTATGACAGGGGCTGCAGAACAAGTCAAGCACATCCTTGCTAATTTCAAAAACTAGCAGTTCTTTATTGGTGAAAACATGAATCCAGATGGCATGGTTGCTCTTCTGGACTAACGTGAGGATGGTGTGACCCTCATGTATGATTTTCTTTAAGGATGGCTTAGAAATGGAAAAATGTTTACAAATTTGGCAATTTGGATCTATCACCTGTCATCATAACTGGCTGCTGCTCTTCATCCCCACACCAAGACGAGGACAAATAGGACTGATGTTATCTTGAGCTCTTCATTTATTTTGACCTTGATTTATTCAGAATGGAGGTATTGTTTTTAAGAAAAAAACATGTCATGGAGGTTGTCTAAAAATAAAATGCATTTAAACTCAAAAGAAATAAAATAAAGAGATATGGTAATTATTAAAGGACTCCAATGGCTTCTTATAATCAAAGGTAACTCTTAACAGCCACAATTCCTTAGAGATGAAGATATAGAGATGCCTTTAAGCAGAGTGAACGTCACATTTTTACTATGAATCAGGTCCAGCCTGCAGAGATTCCTCAATTTTACTCACAAGTGTTATTAAAACAGTTCAACTTCCTCCAACTTGCCTTGACATTTCTAATACAAAGCAGCAGATGGCACCACCATATCATTCACTCCGGCCTGATTTTGATAAATCTTTTTGATAAATTCATACTGACTTAGATCACACACCACAGAAAATATATTTTCATCTTTTAGTTAGCCTGATCCTCTCTTATTCACTGTACAAATGTCCCAACAGATATTTAAGACCCATCATTATTTTACTGGTGAAGAAACAAGTAGAGAAAATTAAATAACACATCTAAAATCACTCAGTGACAGAATTAAGAACAAGGCAACATGATGCATTTATTAGATAGAACATGGACTCTGAATTTAAAAATTCTGCCAATAACAGATATTTTTTCCCTTATGCAATTAAATGGTCCTATCTTGTGCCCCCCCCGCCCCCTCCCATTTAAAAATGAATGGAGTATACCAGGTGAATTCCTTCCAGATATTTTGTAGGTTCAAATGCTTTTTTTTTCTAAATAAAATTATTTATGAAATTTCCAAATATAAAACAAGCAAAATCAGATATGCTCTAGCCGTATCAATACTGGGAAGTCTAGAGACTTTTCTGTTTGGCCTATCTTGCATCACATTTTGCTACATTTTCCTTCCTATTAGAGATGATTTTGAGTTAAAGGGCACAGGACAAAAAGAAATATAGCAAATATATTCAATTAACCAAAACATGGATGGCTATAGAGTGACAAAAGCAAATGCAAAGAAGAAGGAGGGGCCACTGTGGGTGGAAGAAAAAAGATAATGTCACATGTAACTGAAAGCAAACAAACAAATATACATACAAAAAAACTTCCCACTTCAAAATAATACCAACCCTTCTTAGTCTACCCCTTGCTTTCCAAAGGCAATGTAAAGACAACTTGGTAAAGTACAGCATAGGAAATATAGTAAATAATATTGTAATAACTATGTATGATGCCATGTAGGTACTGGAAATAGCAGAGAGAACATTTTGTCAAGTATATGATTGTCTAATTGTTATCAGTGAATGCAATCTGTGTCCTCATCTATTACCAATGGACGTGGACTTCTTGCGATGTTGCAAGAAAAGGAATTTCCTGAGACTCACACGGGAGGATGAGTGATCTTTATTTCCATAGAATTAAACCACTGGGTTCCCAATGTTGCATTTTCCTATGTTCTGCCATGGAAGAAGTCCAATCTTGTCTTCAGTAGGGTAAGAATTAAGACCACTTCCCGGAGTCTTCACTCCGTACTAAAGCACAGTCCAGTCCAGCATCCTACATGTAGAGTCTGCACGGCCCTGGGCCATGGGGTTACTTAAGATTACATGGCTATGGAGAGAGAACAGACAATGCATGAGGTGAGTGTGGGTCACAGAGCAAGAGCACCAAAGCACAAGAGCAGAACAAGAGGTGTAAAAGAGAGGGTGCTCTTTGTCTGGGGATTATAACCAGGAGTGTAATCCATTAACCCTTCAAGATTTCATGTGCTTGCAGGGGCTTCACCACCCATAGCCAATTACCTTTTTCACAGGTTAGACTGACAAGCGAGCACCCTCGCTGTGCATAAGCCCATCTCCCCTTTTGTTGGATCCGTTCCCCTAGTGATCTGCAGGAAATGGACAGGTGGTTTTCTGGGGAGTGTGAAACTGTAGCTTTCTGGTGACACTGCCCAGATGACCATGCTTATAATGTCTGGCCTCTCATTTTCTTCCTTCCTATCCTATATAATAAAAGCCTAATATGCAAATTGATCAAACTGAGGAAAGACCAGTGGAACGACCGGTCACTATGATGCGCACTGACCACCAGGGGGCAGATGCTCAATGCAGGAGCTGCCACCAGCTTGCAGGCCCCAGGCCTGCCAAAGTGGGTGCCAGTGAGGACCCCGCAATCGCCCCACCAGTCACCCCACAGAGGGAGGCGACCAGTGTGGCAGTGGGGGGCAGGGCTGGCGAGTGGGCATGCCAGGCTGGCCAAGGTGGGTGCCAATGGGTCCCCCCCCCCCCGATCGCCCTGCCCATTGCCCTGCAGATCAGACCTGATCGTCAGCCAGGCCTAGAAACCCTACCCACGCATGAATTTTGTGCATTGGGCCTCTAGTTATTAATATTAATAACTAGATAATCAATACAATAACATAACAATTATGCTATACACCAGAAACTAATCCTCTCTAATAAAAGAATAATATTCAAATTAACCATCACTCTGCTACACAAGCCACGCCCACCAGCCAATCAGGGTGAGTATGCAAATTAATCCCAGCCAAGATGGCTACCAGAGGGAGGCTTGGGTTTCCCCGGCAACAGAAGAAGCCAAGCTTTCCATACACTCTGGAAGGCCCAGGCCTCCACTCAAGGATACAAAGTTTCAATTATAAAAGGTAAACAAATCCAAACAGAAATGGCGGCAGTCATGGATTGAGCAGGAGGCTTGGCTCCACTCCAGGCTACAAAGTTTCAATTGTAGAAGGTAAATAAATTCCAGATACCAGGGCCTCTGCTTGGGTCGCCAGGGGCGTGGCTGGCCTGCAAACCACCACAGGCCCCTCACCCAGGCCATTCCATGCCCCAAGGGAACCCCACCCTGATCCAGGACACCCTTCAGGGCAAATCAGCTGGCCCCCACCCGTGCACCAGGCCTCTATCCTCCTGTCTAATAAAAGAGTAATATGCAGATTGACCATCACTCCAACACACAATATGGCTGCCCCCATGTGGTCAAAGATCCTGCCCCCATGTGGACACAAGATGGCCACCACAAGATGGCCAACAGGGGAGGGCAGTTGGGAGGTACCAGGCCTGCAAGGGAGGGCAGTTGAGAGGCACCAGGCCTGTAAGGGAGGGCAGTTGGAGGCAATCAACCCCGCAGGGGATGGCAGTTAGGGGTGACCAGGCTGGCAGAGGAGGGAAGTTGGGGCAAACAGGCTGGCAGGGGAGCAGTTAAACATCAACCAGGCTGGCAGCAGAGTGGTTAGGGGGTGATCAAGCTGGCAGGCAGAAGCGATTTAGGGGCAATCAGGAAGGTAGGCAGGCGAGCAGTTGGGAGCCAGCAGTCCTGGATTGTGAGAGGGATGTCCGACTGTCCGTTTAGGCCCGATCCCGTGGGATCGGGCCTAAACAGGCAGTCAGACATCCCTCGAAGGGTCCCAGATTGGAGACGGTGCAGGCTGGGCTGAGGGACTCACCCCCTCAGTGCACGAATTTTGTGCACCAGGCCTCTAGTAGAATATAATATTGCAATATAAAAAATAAATATAAAGAAAGAAAGGAAGGAAGGAAGAAAGGAAGACAACTTGGTTGTGATTTGGGACTAGAAATTGGAATTACCTAAAATTTATTTCTTAGTTCATAAGAAGTATAAATATGTTTCTTTTCTGTCCATCTTCCTCATTAGAGAGTATATGGAGGCACTATGCTAGACATCACACTCAGAATACCAATAGAGATAGAATGCTTGTCCTTTTGGAGTTTATAAACTAGATCAGACAATAGAATTTAGTAATTTTAGACTATAATATATAAAGGTACTTGTATATATTTCATACATATAGTATTACTTTTAAAGTATTTCCCATTTCTTATATACATTCTTTTATACATCAACCCAACATATATTTATTGATAACCTACAATGAATCAGAAGTTAGTCTAAGTTTTTCAAAACTAACAGTGACAAAGACAAGCAAGATTCTTAATTCATCGAGCTTACAAACATGTGGATGAGTGAGTCTAATCATAAACAGATGAGATATATCCAAATATTGTAAAGTGCTTTAAAGAAATAACAAACAACTGTATGATATGATTTAGACTTACATGATTCAGGCATCCTGGTTGTATTCTGCTTCAGACTGAGCAATTAAGGAAGACCTGTTGGAGAGGTGATATTTGAACTGAAAACTGATTATCAAGAAAAATTCCACCAGGCCTAGTTCTCAAAGCAAAGCACTTCAGCCTATGTGGAAGTCCAAAGTTCCTGAGACAAAAATAAAATTGGTATGTTCCTGTGATTTAAAAAAAAGAAAGCTGGTGTTTTAAGACAGTGAAGGGAAGATGGTTAGGAAATGAAGCTAGAACGGTAGTCAGACATTACATCATTTAGATCCTTTTAGGGAAGAGACGCTATCCCAAGGAGTGTTCATTAGGCAATAAAGTGGTGGTGGTGAATTGTCTGTAGAGAATAAAAAATAATAAAGTGTACTAAAAGTCAGTCTGCTTTTTATTATCACCATTTACCACACTAAACAATGTCAGTGATAAAATATTCCCTGAAAGTATATTTTGTTGGCCAAAGCTTTAAACAATTATTGTGGTTACTGTTAAGTTTTAAAACTATCTGTTTATCTAGTTGTTTATACAGTCAATTCTTGTTATTCATGGCAGAGGTCTATGAAGTCACAGAGAACACTGAATAACTATTGCTTCCGGTTAGGTTCCTATGAGCATCTGGCCACATTTTTGTCAACAGATTAATATACAAACTTGTTTGGGGAGTGGGCCTAAGCCAGCAGGCAGACATCTGCCAAGGGCTCCCAGACTGTGAGAGGATGCAGGTTGGGCTGAAGGACCCTCCTTCCATGCACAAATTTTGTGCACTGGGCCTCTAGTACAATTATAAGTTATTTACCTGCTCTTTAAGATGTAAAAATCTACCACCCCAAACTTTCTTCAAGGACCTTAGAGACGTCTCTTTGAATGCATTCAGGGAGTTAGGGAGATCAGTCCCTGTGGGAGGGAGGATAAGGGTGTGAAACTTCAGTGGAAGCACCACTCAGCTTCAACAGGCACCATTGTTTCCTGTCATAAGGACAGAGGTTTCTTTCTCTTCTGGATAAGTATAATTAACAAATCCACATGATCTAGTCACATGGATTAACTCTCCTTAATGCCACTCAGCAACCTTTCCTTAGCACACTCCAGCCTTTAAAAAGTCTCTAGCCTTTGGTTTTGAGGAAGTTGCGTGCAGTCCAAGCTGGCCCTCTTCTCTATTTCCTTCAGTAAGAAAGAAAGATTACTGAAGGAAATCTGTCCTCACTGCTTCAATGTTACATGCCTCCTTCATTCTACTTGCTTCAAAGTCTTGTAAATGGGTTGGATACATCTCTAGTTTTCAACAATGATGAGTGTTTTGGGGGGCATTACTATGGCAATTGGAATACTGAAAACAACAACAACACTTAGCATAATATTTCAGTCCCAGAATTCTCTATAATGTTACTAGAAATATAAGTGTATGAAATGGTGAAGGAAGCAGTGTAGCAAAACAGAAAAGATCATACATTTTCCAGCAAGAGTAGATGTTAGTTTGATTCCTTGCTTCAATATTTTTACTATCTTTTTAAAACTGAGCAAGGGACTAAAATGACTGTGTTTTAACTTTTTCATTTAAAAATAGGAAAAATAATACCCATCCCATGGTCTTGTTGGAAAATTAAGATTGAATGAGAAAACACACTCACTGGCTAGTACCTAGCTTGTAGTAATTGTTCAATAAATAATTACTACTTTGTATTATCAATCCCTGACAAATCCCAAAGAAATTTGTTTAGTCTCTGTTGTTATAACAATGTACCTTTTTATAGCATCATTCATATACCTATCTGTAGGTTTCCACTGTGAGAGAATGAGTTTCTTCATTTATCCTTGTATTCCCAGCTCCTGCCATTTCAAAAGATGGGCATTCAATATATGCTTAGTGAATGAGTGAGTACATGAATAAATGAATGTATGTATAGTAAAACAAAGTAATGATAAAATTAAAGTACCAAAATTGTTTGATAGTTTACATAGAACAAACCAATTAATGATGTAAAATTTATTTGTGAAAGTAATGAAAACAGCATAAAATATTAATCTTTTTATGTTTCTTATTTTTGGTCTGAAATAAAGACCTGTCTATGGTGCTGTCTTATAATTTTTTTAAGTCATCAGTCTCAGAAACAGGATCTAAAGACACAAATGGGAACTTACAGCATAGTTTTCATTTCCTGCTTTTGGATAACTGGTTGTACTACTTACTTAAGCTCAACTTGTTAAAGCTCATTAAATGCGTAACACACATGACTTGCTTCATAGATCCTCTTTGGTCCACAGGCAATTGTCTTAGAAGAGAGGGAAGAGCTCTCGAATGCTGTGTCACTTGAGGAACTCAATGGAATAATGGCATACCGATCTGAGCTAGAAAATTTGGATGAAGATGGATATACTCAATTACAGTTCAGCTCTAGAGGCATCACCAGGAAACCTGTGTCCTCAGAGAAAGGTATTTTTTTTCTTTCTGCCTTCCACATTTTCATTCTCATCAACTAAAAAACTTAACCAAGTGGAGAAAATTTGAAAGGTTTTATTAATAGACATATATATATTATTTTTCAAAAAACATTTACTTTTTAGAACAGTTTTAGATTTAAAGACAAATTGCAAAGACAGTACAAAGTTCAGAAAACCTTTTAAAATATTAACACATTAATATTTTAAAATATTAATGTGTTAATATTTTAAAAGGTTTTCCAAAGTCACTGAAGATAAGCCTTTTCTTGTAGCAACCATTCAGTGGCTAATTATTCATATTTAAATTAATTATGAGGATGATAGAAAGTACTCACAATATCTGTTCTACAGAAATAGATAGGTCAGCAGCAAGGAACTGGTAATAAATATGATAAGCTGCAAAGATGAAAGAATTTCAATAGAAGTGACTAGTTTGATAGAAGTAAATTGTAGAATGGAGGTCAAGAAAACTGAAAGAAGTGTATACGTAAACCATATCAAGATATTAGAGATAAGAAAGAGAAGAATGAAAAGATGGAAGATAGGTGAGAGATAAAAACAAACTGTGATTTTGTGGTAAAGGCCAAAAGGGAAGTTGGAAGTTATAGGCTTTAGAATACTGAATCTGATTTTTTATGTGTTTGTGGTAAGAGCTTGATTTGGATGTTTTTAAAAAACAAAAGGAATTTTTTGTAAACCAGTGAAGAAAAATATATGCGTTAGATGAAAAGGTCCTATTAGTAACTCATGAGTCTTAAAGAAAATGTGAAAGAAGTGGAATATGGAGAAGAGCATTAAAAGATCTTTTTCTTGCATTTAGTCTCCTCTGTAATACTCCTATCTGACAATTCTCTGAAGTGCTCTTAACTGCTTATCCTTAGTCAGAGGCAAAACTATATTCTTGGAGTGGTGATGCCAACATAAAATGAATTCCCTATTATCAAGAAAAAATTATTCACAGGGTTTGACATCAGAATTTGCTCTCTTCTGCTTTCTGGTCATTCACGTTGCACAATTATTTTGCTCTCACCACTTACACAATTCTTTTTCTTGGGCAACCTGTTGGGGAAGAGTGGAAAAACTGGATGATGAAAGAGGTAGGAAGGTGTGTGTGTGTTCATGCATATGTATAGACACACAGTGAGTTACCTATAATTTGCTAGTAGTCTCTAAACTAGGTGCTTTTCCATGTGTTAGCTTGCTTAATTCCCACAATAATTCTTTGAAATAGTATTACCTCATTTTTCACAAGGAGAAATTTTTTGAAAAAAGAAGTAATTTGCCCTAAGTCATGCAACACCTACATAAAAAGGGAAGATCACCTGTAGTAATCACTATTATTTCCCCTACATGAAGCTGTCTCTTCTAAGAATGAGTGGGATTTCAGGAATCCTGGTAATGTCAAGACTTATAGACATCAATGTGGAACTGAAATTAGGAGTGAATAGTTACAAAGGCACTGTGCTCAAATTACAATTCCAGAATCCAGAGAGATATGCTAAAGGTGGGTAAAAATTCAGACTAATCCTAGATAACTAGATAATCAGAATATCAGTGATTAATGATTCACTTCAGAATTTGCCAGATTTGGATGAATTGCAGAATTGAAGTGTACCATGATCAATCATCCTATTTCTTTTTTTAAAAAAGATGTTTCTGCCCTAGCCAGTTTTGCTCAGTGGTTAGAGGATCAGCCTACAGACTGAATGGTCCCGGGTTCAGTTCCAGTCAAGGGCACATGCCTGAGTTATGGGCACGATCCCCAGTGGGGGGTATAAAGAGGCAGTCAATCAATGATTCTCTTTCATCATTGATATTTCTATTTCTTCCCTCTCCCTTCCTCTCTGAAATCAGTAAAAATATATATAAAAATAAATAAAATAAAATATGTTTCTATTGATTTCAGGGAGAGGAAAGCAGAGGAAGAGAGAGATAAAAACATCAATGAGGAAAGAGAATCATCTATTGCCTGCCAGCTGCATGCCCCCTACTAGGGATTGAGCCCACAACCAGGAGGCATTTGCCTTGACTGGGAATTGAACCATGATCTCCTGGTTCACAGGTTGATGCTCATCCACTGAGTCACACTGGCCAGGCATCTTATTTCTTCATCCAATCCCTGTTCCCTCTGTCTCCATCAGGACCTTGTGCTGCATCTCTTCCTTGGCGTTCCATTGCTGTGACTTTGGGAATCCTATGCTTGGTAATACTGGTGATAGCTATAGTCCTGGGTACTATGGGTGAGTACTACTGTAGAAGATTAACAGCAACATATATTTAACAAGCATTTATAATGTGCCAGACATTCTTTTAAAAGCTTGACATGCATAATGTAATTTAGTCTATATATTAACCCTATTCAATTGGTGCTATTAATTCTCATTTTATTTATAAGGGAAGTAAGAGTCTGGGAGGCTATTTTACTTTTTAAGGATCATAAACTAGTTAGTGGTAGGACCATGATTAGGAATTTAGGCAACGTGTCTAAAAAATTCATACTCTGAACTACATTGCTCCACTATCTTCCTGGCTTCAAAGCTGTGGAATTTCTGGAATAAACTAATGGAAGGAAACCTGTGGAAGTGAAGAAGAAAGTACAAAGTGGTGCTATCTTTTTTTTTAAATATATTTTTATTGATTTTTTACAGAGAGGAAGAGAGAGGGATAGAGAGTTAGAAACATGATGAGAGAGAAACATTGATCAGCTGCCTCTTGCACACCCCCTACTGGGGATGTGCCCACAACCAAGGTACATGCCCTTGACCGGAATCGAACCCGGGACCCCTGAGTCCGCAGGCCGATGCTCTATCCACTGAGCCAAACCGGCCTCGGCCAAAGTGGTGCTATCTTTCTAATAAAATAAATTCCCTAACAAGACTACAAGCTATTCTGATTTAAGAAAACTGTTTTATACCTCATCTTTAATAGAAATGCCATTGGGTAACAGCAGAAATTACCTGAGGCACTTATTAAGTACTTAGTAGATATTTTATAATGGATTAATAAATCCCCTTAGATTTTATATCTCATGCATTCCATTGTCAATAAAGTACTATTTTGCCTTCAGAGAGTCTTTATTAGATTATTTAATTATCAAATGTTTATTGAGTACAGTCTACGTTATAGGTACTGGGCAGGTTCTCAAGGAGCTCTCATTCTAAAAAAGTAAAAAAAAAAAAAAGAAAGATAGAAGATTTATTATTATTTCAAATTTATCATAGCTCCAATTGACTTTATTCTATGTGCTTCCTGCTTTCTCTTTAATACTCTTTCTTCTTCTCTGCTTCATTTTTCCTTTTTTTACTATACCATCTTAATGGAAGTTGTTTCCCTCCCATCTATTTAATCTGTCTATCATCTATTTATCTACCAGCTATCAATCTTTACCTCTGCATCAGCAATGTGTTATCTGTTTATCATTAATAAAAAATGTATCGCTTTCCCTGGCTGGTATGGCTGAGTTGGGTGAAGTGTCGTCCCATGCACCAAAGGGTCATGGTCGGTTCCCAGTCAGAGTACAGGCCCAGATTGCAGGTTCCATTCTTTGTCTGGGCATGTGTGTGAGGCAAATGATCAATGCTTCTTGCATCAATGTCTCTCTCTCTCTCTCTCTCTCTCTCTCTCTCTCTCTCTCTCTCTCTCTCTCCCTCTCCCTCTTCCTTACTTTCTTTTTAAAATCAGTAAAACAAACAAACAACAACAAAAACCCATATCCTTGGGAGATGATTAAAAAAAAAGTATCTCTCTGGCCATCATCAGTCTGCTGTCTATATATCTACAAATCTGTTTCTATTTTACTTGTTCATGTATTTTGTTCTTTAGATTCCATATATGCTGTAAGTGGAATCATATGGTATTCGTCTTCTCTGTCTGACTTATTTCATTTAGCATAATATCTTCCAAGATTTCATTCTTTTTTATGGCTTAGTCGTATTCCATATATATATATGGAGATATATATACCTCACACCTTTTTTGCCCGCTTGTCTATTGATGGTTGCTTGGGTTGTTTCCATATCTTGGCTATTATAAACAAGACTGCAGTGAACACGGAATGCATATATTCTTTTGAATTAGTCTTTATATTACAACAAAAATATGGATTTTGGAGTTTAAATTTTCAAACATAGTAGAATGATCCTTTTGTCACTATTATTGGTATATGAAGGTATTTGGAGATCCAATTCAGGAAACAACTCATTGAAGAATGAGAATTTTCCATCAAGAAATAAAGAGAACCACAATCAACCCACACAATCATCTTTAGAAGAGGCTGTGGATTATCCCAAAGCTCTCACAACCACAGGCAAGGGCAAAGTTAAATGATTAATGGAATTCTTGATTCAGGAGGGTTAATTATCAGTGTTATGGCTTGGAAGGGTTGGGGAAGAGAAAACTTTTATATACAGTGATTGTACATTCAAAGAAAGCACACATCAGTATTATCTCAGTCTAAAATGCCCCTGTCATATATACGATGATGTTACATCATAAATATCCATGTACTTGGCTGAACAGTTCTAAGTTGGATTTTTTTTTTCCAAATCAGTAACTCATTTATCCCTGTCTATGTGTTTAGACCTACAGGAGATTTTATAATTTGAAATATATTATTTGCCTTTGGGGAACTGACATTTTACAGTAATATAGTAAGAATAAAAAATAGCACATCAGAAAGGAAAAAAGGGAGAGATAAAGGAAAGAAGGAAACATGTTGGCAAGAATTAAGAGGCTAAATGACACATATATAGAAGAGATAGAGCTAATAGATATGTTCCTGAAAACTCTAGTTAAATTAATTTTTTATCACACAATTTCACTACAATTTTATATACACTTGATCTTCTAATCTTACATAATAAAAAGGTCATATTTAAATTACCATCACTCCGCTATGCCCACGATATGGCCAGCGGGTGACACAGGGGGCGGGACTAGGGGTGGCTGGGGTGGTGATTGGGCCGGCAGGACGCTGCGGCGACGCGAGCTCAGCGTCTGCGCCATGGCTGTGCTGCGGCACAGAGGGGCCTCTGGGGCAGCGAGCCGGCGTTTTGGAGGTTTGGAGGCGGCGGGCGGTGGGCGGGCGGCGCGGCTCCCTGGGGAGGAGTCTGGCGGCAGTTGGGCCGCAGGAGCACGTGGCGGCGGCCCCAGCCTTCCTGGGCAGGAGGCAAAGGCAAGACCCTGGCCTGGGCTCCGGCTGCAGGAGGACCACGCCCCCGCCCCGCCTCACCCTAGGGGCCCAGGGACTTCGGAGCTGCCGACCAGCGGACAGACAGCTTACACGTGCATGATTAAATCATGCACTGGGCTTCTAGTTGTATCATAATTGAATATGATAACACTTTTACTTCAATTTTCCATCTGTGTACCCATCCTTCCTCATGATTTGTATCAAGTAGCTAATATTATGAAACATCAATAATCTGTAACGTGAATAACTGTTCTTACACTTTTTTCATTTGGAAAATTGCCTTCTGAAATGGATCTCATACCTGTAAAAAAGTTAACATGAAATTACCATATACCTCAATGATTTATTTTGAGTTGATTTATTTGAAGAATTATGAAGAAATGGAGTTCCTAGCTGAATTTGAAGGAATGATGGATAAGAAAGAAAGGAAGGTTGACTGTCTAAAATACTTTTATAATTAATTCATTTTTAAATTTTAAATGAATGGGGACATTTTAATATGTCCTATTTTGTAAAGTCATATCTTATAGTTTGAATTGAAAAGGAAATATTTTGATGGTGATTCATTAATTATTTATTGTGTCCTCAGGATGCATGGTGCTTGCACCACATCATAGTTATCTTTTATTTCCAGGAGTTCTTTCCAGCTCTTGTCCCCCTAACTGGATTGCACATGAGAGTAGCTGTTACCTATTTGGCACATCACTGAATTCCTGGAATGAAAGTAAAAGACAGTGCTCTCAACTGGACTCTTATCTCCTGAAGATAGATAGTTCAAAAGAATTGGTAAGTGTAGATTTCAGCTATAGTTATCTGTAGTCTATATTGAGCAGAAAAATAGAGATAGATTCCAGGTAATGATAATCTTCCTTAAGAAAAACTGATATTGGAGGAGAACCAAGATGGTGGCATAGGTAAACACCTATACTTGCTGCCTCTCACAACCACATCAAAATTACAACTAAAAGGCAGAACAACTACCACCCAGAACTGCAGGAAAGCTGGCTGAGTGGAAGTTCCACAACTAGAGAGATGAAGAAAGCACATTGAGACTGGTAAGAGGTACGGAGGCACAGAAAGTGCTGGCACCTGGATGTGCTGCTCTTTTAATAGGAGGGAGATACAAGCTCCCACTTGCTCTGAACTCCAGTTCCAGGTGAGACTCTGGGGGACCCAGACACATATGCAGAGAAACTGGACTATCTGGCATCGGGACAGGAACACGAGTGCAGCTTTCTTGCGTAGTTACTTGCAGCCATCATTATTCCTGCATGGGGGCGCAGAACGCGGAGACCCGGGGACCTCTCCAGTGCAGGGCTGACTGGCAGCCATTGCTATTTGCTCTGCCCTATTGATTCCCAGAGACTTTGCCACACCCAATTTACAACCCCACCCAAGCTATGGGCATCAGCTTTTGCTATGAATGGCCTGTCCTTTCTCTGCCTAAAACCTGTCAAACTGTAGCTGGGTCAGAGAGCCCCAGAGCTCCCAAAAGAAGGCCCAAGGCCCAGCAGCAGCAGCTGGCCTTGCTTCACAGCTGGGCCTCATCTAGGCACTTCCAAACCCCATACAAAGAGGAGGAATCGGCAGATGTCTCTGTAACTCCTGCTGGGTGGCTCCAGACAGTGGCTAACCTTGCACCTCCTTGGAGATCCAAGAGCCAGTGTATCCAGTGGTCAGAGTGAGACCATACCAGATTACAACTCTTCACATCCATAAAGAGACACACTCAAGGGGCAGACTCAGTGAGCACCAAAGCCCCACTGAAGCAAGTCCTGCCCCATAAGAGTGTCTCCTGCACAACATATCTTTCAGTGTAGACGCATCTGGTCATCACAGCCAATTGGCTTTAAGGTCACTTCCTCCCAGTGATACCAACAGCAATCAAGGGTTAACTACAACAAGGCTGTGCAAATAGCCCACAAAGGGGTGCACCAAGAGTGTCCACCTCAGGTGACTGGGGAGGCTGAGCCACTGGGCCCTATAGGACACCTATCACACAAGGTCACTCTATCAACTCAAGGAGACTTAGCAGCTACCCAGTACATAGAAACAAACACAGGGAAGCAGCCAAAATGCGGAGACAAAAAAACAAGTCACAAATGAAAGAAATGGCTGAAAGCAAAATACTGAATATAGAGTTCAAAACCATAGTTATAAGGTTACTCAAGAGTCTTCTAGAAACCTCTGAGAAATTTAGTGAGACCCTCAAGGATATGAAAAAGGACCAATCATAAATTAAGTATACACTGACTGAAATAAAGAATAATATATAGAGATTCAACAGCAGACTAGAGGATACCAAGAATCAAGTCAAAGACTGGAAATATGAAGAAACAAAAAACACCCAACCGGACAAGCAAAAAGAAAAGATAATCCAAAAATATGAAGATAGTGTAAGAATCCTCTGGGACAACTTCAAGTGTACCAACATCTGAATTATGGGGGTGCCAGAAGAAGAGAGAGAGAGAGCAAGATATTGAAAACCTATTTGAAGAAATAATGACAGAGAACTTCCCCTACCACTTACAAGTCCAGGAAACGCAGAGAACCCCAAACAAGAGGAATCCAAAGAGGACCACACCAAGACACATCATAGTTAAAATGCCAAGGGCAAAAGACAAAGACAGAATATTAAAAGCAGCAAGAGAAAAACAGTTAGTTACCTACCAGCTGATTTCTCAACAGAAACTATGCCGGCCAGAAGGGAGTGGCAAGAAATATTCAAAGTGATGAATAGCAAGAACCTACAACCAAGATTACTCTACCCAGCAAAGCTATCATTTAGGATTGAAGGTCAGATAAAGAGCTTCTCTCGAGGTTGATGCCAGTGTACACATGCATCCTTCACCAAGGTGACTCACGGTGCCTATAAGAACATCTCTCTGTCTCTTCTCTGTCTTTCTATCTCTATCATCTCTGTTTATCTCTCTCTTCTTGACGTGTATTTGTGTTTATGTTTCCCTACAGGAATTTATAGCAAAGCAAGTGTCTTCCCAACCTGATAACTCATTTTGGATAGGGCTCTCTCGCGCTCAGGCTGAAGGACCATGGCTCTGGGAGGATGGCACAAAGTTCTCTCCTAACTTGTAAGTATCTAGAGCAGTAGTTCTCAACCTTCCTAATGCTGCGACCCTTTAATACAGTTCCTCATGTTGTGGTGACCCCCAACCATAAAATTATTTTCGTTGCTACTTCATAACTGTAATTTTGCTACTGTTATGGATCGTTATGTAAATATCTGTGTTTTCTGATGGTCTTAGGTGACCCCTGTGAAAGGGTCGTTTGACCCCCAAAGGGGTTGCGACCCACAGGTTGAGAACCGCTGATCTAGAGAGATAAATTCTCATACCTTTTCTTAGAAAGGGAAGAACATATCAAGCAGTTAAGAATCTGATTTGTCTCTTCCACCCAGTTCCTATCCCATCCCAGGCCTTTACCACCCTATTGTCTATGTCCATGAGCAATACATATCTATATATATAAAAGGCTAATATGCAAAGTGTCCCCTCAGGAGTTCAACCAGGAGACCGGGAGTTTGATCACTGGCTATGACATGTACTGACCACCAGGGGAAGGGCAGAATGAAGGAAGGCCCCGGCCTGCAGCTGGCAGCCAGCAGCCGGCAACTGGGGAAGGAAGGCCCTAATTGGCCCTGATCACTGGCCAGGCCTAGGGACCCTATCCGTGCATGAATTTCATGCACCAGGCCTTTAGTATGCATATAAATTCTTTGGTTAATCTCTTTCTGCCACCCCCACTTCCCTCTGAGAGATTACAGATATAAATTAAATCTTATGGTATTTGTCTTTCTCTGTCTGACTTATTTTACTTAGTATAATATGCTCAAGGTCCATCCATGTTGTCACAACTTATAAGATTTCAATTTTTTTATGACCAAGTAATATTCTATTGGATATATGTACCACCTCTTTTTCATCTTATCATCTGTTGATGGGCACTTGGGTTGCTTCAATATCTTGGCTATTGTAAATAACACTGCAATGCACATAGGGGTGCATATGTTTTTTGGAATTAGTGTTTTGGATTTCTTTGAATAAATTCCCAGAAGTAGAATTGCTGGGTTATAAGGTAGTTCTATTTTTTAAAATATATTTTTATAGATTTCAGAGAGAAAGCGTGAGGGATAGGGAGATAGAAACATCAATAATGGGAGAGAATCACTGATTTGCCACTTCCCACATGCCCCACACTGGGGATTGAACCTGCAACACATTGACCTACTGGTTCATAGGTCAATGCTCAACCATTGAGCAACACTAGCAGGGCATAAGGTAGTTCTATTTTTAATTTTTGAGGAATCTCCATACTCTTCTCCATAGTGGCTGCACCAATTTGCATTCCCACCAACAGTGCACGAGGGGTCTCTTTCCTCCATATCCTCACCAACACTTGTTGTTTATTGATTATTGATGATAGCTATTCTAACAGGTGTGAGGTGATATCTCATAGTGGTTTTGGTTGCATTTCTCTGATGGTTAGTGATTTTGAGCATCTTTTCATATGTCCATTAGCCATCTGTATGTTCTCTTTGGAGAAATGTGTATTCAGGTCCTCTGCCCATTTTTTTTTGTATTGTTTTTTTTTTTATTAAGTTGTATGAGTTCTTTATAAATTTTGGATATTAACCCCTTACCAGATGTATCATTGGCAAATACCTTCTTAGAATTAGTAAGTTGCCTTTTCATTTTCTTGATTTTTTTTTCTGTGTAAAGACTTTTTTTAGTTTAATGTAATCCCATTTGTTTATTCTTTCTTTTGTCCCTCTTGCCTGATGATATATCCTATATAATAAAATCCTAATATGCTAACTGTCTGGTTGGCTGGTCAACTGGTCAACCAATCAAAGCGTAATATGCTAATGATATGCTAAGACTGCTCAACCACTCACTATGATGTACACTGACCATCAGGAGGCAGATGCTCTGATTGATAGATTAGCTTGCTGTTGGGGTCTGGCCAATCAGGACTGAGCAAGATGGGCTGGAAATGCCCTAGAACCCTCCCACAATCCCTCTCTGGCTGGCTAACCTCCCATGTCTCTCCTTGGCCCTGATTGTGCACCAGTGGGGTCCCTCGGCCTTGCCTGCACCCTCTCGCAATCCAGGACCCCTTGGGGGATGTCAGAGAGCCGGTGTCAGTCCAATTTCGCAGGCCAGGCCGAGGGACCTCACTGGTGCACAAATTCGTGCACTGGGCCTCTCATATTAGAAATAATGTTCTCTTATTAAAATCAAAAGAGGGGTTCCAAATTAATGGAATACATTTTGATACATTACTATGCCTTGGTTTTCTGGGTGGCTGTAATTTAATCTAGGTATGTCCATATCCAAAAAAACAACAACAATAAAAAAAAAAACTTTTGGATGTCAAGTAAGATTTTTGGAGAACACTGGTCAGAATTCTCCCAGAGGCCTTGATCAAAATTGTTTCATGCCCTTAGCCTAGTCCTTTTTACAGAAGAATTCTCTCAATCCTCCAAGCACAGTGCCAAGGGGAGATAGATAGGCAAGATGAAGAGTATCAGATTATAATTTTTACCCTGAGGCTCAGTGATGTCCTTGTAGCTTGAGTAATTCGTACTGCTCCTTCAGGAGACTGAAGAGCAAATAGAACAGAGCCATACTTCCACTTACCCATGGTAGTTAATGTAATTGTCTGACATTGTATTCTTTTTTTTTTTTTACATTGTATGCTAATATAATCCTGCTTTTAGGATCCATTGAAATATATAGTTTTTTTTCCTCCCCTTCTTAAAATGGCCTTTGCTATCTCTGATTCCTCATTCAGTTCTAGATCACTTTCAGCAATAACTATTCTACTTGGTCTACTCACTAATATACCCAATAATAATTTCACTAAACTGTTGCTTTATTTGATAAATATACTTCTAGAAAAGAGTTTGAGAGATAAGCAAAGAACTGCCTATAGAATATTAATTGTTTTGTCTGAAGCTTTATTTAATTTCATGCAAGTAGTACTATTTCTTAAAATCATAAGCAGACCTTTAGAAAAATTAAATAAAACAAATAAAAACAGTAACACATAAGCAGACCCAGTACCCATCAATAGGTGAGGGGATAAAAAAGCTGAGGTAGGCCCCTAGCTGGTTTTGCTCAGTGGATAGAGCATCAGCCTGCAGTCTGAATGATTGTGGGTTTGATCCCTTGGCCCTGGTCCAGGCATGTGCAGGAGGTAACCAATTATTATATCTCTCTCACATCAATGCTTCTTGCTCTCTGTCTCCCCCTCTTCCTTCCATTCTCTCTAAAAATCAATGGAAAATATCTTCCAGTGAAGATTAACAACAAAAAGCTGTGGTATATTTACACAATAGAATACTAGTCTGCCATACAAAAGAAGAAAATCTTACTTTTTGTGACAGCATGAATGGACCTGGAGAGTACTGTGCTAAGTGAACTAAACTTGTCAGAAAAAGACAAATACCATATGAGTGCATTCATATGTGGAATCTAATGAACAAAATAAACTAACAAACAAAATAGAAGCAGACTCATAGATAATGAGAACAAACTGAAAGCTGTCAGAGGTGAGAGGGGTTGGGGAGCTGGGTGAAAAAGGTTAAGGGATTAAACAAAACTAAACAAAGAAATAAAGGGGGTGGGGAGAGGTGGAAGAAGGCAAAAGCGGGGATAAATGGTGGTGGAAAGAAACTTGACTTTGAGTGGTGAGTGCACAATGCAGTATGCAGATGATGTTTTATGGAATTGTACACCTGCAACCTGTATGATTTCATTAACCAATGTGACCCCAATAAATTCAATTAAAAAAAACAACACATTTTTCAGTCACTTTTATACCTTAACTAGGGGCCTGGTACATGAATTCATGCATGGGTGGGGTCTCTCGGCCTGGCCGGTGATTGAGGTCTACTGGGGGGCTGGCCGGCCGTGGGAGGGGCTGTGGGAGGTTGGCTGTGGGAGTGCACTAACCACCAGGGTGAAGCTCCAGGTATTGAACGTCTGGCCCCTGTTGGTCAGTGCACATCATAGCGACTGGTTGACCAGTTGTTCTGATCGTTCTGGTCGTTCAGTTGTAATGGTTGCTTAGGCTTTTATATATATATAGATAATGAAGGATATGTTACCATTTGAGAACTAACACAATCTAAATTCAAGTCTCCTTTTCCAATAAATGTAGACACTTAAGAATTCTTTTTACTAATATCCTCAACAATTTATTTCAGCATTGTGTGAATAGTAGTCTGTATTCTTTATGTTTATTCTAATTATCTCATTGCATTTTATTTTAATAGGTTTCAAATCAGAAGCACAGCTACCCAGGAAAACTCATCCCACAATTGTGTATGGATTCATGTGTCAATAATTTATGACCAGCTTTGTAGTGTGCCCTCATATGGTATTTGTGAGAAGAAGTAGTCGATATAATGATGTGGGTGTTGACATGGGGGAGCAGAGTGAAGTATATAAGCCTAGAGGCCCAGTGCATGAAATCATGTGTGCATAGGGTCTCTAGGCCTAGCCTGTGATCAGGGCCATCTTTCTCCTGCTCGCCAGTCCCCAGTCCTGCCCTGCCGCCTCCACCCACCCCGAGTCTCGGTTGGCTGGGCGATCAATTTAAGCCTGCGGGCTGGGGCAGGGACCAAGAGGTCTGCCTTCTACCTGCTTGCCAGTCCCCAGTCCTGCTCCCCTGCCACCCACCCCGGTTCCCTGTTAGCCATCCAGCAATCTGACCCTGCAGGCTGGAAGGAGGGACTGAGAGGTGGTCAATGCACCCCATAGTGACTGGTCAATCAGTCGTTCTGGTCATTACACTGTTATGGTTGCTGGCCTTTTATTATATAGGGTAGTAAGAAGGGAAGGAAACAAAACACAAATGAGAGATATTTGAGGTCAAAATAAATGCTGGAAGTATCTAAAGAGCTCAACCAACTTTAATCTTAGCTGAGAGATAGGATGGAAAGATTTTGATTTCTGTACATTAACTCAATTGGTAGTCCAGTATTATGTTCTAATGGAGCTAGTATAGCATAACTTGAATCTTTATTCTACAGTTGACCTGGCATTTACCTGGGATTAACCAGAATTCCTTGGGGTTTCAGGTGATCTTAATTTCTGGCTGTAACAAAGTAATTCTTATCCTTAAAAAGTGCCACTGGAGTGTACATGGGGTGTTTCTGCGATTTGTTCCTCCACGTTTAGCAGTGCATCATCAGACACAGGTCAAAGGCACAATATAATTCTGCATAGCTAAATAAAAAAATCAAAATAGCTTCACTATAATCAGAGCTATTTTTTATTTTGTTCATCAATATGATCATAATTGTGACCAAAACTTCCATAAAAAGTGGGAATTCTATCTTTTTTTTCCCTTTTCAATTAAATAGCCCAGAAAATATGTCTGTCACATCTCTGATTAATAAGATCTCCTGTAATGTGTAATTGTAGGGAAACTGCTCCTAAAAGAAAGCTTTCTCCTTTTTTGGTTGTTTAGTCACATTTTTAAAAATTTAATACTTTTATTTTTCAATTAGAGTTGACAATCAATATTATTTTATATTAGTTTCAGGTGTACACCATGGTGGTTAAATATTTATATACTTTACCAAATGATCCCACTGGTAATCCTATACCCACCTGGAACCATACATAGTTATTACAATATTATTGACTCTATTTCCTATGCTGTACTCTACATGTCCAGGATTATTTTGTAATTACCAAATTGTACTTACTATTCCTTCACCTTTTTCACCCATCCCTCCACCCCTCTTTCCATCTGTCAACCATCAGACTGTTCTCTGTATGTATGAGCCTGTTTCTGTTTTGTTTGTTTATTTTGTGCTTTTGATTAAACATAAACATAAAATAATTTTGTATTTGTATTTCTCTGTCTGACTTATTTCACTTAACATAATACCCTCAAGGTCCATCCCTATTGTCTCAAATGGTAAGATTTCATTTTTTATAGCCAAGTAATATTCCATTGCATATGTACCACCTCTTTTTAATCCAACCATATATTGATGGACACTTAGGTTGCTTCCATATCTTGGTTATCATAAATAATGCTGCAATGCACATAGGGGTGCATATACCTTTTGGAATTAGTGTTTTGGATTTCTTTGACTAAATTCCCAGAAGTAGAATTTTTGGGTCATAATGTAGTTTATTATTTTTTAAATATATTTTTATAGATTTCAGAGAGGAAAGGAAAGGGAGAAAAAGATAGAAACATCAATGATGAGAGAGAATCATTGATCAGCTGCCTCCTGCATGCCCCTGACTGGGAATTGAGCCCACAAACCAGGCATGTGCCCTTGACCGGAATCAAACCCAGGGTGCTTCAGTCCACAGGCCAACACTGTATCCACTGAGCCAAACCAGCTAGGGCAAGGTAGTTCTATTTTTAATTTTTGAGGAATCTCCATACTGTTTTCCACAGTGGCTGCACCAATTTGCATTCCCACCAACAGTCTCTTCCCTCCACATCCTCACCAACACTTGTTGTTTGTTGATTATTGATTATAGCCATTCTGACAGGTGGTATCTCATAGTGGTTTTAATTTGCATTTCTCTGATGGTTAGTGATTTTGAGCATCTGTTCATATGTCTATTAGCCATCTGTATGTCCTCTTTAGAGAAATGTGTATACAGGTCGTCTGCCCATTTATTTGTATTGTTTGCTTTTTTATTAAGTTGTATGAGTTCTTTATAAATTTTTGATATTAACCCCTTATCATTGGCAAATATCTTCTCAGGATTAGTAAGTTGTCTTTTCATTTTCTTGATGTTTGTTTTTGCTGTGCAAAAACTTTTTTAGCTTGATATAATCCCATTTGCTTATTCTTTTTTGTTTGTTTCCCTTACCTGTGGAGATATATCAGAAAATATATTACTAAGAGCAATGTTATACAGTTTACTGCCTATATTTTTTTCTAGGAGTCTTATGGTTTGGGGGTTTACATTTAAGTCTTTAATCCATTTTGAGTTTTGTCTTTTATATGTTGTAAGAACGTGGCCTAATTTCATTTTATATTTTGCATGTATGTGTCCAATTTTCTCAACACTATTGAATAAACTGTCTTTAGTCCATTGTATATTTTGATCTGTTGTCATAGATTAATTGACCATATAGGCATGAGTTTATTTCCGGGCTCTCTAGTCTGTTCCATCAATCTCAGTCTGTTTTTATGCCAGTATCATGCTGCTTTGATTACTATAGCCTTGTAGTATAGTTTGCTATGAGGTAGCATGATATCTACAACTTTCGTTGTTCTTTCTCAAGATTGCTTTGGCTATTCAGGATGTTTTGTGGTTTCATATAAACTTTAGAATTATCTCTTCTAGATCCATGAAAAATGTCATTGGTATATTTTTTAAGGAATATAAAACTATTAACCATTGTTTACCAGTATTTACAATAAAGTAAACAATATACAGTTGGGTAACATTCTGTTTACTACAAAGCTATTGTTTTTCCTGGCTTTTGTTGAACCAGTCCCCAAATACTGAGACTGAATCTACATGTAAGGACTGAGTTGGAGTAAAGAGAAAATATGCAGATCAAGAGTTTAGATTACAAAAAGTTTGTTCACCCATTTATTACAGTAGGTCCTAAATTGCCATGGTCTCTAACAATCTGATTAGGTATCCATGAATAAAGTCTTACACATTCCTTAACCCTAATTTTTTAGTCAATATAGCACAGGGATTTCAACCTCTTGTAAAGAAACATTTTACGAGGTGAAACCTTTAAATAAGTGTTGCTTAACTAATTAAAACACATCAGGGTTTGCCTAGTTTTCTCATTTGGGTGAGGAGGTTATTGGCAGTGATAAAATTTTCTTTTTAGGGTGTTTTGCAAATAAACTTTCATTTATGATTGTAAATATGGATTCTGATATGTCTACTTTAAATTTTCCAACTTAAACTGCTTACATTATATTTAAACTGCCCAATTAATTATAAATGATCTAATTTCAAATGTTAAAAGCTTCAGGAAAAATTTCAATTTAACTTCAAATGATTTTTTTCTTAGGTTGCTGAAAATGATGGCAGCTCAGAAACATGAGCTTATCTATAGTTGTGAAATGGTTTTGTTTTGGTAAAAGGAAAGAAAGAAAGAAAGAGAGAGAGAGAGAGAGAGAGAGAGAGAGAGAGAGAGAGAGAGAGAGAAGGAAGGAAGGAAGGAAGGAAGGAAGGAAGGAAGGAAGGAAGAAAGAAAGAAAGAAAGAAAGAAAGAAAGAAAGAAAGAAAGAAAGAAAGAAAGAAAGAAAGAAAGAAAATCATTTACATATGTATACACACCTCCCCTCCTCACACCCCCCTCTCCCTAAACAAAAAACCCAAAATGATCCTTAGGCACATACAAATTCTGACTGAGTAATGACTATGGAGATTTCTCCCAACATGTAGAAAAGCTTCTCTAATGCAGAGGAAAAAATACAACAACATGGTATCAAATGTTCTTTTCTGATAAAGGAAGCAACTACAGAAAGCTTTTGTTCAAAGTAACCATTGCTATAGATGCAACCCCACAACAACTCCCCAGCACTACTTCAAAACAAACATATCAAACTTGATTTTCATTATAATGTAGTTCTTTCTTCACACTAATAAAATAAAAATAAAAAAACAAGACCCAGATTTTATATATATGTATAAATATATATAAAAAGCAATGCAAACAATTATTGGGCTTTGTCTTCTGGACAAGAATGCCAAGTTAGTGTTTCTTCATAGAAAGCAATTACAATTTGAGGACACTTCATATTTGCCTCTTTTGCCAGCACTAAATCAGCCTCATCTGAATCTTTCCATTTCATGAGAAACATTAACTCTCCACTGCTGTCTGTGGCACCAATTATTTATTCAGGATCAAGACCTCTGGTAAAGCCTCTTGGTTTATCAGCAGCATGTCTTTTCTTCTTTGATTTGCTATCATCAGATTCACTGTCAGATAAAGACTTTCTTTTTGTACCATCTTTTTCTTTACCTGCTTTTTGAGAATTAAGAAATGCTCCAATTAACTCTGGACAATCTAAATTTTCTTTAGGTTCCCAAGTAGTGTCGACAGGAGACAAACCAAGCAACACTTAGAGAAATGGAGTTACACAGCTTTATTATGCCAGCGGCCTCAGAGGAGGTTACCTCTCAAATTCTGAGCAAACCAATATGGTGGAAGCCCCTCTTTTATTTATTTATTTTTAATTTATTTTTAAATATATTTTATTGATTTTTTACAGAGAGGAAGGGAGAGGGAGAGGAATAGAGAGTTAGAAACATCGATGAAAGAGAAATATCAATTCAGCTGCCTCCTGCACACTCCCCACTGGGGATGTGCTAGAAACCAAGGTATATCCCCTAGACTGAAATCGAACCTGGGACCTTTCAGTCCACAGGTCGATGTTCTATCCACTGGGCCAAACGAGTTAGGGCTGGAAGCTCCTCTTTTATCCCCTTTTGGTTTCTTTTGTCCTCTAAATATGTATTATATTTCTGGACCTTTCATGGGCTTTGCAAAAAGCCCCAGGTGTTGGGGTCTTGAGACCATACCTAAGGGCCTGGCCTGGCACCAGACTGATAACCCCTCTCCGGGGGCTGTGTCATGGTTTATGGCCTCTGTAAAAATGTGAGCATTTAGGTAACAGGTCTTGCAAGACCAGTTTGTGGAGAAAGGCGCAATGACTTAATTATAGGTTATCAAGAATGTACACTGGGCTTGCTGGCACAGATTCAGATTGTTAGCACCCCCTCCCACCCCCCCAAATTTCAGAGTTACATTGGAATTAGCCTTTTAGCTTTCTCATCAGCATCTGTGAATCCTTTCTACTTCAGGAAATACTCCACCTTCCCATTCACTACACATCGGTCCAATACTTTTTCCACTATAAATTCTTCAGGCTCTGCTTCTTCAACTTTTTTACTTTTTCCATTCTGTTCTTTCCCATTTTTTGCAATGTAGTTTTATTAGAGGCCATTTTTTTTTTATTGCAGACTGGAAGAGCTATTATTCACTGTCTCCATACAGCTCCGTGTCCAGTCCCACTTCTAAGGCTTCTCCAGTGTCTCAGGCCCTGCACACCTTCAGCTCAAGCCACTTACGAGGGGGAGGGGGCCGGGAAAATGCATGTGGGGCTGTGCCTGGAGAGGGATTGGTGCCTTCCACACTAGGTAACAGCAAGGGGCCATGCCATTGGTATTTTTATAGAGATTGCATTGAATCTATAGATTGCTTTGGATAGTATAAACATTTTAATGATAATTTTTTTTCTATCCATGAACATGGTATATGCTTCCATTTATTTGTATCTTCTTATAATTATTTTTCTGAGTACAGGTCTTTAACCTCCTTGGTTAAATTCATTGCCAGGTAGTTTATTATTTTCTGATGCAATTGTAAATGGAATTATTTTCTTAATTTTTTTCTGATAGTTTGTTATTGGTATATAAAAATGCAATCAATTTCTGAATATTAATTTTGTATCCTGCTACTTTACTGAATACATGTATTAATTCCAATAGTTTTTTTTGTGTGGAATCTTTAAGATTCTCCCTATATAGTATCATGTCATCTATAAAAAATGACAGTTTTACTTCTTTCTTTCCAATTTGGATGCCTTTTTTTTCTTTGTTTGATTGCTGTGACTAGGACTTTGAGTACTATGTTGAATAAAAGTTGTGAAAGTAGACAACTTGTGTTTTTCTTGATTTTTTTCTTTCTTATTTTTTTCATCACCATTTATCCCCACTGTACCTTCTCCTACCTCCAACCACCTCTCTCCACCCTTCAATCATCACACAGTTGTCCATGTCCATGAGTTCTTTCTTTTCTTTTATTTATTTTTGGCTCAATCCCTTGTCCCTGATCTTAAGAAAATCACTTTTAGCTTTTCCCTGTTGAGTGTGATGTTACTGCAGCTTTGTCATATATATCCCTCATTATGATGAGGTATGTTCCCTATATTCTTATTTTGTTGAGAATTTTTATCATAAATGATTGCTGATGTTGTCAAATGCATTATTTAGATCTGTGGATGTGATTGTATGACATCTGTTCTTCATTTTTTTAAATGTAATATGTTATATTAATTGATTTGCAGATATTGAACCAACTTTGTATCTCAGGAATAAATCCTACTTGGAAATGGTAGATGATCTTTTTAATGTTGAAATAGGAAAGTTTTCAGTTATTATTTCTTCAAATAGTTTCTCAGTCCCTTGTTCTCTCTCTTCTCTTCTGGTATTACCCATGATGTAAATGTTGTTATGCTTGATGTTGTCTCAGAGGTTCCTTAAAGTATTCTCATTTTAAAAATTCTTTTTTCTTTTTGCTGCTCTGATTGAATATTTTCTGGTAACTTGTCTTCCAAATCACTGAATTGATCTTCTACTTCATCTAATCTGCTATTGATTTTTTTCAGTGTATTTTTTTAAAAAAATTATTAATTTCAGAGAGGAAGGGAGAGGGGGAGAGAGAAATACAAACATCAGGTATGAGAGAGAATCATTGATCAGCTGCTTCCTGCATGCCCCACACTGGGGATTGAGCCTACAACCTGGGCATGTGTCCTGACTGGGAAATGAACCATGACCTCTTGGTTCATAGGTTGACCCTCAACCACTGAGCCATGCCAGCTGGGAACTTCAATGTATTTTTACTTCAGTTTTTGTAGTCTTCATTTCTGACTGGTTCTTTCTATGGTCTTTTTTTTTTTTTTTATGCTTACTATTTCTTTGTTGAAGTTCTCACTAAGTTCCTTGAGCATTCTTGTAACCATTGTTTTGAATTCTGTATCTGATAGATTGCTTCCCTCCATATTATTTGTTATTTTCCTGTATATTTCTTTTGTTGTTTCATTGTCTCCTCATTTTAGCTTCCTCTCTATATATTTTTTCTATATTAGCTATATCTGCTAAGTCTTCCCACCTTGGCAGGGTGGTTTTATGTAGTAGATGTCCTGTTGTGCACAGTGGTGCAGACTCCCTGATCAATGAGCTGGGTGTTTCAGGAAAGTCCCTTGTGTGGGTTGTGTGTGCCCTTCTGTTGGAGTTAAGCCTTGATTGCTATTGGCATGTCAGTGGGTGGGATTGATCTTCAGGATGACTCACTTTGAATGTTGGCATATGAGCTGCTGTGTAGGTGTTTACCCACAAGCAGGATTTGCCTCTGAAGGGTCTGGTGCTTGCTTAGACCACCCTTTGCTTGTGCCATTTGTGATGCTAATCAGGTGGTGCTCTGCTGTGGTCTGAAGTTGGCCACTGGGAGTGTTGGTTCTGAGGCCTCTTGGGAGAGTCTCCGGTGCAGGCCAATGCCAGATGCTGCCTATGACTGGCCTGGGTATACTTGCTAGGAGCCACTAAGTGATATGTCTTAGTAGCTGCCTCTGCTGGACCTGGATGAGCATGGGAAAATGCATACTGTGAGGCCAGCTTCCGCCAGTACTGGGCCTAGGGCAGGTCAGCATAAGTCACAAGGCACCTTGAGATAAGCTGCTGCCTGCCTGTTGCCTGTAAGGCTCGTCCTTGAAAAGGCCTGGAGTGGTATGCAAGTTGGATGAAGCAGGGTCTCTGGGAGTCATGAGAGTAGGATGAATCATGATTACCAGGTTCATCTAGATTCAGATTTGGTGCTAGTGCTGAGCCTGAGGCCACTCATCAAACGTCACAGTGTATGTACACTGAGGCCAGTCACCCACTGCCTGGGGCCTACAGACCTTTGTGGTGGGTTGGAGACCCAGGAAGTCATCAGGTTGGAGCAAGTGGAGTTCCAACTTGCTCAGATTCAGATTCATGTGGGGGGAGGGCTCCACACAATGACAATGGTGGCCCTCACCCTAAAGCCACACAACTCAGTTTTCTCCCTGTATGTCTCTGGTACCCTCTGAGCTGGACTGGAACTCCTAGAGAGTTTTGTGTGTGTGTGTGTGTGTATTTAAAAAATATATATATTTTTATTTATTTCAGAGAGGAAGGGAGAGGGAGAGAGAACTAGAAACATCAATGATGAGAGAGAATCATTGATCGGCTGCCTCCTGCATGCCCCACACTGGGGATCGAACACAACCTGGACATGTGCCCTGACCGGGAATCGAACTGTGACCTCCTAGTTCATAGGTCGACGCTCAACCACTGAGCAACGCTGGCTGGGCAATTGCAGTAATTTTAAAAGTAGTTTCCCAGCATCCACCTTGTCCTCTGTTTATTTTCAAACATAGAAGAGTGATTCCATTAAATTGAAAGCAAAGCATGTCAGCCTTTTACGAAAACTCTCTATGATGTCCCATATATCTCAGAGTGAAAAAAATCAAAATAAAAAGTAAAAACCTTTAAATTGTCTATAAGACAATTACTGTGGCCTACTTTATTCTTTTGAGTCAATCTATTCTTCTCTAAACTCATTCCATTTAGGACACTGATTTTTCTATTGTTTCTCAACTAGAGCTGACATGCTTTCCCCTCATACCTTTTCAGCTCCCTGTTCTCTTTATCTGACTGATTCTTACTCTAGAAATGTCCAGGCTTACCCTTACATCTCTTTTAAGTCTGAAAAAATATCACTTTCTTAATGTGGCTGACTCGCCTTCATTTAAAATTAACAACCGTCCTTCCTGTATATTCCTGATCTCCCTTATCTCATAACTCTTATCAGAACCTAGTAAACTCTATAATTTACTTATTATTTTCTAGTATATCACCTGCTTTCCTCCATAGGATGTAGGTTTTAAAAGGAAAGAGAATTTTATTTTATACTGATATGTCTCAGATAATAGTACCTGCATTCAAAGAATGTTTTTGTCATTGTTGAAAAAAATAATTTAAAGACAAGTAGTAAAATGCTAATGTAGATAGTTTGGCAAATATTGCCAAAGATCTATGTGAATAACTGAGGTTTGGAAAAAAGTTTTCATTGACGTTTCATTAGAATCATAATTATCAGCATCTCCTTAATGTATATTTTTCAGGCCCCTGTTTTTATTTCTAATATTCCATCTTTCTGCTTCATTCTCATATGTGCTTCACTTATCATTTCCTTCAAAAAAAATTTTTATTTCCTTCTCTTCTATACCTTTTCTAATACATCAATACAATGAAAATTACCAAATGATTTTTGATTTCCTACTTATTACAAGGCATTATGCAAGAGAAAGGTCTCTTTTCATTTGCTTTATTTAGAATAACCCAGTAAACAATACATAGGTTGAGATGCATGATGAATCCACAATATATAATTTCTGACCCATCCCTCATAGGGGTTGGTGGCCCTAATCCAAGCATCTTCCACACTCTATAGTTAGTGTGCTTGATTTAGCCAAGCTATCTCCCCTAAATATAGAAATATATTAGTAGAATAATATAATTCTACTAGTGGCCTGGAGCACTAAATTCATGCGGGGGGGGGGGGTATCCCTCAGCCCGGCCTGCACCCTCTCTAATCTGGGACCCCTTAGGGGATGTCCAACTGCTGGTTTAGGGATCGGGCCTAAACCGGCAGTTGGACATCCCTCTCGCAATCCGGGACCACTGGCTCCTAACTGCTCACCTGCCTGCCTGCCTGATTGCCCCAACCACACTGCCTGCCATCCTGATTACCCCCAACTTCCCCCCTTCAGTCTGATTACCCTTAACTGCCCCCTCTTCTGGACTGCTCGACCCCAACTGCCCCCCTCTGCTGGCCTGCTCATCCCTAACGGCATCTGCCTCAGCCCCACCACCATGGCTTTGTCTGGAAGGATGTCCGGAAGGTCTCCCGGAAGGTTTCCCAGTCTAATTAGCATATTACCCTTTTATTAGTATAGATTATACTAATTTGGGAAGAATTTTTGGACATTATCTAAAATAAACTTCTCATTTCCTTCTCAGCTTAGGAAATGTAGGCACCAATTGTTACTAGCTTCCTAAAGTCACAGGTAGTTAGTAATAATTCTAAAAGTCTTTACTTCTAGAAAATTGTGTTCATTATCATGATGTACCATGTGATATAAAATGTTAAATTGAGTCTTCATACTGAAAGAAGAAAGATTATTGAATTGAACTGACAACCAGAAAGTGCTTCTCTTTCCCTTCCTTCCTTCCTTCCTTCCTTCCTTCCTTCCTTCCTTCCTTCCTTCCTTCCTTCCTTCCTTCTTTCTTTCTTTCTTTCTTTCTTTCTTTCTTTCTTTCTTTCTTTCTTTCTTTCTTTCTTTCCTTTTTTTATTTTATTAATCCTCACCAGAGGATATGTTTAGAAAGAGGAAGAGAGAGAGAGAGAGAGAGAGAGAGAGAGAGAGAGAGAGAGAGAGAGAGAGAATGAAACCTTAATCTGATGCTTCTCTTATGTGCCCTGACTGGGGATTGAACCCACAACCTTTTAGTGTATGGGACAACACTCCAACCAACTATGCCACCCAGCCAGGGGCAGAAAGTGCTTTTAAGGCTAGTTTTGTCACTAAGCAGCTCTGTGACTTTAGAGTAATTTCTCACCTAGCTAGGCTTCAATCTCCCTTTTATAAAATAAAAGAATGGAATCAATTAGATATCCTCAAAAGGACTCTTTTGTGCTGACATTCCTTGTATATGATGCTTTACACTATAACCTTGGAGAAAGGAAGAGGCTGGTCCTGTAGTCTCTTCTGTTTTCTCAAGGGCACAGAGAGGTTAAATTTACTATAAGTGCCTCAGCGAGTGTATGATGGGTAAGAAAGTAGGTAATATATCCCTCTGACTTATTATTGTTTGCAGAGTCTGAACATTGTAATTGACTCTCTGCAATTGTAAGGTCTTGCCTTCTTTACACAGTTAAACAGGAAGTACAAACAGATGAACAAAAGAGATCTGAGAAGCACCACCGCTTCGGTAATTGTTCAGACAGAGACCGCCCAAACAGAAAACACATGCTATTTCCCCTCTGCCTGACCAATTTGGCATTCAGAGTACAAGTTTACAGGCGAGGGGTTGGGCCTCTGCAGGCAGGAACTGGAGTCAGACGCTTCCCTGCTACTTGCTGGGAGAGAAGAACATTAGGAATGCCTTTCAGTGCCTGCGTTCCTGAACTGTCCCATAGAAGCCAGGCAGCTCGGAGAAATCCAGCCACAGCTCACCCTCAACCTTGCAGAAATCCTGATGCAGGCCAAATACTTCAGCACGAACAACATGCTGGATGATGAATGGGGCACCACCTTGAGCCTGCATTCTCAAACCTCTACTCCATCCCAGCGCCCAAAGCATGGGCACACAGGTACTCTATCCTCTGGAGTCCAAATGGGCCAGATCCTTGAGAAATGCATGAGATAAGCTATCTCTCCGAGGAATGTACAAAATAGGGGAAAGACAGGTGAATGTTTTCATGATTTACAATTGTGAACGGTTGGTTCACTTTCCACCACTTGTGTTCCACTTGCTTTAAGACTATCTGGAAAAAGTAAAATAAACTCCGTATATACGCAGACGTTTGTTTTTCTAAGATTCTCTTGCTGGCAGAGGGCTTTGCAGTTAAGGGTGTGCTGTTTTGACCAGTTAGGTATGTCATACAAAGTTGAGATTGTGAGTACGAGTAAAGCATTGTCCCTTCTCCTTCCCGCCATCCCATGAGGGTCAAATCCAATGCTGTTTTATTTGCCATCTGTGATCTGCTCTGGAAAGTTAGATGTTTAAAGGTTACCTTTTGGCTAGTTTTGAACTCATGGCTTTGGAGGGAGTTTTCCAAGCAGATACATCAAACCTGGTATTTTGCTATAATTGTTCTTCATCTTGAAGTGTGAGGCCTTTGGAGAGTCATATCAACATCAACTGTTTGGCTTTATCATCTGTGGAATGAGGGGGGATTAAAGCAAATGCCTCTTAAGCCCCCTTCAGCTCTGACATTCTGTGTTTCAGGGATTTAAATGGTGCCCTCAGGTGCAATTACATCCTATTTCTTCCTTTCCCTTTGTTCTATTGAGTTCCAGAATATTATCAAGATGATTGAATTGAATTATGAAAATATTTAATTTCAGTTATGTTTAACTTCCATCTTATGCTTTTATCTCCAATAATTTACCCTGTGACATGTTAATAAATTATTTATTATTATATATATTTTTAATGTTAATATATATTTTTCAGTCCAAAGAAGAGACAATTCATATATGTAGAGAAGGATCTTTTTTGTCATTGTTGTTAATCCTCACCTGAGTTATTTTTTCATTTATTTTTAGAGAGAGTGGAAGGAAGAGGGAGAGACAGAGGGAGAGAAGCATCAATGTGAGAGAGACACATTGGTTGGTTGCCTCCCACACTCAGGATGGCTAGGACTAGAGAAGGATCTTATTTCCCAGGCAACTCAGCCAATCTCAGGCAGATATGTGTCTTGAGGTCTAGTGAAAAGGCCTCATACTGTCATGTAGACAGGACTGGATTCTAATACCTGGAAAGTCACTTACTGTGTGATATTGGACATGTTACTTAAGTATTCTAGGCCTCAGCTTCTTCATTTATAAAACGTTAGTGATGATAAATATGTATACCTTGGTTATTATGTGCCTGGCATTGTTTTAAGTGCTTTATACATATTACTGGTATTTCATGTGAACTTATAACCATGTTACATAGAAGCAGCAAAACCTCTCTTATAAGGTGGCTATTAGTACTAAGGTTGATGAGCTATGCACAGTCCTTGGTACACTGCAGGCATACCAAAAATATGAGGGTTTTTTTTTTTTTTCACTATTCCATTCCTGGAGAATTCCTAAAGTGTTTTGTTTAACATTTTTGTGTCAGTCTGTATCAGAGAACTCCTCACTCAAAGTCTGGATCTAAACATGTCCTTCCTCTCTTGACCACATCCAGGTTTTCTTCCCTTTGGTGAATCTGGACACACCTTTCCCCTGTTCTCTTCCATTCCCCTCTAACATTTTCCATTCACTTTCTATTTATTGAATGATCTGCCTCCTGAGACTCACTGATGTGGCTTCCCGTAACCTGTGAGGGGGGACTGGGGGATTTCCAGCCTCCTTGATGAAAAACAAAGTGGCAACTTTGGGATGTGAGTTTCTGCAGCCACTAGATATGTGCAATAGGATATGATATGTTTTCCTTTAACAAATCCTGCGAAGAGAAGGCCTTTAGGGATGTGGTTTTTAAGTGGCTTGTGTATAACTTAATTTTTCACCTTTGACAAGAGCCAGGAACTCTCACAGGATTAGTGATCAGCATAATCAGGAACAGGGTGTACAAGCAAGTTCTGTTGAGCTTGGAGGGTGGAGGGGGAAGTGTAAGGGATAAAACACTACTGAAACATCTGGCAACTTTTTGTGAGAAGTGGAAATTAAAACACTAGGAGTAGAGGCTAAAAGCAGTGTCTTCCAGGAAAACATCTGAAAATAGTTATTTTACCCTACGTGTATGATGTCTTGTTTTCACCTTGCGATAATGCAGATATTTAAAGCAATGTCCCGATAGAAGGATAGAAGTCTAATTATTTCTTAGGAAAATAGGTCTGAAATACTTTTGCTCTTAAAAAAACAGAGTAAAAAAATCACTCTGAGATTTTTATTTTTATTTTTTGGCAATGCAGATGATTCAGATTCCACATAATTTATGGCAGAATTATAACTGGAATATTTTAGAACTAACAAAAATAAACAACATACATTCATTTATTTTCTAAATTTTCATCTTTTCAATATGAAGTTATGTATGTTTTTTCCCCCCTAAACAATTAGAAAGATAGAAAGCAAAGATATAAGGTAATACCATCATGCCTTCTTCCCACAAATTATATTGGGGGTTATGCTACCCTAGGCCTGTTGCAAAGTACAGGATATAAGGCCAAATATGATATGATCTCTGTTTATGAGGAAACTTAAAGTATAATCCAGTTCACACCTCAGCAATAAGTGTGGTAAGTGCCACGATGAAAGCATGCACATGGTACAATGGAGACCTTGGTCACTTCTATCTGGTGAGGGTCAAAGGGATCAGGAAAGTTTTGAGAGCGGGAGTGACCATTGAGTTGATTGACTTTAAGATGTTCCTCATGATATGGAAGCAGAAATGGGAAGGTTTAAGAGGCTGGCGGCCTTACAGGCAGACAGACACATGAGAGAAAAGCCAAGGAGGTCTTCAATAACTTTGTTTTTCAGAGAACTATAAGCAGTATATTATGGCTCAGATGTAAAGTTGGAGGGGGGAAGCTTGATCAGAGGTTAAGTCTGGAAAGGTAAGGAGGACCTATTGTGTCATATGGAGGTATTTTGATTCTATTCAGTAGGTAAAATGAGTTAACTAAAGGATCTAAACAGGTAGTAACATCATCAATTGTGTGTTTTTAAAAGACCATCTAAGCTACACTGAGGAGGATAGATTGAAGGAGTGTGAAACTGCATGAGCTGACACAGAGTTTGCACTGCATCAGCATGGGATTTGAGAACCTGAACTGAGGTATTATGGAAATGAGGAGGCAGAATCAGATATGAAAGATGTTAAGGAGGTAGAATTTAAATAATTGGTGACAGGTTACAAGTGGGAAGACAAAGGGAGAGCATAGGTTGACTAGGTTCCATCTGATAGTATGTTGATGATGCTGCCATTAACTGAGATGGAAACTACAGAAAGAATAGGTAAGATAATGAATTCAGTTTGAGTTTGAGATGCCTATATTAGAAGGGACATGCAGTTGGTGTTGCCCAAAGACACTTGTACTAGTATCTATACTAATAAAAGGATAATATGCTAATTAGACCAGGAGATCTTCCAGACTTCCTTCTGGACAAAGCCATGGTGGCAGAGCCGAGGAAGAGGTGGTTACAGGCGATCAGGCCAGGAGGGGAGTAGGGAGGGCAGTTGGCGGTGATCAGGTCGATGGGGGGGGGGGGGGAGTTGGGGGTGAGCAGGCCGGTCGGGGGGCCAGTTGGGGGTGAGCAGGCCAGCAAGTGGGGGGGCAGTTGGAGGCAATCAGGTCGCCAGGAGGGGCAGCTGGGGGCAAGCAGGCTGGCAGGGAGATCTGTTGGGGGCGAACAGGCTGGCAGGCAGAGTGGTTAGGGGAGATCGGGCAGGTAGGCAGGTGAGCTGTTAGGAACCAGCGGTCCTGGATTGTGAGAGGGATGTCCAACTGCCAGTTTAGGTCTGATCCCTGAGGGGATCCCAAGGGGTCTCAGATTGGAGAAGGTGCAGGCCTTCTCTCTCCCCACCCCCCCACCCCAATTCATGAATTTCGTGCACCGGGCCACTAGTATACAGTATGTAGATTGGAAGTAAGGATTCTGAGCTACATATTTATGTGAAAATTGTCAACATTTAGGTAGGAATTACTAGCAAACTTTCTGAAAATGAATGATGCCACTGAGGAAGAGAATGTTAAATGAAAAGGCAAAAAGAAAGTGAGAAGAAGAATGCTAACAATAGAATTTTAGGGAATAAAATACTGAGGGGAAGGATGAGCAAGAGATTTCAATAATAGCTACTAGGAATGAATGATGGACAGTGGTAAAAGCGGACCAGGAGAGAGAGCGTCATCTAGGAAGCCAAGAGGCAGTAACTTCAAAAGAAATGGAAAAGTCAACAGTAGTGAATAGTGAATTTTAAAAATAATAATAAATGCTGCCGAGAGTTCAAATAAGAGGAATGCTAAAAACAATATATTGTTTTAACAATAAGAAGGAAACTAGATTATTGCTATTTTTTAATAGCACAGTTATGAAAGCAACTAATAGTTAAGTAGGAAAATAAATATTTGTTATTTTCTTATTTTTAATTTTTTTTCTCTTCTTTTATGAGGAAGCTAGGTATAAAGAGAAAAAATAAAGTGTTAGAGCTGAGTATTATGGGGTTGCATGAATACTTTTAAAAAATTATTCTTAGGGTGTAGGAGATTCTAACTCAATTGTAGCTTATAAGAAATACAGTTGGAACACTTTACAGTAATAATATACTGCAGAGAGAGCAAATGAAATAACTGACAATCCAAAAT
Source organism: Cnephaeus nilssonii (assembly GCF_951640355.1). NCBI lineage: Eukaryota > Metazoa > Chordata > Mammalia > Chiroptera > Vespertilionidae > Cnephaeus > Cnephaeus nilssonii. The sequence goes on along the minus strand of NC_137077.1, from coordinate 22,328,590 downwards.
TTCTGTTGAAGATTAAATATAATCCAACAAAAGACTCTGAAAACCTATTTGGATTTAAGGAAAAAATTATTGATAAATTCAAGTTTTACTTTTCCTTACTCATATTAATGACAATATTCTCCAATTTTTCTTAGATTTTTAGCTTTATTTTATCATCTCCAACATAACCCCTCCCTTGAAAAGTCATGGCATAAATCACATCTAATCAATTCAATAAATCTTTAATGCATACCTATTCAATATGAACCCTTATTCGGGGGGTCCCTGGGCCTGGCCTATGGGACCAGGCTGAAACCAGCAATCTAACATCCCCCTAGGGGTCCCAGAGGGCGAGAGGGCACTCTGCAAAGTTGCTGTCACTTGGCAACTCTTGTCTAGTCGGTATGAGTCATAGCTATCGAGCGGTCAGGTGGTCGGGCAGTTGGCCAGTCACTTAGGCTTTTATATATATAGATGTTATGTAGTGCTATGGAATATATGTAGGAGGCCACAAAAGCAAATAGGCAGGAATAACTTACTGTGTTTATTCATGAGCATATTTTTGAAGGAGGTAACATTTGATCTGGTCTGTAAGGTTGAATACAAGTTTTGCAGGTAGAACAAGATGAGGCACTGGGTGGCTTTTCCATTGTGAATACCACATGTGCGAAGATAACAACAGAGAGGTAAGGAACTAGCTTGGTGCAGTGTATTAATGGTTAAAATTAAGAATGACAAGAGTTCAGAGGGAAAAGTTGAAGTGTTAGTTTTGGATTGGAATTTAGATCAGGAAAAGATAATTTTGGAAATTATCAACAGTGTGAAACATGATGACAAGATAGACGATGGGGAATGTTAGTCCTTGAAGGGAGGGGTGTATGAGGGAGATCTGGGCAGATAAGGCAAAATGTAGGATGAGATCCTACTATGCAGGGGTTTATAGAGCATGCTAAGAAACTTTGTTTCTTAAGGAAGATACTACATTTATACTTTATAAAGTTCACTTTGGTGATAGAGTGAAAAATGTCTTATTTAAAGTGCCTCTTATTGAGATATTTCACAATATAGAAGTGGCAATTTACAAGTGATAAAACTCTAGAGTCTTTCTATAATTCCATGTAGAACTGCCATATAAGGCAAATATTAATGTGAGGTTTGTTGAGAGGATAAGAAAATGACTTAACACATTCAGCTCTGGCCCTAGCCAGTTTGGCTCAGTGGATAGAGCATCAGCCCACGGACTGAAGGGTCAAGGGTTCAATTCAGCTCAAGGGCATGTACCTCAGTTGCAGGCTCAAACCCTGGCCCTGGGTGCAAGGGGCAACCAATTGATGTGTCACTCACATGGATGTTTCTCTCTCACTGTCTCTCCCCCTCTCTTCCACTCTCTCTAAAATAATCAATGGAAAAATATCCTAGGTGAGGATTCACTAAAAAACAAAAAACAAAAAAACAAAGCAAACAACAGCAACAAAAGAACATTCAGCTCTAGAACAAGAGTACTTAGAGTGTACTTCTGGCTCCATCACTTACTAGCTGCTCAACTCCAAGCAATGAAGTAACTCCCCAGCACTTCAGGTTTCTTATCCAACTAAGGGAAACATGCATTCTTATGAACCCTGGAAAGTGCTCTCAGCCCACAGAGCCTCGAGCGCTCTCCCAAGAGGGGCTTACTATGTGCCATGTGTGAAGATTAAGGAAACAAGAAGTTGCTAAAAAAAAAAACCACAAGAAACATTTAAAATTAAAAAATTTTAAAACTATAATCAACGATCAGGTGTAAGCTAGCAATAACTGAAAAATTTTAAAAAGAACAGTGACCTAAAGGATGAGATACGCATTTCCTGAAATATTCAGTGTCACCAGTTTAGCTCATTTCTCTGTGAGTCCTGGTTCACAGTGACATACATATACAGTGTGGTGTTAGGCATGACAATATAATCCTGGCTCTGCCACTAGTTTGCAATGTGGCTTTGCACACATTTTTGAATTCTCTTTGTTTCTTCCAGCTTTTATGATCTCTTTCATTTTGGAAGCATACTAAATAGATTAATTTAGTAATGTCTGTTTCATTTTGTTTATAGGCCCAAGGAATGGAGGTATAAAATTTCCCCTCTCTGTTGCCTGAAGAAGAGTAACTTGCTTGGTGTGACAGCTCTCTTCATCCACAAAGTTTCTTATAACTACAAAGGAATTTGTGTTCAAAATTTGACCTTAGCACTGTAGCCTTTTATAGTATAGTTATAGTAAGAGGATACAGGAAAGGCTGTTTTTTTTTCTATATATATCTTATTATTCCTAGGGATGTTTGTATCATTCCTTGGCCTGTCCACACCTTTTTCTAAACATGCCTCAGGAGACAGCATCAGAGTTCTTTTCCAAAAAATAGAGACACAATGAAGCCAAGCCAAACCAAAGCAACTCCCAGGCAGATTATTTTTCTTATTTTAGGGTGGGGGTGATCCCTAGAGAGAGATCACATTATAAGCAACACACTTGGATTAAAACTCAGGAATATTAAAACCAGAGTTAGGAAAAACTACCTACAGGGAGGAAAAAGAAAAAGCGAAACTTGCAACTTTATAGTCTCTCCACCATGAAGGTCTGGTTTCTTAGAAGTGACCATACCTAGTATAGAAACCCCCTAGGGTTTTGTTTCTCTGGGTCTTTAGATAGAACATGAAGATATTTTAAATACTGAGGGAGAAAAAGTGGAAGGGAAGAAGGAAAGGAGAGGAAGGGAGAGAATGGGTGAGGGAGAGAGAGAAGAGTCAGAGTAGGAAAATTTCCAAATGATCAGAGAAATATGATTCTTTTGAAATGAAATTTAATATCCTATCTAATAAAGAGGGAATATGCTAATTGACTGCCATGCCCTCAAAGATGGTGGCACCCAGTCCCCTCAGCCCTGCCAGGGCAGCAGGTACACAGCACGGACAGGCCCACCCCCAGGCGGGTCTGCTCTGTGCGCCTGCTTCCAGAGTCCCCTCAGCCCCACAGAAGCCCAGGGCAGGCCCAAGGCGCAGGCAAGCCTCGGATGTCGGCTTCCCAGCTGCCCAGGGCCGGCCGGAGGGACAACCAAATGACTGAACAAGCAGGCTGCATGGGGTAACCAGGCCAGCAGGAGGGTTAGTGAGGGATGACCAAACGACTGAACAAGCAGAATGCCTGGGGTGACCAGGCCAGCAGGGGGACTGTGAGGGGTGACCAGGCTAGCAGAGGGGGCAGTTGGGGGCAACCAGGCAGGCAGGGTGGCAGTTGGGGGTGATTAGGCTGGCAAAGGGGGCAGTGAGGGGTGACTTGGCTGGTGGGGGGGACAGTTGGGGGAGACCAAGCAGGCAGGGGGGGGGGGAGTTAGGGGTGACCAGGCTAGCAGAGGGGAGTAGTTGGGGGCAACCAGGCTGGCAGGGGGGGGCAGTTAGTGGTGACCAGACCAGTGGGTGGGCAGTTAGGAGCAACCAGGCTGGCAGGGAGGGGGCAGTTGGGGGCGACATGGCCGGATGCGGAGAGAGTGAGGGGCGATCAGGCGAGCATGGGGGGGCAGTTAGGGGCGACCAGGCAGGCAGGCAGGTGAGTGATTAGGAGCCAGTGGTCCAGGATTGTGAGAGGGATGTCCATCTAGACCAGCAGTCAGATATCCCCCAAGGGGTCCCGGATTGGAGAAGGTGCAGGCTGGGCTGAGGGGAACCCCCCCTTGTGCACAAACTTCATGCACCAGGCCTCTAGTATATACACTGAGTGGCCAGATTATTATGATCTCTGAACGCATAATAATCTGGCCACTCAGTGTATATCCTATGTAATAAAAAGTTAATATGCAAATTGTCCCCTCGACCAGGAGTTCGACCAGCAGGTAGGCTGGCCAACCGCTCATTTCAGCCTCCCCCTGGCCATGCTGGCCCGACTCCACCCATGCATGAATTCATGCAACAGGTCTCTAATATATATATATATATATATATATATATATATATATATATACACACACACACACACACACACACACACACACACACACACACACACACTGAGTGGCCAGATTATTATGATCTCTGAACGCATAATAATCTGGCCACTCAGTGTATATCCTATGTAATAAAAAGTTAATATGCAAATTGTCCCCTCGACCAGGAGTTCGACCAGCAGGTAGGCTGGCCAACCGCTCATTTCCCCTCCCCCTGGCCATGCTGGCCCGACTCCACCCATGCATGAATTCATACATATACACACATACACACACACACACACACACACACACACACACACACTGAGTGGCCAGATTATTATGCATTCAGAGATCATAATAATCTGGCCACTCAGTGTATATATATAACAGTAATTGAGCTTATTTCAACTGATGTCTATGTGCTAAATAACAATAATATTTTCCAAAAAGGAGCTTACTTTCTACTGGGGTTTGACAGATATAAAGCAAAGGAAATAAGATATGTAATATATCTGGTGGTAATAAGAGAAGTGGAGAAAAATAAAGCCAACATGGTTGTTGGTCCACATATGCACGTGTATCTCTGGAATCTAGAAACACCCACCTGGTTGATGTTCTTTGGCAATATAGAGCTTTAAAAAGACAAGGTTTTGGAGAATTTGTTTAGACTTGTTCTCTTGTGCTCTGCTGCTCTGAGATACTCTTAATGACAATGCCTTGAGAAATCAGCAATTTCCAGGAAAACTTAGATCAAAGCACACAGGCCAGATCTCTCAGATCTGCTCATGATTCAGAATCTCACATGTCAATGAATAGAAGCCAGTACAGCTAGGAGATGAATTTAGCTGAGTCTGCCCTCTGCTGACAGAAAGGTTGCTGAAAAGTCAGTTGATTTTAAAAAGTCAGTCTGTAAGGTTTAACTTTAGATAATCTTCCGTGCCTTTGTAAATATATAGTTTAAGAAATAGTAATTTTTTTTTATAATTTCCCTCTTCATTCACTTACTCATTAAATATGTATCCAGCCCTAATGTGCCAGGCACTATTTTCAGTACTAGAAATACACTGGTGAACAAGATAGACAAGATCACTTTTTAAATGGAGTATACATTTAAGGGGGAGGAGACAGAGAAAAACAAACAAATCGATGAAAATAACACCTAATAATCTTGGTTTTAAAAATCAGACACAATGGGGTAATATGTTAGAGATGCATGCACGGACATCTGCTAAGGAAGTGCCATTTAAACTGAAAGCTGAATACCAGGAAGTAGCCTACCCATAAACCCACCTGAGGATTAATTACTGCTGGGGTAGAGGCAGAGCTAACACAAAGCACTGTGACAAGCTTGTTTGTTTCAAGGATAAACAGAAGCCACTGGAGTAGAACATTTGCCTGAGGGCTGAGTAGTGCAAAAATGATGAGTCATGTAGGGTCTAGACGAAAAAGGCTCTCAGAGAATTTTATTCTAAGTGCAATAAAGATATTGGAAGTGTTTTCAGTCTGGAAGTACCATGATCAAATTTCCATTTTTTTTTAAAAAGAGCAATCTGAGTCTTTATGAAAAGTGATTTGGATTTTATTCAAATTGTAATGCAAACTATCGAAAGTTTTTTAGGAAGGAGATGATTACTAAGAGAAATTAAGATTCACATTTTAAAATATATCAATGTCTGCTCCTTTATATTTACTTAATTTCCCTACTAGATTGTAAGTTCCAAAGGATAGTGATGATATTTTCTATTTCTATATATCTTTATCACTTATCATTCCCTATTTGGAAATAATTTTTGGTACAAATCTCTGTACATAGAATAAATTCTGTAGAGGACTCTTCTTTTTTTTTTTTTTTTTTTTTTTTTCTTTCCAATTTTTTTTATTAAGGTATTATATGTGTACATATCTTGCCATTGCCCCCCCCCCCACCCCACTCCCATATATGCCCTCACCCCCCAGAGTTTTGCGTCCATTGGTTATGTTTATATGCATGCATACAAGTCCTTTGATTGATCTCTTATCTCCCCCATCTCTCCCTAACCTTCCCCCTGTAATTTGACAGTCTGTTTGATGCTTTACTGTCTCTGTATCTATCTTTTTGTTCAATTTTATAATGTTCTTTATTATCCATAAATGAGTGAGATCATGTGGTATTTTTCTTTCATTGACTGACTTATTTCACTTAACATAATGTTCTCCAATTCCATCCAGGTTGCTGCAAATGATGAGAATTCCTTCTTTTTTATGGCAGCATAGTATTCCATTGTGTAGATGTACCACAGTTTTCTGATCCAGTCATCTGCTGACGGGCACCTAGGCTGTTTCCAAATCTTAGCTATGGTGAATTGTGCTGCTATGAACATAGGGGTGCATATATCCTTTCTGATTGGTGTGTCTAGTTTCTTCGGATATATTCCCAGGAGTGGGATTACTGGGTCAAATGGGAGTTCCATTTTCAGTTTTTTGAGGAAACTCCATACTGTTCTCCACAGTGGCTGCACCAATCTGCATTCCCACCAGCAGTGCACGAGGGTTCCTTTTTCTCCGCATCCTCGCCAACACTTGTCGTTTGTTGATTTGTTGATGATAGCCATTCTGACAGGTGTAAGATGGTACCGCATTGTTGTTTTGATTTGCATCTCTCGGATAATTAGTGACGTTGAGCATGTTTTCATGTGTCTCTTGGCCTTCCTTCTGTCTTCTTTTGAAAAGATTCTATTTAGGTCTGTTGCCCATTTTTTTATTGGATCATTTATCTTCCTTTTATTAAGTTGCATAAGCTGCCTGTAGATGTTGGAGATTAAACCTTTATCAGTGATGCCATTTGCAAATATGTTCTCCCATGTAGTGGGCCTTCTTGTTGTTTTGTTGATGGTTTCTTTTGCTGTGAAAAAGCTTTTTATTTTTATGTAGTCCCATTTGTTAATTTTCTCTTTAGCTTCCACTGCCCTAGGAGCAGTGTCAGTGAAGAATTTCTTTTGGCATATGTCTGAGATTTTGCTGCCTGTGGATTGCTCTAGTATTTTTATGGTTTCCCGTCTTATGTTTAAGTCCTGTATCCATTTTGAGTTTATTTTTGTGTATGGCGTAAGTTGGTGATCAAGCTTCATTTTTTTGCATGTATCTGACCAATTTTCCCAACACCATTTATTGAAGAGACTGTCTTTATTCCATTGTATGTTCATGCCTCCTTTGTCAAATATTAATTGAGCATAGTGGTTTGGGTCGATATCTGGATTCTCTATTCTGTTCCATTGATCTATATGTCTGTTCTTGTGCCAGTACCAGGCTGTTTTGAGAACAGTGGCTTTGTAATACAGCTTGAAATCTGGTATTGAGATCCCTCCTACTTTATTCTTCTTTCTCAGGATTGCTGTGGCTATTCGGGGTCTTTTTTTATTCCAGATGAATTTTTGGAGAGTTCTTTCAAGGTCTGTGAAATATGCCGTTGGTATTTTAATGGGGAGTGCATTGAATCTATAGATTGCTTTGGGTAGTATGGACATTTTAATGATGTTGATTCTACCAATCCATGAACATGGTATGTTCTTCCATCTGTTTACGTCTTCCTCTATCTCTTTTTTCAGTGTCCTGTAGTTTTCCGTGTATAGGTCTTTTACCTCCTTAGTTAAGTTTATTCCTAGGTATCTTAATTTTTTTGGCGCGATGGTAAATGGGATTGCCTTTTTAGTCTCTCTTTCTGTAAGTTCACTATTGGTGTATAGAAAGGCCATAGATTTCTTGGCGTTAATTTTGTATCCTGCTACATTGCCGAATTCATTTATTAAGTCTATTAGTTTTTTGACGGAGTCTTTCGGATTTTTTATGTACAATATCATGTCGTCTGCAAATAAAGACAGCTTTACTTGTTCTTTTCCAATTTGGATGCCTTTTATTTCTTCTTCTTGTCTAATTGCAATGGCTAATACTTCCAGTACTATGTCAAACAGGAGTGGTGAGAGTGGGCATCCCTGTCTTGTTCCTGTTCTTAGGGGAAATGTTTTTAGTTTTTGTCCATTGAGTATGATGTTTGCTGTGGGTTTATCATATATAGCTTTTATTATGTTGAGGTATGAGCCATCTATTCCCACCTTGTTGAGAGTTTTTATCAAGAAAGGGTGTTGGATTTTGTCAAATGCTTTTTCTGCATCAATTGATATGACTATGTGATTTTTATCTTTCAATTTGTTTATGTGATGTATCACGTTTATTGATTTGCGGATATTGTACCATCCTTGCATTCCTGGGATAAATCCTACTTGGTCATGGTGTATGATCTTTCTGATGTACTGCTGGAGCCGATTTGCTAGAATTTTGTTGAGGATTTTGGCATCTATGTTCATGAGGGATATTGGTCTGTAATTCTCTTTCATTGTGTTGTCTTTATCTGGTTTTGGTATTAGGGTGATGCTGGCTTCATAGAAGGAGCTTGGAAGTGTTCCTTCCACTTGAATTTTTTGGAATAGTCTGAGGAGGATAGGTTTTAGTTCTTCCTTGAATGTTTGGTAAAACTCTCCTGTGAAGCCATCAGGCCCCGGGCTTTTGTTTGCCGGAAGCTTTTTGATGACTGCTTCAATTTCATCCATAGTTATTGGCCTATTGAGCTGTTTAGATTCTTCTTGATTGATTTTTGGAAGGTTATATTTTTCTAGGAATATGTCCATTTCCTCCAGGTTGTCCAGTTTGTTGGAATAGAGTTGTTCGTAGTATTTTGTAACAATCCTTTGTATCTCAGCAGGGTCTGTTGTTATTTCACCTCTTTCATTTCTGATTTTGTTTATTTGGGTCCTCTCTCTTTGCTTCTTGGTGAGCCTGGCTAGAGGTCCATCAATCTTGTTTATCCTTTCAAAGAACCAGCTCTTGGTTTTGTTGATCTTATGTATTGTTTCTTTGGTCTCTATGTCATTTATCTCCGCTCTGATCTTTGTTATTTCCTTCCTTCTGGTTACGCTGGGCTTTTCTTGCTGCGCTTTTTCTAGCTCTTTGAGTTGTAGGGTTAAGTAATTTGTTACCATTGTTTCTTGTTTTTTGCAATAGGCTTGTAGAGCTATGAACTTCCCTCTCAAGACTGCTTTCGCTGTGTCCCATAGATTTTGGATTGTTGTGTTTTCATTGTCATTTGTTGCCATGATGTTTTTTATTTCTTCCTTGATCTCTCTGGTGACCCAGTCCTTGTTTAATAGCATGCTGTTTAGTCTCCATGTGTTTGATTTCTTTGGATTGTATTTATTGTAGTTGATTTCCAGTTTTATGCCACTGTGATCTGAGAAGATGCTTGATATAATTTCTATCTTCTTGAATTTGAAGAGATTTTGCCTGTGACCCAGCATATGGTCTATCTTTGAAAATGACCCATGTGCACTTGAGAAGAATGTATATTCTGTGGCTTTGGGGTGAAATGTTCTGAAGATGTCAATTAATTCCATCTGGTCTAGTGAGTCATTTAAGATTGCTGTTTCTTTGCTGATTTTTTGTTTAGAGGATTTGTCCAGTGGTGATAGTGGGGTATTAAAGTCTCCTACTATGATTGTATTGCTATTAATCTCTCCCTTGATATCCTCCAGGAGATTTTTTATGTATTTGGGTGCTCCTATATTGGGAGCGTATATGTTTACCAGAATTATTTCTTCTTGTTGGATTTCTCCCTTTAGTATTATGAAGTGGCCTTCCTTATCTCTTGTTATGGCATTTACTTTGAGGTCTATTTTGTCAGATATAAGTATTGCTACCCCTGCTTTTTTTTCATTTCCATTTGCCTGAAATATATTTTTCCATCCCTTCACTTTCAATCTGTGTGAGTCTCTTGTTCTGAGGTGGGTCTCTTGTAGACAGCATATACATGGGTCGTGTTTTTTTATCCATTCAGCTACTCGATGTCTTTTGATTGGAGCATTTAGTCCGTTTACATTTAAAGTTATTACTGAAAGGTATTTGTTTGCAGTCATATCTATTTTTGTGTCTGTATTCCTTCTTACCTGTTTATTTCTTCTTTTTACAGTATTCCCTTTAGCAATTCTTGCATTGCTGGTTTGGTGGTGATAAACTCCCTGAGGCTTTTTTTGTCTGCAAAGCTCCTGATTTCCCCTTCAATTTTGATTGATAGTCTTGCTGGATATAGTATTCTTGGATTCAGTCCTTTGCTTTGCAACACTTTGTATACCTCCTTCCATTCACTTCTAGCTTGTTGTGTTTCTGATGAGTAATCATTTGACAATCTGATGGGTGTTCCTTTGTAGGTAACTCTCTGTCTCTCTCTTGCCGCCTTTAGGATTCTCTCTTTATCATTTATATTTGCCAATGAAATTATGACATGTCTTGGTGTGGGTCTTTTGGGGTTGATCCTGCTTGGGACTCTCTTTACTTGCGTAACTTTTATCTTTCCCATATCCGGGAAGTTTTCTGTCATTATTTCTTCAAATAGATTTTCTAAACCCTGCTGCTCTTCTTGTCCTTCTGGCAGCCCTATTATACGCATGTTACTTCGTTTCATGTTGTCCCGAAGCTCCCTTAGGCTTTCCTCCTGCTTTTTAATTTTTTTCTCCAATTGCTGTTCAGCTTGAGCTTGTTTCTGTACCTGATCTTCTAACTCACTAATTCGGTCCTCTGCTTCTTGTAGTCTACTGTTGAAACTTTCCATGGTGTTTTTTATTGTAGCTATATCACTCTTCATTTCTTCCTGATTCTTGCATAAGTTGTTGATTTTCTCATCCATCCGTTGTATAAATTCCACGACCATTACTCTGAACTCCTTTTCGGTCATGTTGCAAGCTTCAGTTTCACTAATTTCCTTTCTTGGCGACTCCACATTTTCTTTCCTCTGTGAGATATTTCGTTTCCCCATTCTGGCTATTACCAGAAAGCTCAAGTTTCCGTTTGCGTGGACCTGGGCCGTGTGCTGTGGGGACTTCGCTCCACCCGAGTTTCACTGGAGTGCTCTGACACTAGGACGTGTGGCTGCCTTTGGTTGGTGGGAACCAGACTTGCCCAGGGTCAGTGTCCCCAGTGTTCTGTGTGGTCTCGTGTGCACACTTGGAATCAGGGGCCCTGTCTGCACCACACTGTTGGTATGCGCCGTAAATGAGATCCTTAGGATGTGCCAGGAGTCAGAGTTTCCCTGTGTCTGCACCAAGACTCGAGTGTCAAAGTCTCTGTTGCCTTGTGAGGTTTCTCGTTGAGACTCAGGGTCCCTGTGTGTGCATGCACCAACAATTGGGGTCGCTGGCTCTTAGTGTGAATGCGCTGTGAGTCAGGGATCCCCGGCAGCTGTGTCCGGCGTGCCAAATTCCCTGAAGTGGAGCTGCGTCCTGTGTGTGCTCTCTCTACTGAGCCAAACCGGCTAGAGCGCACATTCTTAAAATCCTGAAGGTGAGCTGATTCTGTGGTGCACTCTCCCAAAGTCCCGGAAGGGGGGCGGAGTCCGTCCTGCGCGCCAACTTCCCTAAAGGGAAGCCCTTCTGTGCACGCCCTAAGATTCCCAGAAGGGGGAGCTGTGACCCGCAAGCCAAATTCCCCGAAGGGGAGCCCTCTGTGCGCACTGACAGATTTCCCCGACCGGGAGCTGCTTCTGTCCCGTGCAGCGCCAAATTCCCTAGTGGGGAGCGCGTCCCTGCGCAAAGCTCGGCAGCTTGGGCCAGGGGCGGGTCTATCAGTTACTGAGCTCTTGGCGCGCCTGTAAGCGTTCAGCAGCTTGGGGGAGGGGCGGGTCTATCAGTTACTATGGCGCTCGCGCGCCTGCGGGGAGTGGGGTAGGCTCTTTGACTCACGGAATTCTGCTGAGAAGTCTGGATTCTTGTTTGTGGTCTGAAGCTGTGATAGCAGTTCTCTGTGCCCAGTGGCTGCAGGGTCCTGGTTTGTGTCAGAAGCCAGGATCCGCGTCTCAGGCAGCTCTGTTTCCCAAGATGGCGTGGTCTCCGCGTCCGCACCAGCCGCTGAGAAGTGTCCGCTTTGTGCGCGGGGCTGCGCCGTCTAGGACTGCCCAGTTAGGGAGCCCCTTGGAAGACGTGCAGAATCTAACTGACCCTAGCTCACACACACACACACACCACACAAGTCTATACTCTCCTCTATGGGTTCCTCACTCGCACTCTCTCCCTACCTTCCAGCCGGTCGCCATCTCTGAAAAAACTGTAGAGGACTCTTCTAAAGAGGAATTGAAATTATGTTTCTTTAATCTTTTTGTTTTAGAACCTGACTTGAATTCCTAATGAAGTGAAACTCACAAGTCATAAAGAGATCAGTTTGTTTTAGGTTTTCTCTCTCCCTTGGTTTCATTTTAATCACAATGTTAGATGCTACCTGCACCTTATCAGGGAGTCTTCCTTGTCAGATTTATAGGTTCATTCAGATTGATAGCTGATCTCATTAGGTGACAGGTTTACTTCCCCTAAGCAGAGCCCCTAAAATGACCACATGGTAGCCCTGACCGGTTTGGTTCAGTGGATAGCGTGTCAGCCTGCGGACTGAAGGGTCCCAGGTTCAATTCCAGTCAAGGGCATGTACCTTGGTTGCGGGCACATCCCCAGTAGGGGGTGTGCAGGAGGCAGCTGATCGATGTTTCTCTCTCATCGATGTTTCTGGCTCTTTAATCCCTCTCCCTTCCTCTCTGTAAAAAAAAAAATAAAAAAATAAAAAAAAATTACCACATGGTAAACTTGTGGGGGTATAGACAAGGGATGTTGTCTATAAGCTTCTTTATTACTTAACTAGAGGCCCAGTACACAGAATTCATGCATGGTGGGGTCCCTAGGCCTGGCCAGCGATCAAGGCCTGCTGATTGGGGACCAGGCCAATCAGGGCCGGGCCAGAGAGGAGGCGATGGTCGCCAGGCCAGGCATGGGAGGAACAGAACACCAGACTCCTATGCTGCCATCGTCAGTGCCCTGCCACTGTGTGGTTCCCCACCTCTCCCCCCTCCTTCCCTTACCACCACGCCATCACCGCGGCTGGTGTGCAGCAGGCCGATCAGGGCCTGCCGGCCAGGGGGAGAGATGGGGCACGGGAAGTTGGCCACCAGCCCTGAGGAGGGAGCTAGCCCTCGGACCCCTGGGAAAGGGGCTGCATCTGCCACCACCCACCCCCGGTTCCCCGTCACAGCTGGGGGGAGGGACTGCAGGAGGTTGGCTGGCCAGGGGAAGTTGGCTATGGGAGCACACTGACCACCAGGGGTCAGCTCCTGCATTGAACATCTGCTCCCTGGTGGTCAGTGCGCATCATAGCAGTGCGGTCATTCTGGTCCTTCCAGTAGCTTAGACTTTTATATATATAGACTAGAGGCCTGGTGCACAAAATTTGTGCAAGGGGCTCAGCCCTCGCAGCCCCTCACAGCCTCAGCCGGCCCTCACAGTCCTGGCTTCATCTGGAAGTCATCTGGAAGGTAGTCTGGATGGTCATTCTGGTGTTCTGTCTAATTAGCATATTAGCTCTTTATTTTATAGGATTGGCTCAAAATTGAGATAGCTTGGATCTATCCTTGAGAAATTGATGATCATGTTCCTTTTTCTTTTCTTTTTTTTTTAAAATATGTTTTTGATTTTTACAGAGAGAGAAGGTAGAGGAAGAGAGAGAGAGAAACATCAATGAGAGAAAAGCATGATCGGCTGACTCCCACACACACCCTACTGGGAATTGACCACAACTTGGGCATGTGCCCTGTCCAGAAATCTAACTGGCAACCCAACTGGCCACTTTTTGGTGCACTCTACGATGCTCAACTCACTGAACCACACTGGCCAGGGCAATGATTTGTTTCTGTATAACCTATTTTTGGAGAGCTATAAATTGAAAGAACAAACAAAATCTTTACAAAAGAGGGACTTTTCAACAAAGAAATCCTTAAAAGAAACAGTAAAATAATTTCTCATTACTGATATGCAATTTGCTTTTTGGAAGAAGCATATGAAACTTGGGAGGGATGATATTTTGCAAAAGTGACAAAAATTAATTTCATCTCTTCTTTGATGATGTATAAAATTGTTCCTCAAGGCATTTACATGAGATTCTTTTGTAACTCAAAGTTTGATAAAAATAAAGTTATACAAAGATATGTAAAGATAATAGTAATGCATAACTTGACTCACTGCAAAGACTGGGTGGCTGTGGGGGATAGAAATGGGTGGGGCTTGTAAAAAGAATCTAGCCCGGGAAAATGAGGCGTGGCCTGGAGCATTATGATCATGTTTCCGAGGGCAGAAAGAATGTTATCTAGTCCCTGACTACTGTTGTTCTTCAGGATTTGTTCTTTCCCTGAACCAACTCCTCTCACTTGCTTGCAGCTGACATACATCCAAGAGAAAAAACACCCCAAAAAACACCCTGTCTTTTCTTTTGTTCCCTGCAGAGCAGCCACCTCCCCCTTCAGCATGGCGTCCAGTGGCCTTGATCCTGATCATTCTGTGCCTGGTGCTGCTGATTGGCCTGGCAGTACTGGGGTTTGTGTGTAAGTCTGCACTCTGACTTGGGGGAGGATCCTGGCTCCAAGGTTTGTCTAGGATGAGAAATATTTGTTATGAATTTTTTAAATTTATTTTTTACTTCTAGATTCTGTGGGTAAATTCAATGTACCTTGTTCTAAAGTACCACTTAAATAGTGAGTAGTGGAAGAAACATTAAAATACAGAAATCAATTGCTAGCTAGATTTTTATGTTCTGTTTGAGATAAGAAGTTTTTGTTTAAATATGCCAATATTTAAAATCAACTATTATTAATAAATGTGTGTGCCTCAGCTTCTTCCATTTCACAAAAGATGTGAGGCAGTCGTTTTCACGGTTAGCATGCCTGGCTCAGTGGGCTAATACAGAGGGAAGACTTCCCCCATTTATATCCCACCCCCACAATATAAGGAGAAAGACCAGGTCTTTAATCACTATAATATTTTTCAAAAGGTCCAGGAAGTTATACTATCATTTTTGAAAATCTGTGAAAATCAAAAAAGGAAAAATGCATGCATAAAATTCTTTAAATTTCAAATTAGTAAGGACAAGTTCAAAAACTTAAAAAAGAAAGTGGGCATATTTGTTTTATCTGATCATTACAGCAATGTTCCCTGAAACAGTTGAAGAAGGTGGTTCAAAATAAAAGGTTACATTGATGAGCAAGTTGTAATGTAAAAAAAAAAAAAAATTACAGGAAATCTGCAAACTTTTACTATTTTAAAATAAAAATGTAGTTTCTACTCTGATCCCAAAATTCCTACTTTATTTTGATATAACTAACTATTGTTTTGCAACCACCATTCTTTTTAAGGATATAAAGCAACTTTCATGATTCATAAAGGATTTTATTTTCATAAAGGATTTTTGCATTTAGATTTATAGTAGAAACCTGGAGTTTAAACCTGAGTGTTGAACATTTTTAATCAAATGATTGTAACCTATTCTTACTGAATCAAACCAAAAATGTATAAAAACATAGAAATGATAATATGACCATTTTAATGACTGAATGAGATAATCTATGATACATTGTCAATGCACAATATAATAGACAAAGGATAAATGGATTTGTGGGTTTAGGTTGAGTAATGATTTTAGAATATACAAAAATTTTTATTAAACAGTAAACATGGTTAAGGAATTTATTCCTGAAGTTAGCAATTATTACTATGACTCCATATTTTCAGATAAGGAAACAGACTTGGAGAACTTAACTTGCCCACAGAAATACATTTTTTTATGTACCACAGTCCAAAATTGAATATAGGTAATAAGAGATCTCAGAGCCTACGCTCATGAGCAAGATACTGTTTTATCTTCCCCATATGTAGAAAATAGACATGGAAATAAATAAACTGTCTAGTCTAACTTGGTAACTTGGCTTAGTTTTTCAGTTCTACCAGCTCTCCAATACTCAGAAAGATAGCATTAATGAACTGGAAGAAAGATCGGGGAATCTCTCCCAACAACTGCAATCTCTCCAAGCCCAGAACAGGAAGCTTGTAGAAACTCTGCAGCAGGTGGTTGAAAAATACTGTCGTGAGCTTTATAACAAAACTGGAGGTGAGTCCTGATCACTAAGCTCCTCCTACCCTCAGGATATCTGTCAATATAGTGTATCTGGGAACCAATATATTAATTGGTTGAATTATTTAACTAGTTGTCTGGCAAACAATAGTTTGGGCATCCAGATCATGTCCAATCATTGGAATCATTTAGCTCAAATACATCTGTGTTGCAACACATGAAGGGATTATTGAAACTCAGACATTTTAGACAATGCAAGAGACCTAAGATGTGAATATAACTGCATATTTAAGGAATAATAAGGAACCTGTGTACCTGGACCAGAGTGAGTGAGTAGAAGACTAATAAAAGATGAGGTCAAGATTATTTATGGTTTAGGGAACATCGTAAGGGATTTGGCTTCCATTTGGAGCAAAAGGAGAATTCATTACAGGATCTTGAGCATAGGAAATACATGTCTGACATGAATTTTAAAAGGCTCATTCTGCAACTCTGTTGGAGAATGAATACACATTGGAAGAGGGAAGGATAGAAACAGAGAAATCATGTAAGAGATGGCTATTGCCATAATCCAGGTAAGAGGATAATGGTGGCTCAAACTAGGATATGATCAGTGGAGATGAATGCATGATGTAATAAATGAGCTATGAGAGAAATAAAGGAGTCAAAGATATCTCCAGAGTTTTTGATCAAAGCAACTAGAAGCATAGAGATGTAATCAAGTGAAATGGAGAAGAATTCTAGAAACCAGGAATGATGTTTTGGGCAGGTTGAATTTAAAATATAATCTAGATATCCAAGTGAAGATATGGATAGCCAGTTTGGTATACAAGAGATAAGGTCTAGGCCAGAAATACAAACTGACTTACAAAGAAATATAAATTATTTATTTGTTTAAAACTTTGTTTTACCTTATGAAATATTTCTAATATACAAAAAATACAAACAATAATATAATATCTATTTGTATTGACCACTCAGATTTCAACAATCACATTTTGACACTGGATTGTTTTGAAAATAAAGACATTTTTATAGAATTATTGAGTTTCCATCCTACCATATACCAACAAGGGACTTGGTTACAGGTCCCCAACCCTCAAAGGCCAAGGCCATGTTCCCACATAGATATGGCTGTCAGGGCTTAGTTCCTATATTTTTAACCGCTACCCACAGTAGTCCATCTCACCCTTAACCTCTGTACTTAATTCTCTAACTTGGATGCCCATCTTAATTTCTGATACATGGATATTTACCATTCTAATTCATACTTAGCTACGTATTTAAGTGTTGTTTTTTCTAAAAGTTTATTTATTTGTGTTTAGAATGAGAAAAGAGTTCATTCCCTATTGGTGTATATTGCATTAAAAAACCCCATTTGCTATTATATAAGAGGATTTTGAAGAAGAAAATTATTAAAACTTCAATTGTACATACATTCTTAAGTACAATGTATGTTGAGTTTCTGAACATATGCAAAGTTCTGTATGTATTGGACATCCTCTCTGTGTGCTAAATTGCACAGGGCAAGGAGCAAGGAAGTCCCAATCATTCACTGTGAGATTCTATATCCATGAAAGCAGGTAGTGTCTGTTTTAATGTCCACTGTATACTCAGGACCAATTATAATTCTTGGCATATAGTGGGTGCTAGGTAAACATTTGTAGTTATCATTGTGTCGGCAAATAATATCTAAGAGAAAGGGAGTTCATTTTTTCTTGGGTCATCAAATACTATATAATTTTAAGAGAGGCAAGAAAACAGATCTATGTATAAAATAACTTATTAAAATTGGTTTCTTTCCAAGAGCATAGATGTAGCCCTTGCCCGGAAAATTGGAAATGGCATGGGGACAAATGCTACCAGTTCTTTAAAAAGAGCAAGAGTTGGCAGGACTGTGACTCTTTCTGTACTGCTGAAAACTCAACCATGCTGAAGATAAACACACAGGAAGTGCTGGTAAGGTGCTGAGTTTTGGTCAATGTTTGAAGTATTCTCAAAAAGATGTCTTTAAAGGAGAATAATCTAAGGAGTCAAGGTCCACAGACTCTCCCACTTATTTCAATCAGGGATTTATATCAATTTATACATGTATTTGTGCATGTATTTAAAAGTATATGTATGTTGTTTTAATTTCCACTGTATACTCATGATCCCTGGCTGGGTGGCTTAGGTGGTTAGAACATCATCCCCTACACCTAAAGGTTTTGTGTTTGATTCCCAGTCAGGGCACATTCCTAGGTTGCAGGTTTGATCCCTATTCAGGGAGCATAGGGGAAGCAACAGATCAATGTTCCTGTCTTACATCAACCTTTCTCTTTCTCTAAAATCAATAAAAAAAATCCTCATGTGAGGATTAAATATATATATATATATATATATATATATATATATATATATATATATATATATATATATATGTATTAGTAGCCCTGCACACAAATTGTGTGCCAGTAGCTCGCTGCCACCCTCCTGTAGCTCTCTGCCCACTGCTCCACCCTCCTGTAGATCCTTCTGTCTCCCAATAGCTTTCTGCCCTGCCCCCTCCCGTAGCTCTCCGCCACCCACTTGTAGCTCACTGCCCCACCCTCCTGCTGATCCATGATCCAGTCGTTACGTGGTCGGTTGTTATGCCTCACGGGGTAATGTATAATTACCATATTCCTCTCTTATTATATAGGGTATCTATATAATAAAGAGCCAGGGTTGTAACGACCATTACGACCAAAGGCTCGACCAGACCGGAAGTCAGTGCTGGGTTGCTGTGGTGACCCAGCACTGACTGGGGCTGCTGCCAGCACCCCAACCCAGCTCTGACTGCCTAGGGGGCTGTGGATCAGGCCCAAAGAGAGGCCTGCAGAGAGAGAGGCAGGGTCTGATCCATAGCCTCTGTGGCATCCGTTGATCAGAACTTGCCTCTTTCTCTCCCGCCTGGCCAACAGCTGGGCCTCCATTTCTCTTCAGGCCCCCACCCAGGCTGCTGATCAGCCCTGCCTTTCTGATCAGGCCCCATTGATAGGCCCAGAGACGCTGACTGGCATAGAACTAACCCATCAGAACCCAAACTGGGTGAATGTAAGGAGCCAATGGCTGCCTAGTAGGCGGAGCTTTTGACAGTGACTGACATAGAAACTGACCAATCAGAACCAAATTGGCTGGCAGAGGAGGGCAGTTGGGGGTGAGATCAGGCTGGCAGGGGAGGGTAGTTAGGGGTGATCAGGCAGGCAGGCAGAGGCAGTTAAGGGCGATCAGGCAAGCAGGCATGTGAGTAGTTAGGAGCCAGCAGTCCCAGATTGTGAGAGGGATGTCCGACCGCCAGTTTAGGCCCGATCACTGTGATGGGGCCTAAACTGGCAGTCGGACATCCCCTGAGGGGTCCCCGATTGGAGTGGGTGCAGGATGGGCTGAGGGAAACCCCCCTCCACACACAAATTTCATGCACTGGGCCTCTAGTATGTATGTATGTGTGTGTATGTATATATATGTGTATATATATATATATATATATATATATATATATATATATATATATATATATATAATTTTTTCTTTCTCCCCTTCCTTGTCTGAGATATAAGTCATCCTTCCAAATTCTTCTTTTATCTCTTTTACCATTAAATCCTTTCATTATTCTTTTTCCTTTTGGTTAGTTCCTTCTGCATGTATTTCTAAAAGTTACTTCACCATTCCTGCATTTTTTCTTCCATTTCCCAAAATCACTTCATATCTCTTTGTAAATCTGCCTCCTGTATTTTTTTTTATATGTGTCTTAGTGTTTACCCTGTGACTTGAAAATAATAGGTGACTTTTAAATCTTGGTTGATGCGCTTCTTTGTTTCAAAATATCAGTATGTCTCCCATGCATGAACAAATGAACTGACCTTAGCATAGATGCTTTCGCTTAAATGAATTATTATCTATGTGAGGTAGGAGTCATGTCTTGTTCTCATATTAAAAGTGTTGGCTGACACTGCACATCTCTGTGTATATATGTGTGTGTATTATAATATCTCTAAAAGCTAAACGTTTTCTTGTGTGCCTTTGCAGCAGTTTGCCATGCCTCAGAGCTACTCTGAGTTTTTCTACTCTTACTGGATAGGGCTATCCCGCAACGACAGTGACAAGGCCTGGCTGTGGGTGGATGGAGCTCCTTACACTTCTGAACTGTAAGCCTTTAGAATATTTTGTGGGAAAAGCATGTAATAGAGAGTGACAGACCAACAAATTGGTTCAATAAGCACTAAATGAACATCTGCTTTGTATTGGATACTATGTTTGTAGGAGGATGTCCTGAGGCAGACAGATAAAAGTGTTAATAAAATTGTAGGAAATAGGAAATATACAACTTAATCATTTTTATTTATAATATATTTTATTGAATTTTTTACAGAGAGGAAGGGAGAGGGATAGAGATGACAGAGAAACATTGATCAGCTGCCTCCTGCACACCCCCTACTGGGCATGTGCCCACAATCAAGGTACATGCCCTTGACCAGAATCGAACCTGGGACCCTTCAGTCCACAGGCCAATACTCTATCCACTGAGCCAAACCGGTTAGGGCAATCATTTTTATCTCACAGCTAAATAAACTGAGTCACAAGAGAAGGCAATTTTTCAGATGGCTGTAAAAGTACATGTTAAAGTTGGATGATAACATGTACCATAGTTTTAGATAGAAATAGTTTTTGTTGTTTTGGTTGACTTGATGCTTCAAAGAATGACCATGGAAATGGAGGGGCTGAAAAGAAAGTGGTTGTTGACTTCATCTTTCTAGTAAACTCATTCAGGGCATCTATTCTATAACTGTATTAAGCTAGGAATATTTCCTATGTACTTTCTGAGTGTTTAGTATTTCTTTCTATAAATAAAATATAATTAAGTTAACTTTTTTTTCTTTTTTTAAGGTTTAAGATTAAAACAGATTTCACCAATCTAGGAGACGGGGACTGTGTGACCATTCTCAGTGGAATGTTTTTCTCAAAGAACTGCCAAGAGTTGAGGCGGTGTGCATGTGAAACAGTGGCGACCCCAGTCAAGTTAGAGAGACTCCCTTAGCATCTGTGAATCATTCATTCTATGAGGTGATTGACTCTCCAGCTATGGCTACAACTGTGTGCTCCCTCCCTTCAGAGAAATTGAAGATCAGAACAAAAGTCATTCTCTTTATGTTGCACCTGTAATAGTTTGGTTTCAAACTATTCTCTTTCATTTGATCCACGTTTATGCAACAATTCAACAAAAAGCTTGAGCCACGCAAAGTCAATGCAAAGGATTTTTGAGACATAGGAAAATGGAAAAAAATCTGGAAAGGCAATTGCTCTGACCGGCACAAGAAGGATTTTCATATTTCCTGCTCAAGATCACCAGTACTTCTGAGCTTGGAAGTTCATGCACATATTCACCAGTCACAAAGAAGTCCTAATTATGTATCACCAACCTGCCCCTGAAATCCATAAGGTTGTAATCCACCTTCTTGATTTTGAGATAACTTTCTAGTGTTTCTTCTCTCTCAGCATCTAATATCATTTTTTTGTTTCTATGTCTTCCTTAATACTTGGAGTGAGAAACTTAGAGGAACTAAATGTATGTAAGATCCTTTGTTCCAACAATCAATTAGTCCATGAGAAATTAGCAATCATTTCTTATACTGAGCTAACAAATACAAAGCTAATTCATTTGGTTTGCTTAAATTCATATTTTTTTCCTTCTCAGTTTCCTTCTCATCTGCTCTGGCTAATTCTCTTTATGAGAATCTTAACTTATTACAAACATACCTCTTCATATCTATTTAAGATTCCAATGATTGTCTCCTAGGAAATTCTTCTAGGATAGAAATAGTCTCAACTTGCTTCCATATCAGAATTACTACCCTTGATACTTCTTTCAGAGAGATTGACAACCAGAACAAAAATCAGTCTGTTTATGTGCATCTGGAATAGCTTAGTTTCAGTTCCTATTTTCTTCCATTTGATCCATGTTTATACCTTTCAGGTACTGGAGATTTAATAATAATAAACAATGTGAAGTGTGTGTGATTTTAGAATGAATTTGTGATTTTGGGGAAAAGTCAGTGTGAAAATGCTCTTCAAAACATGACAGAAGTGTTTTGATTGTGCCTTATGAGACATTGTATGGGCTCTGCAAGAGTACTGATTCTTTGATTATTTGAGGAAAATAAGAAGTCTTTGAGATGCATTCTGTCTTCAAAAGGATGATTTTAAGACTTTTAAAAAATGAAATCCTTTGAAGCAAATTTGTCATCAACATGTGGCTCAAGATGAGTAAACCAAATTGTAGTAGGGCAAATTATCTAATCAGGTCATGGAAAGTGAGAGACTGTGACATACATAGTTGGCTTTTTATGGAGTTGTCCCTTTCTCCGGATGACAATATGCACAGCCATACATGGGTCATTGCAAAGAACACCATCATGAACACTTGTTCATTTGTTTATGGATAAACCATTTTAGGGCATTAACACTAGAAAGGATAATTTATTATAAATCTTTATTTTTCAACAGTGGAAACTGGAATTCTTCAGTTTTATTTTCAGTAAACATCTATCTTATGGTGAAATGACATGAAGTTTGCAAACATATGATAAAGAGAACATTTTTGTGTTAATTTTCATAAGACTATGTCACCTATCAGTTACTAATTACAGATTTCTCCTTTAAGATTTTTCCTTTCAATTTTCAGTCCATTGGCTAGGAAAATTCTTCAGTGTTAAACAAATTTTGTGTTGATTTATTATGTTGTGTAAGAACTGCACTTGTGATCATAAAATGAGAATTTTAGATCCCTTTGTTTTATTATTGCAAAATCACTTTATTTCAAGAAGTTTATTTCACTAAGTATAAAATGAAAATATTTATAATTTCTTTACAGTATTATTATTTAGCTAAAATGAGGTAAATGTGAAGTCACTTCCATAATCTAAATTGTAATATAAAATTTAAAGGATATTAAAAATATGCAAAAAGAGGGGAAAGGGATTTAGTGGTTATCTATACTAATAAAAGGGTAATATGCTAATTAGACTGGAAGACCTTCTGGGAGGCTTTCCAGACATCCTTCCAGACAAAGCCATGGTGGTGGGGCAGAGGCAGGGGCAGTTAGGGGTGATCAGGCCTGCAGGGGAAGGCAGTTGGGGGCGGTCAGGCCTGCAGGGGAGGGCAGTTGGGTGGTGAGCAGGCCGGCGGGGTGGTGGTGGCAGTTAAGAGTGAGCAGGCCAGCAGGGGGGGCAATTGGGGGTGAGCAGGCCTGTGGGGTGGGCAGTTGGGGGCAAGCAGGCTGGCAGGGGCGTATTTGGGGGTGGGCAGGCCAGCAGGGGGGTAGGGGGGGGCCATCAGGCTGGTGGAGGGGGCAGTAGGGGGTGAGCAGGCTGGCGGGGGGGGGCAGTTGGGGGTGATTAGGCCAGCGGGGGGGGAGGAGTTGGGGGAAATCAGTCCACCAGGAGTGGGCAGTTAGGGGTGATCAGGCTAGCAGGCAGAGTGGTTAGGGGTGATCAGGCAGGCAGGCAGGTGAGCCGTTAGGAGCCAGTGGTCCCGGATTGCAAGAGGGATGTCCAACTGCCAGTTTAGGCCCTAAACTGGCAGCCGGACATCCCCTGAGGGGTCCCAGATTGGAGAGAGCCCAGGCTGGGCTGAGGGACATCCCCCTCCCCCCGTGCATGAATTTTGTGCACTGGGACACTAGTTTTAAAATAAAGGGGAGCACAAACAAGCATAAGCAACCTTCTCTGGAGACCTGCATTAATGAACAAATTGTAGAAAGGCACCTACATTGGGGAGCTGTGGATATTACCAAGTTTTTTCCATGATGAGTGCAGATAATTAATGCACGCAGTTAATGTAGTAGGCACATAATATGAAATGTGGATTAAACCTTTAGTTAGGCAGGTAAGTGTTATTTAAATTTTGCTACTACAGCAAGAAAATACAGTTAATATGAGGAAATCAAATGACTTTGTGGACTAACTTGTAAAATATAGACAGGGCACACAAATTTTGACCCGTGTTCAGGGTTGGATGACAAAAGTTTCTTTAGATGACATTGCTTTAAAAAGTTTACCTGCCTGGAAGGTGGGTGTTGAACAGTATTCTATCTCCAAATCTGCAACCTAAGGGAAAGTATCACTTTAGACAGTGAAGGAGGAAAGGAAAAAAAAAGCATTTGTTTGACATTTTTGGCTGTTCTTGAGCTATTTCTCTGTCTTTGCCCTCAATAACCCCATCATCTGTACAAAAAAGCCCACAATACTGATCACAATATGAGCAAATATTTTAAAAAACAGAAAAGTAGTATGATGCAACATTCTCTCCACAATTTAAAACAATTTTAAAAATAGCCCTGGCCAGGTAGCTTAATTGGTTACAGCATCATCCTGATATATCAAGGTTGAGAGTTCAATACCTGATCAGGGCACATACAAGAAGCAACCAGTGAATGCATAAATAAAATGGAACAGCAAATCGATGTTTTTCTCTCTCTCAAAAAAAAATCAATAAATTAAAAAAAGAAATAAAAAATTAAGAATAGAAAATAATTATAACATTAATTGGAAAATATGATTTGCTGAGATCAATTTTCCATTGAGAATCAGAGAGGACAGCACCCCCCGAATTGGTTTTTCTGCAAGAGAAGACCTTGACAAGGCTCTTGTGTGTTTAGGTAATTCTGAAGCAATTGCAGGAAAAGTCAAACGAGGAACATGGCCTTTCCTGGTAGACCCAGTTCCCCAGGGTACACCATGAGCTATTTCTTTTCCTGAGGATATTGAACCAGCTCTTAAAACTTATCAACAGGAAACAGGTCTTGAGCCCTATAACAGCAGGAAGTGTGAGCCGTGTAATGGGAGCTTTTTCTTTGGGGATATAAACAAATTATTAAATAAATAGTCTATTAGGTTGCCTCAGGGCTGGCCTTAATATTTGGGAGTCAAATACTTGGTGAAGGGATTCTTATCAATTTTGAAGAATAGGAAAAGCGGCATAATTCAAGTTAAATTGTACATAGTTGTTTTTTTACAAGGTTCATTGTATGAGTAGACTAATAGACTAACGGTTATTAGTCTTTCAATCTTATTACTCTAATATTTTTTTTTTTTCTTTTTACTCAGTTAATGTTCTTTAACCATACCACATTACAAAGCCTCTTTACTTTTGCAGGACAGATTTTTATGTTTTCTCTTCTTTCTCATTTTAAAAAGTAGATTTTTATTGATTTCAGAGGGAAGGAAGAAGAGAGATAGATAGAAACATCAATGATGAGAGAGAATCATTGATCGGCTGCCTCCTGCATGCTCCACACTGGGGATTGAGCCCGAAACTTGGGCATGTGCTCTGATCGGGAGTTGAATAGTGACCTCCTGGTTCACAGGTCGATGTCTCAGCCACTGAGCCAGGCTGGCTGGGTTCTTTCCCATTTTTAAAAGCTAACTTGGAATTCATTGAGATGAATCAAGATACTCAATTTGTTATTGGTGCGGCTAGGTAGGGTATAAAACTGATTATCCCAGTGCTAAGGCCCAGTCTCTTACCACTGCCTTGAAAAAGGCCTTGACATTTTGGGCCAAAATCAACCTGCAGGACAACATCTTCCACCTGTAGTACTTGAGTGGAAGGCAGTATCACCACTGAGGGAATTTACAGGCGCTCTGCCAGCTGCACTGCAGATAAAATTTTGACTTGTAAATACTGCATCACATACCGGCGGGATGACATCAGCTGAAGGATGTTTGCCTTTGGCTTCATTGTGCTTTTACCTAGAAGAATTATTAAACACTTCCTATGCTTTCTCTAAACATAGCTCATGACAATACTTTGAAAAATCTTGAAGACAAACAGTCTTCACTACTAAAAATTGCTATTGTTCCTCCTTTATTCCAGGTTATTATATCCAGCTGCCAGCTGCCAGCTGTGAAAACCAAACACATGCTGTTTTCTTGGCTTGTCTCCTTTTCTAGGTTTCAGTAGAAAACTAGAGAAAATCCCTCATATTGAAATCCCCACCATTTAAACTGAAGGTTAAGGGTAAATAAAGAAAAACCCACAAAAACATGCAATTCCCTTCCTTAAAGGACCTTACTCTTCAGAGGTCACCTTTTACAATAGACTTACAAGTTTGCTTAAATGATTTGCACCATTTCAGTGAATTAGGTTTTATTTTACTTTATTTATTTAAGTGCTGTCTTTATTATAAAGAAAGATGAGAATCTAGTGTAGCTCAGCTACTCCTTGTGAAAAATGAAAGATTTAATAAAATTATATTGCATTTAGCAAATATTTGATGAGAATCTACTGTGTAGCAAGTTATTATAGTGATGGTAAGGGGTAGCAGAGTAATCCTATATAATAAAGATGTAATATGCAAATTGATCCTCATGCCCTCATGTCACAAGATGGCCGCCCCCATGTCATCACAAGATGGCCACCCCATGTTGTCACAAGATAGTTACCACAAGATGGCCACCCCCATATCATCAGAGATGGCCACCCCACATCATCACAAGATGGCTGCCCCCACATTGTCACAAGATGGCCGCTCCCATGTCATCACAAGATGGCTGCCACAAGATGGCCACCCCCACATCATCATAAGATGGCTGGCAGGGGAGGGCAGCTAGGGGTGACCAGGCTGGCAAGGGAGGGCAGTTAGGGGTGACTGGGCCAGCAGGGGAGGGCAGTTGGGGGGCAACCAGGCCTGCAGTGGAGGACAGTTAGGGGCGACCAGGCCAGCAGGGGAGGCAGTTAGGGGTGACCAGGCTGCAGGGGAGGGCAGTTAAGGGCAATGGGGCTGGCAGGGGAGCAGTTAGGCATCGATCAGGCTGGCAGGGGAGTGGTTAGGGGGTGATCAGGCTGGCAGGCAGAAGCAGTTAGGGGCAATCAGGCAGGCAGGTGAGCTGTTGGGAGCCAGCAGTCCTGGATTGTCAGAGGGATGTCCAACTGCCAATATGGACATCCCCTGAGGGGACCCAGATTGGAGAGGGTGCAGGCTGGGCTGAGGGACAACCCCTCCCCACACCCAGGGCATGAATTTCATGGACCAGGCCTCTAGTGTAATAACAACTAGTGAATTTTTCCTTCCCATAGATCATAAGATACTTGCATATCCACTGACTCTTGGGAACAAGCTAATCCATGTTCAAGGAGCCTACAGAGCTAGGACACAAATTATCTACAAATGTACTTGAAGAAATTTATTCACTTTAAAAGAGAAATTCTCTTCAGACAGTTGCTGGCATTTTACATACAAACTTTATCCTTTCAATATTCCTGAGACATGAGCAGGAAAAGGAATAACTTTTACCTGGAATACAACATAAGGTAGATGCCTAGAGATGATTGGTGATTTACTACAAATAATAATAATAGCAAGCACCAATACAGTATCAAACACTACCGAAGGTACTGTTCTTAGCAATTTACATATATTAATGATCTAAACCTCAAAAGTATTTTAAAATAAGTTCTCTTATTATTTTACAGTGGAGAAATTAAGGCACAGAGGGATACAGTTAGAAGTGCTGGAGAGCTAACCTTTGAGAGTCCTTTGATTTGTGAGTGGTGGGGATGGTCAGTGAGAGGGAGAAGGGAAGCACACAGCTCTCCTTCACCAGAGACAGGCTGGTATTGGCAGCCTGACTATCCCTTCCACTTATGTGAGTGCTGGTAGTTCATCTCTCTAGTAGAAATCCACAGTTCTAAACAGGGTATTGTCTTACAGGCAGCAGATATCAGCATCTCTGCCTTCCAATTTGATAATCCATATCCCAGGGCTCCTATCCCACCAGTCTGATAAAGATGCCTTGGAAACCTAGCAAATGCATAAAAGATCTGGTAGCCCTAATCGGTTTGGCTCAGTGGATAGAGCATCGGCCTGTGGACTCAAGGGTCCCAGGTTCGATTCCGGTCAAGGGCATGTACCTTGGTTGCGGGCACATCCCCAGTGGGGAGTGTGCAGGAGGCAGCTGATTGATGTTTCTCTGTCATTGATGTTTCCAACTCTCTATCCCTCTCCCTTCCTCTCTGTAAAATAATAAAAATAAAAATAAATCAATCAAATATATTTTTAAAAAAAGATCTGGCAGACAGTGAGTTTTAAAGGCAGCATTTATTTATTTAAAAAATTAGTCAGCTAGAACTGCATCATCTCCCCAGTGACATTAGATTTCTGTGTAGAGTTTATAGTCAATCTAGACTGAAAACTAAACAAAAAGGACAAATGAAAGTGATTTTCTTCAGTTTGTTTTCAACCTTTCAGGGTTTTATCTTCTGTTGTCTTAAATCAATTTTATTCTTGGCAATTTGAACATTGTCAAAAGGATGTCTATGAAGTACAAAAGAATATTACCCACGGTAAATGCAAAAATAAGTTCCGAGTCCCAGGTAGCTAGTTTAGCCCACACAGAAGTTCACTTCTGCACTTGCTCGTTGGCCTTTCTTCGAACTCAACTTCTTTCAGGCAGGGGATCTTAATGTGTACTTCTCACAGATAAAGTATTTCCAAACGGTACAGTTAGTGGAAAAAAGAACCTTGTCTCTGAAGTATCCACAGAGCTGGTGAGTTGATTGGGGTCTCTTTATTGGTAACCTGGAGAGATGAGTCAGTATACCTGAGGTTAGGTATGGGGCTTACGGAGTTATTCTTGTGGGTAACTTATGAGAGGTGTGTAACTTTTTATTTTGTTCTATTTTGTTTTAATATGGCACCCTCCTATAGTCGTTTTGTCCTCCTTCTTCAATAACAGAGCTGTTTTCTCTCAATAAAAGTATGTTAGCATAATGTGAACAAACTGCATCTGTAAGCACACAGATAGGCTCTAGAGTAGAATATCTTCCCTAACTCTTAATTCTCAAAATACTAAGGCACCCGATTCTGTTCACCAGTTTCCCTATGGTCTATCTGAAAAGCTTAATATGGAAATTCCTTAATAATTACTATAATCTCTTTCCCTTAACACTCTCTAGTTATTAAATTATACAAAGGAAAAATATGTTTGATAAGTAAATAATATTTTTCAGCCCCTCAGATGTTGATATAAATGTTCTAGAGTGAGGCGTTGAAGCTGAGAAGAAGGCTGAAAAGAAGGAAGGAGGAAGATTTAGAAGCCATGAAGCTACTTTTAAATTACTCAGCTTTGATTCCAATCATAAGTCTATGAAATTATAATGCTGGGTATGTTTTCTGGAGGACATCTAAGGTATAAAATAAAATGAGCATTTGAATTTCCTTATGTATTTTCTTCTTGAAACGTTGTGATTTTTCCCTTAGACACTTACAGGTCAGGGGATGGAGTGGAGCCATCTTGCCAAAACCAAGGTTGGCTGGGTCCATCCTGAGAAAGTCCCACCCAGTAATCATGGTCACTTTTGATCTTCCTCAGGCTGCCAGCGATGAAGTCCTATAAGAAACAAGACCTGGCCGGTGAACTGAGGGTGTGGGGAAAACAACAAAATACCGTGAAATATAAAGTGTGCCAACTTTCCTAGACAGAAATGAATGGAACTTTAAAGCTGGAGAAAGGAGGGAGTGTATTTAAAAGAAGAAATACATTTCATAGATTTTATTTCCTATTGCCTTATGATCAATGTAGTGTTGAAGACCATGGGAAAAATAGGCATCTGGTATTAAAATTGTTTTAACAGATTTAGAGTTTGACAGAGCTATATGTCAAACAAGGTAAGTGTTATACTGAATCCTCATTATCAGAAGAAGTAAAGTATCCTCGACATCATAGACCATGTAGATCATTCTTTCACAGCATACTTCAAAATGAAAAATAGTTTGGAAAATTCCAGAAGCAACTTAACCGTAGGTATACTTTTTGTTAGAGGAAATATTACCAATGTTGTCACCAAATTTGCACAGAAAACAGTGAAAACCCATACTTGTAGTAAATCAGTTCAAGTTGCCTTGCTTTACTACATATAGTTAACACATGTTCCCCCATTATTCTTGTAAAAATGGGCTTTGATTAATTACTGAATATAGCTGCATATACTTAATAAAGTGAGAAATGTGTAACCATGAATTCTACTTCACGCATATATATGGATGGAATGATTTCAGGAACAATTCATTGTTTGCGTAAGATGTTAGTAAACTGGGTTTAATGTTAATAAAACAATTTATTTAGCAAATGCTTATTTTCATATACCTTTCCATTTCATGACAGCACCTCAATTTTTATATCTCTGATTTTTTTTGATAATTGAAAAAAATTTTATAGTTTATTATTCTTCCCTACAACATTAAAAATAATAAACTTAAAACATATATACAATGATAATGTATGTATATTTTAGAGTTGATTAGCTTGTCCAAAATGGTATTTCTTTTACTCGTTCTCATCTTTGATTAACAAAGGACATAGAACTATCATCTGCTAAATGACTTCAGGATAACCGTTCTGTTTTTTGTTTTGCTTCTCCAGTTAAAAGGAACACAAATCATATTAATTCCTACTTTATCCCTTTTAAACCTTTACTACAACAAATATATTACTGTCATAAAATATTAAGCAATTCTATCTTATTTACAATTAGTCCTTTCTTTTAATGGGTAACATGGTATTTTCAGAATGATATGAAGCCATAAAACAGTGTTTACCATTTCTTCTTTGCTGTCTATTTGTAGAAGATTAGAGCCCTCCTTCAAACAATCCTCTTTACTGGTTTTCCAAATATTCCAGTTTTCAAAGACACGGTAACAACTATTTCCATTCTGAATCCAGTTGTCTGGACAAGAAGCTTTGAATAAAACATTTTACTTTATTAAAGTTATTGTAAAAATATTAGAAAAACATCTCTCAAAAGAACCCCTTAAAAATACCCCCAGTTAAGCTGAACACTCTAATCGAATAGGTCAGTGGTCGGCAAACTGCGGCTCGTGAGTCACATGCGGCTCTTTGGCCCCTTGAGTGTGGCTCTTCCACAAAATACCACGGCCTGGGCGAGTCTATTTTGAAGAAGTGGTGTTAGAAGAAGTTTAAGTTTAAAAAATTTGGCTCTCAAAAGAAATTTCAATCGTTGTACTGTTGATATTTGGCTCTATTGACTAATGAGTTTGCCGACCACTGGAATAGGTCATATGTTGCAGTACTTACCAATTTCAGCTTCTCTGAGGCTGACTACAGTAAGATTTATACAGTAATTTTCAAATAAAATTAGCTCAGGAATATCTTTTTGCAAATTGTTCCTCTTCTATAATAATTGATATGATTATTCTATTTTTATAAATATCTCCTTTTCTTAAGTTTACCTCATTTATAGACCTCATTTGTTTGCTTATAATTTTCTATCTGCTAATCCTACTGGCCCAGTGTAGTTGGAAATGTACTGGACCATTAGGCAAGTTGAGTAATAAGCCTCAAGTTAATGCTTAAATTATGAGAGTTAAACATGAAAATTTTGCCCTGCTAGTGTTGCTCAGTGGTTGAGAGTGGACATATGAACCAGGAGGAGGTGATGGTTTGATTCCCAGTCAGGGCACATGCCCGGGTTTTGGGCTTAGTCCCCAGTAGGGGCCATGCAAGAGGCAGCCGGTAATGATTCCATCTCATCATTGATGTTTCTATCTCTCTCTCTTCTTTCCTCTCTGAAACCAATCTACGCTAATAAAAGAGAAACATGAAAATGACCATTACTCCGCTACGCTACTAGCCAATCAACAGTGAGTATGCAAATTAACCCAACAAAGTTGGCGACGCCCATAGCAGCCGGGAAATGCTGGAGCTGCTGGGGGCAGGATCAGAGACACAAACCCGCAGGCCTGGCACCCAGAAGCCCCAAGGCTCACCCTGATGGTGCTGGGGCTGCTGAGGGTCGGATCAGAGACACAAACCCACCGTGGTGCTGGGCTGCTGGGGGCTGGATCAGAGACACAAACCCACAGAGGGGCCCGGCCCCCAGCAGCCCCAAGTCCTGCCACTGTGGCGCTGGGGCTGCTGGAGGCCGGATCGGAGACAAAAACAAGCAGGGAGGCCAGCACCAAGCAGCCCCACACCCCACCATGGCGGCGCTGGGACTGCTGGGGGCCAGATTGGAGACACAAACACAAAGTCCCGGCACCCAGTAGCCCCAAGCCCCAAGCCCGATGGTCGAGACACAAACCCGCAAGAAACCTGTGGAAAGGGAGATAACCTATCATAACTTTATCTCCCTTTCCATAAGATGAGAAAATTGACCCTGGTTTATTTAGTGATGTGGCCTACACCTTTCTAAAAGCACAGGGTATGTTATGACCACTCCCAGGAAGGTCTGGTCAGAATACCGTCTTCAGGGAATAATGCTACTGTGGCAAATCATCTAAGAGAGGAAACAAGCTTTTGTTGGGTTTATT
Organism: Cnephaeus nilssonii; assembly: GCF_951640355.1. Lineage (NCBI taxonomy): Eukaryota > Metazoa > Chordata > Mammalia > Chiroptera > Vespertilionidae > Cnephaeus > Cnephaeus nilssonii. The sequence goes on along the minus strand of NC_137077.1, from coordinate 22,296,365 downwards.
CTGAAGGTCAGAGAACATGCCACTCCAACATATGCTGTGTTGTTATATTGATGATCTTGAGCTGCAGATGCTTGAAAAACTGCAAATGCATTCAGAGGCTTTCACTGAAGTCTCCTGATCTGCCTAAAATCGGACCCCTCAAAAGGAACTTAAATGTCATAGGTCCCCTTGACGGGAGAAGTGTCATCAGGCAGCGAAGACTGACTCCTGTCACAGGACAGGAGAGTAGAAGTTGACATCACACCCAAACTTTGTTACAAACTATCTCCCTCCACCCCCATTCATCTTTCCTAAAAATCATTTACTCTCCTCTAAGAGGCCTACAACTCCCATCCCCTTTCCCTAGGAAGAAGGTATTTAAATCTGCATTCTAAGCCACCTTGGGGAGTTACTCATTTTTTCCTGGGATCTCCCACGTATACACGAGGTACACATGTTAATGAACTTTTGTTTTTCTCTTGGTGATCTGTCTTTCATTATAAGGGCCTCCACTAAGAACTCAGAAAGGTAGAGGAAAACTATTTTTCCTCCTCCATAATTCTATCTCGGGAAATCAAGTCCCCAGCTGAACAATGAGGTTGGCTCAAGTACCAAGCAGTCACGGCTGATGGGAGGGAAGCTTCTAGGGGGAAATCAATGATATTGGCATCAAAGTGGGATAAAGGGCACATGCATGGTTTTTGGTGGGAGTTTAAAGTGGTTCATCATTTTTGGAGGATGCTTTGGCAAATTTGATATAAATGTTCAAGGTACATCCAAGAGTCTTCTTCTAGGAATCACATCTGCTGAGATAAAGCACAAGCGCATAAGTCTTGGTCAGAACCCAGGATGCTACTGCGAAATCCCCTTCCACGATAGGAAAACCTGCTAACAACCTGCATTTTTAGGACAGGGTGGCATCTATACTAATAAAAGGATAATATGCTAATTAGACTGAACATCTTCCGGACGACCTTCCGGACGTCCTTCCAGACAAAGCCATGTTGGCGGGGCCAAGGCAGAGGAGGTTAGAGGCAACCAGGCAGGCAGGGGAGAGCAGTTAGGGGGATCAGGCAGGCAGGGTAGAGCAGTTAGGGGGATCAGGCCAGCAGGGGAGAGCAGTTAGGGCAAACAGGCTATCAGGGGAGAGCAGTTAGGGGGATCAGGCCAACAGGGGAGAGCAGTTAGGGGTATCAGGTGGGCAGGCAGGTGAGCGGTTAAGAGCCAGAGGTCCTGAGGGGTCACAGATTGGAGAGAGTGCAGGCCGAGCTGAGGGGACCCCCTTCCCATGCACAAATCTTGTGCACTGGGCCTCTAGTTATATATATAAACTAGAGGCCCAGTGCATATTTTTGTGCACCAGTGGGGTCCCTTAGCCTGCCCTGTGAGATTAGGCCAAAACTGGCTCTTCAACATCCCCTGAGGGATCCTGGATTGCAAGAGGGTCCAGGCCAGGTCAAGGGACCCCACTGGTGCATGATCAGGACTGGGGGAGTGGGGATGTGGGAGGTTGGCCAACTGGGGAGGAATCTCGGGAGGGCTCTAGGGCATGTCCGGCCCATCTCGCTCAGTCCCGATTGGTTGGACCCCAGCAGCAAGCTAACCTACTGGTCTGAGTGTCTGACCCCTGGTGGTCAGTGCACGTCATAGCGAGTGGTTGAGTGGCCTTAGCATATCATTAGCATATTACACTTTGATTGGTTGAATGGACGACCAGATGACCAGCATATTAGGCTTTTATTATATAGGATGTTTTATGTATAATGGAGAGCACAAGCAATGCACCTTCAAGAAAAATTTGAAAACATGTAGGTGAGGAAACTTAAAAAAAACATGTAACCAATATACTTAATTTAAGACTTTGATATGACTAAGAAATAAGGCATAATGTGTAATCTGTTTTATAGAATCTGCCTTAAGAAAGAATATATTCACAAAAGAAGGATGCTCAAATGTATAAAAGGAGAATCAAACAGCAAGATTTTGACCAAGTGTTTCTGGCACAGTTTTTTTACAGGAAAAGATACTGAAATTTGCAGCACTCAAGTTTTTAGACAAAGTCACAAATAGTTTTTTATCAGTTTCCATGGCCCACATGCCTAATTTTTTAAGGTTCATTAATATCCTTTGTTTGGAATCCATGCTAATCAAGATCCTGAATATTGTTATAGTTATAACATAGTGTTAACAATGGCAACTGAAAAGTTGAAGAACATCCTGGATATGTTGGTCTCCAAATGGATATTGTCATCAACTCAAGGTTGATGATCAGTGGTCCTACCACCTGATTGCAATAGCTTATTATATTTAAAAACATTGTTGGGCACACAATGATTAAAATTTAATCAGGAGCAGCTACGGTAGGTTTTTGACCTATCTCATTGATGATTACTTAAGTGGTATCCACTACAGGGAAATCAATTATCTGAATTATAAGCACTATTAAATGTAAATTAAGTAATCATAGACTACTTTAGAAACTATATAACAAGTAGAAATAGACTGTTTTAGGTTGGAAATGCTTGGTAAGTGATGTAAAAAATATAACTGAAATAATTTCATATATTCTGCAAGGTAAATACTCTAATTTTCAAAATGATATTTGCTGAAAGAGTCATCTCAATTTGGATATAAAGCAATATCTGAACTAAATATATTGAGGAATTTAGAGCTACAGTTAAAGATACACTTGTAAGTTTGATTGGATAAAACATCTGACCTACTAATCTCACACATTTCACTAAAATTTGAGTGCCTGTTTTCTTTATTTGCATTTTTTGGAATCTCTGTATTTTCTACATACTATTGAAACCTTACCTAATAATAGACAAACATGTAAATTGACTGTACCTCTGCTATGCCCACAGCCAATCAGAGTGAGTATGCAAATTAACCCGACAAAGATGGTGGTTAATTTGCATATGTACCTGGGTCCCGGGAACATCCTTGGCACCCAGGTCACTCCTAGCTGGCGATTGGAGGGGCGGGGGGGGGGGGGCTGCCCAAGCCTGAAGCCTGGGCAGCCTGAGCCGGTGATCGGAGGGGCAGGGGGCCCCCTGTCTAAGCCTAAAGCCTCAGGCCGAGTCTTTAAACTTGGGCAGGGGCTTAGCCGGCCATCGGAGGGGCAGGGCAGGGGCTGAGCCGGTGATCAGAGGGGCGGGGGGGGGGGGGGCCTGCCCAAGCCTAAAGCCTCAGGCGGAGGCTTTAGGCTTGGGCAGGGGCCGATCCTGCGATCGGAGGGAAGGGGGAAAATCAATGGAAACATATCCTCAGGTGAGGATAAAAAAAGAAAAAAAGAAAGAAATGTCATATCCTATGAAAGACACATCTTGAAAATGCCTAAAGAAAGTTGTCATTTTTTCATGGTGAAGGGACTGGATGGAGTCCATGTTGATGAAAATACCTTGGCGGCTGCGGTGACTGGCAGTGGCTGCAGCAGCGGGGTGATGGGGCTGGCGCCTTCCCCTGATCAGCCTGGTCGCCTCCCACAAAGGGAGGCCAGACTGTGGCTTAGGGGAGCGGGCCTAAGCCGTTAGTAGGACATCCCCTGAGGGCTCCCAGTATGTGAGAGGGGGCAGGCTGGGCTGAGGGACCCCCCCCCCAGTGCACAAATTTCATGCACCGGGCCCCTAGTACAGAAATAAGATTGAACTGGTGAGTGGATCAAATGATGTCTCTTCTATTATAAAATGCTGAATACAATTTTGCAGAGAATAAAATGAATGTCACTGATTTGGGGTGCAGAGTTGGTGCACACATCCATATCTGCAAAGTGAAAACTTATTTTTATATCAGTTACCTGATCTGAAAGAGTTTTGCATCAAGGTTTGGCAATATCTTATCTGGAAGTCATGGCTTGTCGTCCACTGTGTGAAGTTCAACAGCACTCTGTCTTGTTGCATGAGTTTTTCTTGCTGCTTCTTTACAATAGCTGACACCTGGAATACTTCAAACAATAACAATCATTTCTACTAAATTCCTGACAACTTATAACAGAGTCATCCTTCAACACAGACTTAAACACAACTACCAATTACTGATGATTTTTGTGACATTAGTTTGCATTATTTTGTTTTTGTTTAAAAATTTACATTGTTTAAGAATTATCTACTATTCTATGCCGTACACCTAAAACTAATAAAAAATAATATTGAATTTAAACTGTAATTGAAAAATAAAACTAAAAAATATATAGCTAAAGGAAATGTGGAGAAAAACTTTATTAATAAAATTAATACTTATTGAAAAAAATTTATATTGTTCAAGAATACAAATTAAAAAGAATTCACAGCAAAAAGCTCATTTGCTACCCTTGTCTTTGTATTCACCCAATTCTATTCCTCTAAAGCAGTCAGGCTTACCAATTTCCTTTTTATTCTTCTAGAGGTAATTTGAATCTACAAGCAAATGAACATAAACTACCCTTTCTTACCTTTACACAAATGGTAACAACCTGTTTACATGGTTTTGCACCTTTAAGTACTTAAAATATATTTTGGACAAAATTTTATATCAGTACATAAAGAACTTTCTCATTATTTCAGTATAACTACATAGGAGTCCATTGAATGGATGTATCATGATTTTAGAAACTTTCTATTGACTTTTAGACTATTTATTATCTTTTGGTATTACAGAAATGAATACTGTAACAAAGAACCTTAGTCATATGTAATTTCACGCATGTGCAAGTATATTTTTAAGATAAGTTGTTAGGTCTGTTTACGTGCATTTATTTAAACCATATTAGATACTTCCAAATTACCCTCCACATGTGCAAATGGCATCTTAATATCATTTGAATTTACACTTCTCTTTTTATGTTTGATGTTAAAACCTTTTTTGCATACATATAAATAAAAGTCAGTTGTATTTCTTTTTTAATGAAGTGCATAATTATATCCTTTGTGAATTTTTTCATTGGGTTTCTAGTTTTTTTTTTTCCTTTTTGTGTCTATGAGTTCCTTATTGTCCTAATTGAGAAGGCCTGGAATCAGCCTAAGCAGCGCTTCTGAAGTTCCTGCATGGAGCTGATCCCTGCACGAGGCCTCAGACACTAATTAAAGAGTGTAGCTTTGTGGTCATCAGTCTGGGAATTTTCTTTGGCGAGATTATACTAGCTGGTCAGTCTTGTTTCTTTTTTTTATTTTTAAAAATATATATTTTATTGATTTTTTTTTACAGAGAAGAAGGGAGAGGGATAGAGAGTTAGAAACATCGATGAGAGAGAAACATTGATCAGCTGCCTTCTGCACTGTGACCGCAACCAAGGTACGTGCCCTTGACCAGAATTGAACCTGGGACCCTTCAGTCCGCAGGCCGATGCTCTATTCACTGAGCCAAACCGGTTAAGGCAGCCTTGTTTCTTAATGACAAATGATTGATGATTCACCCCTGGTTACAAAGAGACCTTGAAAAGTCCCTGCTATTGAGGCTGGTTACTGCGAAGGAATGTGCCTGGGTGGTCAGCAAAATATCAAAATTTCCAGCAAGATTTGGGGCTCCCTGGTACCAAGGTGTTCTGTGTACACATCAGTGGCTCCTGATTCAAGAGAGAAATTGTGTCCCGAAAAGACCTTTCAAGGGAAGAAAAGGATGCCTGTCTGCATCTGGCCTCCCCAGGCCTCTTATTGTAACACGTATTAATACCGTTGTTAAATTATATCCTCTTCTTGTAATAAACTGTCGATCTGTAAATGCTTTGACTTTGGGGAATCACTGTCCTACAAGTCTTCTGTAGCAACCCCCAGATGGCTCATAGTTGTCTCGTATCATTTATTGACTCTTTCCTCTCCATACTCTTTATTTGCCATCCTTCACTTACTGCAGATTTCCATCGAAGTACCTGATTATGCAGTATTTTTATTGTTTTGAGGATATTCAAGTTATCTACTTATCTTTTCATATGTCAGCACCACATTATTTCAGTTACTTCAGACTTTTACTTTATTTTAATATCTCATAGGGCCAGCCCTTCTCTTATTTTCAGATTACTTTTATATTAATTTTTGCTTATTCCCTTCTTATAACTCTGGCTAGCTCATTAAGTCAGTTCTTTTTCAAAATCATGTTATAAAGTATCTATATATCCCTATTTAATTAAATATTTATCTAAGCATGAATATTGATTTTCTTAATCCTGTTTGATTTTTATAGAATTTCTTGAACCGGTGGCTTAATGTTTTTAATCAATTATGGAAAATACTTATCCAATAGATCTTATAATTATACTACTTTTGCCCAACTCTCTTTCTTCTACTTTTGGGTTTATTATTGCACATACACTAGTTAGCTCTGCCTCAAAAAGGGAGGCTGAGCTTTAATTTTGCTATGTTCCTAATAGTGAATATTGTCATGAAGGGGAAGTTTGTGTATTAAAAAAAAGCAATTTGCATTTTCATGTTGTTTGTCTCCCAATTAACTGGTCAACATTCACAATAAACTATTTAATTGCATATCTGCATATTCTGACCTGTCTTAGTCATCAACGTTGCTACTGAGAAGGAAATGCTAAAACCAAGAGCCTTGGACTAGAGAAAGCAGATGCTTATGCCCCATCCATCTCCGGATAATACAAGTAACCCATCTGTCAGTGGCTTATTTATTTTCCTTCTTCACAAAAGGCTGGATCTCATGAGTGGGGAGTAGGATAGTGGTGTTATTTACTTTATCCTATTAATAACCTGGCACATTTAAACAATGAAAAATAATAAACTTCCTTTCAGGACTTTGAAGTATTAATCTAAAGTGGTTAATTTTGATGACTATCTTAGATTCACTATATTTGGGAGGTTATTGTTGCTTTGCTTTATTACTACTTGAAGAGCTTGTACCACATAAAATTGTAATAAAACTGAGAAAACGAAATGAGACTTTAGTTTCGCCCCAAGAGGGAAGGAATGTACTGCACCTTTATTAGTGTTGGGGTTATAATTAATTTGGAACCAGTAAGGAATAAAAGATTTAAACAAAATAATTACCTGGGGAAATATGGAACAACGTACTTTTAGAAGGAAATAAAAATATTTGTTATGGGCCTGGCCAGTGTTGCTTAGTGGTGAGGGTAAAAAAAAAGTATTTGTTATAAGATGTTATATGTTTTACCTAACTGATGAATCAGGAAAATAAAAAAGAATAGTAAAAACAAATGAAAAATCTGATTTCTTAGAAAATGTTTTGCACTACTGAGTTTTTAAAATAGTAAGTCAATTAATATAAGTAATATGATAGAGAAAACCAGAAAAATACAAAATAGTAACATGGAAGCAAGAAATTACTTCTACTTATCTTTAAATTTACCACTCCTTTAATTCCTCCTCCTTCTCCATCTTGCTTTATGGTATTCCATAGTGTGGAATTAATTAAATTTTATTAATTTAAATGGTCCCTTAATCATAGGCATTTGAGTTTTGTCTAATATATTGTACTCCCTTTTGCAACACATGCAGGTTTATCTACAGGAAAATTTTTCAAAAGTGATATTTATGTGTCAAAACCAACCAATACAAAGTTTGTTAGGAACATGATTGTCTTTGTTATCTAAACAGATTTCATGAACTATGCGAGAAGAAAAAGTTAAGTATCCATTGGACAGCAAGTTTTTGAGGAAATGTACAGTATGCTTTCATTAACATATTTAGTATGTACTACATGCTTTTCAGTGATATAAGAATTGCTGATTGCAGATGATAAATTATTTTAATTAATTTTTTGATAAATTATCCTATATAATAAAAGTCTAATATGCAAATTGTCCCCTTGGGAGTTTGACCAGATGTTTGACTGCTCGCTATGACGTGTGCTGACCACAAGGGGGTGGCTTGGAACATGGCAGGCGTTGGCAATGCAGTGCTGGCAGGGGACGGCAATGGAGGCACTGCCGGCCCCGATGGGCCCTGATGAGAGTGGAACCGTGGTGGGATGGTAGAGCAGGTGAGCGAGCAGCGCTGGGCCAAGGCAGGTGTGAGTGGGAGGCCCAATCGCCCTGCTGGTCTCCCTGCAGATGGCAACCAGCAGCGGTGGCAGGGGGCGGTGCGGCTGCTTGGCTCCCAGGCACTGAGGGGGCTGGGTGGGGGGCCCGGCCCCAATTGATTGCCCCGCAGGTGGGATGGTGGAGGAGGTGAGGGGTGGCACCAAGCCATGGCTGGGTTCCAGGAGGGGCTGCGGGGCTGTTAGGCTGGGGGTGCGAGCTAGGGCCCAATCCCTGCAGACCACCCTGAGGGACCCCACCCGTGCATGAATTCATGCACCGGGCCTCTAGTTTTTATATAAAAAACAAATTCTATATCCTGTTCACTTCAAAATGTTGCTTAAAAATGTTGCATCTTCATTTAATCTTTTTTTTAATTGAAAGTGTTTTTTGTAGTTTCTTTCATTTTTTCATCCCAAGTAGTTTATAACACATCATTGACATTTATTATATAGAATTGATACTTAAACCATAGCTGTTGATATTTGCAATGTCAGTTAAATAAGGCCTATTTTTAAAAAAATATGGATTCTTATAGTTAGAATAAAACTTGGCCATATTCTAAAGTTCCCAGTTTTTACAGAAGAAACTAGATTAGTATGTTAATTAACTTAACTGTTAGTTCTCTTTCAACTCTGCAAATCTGCTTCCAGTATATCTTCTAGATAAACAAATATTTAAATGTGAGTTTCTTTAAAAAAAAGACTGGCATTTGATTTAAATATATTTATTTAAACATATATACTTAAGTATATATATATATATATATATATATATATATATATATATATATATATATAATAAAGCACAGAGAGAGAATGGGATGATATAAAAAGCTTTCTGGAAGTTCTAATATTTATGCTAGGCTGTGAAATTTTATTTGAGGAGATAGACAGAGTAACAATTACTTTTGAGCTCCTAGTAATTATTAAAGCATTCCTCTCAGAACCACCAGGAAAATGAATTCATAGATAACATGATTCAGGTCAAGTTTCTTGTACTTTTGTAGAAGCAAATCTGAGCCTTTCTCTTCCTCATTTCAGAACTCATAATTCTCAGTCACCAGCTAATGCCTCCTAGGGAGAGAAATGATTTGCCAAAGCATGCAAGAGAGAAAAATTATCTCGACAATAACCTTCATCTCTGTCTCAGCATATTTCTTGGAGGTAGCATGAGTGATAATAAATTTTCTTAGTCATTTTTGTGGAACTTGCAGCTCTGTAATTATTATATTTCATAAAAAATTCACTTGCTAGAGGTGGAAACATCTCAAATTTGGAATAAATAAATGTGATTAAATATGGCCCAAATAAAGCTCTCAGGCTTGCGTTAAACATTAAATTGCTCCTTGTCTAAAATAAAGTGAAAACTCTTATTAAAATAATCTGCACAAATTTAGAATAAATGCATATTAGAATATATAGAGCATTTACTGAAATTTTTCACATGCTAACACGATTCACATAAGTAATTATTTACATTATTTTCCCCAAAGAGACTCATAGCATTAGATTTGAGTTCAACACCATGCCATTGAACATTAAAAGTTATAACAGCATCCAAGGGCTTAGAGTGTTATATTAAATCAATGTTCCATAAATTACCTTAGGAAGCTATTATTTTTGTCATTTATATGTTTGTAATTGATTTATTTATCCATTTGTAAACTATGAAATTTTATTCATTATAATATACAGATGTAATTGCATGTTAAATGACATGTCATATATAATACACACAGATTTTTTTTTAAAGATATCCTTTTGTACTTACACTTAATACCCAAGAAAATGGAGGCAGTTACTGAGCCCACGCAGAAAATACAGGCTATCACCATCATAAGACACCATGTTCCTAAACAAGGAGTAGGGACAATAAAATTGAGTTAGAAAAAGTAGGTGAAAGGGGTGGGCCAGGATAAGACTAGACTGAGTGAAAGAAGGAATTAACCTTAGGCATTTCAACCACAGAATTGTTGACACCATGTAACTGTAACAGTAAAAAGAGAACTCCAACTCTTTGAAATGCAAGTTATAACTTGGAATACATTTGATTGCAAAAATGTCAAATTAAACTGACATTTTTAATAACACACTTCTTCTACCCTTATATGTATATGTGATGCCACAAACTGACTAACTAGATATACGTATGTGTTCTTTTCCAAAATATTTTTAAGATTGTCGCAAATAAGGCAGCAACCTTTTATTTTTTAAAGCAAAAATACTACTGGTATGGTGCATCTCCTCATCTCTTTTTAGTGTCACTTGAACATGATTGGTTCAAAGACATTTCTTTTTTTAAAAAATATACATTTTTTATTGATTTCAGAGAGGGAGAGAGAGATAGAAACATCAATGATGAGAGAGAATCATTGATCAGCTGCCCACTGGGGATAGGGCCCGCAACCTGGGCATGTGCCCTTGGCGGGAATTGAACTCAGGACCCTTCAGTCTGCAGGACAACGCTCTATCCATGAGCCAAAACCAGCCAGGGCCAAAGACATTTTTTTAAAAAACATATAGTTTTGGATGAGGAACATTTTTCCCAGAGGTAGTTTTGCAACTAGTAAGGAAGAAAAAAAGAAAGATTTTGTAACTGGTTGTATTCTCAACACTAATCAGAGAAAAATAGATAAAATTTATCTTTGTAGAGTGGGGTAAGCTGAATAATATACCAGCCCAAGATTCCTGTGTTCTAATCCCTGGAACCTGTAAATGTTACCTAATGTGGCAAAAGAGACTGAAGATGTAATTAAGTGAACAAATTTAGGATAGAGAGCTTATTCTGTTCTTCCATCTGGGCTCTTGTGAGAGGTAGGATTTCAAAGGGACAGAGTATAGTACCATGATGGAAGCAGACATGATGCTGCTGGCTTTGGAGAGTGAGGAAGAAGCCATGAGCCATGGAAATGCAGCTCTCGAACTGGGAAAGAACAAGGGAATGGATTGTCCCCTGGAACCTCTAGAGGGAATGCAGCCCAGTAAGCCCAGTTCAGACTTCTGGTCTCTAGTCCTGTAAGTTAACAAGTTTGTGTTGTACTAAGCCCCTGGGTCTGTGGTAATTTGTGATCTCAATAATAGGAAACTAATATAAATATTAAATGTAATAAAGACAGAACAGATTACTATAGCAGACAGCCCTAGGCTGATGAGAGTTGACCAGTTTTTCAATGTCCATTTTCCCTTTATTTCTTAATATTTGTCAGACAATTTGCAAAGGAGTATTTATGCAGAAACTGAAATAATAAAAATATGATTTTTTCCACTTATTTTCCAAATCTAGGAATTCTTTTGGGGAGAGAGAGAGATAGAACTACACATTTGTCAAGTCCATTGCTCTTTTCATTTCATCTTTACTTACTACTCCTATTCTTTATTTCATTTTTAAAAATTTTATTGATCTCAGAGAGGAAGGAAGAGGGAGGAGAGATAGAAACATCAATGATGAGAGAGAATCATTGATCAGCTGGCTCCTGCATGCCCCACACTGGGGATAGAGTGGCAACCCAGGCATATGCCCTGACCAGGAATCTAACCATGAGCTCCTGGATCATAGGTCAATGCTCAACCACTGAGCCACTCCAGCCAGGCTATTTCATTCTATTTCATTTTTTAATGTTAGCGTAGCCTGCACATTATCATATTCTAAAATGCGTTACCTCACTAGAAAATTCACCTGGGCTCAATATGTAATGGGAAACAAAACATACACTGCAAAGTCTTGGACCAAATAATTAGAACAGGTTACCTGAACATTTGGTGGAAGACTGATGTTTCTGGGAAGGGTTTGGTGTTGGAGTGTCCCACTGAAGGGAGGTATAGAGTTCTTCATCCTGCATGTCTGAGGGGCTTTGATAGGTGAGGCAGTCCGCACGAGAAGCTAAGACAAATGACTCCTTTTGTAGTCAGGAGCCGATCGGTGAAAGAACTGAAATTAGCTATTTTTACACACCAGTGGGAAAATATGTTGGGGTTTAAGGAATAGAATAATGCATCTTCATCCAGAAAGTAGAAGTTTATGAAGTTTAAGCCAAAGCACAACTTGCTAAAGAAGGAAATGAGAAAGGAACTGAATTCAAATGGCCAATGATAGAAGCTGCGATTGGTCTGGTTTGTGAGATGTAGCAGATGTTGAAGGTGATAGCACTGAGTTACTGTTACAATGAAAAGAAGTGCAAAAAATGTACTTATATTTGTTATAGGACACAAAGCATGGGAATGACCTAGACAGCAAAGACATAAAGGTAGCTCACTTTGTCGTCCGTCACTGTGTATCCTTAAATTAGAAAGCTAGGAAGGGATTGCATCCCTAAAATAAATTTGCACACTGTGTTAGGCTAATGCAGTTGCTGTGAGAAGTAAATCTCAAAATGCCAGTTTAACACAATGAAAGTTTATTTCTTGCTCACATAACATTCTAGCTCCAGTAATCCTGGTTACTGGGTAGTTTTCATTGAAATGGAACCCAGATGCCTTCTGTCTTGTGAAACATTAAGTCTTCTACTTCTAGCCATTGGAAAGGAGAAAAGAAGATGGCAAAACCCCTTCTTGAAAGCCATAAGCTAGAAATCACAGATCACCTCCACATGCACTAATGTAACACCTGTGTTTGGATCTAAGGCTGGGCCTGATAAATGTAACTTTTGCCTGGCTGGCAAACTTTCTATGACAACTTCACTCTAGAAGGGAAGCATGAATTATTTAGCAGATAGATGGCTACTTCTGCCACATCCTGTGCCTATTGCACTGGTATTGGGAAATTTGATGCTTTAATTATCACTGGTCATTTGTCCTTATGGCTAAAGGTCATCCCTCAGTAATTTACCGTCTGCAAACTCCAACAGTCTGCAAAATTGCAATGTTCTCTTTTGTTTCAGTGTTTCACTGGATCAATCATTGATCTCTGCTACAGAAGGAAACAAATGGCTCTCAAGGGTATTCTAATTCATAAAGATGCTGTTTATGAAGTTTTGATAAGGAAGCCACAGGCCAAGTCTACCCTAATTATGCTGTTCATTTGAGTTCTGCCTCCCAAGGCACAGAGCGGGGATAAGAAGAACTCAAGAGGCAAATGAAGAATATCCAAAAAATTCTCCAAGTATTTTATATGACTTTCGTGTGACCTGAGATTCTGATGTGAAAAATAATGTGACTTAATCAGTGAAAATATTTCTATCTTCAGGAGAAAAAAAAAAGGTAGAAACAATAAACATACCAAATGTACATTAAGACTAACGTCAGGAACATAGTTCAAAGTGTTGCCATTAATTTCTAGATTCTCTTGAATTTCATCAGCACTTTGCATTCTCTAATACCATTGGGCTCTCCTAATAGAAGATTAATATGTTACCTGTTTTATATTTGATGTTTTTAATCATACTTATTTACTATTCATTATTTTCCAAGTACTGTTTCAAAGGGCTTTGACATGAATTATTGTGATTGTCACAAATCTATGATATAGGTGCTACTATTAACTTATTTGTAAATTGAGGCACAGAGAAGTCAAGTTATTTACTGGTTTACTTATGTAGTAAGTAGAAGAGTTAGTATCTGAAATCAAATGGTCTGGTCACAGTACTTATGCTATTAAAATCTGTGGTATTCCGAGTTCATGTACAAAATGCTTTTGATATGAGTACCAAAACAAAAACAAAAACAAAAACAAAAAACAAAGAATCTCTGTAAGCATAATTTTATTGGTCACATTTGTAATTAATTACATTTTTGCCATGCACTGAAATATTAGTCTTTGAAATTTTGTTGTGCCATAGTGATGTATAAAGAAGGAAATTTGGGGGACATAAAACATTAAAGTCCAGAGATATGATTGATTTTTATATAGTTTTTGGAATTATTAGTTTCTATTTGGTTTCTCTAAATAAAAGTTAAAATAGAAAAATAATGATACTAACCGGAAAATGCCAAGATCTTGAGACATTTTAAGTGGAGGCAGAATCTGAGGTATTTCTGTTTTTCCTCCCTCTCCCCATCCCCCATCCCCGCAAAAAAAAAAAAAAATCCTGTTCATTTATGGATAGTATAAAACAAGATAAAGACCTAAATATCTTTCAATCTTAGTATACAAAGCTGTAAAAGTAATACACATTTATTGAGTGTTCATTACATGCTTGGTACTCTGCTTGATGCTTTATATAATCACAATAATCCTCACAATTACCTCATGAGTAAGGTAATAATATTAAACTAATTTTATAGACACAAAAAAGCTGGGTTTGAAAGAGACTAAGTAACTTACAAAAGCCACATAGGGATTGAGTTCTAGAGTAATATTAGTTGAAATCTATTGAAGTTGACATATCAGAATCAATTAAGGGAGCTTATTAAAAACATAAGACTTCAGTTGAGAAGTTTGAGAATCATGTTTATAAATTTTATTAGCACTAATTTAAGAAGAAAGTGTACCTTCAGAGAAGCTGTGGCAAGGAAATGCACTTTTTGCCTATTATCCTGTTAAAGGGTGCCTCTCTCCATGTCTATAAATATTTCACGAGTTACTCAGCAAAAAAACAAGCACAGAACTGTCAGGAAAAGAACTAGATAAAGTATTTTTACTTGCTGATCTGTCTCCTAGCCTATGGCCTTGATAAGAAGCATTTACTCATTTTTAAACTCCATCAGGTTTCTTGCAAACTTTATTTCTCTTCTTTGCACAGAAAATTACTGCTGTTGAGTTTTGCAAGAGGTAGATTTAGAATAGAAATAGTATTTGCATAGTGTTTTACTAAATTGATGTTTTGTAATGAGCTATACACAATGAGAAATCACTAGTTTTTTCTGTTTCTTGTGAGGCAGAAACTGTGCTTGGTCCTTAGCAAACAGGAAATCCAAGGTGTCTGCCTTCATGGAGTTTCTGATATAGTTAATACTCTGAAGTTTTATGCTATGTTGTAGAACTCTGAGGTATATAAGATAGGTATTATCCTATTTTAAATATGCAAAGATGGAAGTTAAAGAGACTACATAATTGGCCCATGGTTGTACTTTAGATAATCACACCATCTAAATTATTCTCTGATTCCAAGATTCTTATTTTTCCCACCACCTCATAATGTCTTTCAAACTTGGATATTTTAAATGGTTTTCAAACTTAAATATTTTGCACAGCTTAAGTAATCTAAGTCCAAACCTTTCTTTTTTTTTTTTATTAAGGTATTACATATGAGTTCTTATCCCTCCATTGCCCCCCATCCCCCTACTCATGCCCTCACCCTGCCCCCTCGTGTCTGTGTCCATTGGTTATGCATGCATAAAAGACCTTTGGTTGACCTTTCCCCTTTACCCCCACCATCCCCTGCCTTCCCTCTGAAGTTTGACAGTCTGATCTATGCTTCTCTTTCTCTGGATCTGTTTTGTTCCAATTGAAAATATATCTTAGGTCTGAAGATACAGTGAATAATACAATGTTGACATAATTAGGAATGGAAGACAAGCAGAAGGGAAATTAATAGGAAAAGCACCATTGAGAACAAAAGATCAACTCACAGACTAGCTTCTGGATGTATAAAGAAGAGACCAAGTTACCCCTTCATATAAAGAGATATATAAAGAGGGGACTACGTGGTGCTGGTAGGAAACATAATGTTAAGGTGACTCCAAGGGGAATAAAGGAAGAAATAAGTAATTTTATGGCTAGTGATTCTTTCATCCAGATCTTTTATTATACAATCAAGCATTTGTCTGTGACAACCTGCCCGTCTCTTTGCATTAAAGTAGTTTGTCCACCTTTGCCATGCCTGCCTTTCTCTCACACATTAAATAATGTTTGTTCTTGCAGAAGCTAGGGTGAATTTTCCCACTATGAAAATAAGCACAATTCATATTTTCTCTTGCATTTTCAGAAAGGTCAAACCTGTGAATGAAAAAGGTAGACGTGAGTTCCTTTGAAAGCCAAACAATCAGCAATAAAACTCTGTGTACAATTTTGTTACATAAAGTGGAGATGAAATTATGGGAAAAGAAAGTTACAAACAACATTCAGATCACTGAGAGACTGCCAATCTGCTTGGGAGTATAAAGTATGTCCATTTGAATCGGTCAATAATAACTTAAAATAGAATAAGATTAAACAGCAAGTGAACAGTAGGTACAATAGTAGTCCAGAGGAAGAGATGGGTGGGAATCTGAAGTAATTGGAAAGGCTTTATCTTTTTATCTTTTATAGAAGATAATACCTTAGTTTTGTCTTGAAGGAAGGGTAGGATTTAGATGAGCTTCAGAGGGAAAGTAGTTGCACAGGATGGAAATGAGCTCATGGAAAAGTAAGTTGATAAAGTATCTTCAAAATAAAGGTTTATGTTATAAAATAGAAGATATAAAAAGCAGCACTTTATATTGTATTGCCTGTTAACTTGTTTATATTCTCTGCCACACTGCTTATGAGAAGAGGACAAAAATGTAATTTATTAATTCATTTGCTACATATCTATGGGATGCCTACTATGTGCCAAAGTTTTTTTCTGTGTCAATGATAGAGTGGTTAAGAAAGACAAGGTCCTTTCTACTGGGGAACTTGCATAATAGTTGGGGGATACTGATTTGCTGAAAGAACGGAGGGAACACCAGTTTGCTTGCAATATTGTGAATGAGGCAGCAAGTTATTGGAGATCAAGGTCTATGAAAAACTTGCTTGTAGTTGAAGTATCCTCGTCTCCTACTCATAGTAAATATTTAATAAATATTTGTAAATAAACTAATTAAAATGTAATAATCAGATTGTGTAAATTTTGGTTAATGAGTTTAACTTTTAGTGGGAGAAACATTGCAGTTTTGATATACAAGATAAACAATAGGTGTTGAGACTGAAGATTGGAAAGCCACATTAAGTAACTCAATGCAATTGGCTCCTTTGACTGGATTATTTGCAGAGAGATGGAGCCTTATGACAAGGACATCAGAACCACCTTGTGAATGATGATGAGTCTGATTCCTGGAGAGCCCTAGGGTGGAAGAGTAGGTACATGCTACAAAAAAAGTCAAAAGAATCCGTGAATAACTTTCAACCACAAAATAATAAAGATAATTTTCTTGTAAAAATATATGAAGAAAATTAGATTAAGCTAAAAAAGACATAAACTGTTCCAATAGTAAAGTGGTCAGTAGAAATGAGTGAGAAAAAAATATTGGGAATAGAGGTGGATTGTGACTGAGATAAAGAACAGAGGAATGGGATAATATAACAAGTATAATTGTCTTACTATCAGTGTTCTCTTGTTAGGATTAGAGTGTAAGTTACTCAGCTTCCGCTTATATAACCCACAGTAGGGTACAGAATTATCTCCCAACTTATAAGTAACTTGTACCCAAGTGGATAGAGTATCTCGGGAATAAAAATTGCTATATTCTGAGTGGCCTGTGACTCACATATTTTTGGAGGGAACTGAGCCATCTTCCCACTTCCAGACTTTATTGGAGTTCTGTCGGGACAGTCCCACCCAACGAATTAATCCAGTCCTGGATTTGATATATTCCTATTGCAAACACAGATAAAAGTAATGGTCAGAAAACTTACACAGTTTTTTTTTTTTTCTTCATCATCATTATCTTTATTTTCTTATTACAGCTTCCTGAATTCAGGTGTGTGCCAATTTATGAAAACCTAAGCTGACCCAAATTCTTCACCATAGAATCACTTTGTTCACAAAAAAATAAAAATAAAAAGGCTTGAAAACTTAAAGAAAACAAACAAAAATTTTAAAAGTTCTGGTAACCACTAGCCAAACTTTGCTCCTATTAACCTTTCTTTGAGGGTTTTCTTCATGCACGTTTGTTCCTTCAGCAGCACTCCAGCACCTGCCATGGAGGCTTACAAGCCCTGGCCCACTGTGCTGTGACTCCCGGCACCAGGAGCGGACCCATGCTCGCAAAACTCCATCAGACCTACTCACCTGAGACCAGTTCTAGGCAGCTCAGAGCACAGAGCTCAGAGGGGCCCTGGGTGGCAGAAGGTTCCTTGACCTGGAGCTCTGGAGTGGGGCCCTAAAGACACCTAGGAGTTCACTTCACCACGAGGCAGAGGGCATGGAAGGGCAGAGGGAACCGCTCTGCAGAGCTGCAGAGGTGGAGAGGACCCGTTGAGTGAAGGGAGGGCTGAGGCATTCGTGGGGGCTGAAAGGCAGGCTAGAGGGGTGTCCTAGCTGGAGACAAGCTTGGTCGGTGATAGAAGCCACGCTCGCAGGGCCTTGAATGCCAACCCAAGTATCTAGTCTTTCCCAAAAGGGCGATGGGAGGCCCAGAAAGTTTCATTTTTAATAAAAAGTTTCAAACAAACAAAATTAGAGGAAATAATACAATGAACACTCATACACCATCACCAACATTTAGTAATCGTTAACATTTTCCCATACTTCCTTCACTTCTGTTTTATTGCTGTTGCAGTATTTTAAAGTAAAGTACAGATATGAACAAAGTTCACTCCCAAAGTGTGACTTCTGTATGACTCTAATAAATAAGGACATTTTGCTATATAGCTACAACTCAGAGTTTCGAAGACACTAAGTTAACACTAATATCATAGGTAATAATCGGTCCACATGCAATTTCCCCCAAAATATGTCTTTGTTAAAACTGGGAGGCAATCCAGGACCTGTCCGTCTAACTTTAACCTCTGACTCGCTCCTTCTTTTTATGACATTGACCTGTGAAGGGACCGGTTGTCCTGCAGAAAATTCCTCCTTCCAGATGTGTCTGTTGCTTCCTTGTGGTGTCGCTGGACTTGTTCCTCCATTCCCTGAATTTCCTGCACGCTGAAGTACATTCTAATAAATGTCCTTATTTATTAGAGTCATACTGAAGTCAGGGCACACGCCCAGGTTGCAGGTTCTATGCCCGGTCTCGGTGCCTATAGGAGGCAATAACTCCACAGTTCTTTAAAGGCACAAAGACAAAGCTTCATTGTAACACCCTGGACCGCACAAAAGTTAGATTATATGTCTATGTAAATATCATAGATGTTCAGGGGAAGCCTTTCAGACAAGGTTACCGGATAGGTGAGGCTCCCAAGGGTTTTAAAACCAGGCAGGATGGGCAGCTGGGCAGCATCTGGCTTTAAGGGCACACGAATCTCCCCAGGGTCTCGCTAAAAAGCTGCTTCTGATTTAGCAGGTCTGTCTGGGGAGGGAGGCCCACACTGGGGAGCTCAGAGAGGCGGGAGCCAGGTAAGGGACAGGGAGGAGGGGGAGCAGGGGACACCTCTAAGGTCCCTGTGTCCTCATCCTCTACTGGTGGGCTGAGAGGTGGGCCTGGTGTCGGATCCAGGACAGTCTTCATGTCTCCAGTGACACTCCAGGAAATGGCTTGTCCCAAGGTGCCAGAGGGATGGCCCAGCGCCTCTGAAACCTCAGGGTCCCAGAGAGAGAGAGTGTGGTCTTCAGTAGGCCCTCTGGGTGGTGGCCTCAGCTGCCCCCACTGGACTGTGCTCCTAAGTCTTGGCCTCGGGGGCCCTGAGGGCCTGGCCGGAGGCGCTGAAGTGGGAGAGGAAGGAAGCGGGGAGCAGAAGAGGCCAAGGCTGCCGCCTCCCAGCCTCCAGGGGGGCCTTGAGTAAACAGGAAGGCCAGGTGGCTCCACGGTGGGGGGCTCCGGAGGGGTGAGTCCAGAGCCCTCCTGGGCCTGAGCCTCTTAGAGCACGCAGCTTCCTTGCTGGGGCAGCAGACTCAGAGAGGTGGTCTGGCTTGTCCCAAGTCACCCAGCGGGGCGGGGGAACAGGGCCAGAGCCTCACCTGCCTCTCCTGCCCCTGCCCGCTTCCTGGGGTTCTGGTGCGGGGTCTCCTGCTCGTGCTGCCCACCATGGTTCAGAGGGTGCTGGATGAGTCTCCCTTTTGGGAGCCTCAGTTTCCCTTTTTGTGAACTCAGAGCCCTTACAACTGACTCAAAGGTTTGAGACTCCTGACCCCGTGGGATTCTCTGCCTCTGAGGTGGTCTTCAGGGTCCCTCAGACCTTGGGAGTGGGTTTTACCAGGAAGGCCAACATCCCCAAGAGGCAGCAGGTGCCGGACCATTCCCATGGGCCAGGCACTATTCTAAGCAATGGGCCTCTGAAACTTCCGTGTGCGGCCCTGGCCAGCGTGGCTCGGTTGGGACTTTGTCCCGTGCACGGAAGGGTCATGGGTTCGATTCCCAGTCAGGGCACATGCCCAGGTTGCAGGTTCTATGCCCGGTCTCGGTGCTTACAGGAGGCAACTAACTCCACAGTTCTTTATTTTATTTTATTTTATTTTATTTTATTTTATTTTATTTTATTTTATTTTTTTAATATATATTTTATTGATTTTTTACAGAGAGGAAGAGAGAGGGATAGAGAGTTAGAAACATAGATGAGAGAGAAACATCGATCAGCTGCCTCTTGCACACCCCCTACTGGGGATGTGCCCACAACCAAGGTACATGCCCTTGACCGGAATCGAACCTGGGACCCTTGAGTCCGCAGGCTGATGCTCTATCCACTGAGCCAAACCGGTTTCAGCTCCACAGTTCTTTAAAGGCACAAAGACAAAGCTTCGTTATAACACCCTGGACCGCACAAAAGTTAGATTATATGTCTATGTTAATATCAATTAATTATATTTGATATTTAGAATTGGACCAAGTTCACTTGTTAGAGAATGAAAAATAAAATAAAAAACATAAAACATGTTGATACTTACTGAGCTTGATAAAGTTCTCAGATTTCTCACAAACCAGAAGGCATGAGAAAAAAATTATGTGTGGTTTTTTTTTTAAGTTAAATTTTTCACTTCAGATTTTTCTCCTTATGATTTCAAAATATTTGGCATGGGAATCTCCTTACCAGAATGCTCTGGCTGGCAATCTTCAGTAGAGTGGCATTCATGTTGGCACAGTACTGCTTACTCTCTTCCCAAGTCAGGTTGTGCCGGAAGAATCCATAGCAATTGCCTTCATAATGTCTCCAATTTTTGTCACATGGGCTGTCCTTATGGCCTTAAGGAGAAATCAAGCATAGAAATCCTTTTATTCTACGTAGGATTTACTTTTCCTCTAAATTCAATGTTTTCTACAGATAGCATTACAGAAAGACTCTAGGGTAGGAGAGATACGGTTACCAAATCATACTTACTGAAACTGTCTTTTTGTTCTGATGGTTTCATTAAATCTTGGCAGAACTGGTTGGCTAATAATTGTTGCAGAATTCCTGAGAGATTTTTATTCTCAATTTGTAGATAGTTTTGCTGCGTGACAGCTAGATGTGAAAGTTAGTTAATAATTTGTAGTAAGGATAATAAGGGTAATGCAAGGATCTTTCAATAAACTAATTTCACTAGGGTTATCAATCTATGAAGTGTTTACTAGCTCGGTGATTTTCAAGCTTATTCATCTCATAGCACACATAAACTAATTAATAAAACTGAGGCACACAGAAATATTTTTTGCTAATCTGACAAATAAAAAGGGTATAATTTTGATTCATTCACACTGGATGGTTATTGTTGTGTGATGTTGTCATTTTTTTTTTAAATTTGACAATCTAAGGGAAAAGAAGTCAGTGCCCCCGACGAAGTAGTCAGGTATATGCATGTTTTAAACATTCTTGTAGCATACCAGTTGAAAATCACTGTTTTAGATACACATAAATAAATGAGTGCTGAAAAGGGGTCAAGGCAAAAAGGAGGGGGCATAAAGAACAAATTAAGAACTAAGAAAAGCTGACAGGGTTATCCCAAATAATAAGTGAACTATTTGAAGGAGATAATAACAAATAAGAAAAAATGCCATGATCAAATCGCATTCCCACAGCAATTATTTTGAAAGTTTAAATTTCTAAGCGGATTTCATGTGGGTGAATAAACTCTGTTGTTTTGTTTTCCATGTATTACCAAAATATCCATTTATTTAAAAATGCATATTAATTTATTTTATGCTAAAAGTACTGTGATATTCACATAAATAAAAAATGTTGAATGGATGATTCTAAAATATTTTATGAAAAAATATAGAGGAACACAAACAACAACTAAACAGATGATAATATGGCATTGGAGGGCTTTTAGGTTTATAGGGAAAATAGAGGGAATAGAATGAACAAAATCTCAGACAAGGGACAGGATTTATTTGTAAAGTGGAGAAAATTCCTTGTTGGCAGGATCTTAAGATAGGCAGGAGAGTGAAAAAAAAGTTTCAAAAGATAGCGTGCAAATATACTGAGGAGAAACTTAAGAACCAGTCTAAAATTCTTGAAAATAATTTTTAACTAATAAGAAATCTAAAAGATGATTTTAATCAGGAGGGAAAGTTCAGAGTTCCCCTTTAATGACAATATCATGGCAGCTACGGATAGAATCAATACTGGAGTAGTGACAAATACAGTTAGCTCAGTGGCATACACCAGGACCCTCAGGTATTGCCTTTCTCACATGCAATCATTGAATGAGTCAACACTTACACATAATCCCCAGAGCCACGAGTCCAACAACCATCCCAATGCACAAGACCAGCAGAATCAAAGCCATTACCCGCCACAATGACGAGGACGCAGGCTCAACTGTGGACATACAATAAAGATGTCAGGGAACAGGTGTGGGCATAGTTATGGGGCAGCGACCCTCCTGGCCCTGCCCTCTCCGGATTTTTTTCAGTGATGTAAACAGCATCATGGGCAGATCTTGCCATGTTCCCTTGGTGATCATTAACCGTAAGCACAACCCACCCTTACTCCATACATCCATTCCCATTCTCAGGGCACGTCTCTCTGAGTCCAAATATAACTTACACTGTGTGTGTTTGTCTTTGTTTTGTTTTGTGGTCATTCCCATAAGTAACTGCTTTAATGAGCAAGACCTAGAGAATCAAACCCATTTGCTGACATGTTAAAAAATGGGGTTTTCAAACATTCTCTCCCTTTATCCTCATGGTTTCTAGTCCCTCTGGCATTAAACTCTGTAAGTGTAAAGTAGTGTTCCTTGCTTGTATCTTTTCTTGTTTGCTGCCTAAACAAGTCTATCTGAATCTATGTGGATAGTATTCAAATGCTATAGGAAAATAAGTCCATTTAGGAAAATAAAACTATACATGCTATACTAGTTTTTTTTTTTTAAAGAGAAAACTAGAGTTGACCCATTTATATAATTAATTTTCAAATGGCTTGCTCTGGGCATTCTTACCTGAGGTGAGAGCTGGCTTGCGAGTTTTAATATTTAAGGTGATATATCCATCTTCATCCTGCATGGTTTCCTTTGCTCTGCAAGTGAGCTCAGGGTCCAATGACTTTGCAAAATGTAGTGTCCACTTTTATTATTTCAGTGTCTGTCAGTCTGTGATCCTCCTCTCTCTCATAAGGTGGAGCCATGAGTTGGGGATGTGTGGGTTTTTGGGTTTTTTTCTTCCCATTTTTTGTTTTGTTTTTGTTTTTTCTTTCCAGGAAGCCCTTTCATAGCTGCTTAGGGATACATGAACCTTGAACATAAAAACACAAAAATAATAATAACTTGTTGAAAGGAGTAGATAACAGCATTTGTTTCTCGTTTCCTTATCTTCAACTCTAAATGGAGGGATATCCCATCATCTGTATCCTTTCAAAGAACAAAAGTTCATGCTTGATCTTAACCCTAACAGAGTCTGGATCACGTTGTTAAAATAAACTACTTTCTGATGAGAATTCAGGGGCAAAACACCAGTAAATATATAGTCTATTCTATTGTGAGGAGAAAAAGCTAATAGCAGTTGATCAAATATGGGCTTAGTTAGATATTTCATGGACTTACGTTGGAAGGAGCTATTTGTAATTATGACCTAGAATTCAACCAAATACTTGCATCTTTCTCAAATGAAATTCTTCATAAATTCATGGATTCCACATGAGGCAGGCATCATATTTCTCAGGTTTAGGCATCAAAAGACAACATCAAATAAAGTGAAATAACGCAGAGTTAGTGACTTGATGTGTTATTACTTTTCAATAATGTTTGCACTTTCAAGTGAATTCCCAGGATTGGAAAAATCGTAATTCAATGAAATAATGTAATATTAAGCATAGTGGTGCTATAGTTGAAGAGATATTATTTTGGAGAAGAAATGTTTTCTTAGTACTTTACATCATGATATATTATTTATTCCACACATTTAACCTTTGTCATAACAAAATTTTAATGTTAATTATTTCTCAAAAACAACACTTAGTTTGATTTAAATGTATTGAAGTCTTATAATGTCTAGCATATGAGCAGTTTACTTAATCTGTCCCATTCTTTAGTCATTTTTGGAACAAGAAGTAGAATCGTATATAATAAAAGCCCAGCGACCGAAATGGCAGAAAGACCAGAATGACCAGAGACCAGAACAACCGTGGCCCCTCGCCCCAGCTGGCCCTGCTCCCCAGCAAGGACCCCATTCTGATCAGGGGCATGGCCGGTCTGGAAACTGCCTGCGGCCCCTGCCCCAGCTGGCCCCGTCCCCCAGCAGGGATCCCTACCCTCATCAGAGGCATGGGTGGCCCCTCACCCCGCCAGCCCTGCCCCCCAGAAGGGACCCCCACTCCGGTCTGGGGCCCCCATCAGGGCAGGCCGGCCAGCCCCCACCCATGCATCAAGTCTCTATCCTATATAATAAAAAGGATAATATGCAAATGTACCCTAACGGCAGAACGACCAGAATGACCGCTCAACCAGTCACTATGACGCACACTGACCACCTCTCAATCCTTTTCCCCAGCCGGCAGGCTCCGATCGCCCGATGGTGAACGGGGAACCGAGGTGGGTGGTGGGGGTGGGGTGGGGCTGGCTGTGGGTAGCCGGGGAAGATGGCCCTGATTGCAGGCTAGGCCTAGGGACTGTACCTGTGCATGAATTTAGTGAGCTGAGCCTCTAGTTAATAAATAAAAAAGTAAAAAAACTGCTTGTTTGCTCACACTGATGATACAGATAAGTGAGGCTGCTTCTGCCTTCATATGACATCCAGATCTCCCACACATTTAACTTTATGAAATGGATTTTTAATTGTCCTTTTAGCTTAATTGAAAGTATTTATAAGAACAACCATAGAAAGCTAGCTGCTGTGCTTACTAGAAAAATATTGGTGAGGGTGCTATCTACTTTGTCCCTAGGGTAGTTCTTACATATTTTTGTTAAAACTTCAGGGCCAGAAAAGCTACTCTTCTTCTGAAACTATTAGGCATTTGTCTTCTTAATTATCTTATTTCTACCCTTTCTTCAGTTAATAGTGTTAGACTTTATTATTCAATATAGTAATTACATAGGATCTCATGGCAGATATTTTATTTATTCATTTTCTAATTATCACATCTTGTTCTGATAAAGAGGGAATATGCTAATTGACTGGCACGCCCTCAAAGATGGCAGCACCCATAGCCACAAGATGGTGGCACCCAGTCCCCTTATCCCTGTTGGGGCGGCAGGCAAGCAGCATGGCCGTGCCTGCCCCCAAGTGGGTCCAGCCACTCTGCGCACCTGCCTCCGGAGTCCCCCAGTCCCCTCAGCCCCCCAGCCGCCCAGGGCCAGCCTGAGGAACAGGCAAGCCTTGGATGGTGTCTGCCCAACTGATGCCCAAGGCGCAGGCAAGCCTCAGATGGAGGCTGCCCAGCCGCCCAGGGCCGCCCGAGGCTCAGGTAACCAGGGCTGACCAAGGCTTGCACTGCCAGCAGTGGCAGCAGCAGAGGTGTGATGGGGGTGTCGCCTTCCCCTGATCGCTGGGTCGCCTCCCACCCCTGAGGGCTCCTGGACTGTGAAATGGGGCAGGCCGGGCTGAGGGACCTCCCCCTCCAGTGCATGAATTTTCATGCACTGGGTCTCTAGTATACATATATTTTTCTTCCTGTTATCTCCTTCACTCTGAATTCTTTGTTGATTCACATAAAATAATCTTTTATTTTAAAATTTCTTTCCATACACACCTCAAACTATTTTAAGGGGTAAAAAGAATAAACAAAACAAGCATGAAAGGCATTGCTGATTTTAAAAACTCAAAGTTAGCATGATTTGAGTATTTTCACCAAAACCCAATCCTTAATAAAATATCCCACTTTAAATAAAAGTCAAATTCAATAATGTTCTAAAAATTAAGTAATCAAATTTTTAAAATTCCCAGACCCATACTTGTCACTGAGTTTCTTATCTCAGCTATAATATTCAGTGATTCCCAATCATAAGCAGGGTAATTTCAGATCATTACTCTACCATTTATCTACTTCTGTTTCTGTTCGAGTAACTTATTTCAGTCAAAGTGGACTGTTCACTCTTCCTAACATTGATCACCCCAATCTGCCACCACAGTCTGAGAATGTTTGACTTTCCCTCTCTTCTATTGCCCACATCTACTCACCTACCAAGCCATGGGGTTTTCTTCTCATCTATCTCCTCTCTTTTTCACTTTTTTTTCTGACACTGCCTTACTTTAGTATTGTTTTTCCCCCTAAAATATACAGAAACACTGAAAAATATGGTGCCCAAGTGACAGAAAGAAGAATGTGGAGGTTATGGTTCAAATGACATCTTTTCAATAAAGCATGGCTCTGTTCCCTTAATAACCATGTACGTAACTTATGAAAATTTACAGTTAAATTAAATCAAATATGTAAATGAAGATGGTTGGGCATTTGGAAGCACTTATAATTCTTGTAAACATTTTCTTGTTCAATTAACAGACACTTTAAGAAGGTATGAAGCATACAATTAGCTTGCTTTGTCAGGGTTACCATATTCTCTAGGTCTTGGCTAATTGGCTTAATTATAAAAATAGTCCATTTATTCCTTTTGTAAACCACCAGGAAGGTGCTGGTCTTGAGTTTGACCCATGAGTTCTTAAAACTGCACATTTAGCACCAGAAGTAGGTAAAGCTGAACTAGGGTAACAGTAAGCCTCAGAGGATATTTATTTGCTTTATCTTAGCTTCTGGTTTGTAATTCATATTGTTTTTGGAACTTCAATTACTCTAGCCACAGACTAAGGGTCTTATATTTAGATTTGTTTCATTAAAATATATTTGCCTTTATTTTTATTCCCCAAGCATGGCTTTGCAGTGTTAAGTATACGCTAGTTGAGTATAGAGACTCTCAGGGTCAAAGGAACTCCTGATAACATTTAGTCTTAATTCTGCTTTCTTGCTATACATATCCTATAAATACAAGCTGAGTTACTCAGCAACAGTTAATCAGAGAACTGCAGAAAAAGCAAGTAGATATAATAACTTCCCCTCCCCTTTTCCAAAATCCAGGGGCTTTGCTAGATATCTCTTAATCACACTACAAGGCATGTTATTGCCATATTTTATTATTCCCTTTTTTCATAGCTCAGGAAACTGGGAAAAAAACACCATCCTGAAAAAATAGTTCTTTAGTCCAAACAGCCTTATGAGTTTGAATTTGGAATAAAAACCTTTATTTGTTTAATATTTTAGAGATTAAGAGGCACTATTACATAAATTATCTCTTTTAGTTTAAAGCAAATATTTAAGTGATGTTCATTTTGTTTCAAACACTGACATTGGTGAATATTCATGGACAAAGTCATGGTAATAGTCCTTATGGAGCATAAAATCTTAGATTTTTGCTACCTAATTTTTATTTTTCAGAATTTAGAACAACTTCCCTCATCACACCACACACCAGCCCACATTCTTGTCCCTACAGAAAAGCTTCACTCCTTTCTGACACACAGAGTCTCCCTAGATATTTAAATTTTTGTAATTATCCCCTCGAGAGTGTATTCCATGACTCTAAAATAGTGACTGACATACAGCAATCATCCAATAGATATGATGAATGAAAGAATGAATGAATGAATTAATGAATTAATGTATGTATGTATACTTACATGCATACATACATACATGTACGATGGGCATTTTCACTCTACATGTAAAAAGAGAACTTTAAGGAATCTTGGGACTTTTCTATTTTTACACTTCTTATAAAAAGTAGTACCATCTACCTCCACATTCTTTCCTCTACAGTGTGATGTATTTTATTTTTTATTTTATTTATTTTATTTTTATTTTTTTTAGTGTGATGTATTTTAAATTTAGTCCAGACTTCATTATCTATGCTGCTAGCTGGAGAGTGAGTACAAGAAAATAGGATCACAATGACAAGTTGTAGATGCAATAAGAAAGGAAATTAGTGGAATACATAACATTGTGGATAAGACTGATCAATATATAATGATGGTTAGTAGTGTGTACAAAAAGGAAATAATGTTGACTACTATGAATGCTCTAACAGTGTCTCTACACTGAAAAATATAAAGAAACTGAGCATTTTACAGTTGGTGATATCTTTTAATGGACTTTTAAATGTGTATAGCCTTTAAGCTAATCCTTCAGTGCATTTATTGATGATATCCTATTCCCTTTCAGTTTTCTGCATTAAAAGTGTTGGTTCAACTTTTACTTACTAACCTCCTACACAAATTAAATACTGTTTATTTTTTAATTTTGAAAAAGCTAAGATTTCCTGTTATGAAATCCTGTTGATCTAGGATTTGAATGAATCAATCAGTCTGCCTTCATAGTCCTTTATTTTAATCAGGATATTGTACTATCCTTATTGGATGAATATACATTCCAAAATAAATTCCATTCTATACTCATCCTCTGGCTCCTCCTTGTGGCCAGTTTTTTTTTCTTTTTGCTTTTCTCTATGTCTTTGATGCCTCCAAATTTAATTTTTACTTTTCTTCATCCCTTCTTGTAAATATTTTTGAAGATGAATTTTAAAAATCAGTTATGTTGAATGCTGCTTGTAGGCTAAGATGAATCCTCAGAAATAGCCTTTGGATGTGTTACTGTGGAGATTAATGGTGACTTGGAAAAAAGCATTTTTATATAAAGTGAAGGGAAAAGACTAATTAGTGTGGGTTTAAGAAAAATAGGAAGAAACAGCAGGAATAGACAGCTTTTGAACACTTTAATTGTTAAGAGAATTAGAGAAATGAGGTGATAATGTGTAGAGCGTGTGAGGGGGATGAACAAGAGATTTTCTGCTTATTTTTAAAATAGAAGATATCTCATATTTGTAAGTTGAGTCAACCAGCAGAAAAAAATAATGATCCCAGAGACAGAAAATTATAAGTTGAAAATCTTTGAGTAGGTAGATGGAATGGATATCAATGTATAGATGGAATTGAACATAGATAAGAGTTTGTAAAATTTAACATGGAAGATGGTTGAAAATTATATTACCATGCATACAGAGGTAAATGTTTTTGTATATTTGGTCAGTGAAACAGAGAAAATTCTCTTTTGATTGTTTTTATTTTTTCAAGATAATCTTCTTCTGAATATTAGTTGCTTTTTGCAGGAAGATTATTCCATAGGAAGTTAGCCATGCCAGAAGGGAACTCCATTCACATCATTTTTAATAGCTATCCATTTCTTCTCCATGCCCCATTGCCATCTCTCTCTCTCTCTCTCTCTCTCTCTCTCTCTCTCTCTCTTTCTCTCTCTCTCTCTCTCTCTCTCTCTCTCTCTCTCTCTCTCTCTTTCTCTCTCTCGTCTCTCCCTCCCTTTCACACACACACACACACACACACACACACACACACACACACACACTTGAATTTCTTAAAACATCAGCCAAGTGTGGTTGGTATTTAACTACACAGATCTCAGTACATGTGACTACACACTCCTTACTGTTTTAGTATGTGTTTCTGCTTGATATCTAATATAGGTGAGTATAAACCACATCCAATATGTCCATGCAGAATTAGCTTACCTTACCTTTAACGCATGTAAAGAGGACAACCTGACCCTTTATTGAAACCTTGAGGATCATAGGATTTCCTGCATAAAACCACCACTCCTGCACTGATTCCAAGCACCACTTCTTTGCTTCATAGTATGAAACAATAATGAAAGAGCAGTTTGGAATCTACACTATACTGATTTCTAAGGAGACTATTTGACTTCACTCACATTCTCTGCAGAAGAACAGAGTATCATTCTGTCCTTACATAGATTGCAGTGGGATGTGTCTTGAGCCAGTTGAGTGTCTGTATAAAAGCTCCAAGCCTTGGAAAGAACATCTTGTTTCAGGCCTGAAGACACTGAAACATTAATTACACAATTTACAGTAGTGCTTTCTCCTACAATGTCTGAAGAAGTGACCTATGCAACACTTTCATTTCAGGATTCTGTTGGAGCAGGAAATAACCAGAATAGAAATAACCTAAGGAAAAAAGGTAAGGATTCAGGGAAAGTGAGACTTGACCTTGGGGGATGGACAGGTGTTCAATGCTTTGAGGTGCTGACTTTGATACCTATGCTAAAGAGAAGGGTGCCGTGAAAGCTTTGAAATAGAGACAAAGTTGTGGAATATATTAGTAGAAAAAGTGTTCCGAATACTGAGGAAAAAATGGTGTGTTATCATTATGTTTCATGAAGCCATGTGTAATAGTAAAAATGTTGATTAGACATGCCAGAGATTGAGGACTAAAAGGTTGTTTTTTAATAAATGTAGTACTCTTATAAATGTAGTCCCTGCGAGAGATGCCAGAGGAATCTTTTAGAAGGCAGATTGGAAGCTTCTAAAACATAGAAGGCAGAGGAAATTTTTCTTTTCAAAGGTATAAAAAACTGAACAGGATAATTGGAGAATGGGTGAGTCAGAAATAGATGATAGTTTCGGTTTTATAGTATTTAAAAAAAATAAGAAATTGAAATTCCCAGAATAATTAGTAGTGTTGAATATATAACAACAGTATTTTTAAAAGTATATTACTTGCTGTGCATCACATCTTTATTAAAATATAGTTGTTAAGTAAATGAAGTAATATTAGTACTTTTGACAATGTGTTGAGAAAACTGAGGCTAAAAGCAATTAAATGATTTAACCAAGTTCATGTGGTGGAGTTCAGACGCAGTCCTAGCCTTTCTCTCATCCCCTTATATCCAACTGAAAGAAAGAAAGAATGGTCTTTGTGGTCAAGAATCCAATTTAATGTATCAGACTACATCCCTCACTTTCAAAAAGCCATCGACAGTTCAGGTTGTTGTCCTGAATCATCATCTAAAATATATAAACTATGTTCTTTTCTTTAGAGTTATTTTTTTTAATTTAAGTGTGTGTGTGTGTGTGTGTGTGTGTGTGTGTGTGTGTGTGTGTGTGTGGTTTGAGAGGGGGTGATATAAAAAAAAGAAGATGGGAATAGACTTTGCATTTGTCTAATAAAGATAGTTATATTTTTTAGAAAAGTTTAATTCTAATCTTTGAGAAAGAGGGAGTAGTGGATATATTATATGTAATAGTGCACCTGGAAGTTACATTAATCATTCTCAAATATTGGGCTAGATGCCATTAGATCCTGAATTGAGGAATAGGAAAGTGATGTAAGAGAACCATTTGTGATATATACAGGATGGGGCAAAAGCAGGTTTACAGTTGTGAGTACATGAAACACAAAGTTTATTCCTATATTATTCTTTATTATTGTATTATTTTCCATACAAACTATTTTAAGCCTATTTTTGCCCCACCTTGTATATGGAATGTCAAATTTTGAAGTATTATTCACTGGCTTCCTGGTTTTTTCTGTGGTTTTGAAGTTAGATTGTACATTCGTTCCTTTTTTTATTCAGTATCCATTCATTATCTAATAGGTGATAAATAAAATGGGTAATAGATAAAAATAAAACCCATAATAACACTTGTGTTGTGGAGGTTTGTAATTTTAAAAACTTGGGATCTCTTCTATTGTTAGGGTCATCCAGAAAACCACTTTCTACAACATCTTATTCATGAATTCAATAAACTTGTAGAAGAAAGGTGCGTAATGAAAACAAAAACCTAACGCTTAGAAGACACTCATAAAGGAAAGGAGAAGGGAAAAGAAAGAAAGGAAGAATAAGGGAAGAGCACTGGTGGTGGGGCCCTCACAGCACATTGTTTTAGGTGTTTTCTAGAAAGGGGCATTGAAGAAGCTTAGGAAGCTTCCTCGGTGGGAAAAATAAACAGCCGCATGCAACTCCTACAAGGGAGTTCTGCTTGTTCATTCCTCTGTTGGCTTTCTTCATTGTTTCCAGGTCTATCCCACACATGGCGTTGGGCAGCCCTGAGTCTGCTGACCCTTTGTCTGTTGCTGCTGGTTGGGCTTGTGACCTTGGGGATTATGTGTAAGTATACTTGTATCAAACCCAAGGAAGATGATTAGGAAACACAATTGTAAACTATATGAATTCAGGTTTGGTATATGGTAAGTGCTACATCCTAAATATCCTAATACTTTCTGCTACTTTCTATCTCTCTCATTCCCCCTGTCTCCAAGGTAAACCAACTAGGAAAATATTATTATGAGGATTTTTCCTTAAGTCCATTGCTTTCTCTCGATAACCTAGACTGGACTATGAAGCCAACTTTTATTTTTCCAGTTATTGGTTGGAATAAGGAGTCTCTTTTCTGCATAGGCACACATCCACTTATGATTCCAATGGTGAGAAACAGAAAGCCAAGGAAGGTGGGTTCAAGGAAAAGCATACTATTTTATTTACCTCTAAGACTTTGTACAAGACTGACTTAATCTGCTCATATAAGACCTTTCTAGAGTAGAGAAACGTCTAAGCAGCAGAAACAGCCTGACTACTATAAATGAAAAAGATATACAAACAAGGAGGAAGAGTTGCCTGATATTCCTTAGCCAATAGATAGAAAGTTGAACCAGCCGGGCAGGCGTGCCTCAGTGATTGAGTGTTGACCTATGAACCAGGAAGTCACGGTTGGATTCCGGGTCAGGGCACATACCCAGGTTGATCCCCAGTGTGGGGCGTGCAGGAGCCTGTTGATCAATGGTTCTCTCTCATTATTGATGTTTCTATCTCCCCCTCCCTCTCTCTTCTTCTCTGAAATCAATACAAATATATTTTAAAAAATCAAGAAAATAGAAAGTTGAACCACCTCCAACAATGGAAGCTCCACTTCCAAGCACAGTAGTGAAAAGAGTATTCTTTTTAGTCTGACCCATAATTTGGACAGTAAGGGCTATTCAGGGTAGGGAATCCTAAACTAACAAGTACAAAAATATCCTGAGAATACACACTTTGTAGGATGTTAAGTATGTGATGTACAGAGTAGAGTAGTGAGTGAGCACAGTATTCAATTTCAGGGGATTTGCAATCAAGAACATTTATTTGCTAAATGATACCAACATTTCCTCTGATACTTTCATTTTTTTTTTATGTGTGTAAAATCTCATGGATAATTAGGATTCAGACATACCTATTTGAACATACAAATAGAAGCTAATGATGTAACTTGCTCTTTTGAAAACAAGTATTATGTTCTAGCAGTAGTAACAACTATTCAGCAGCCAATCATTATGAAGCTTAGTAGTCAGTCTTCTACAATGATGTATGTTTTATTTTTAAATTATTAACATTATTATAGATGTTCCCCCAGGTTGGGGTTGCAGGCTCAATCCCCAGTGGGGGTGGGGGGTGGGCAGTGTAAGAGGCAGCCAGTCAATGATTCTCTCTCATCATTGATGTTTCTATCTCTCTCTCCCTCTCCCTTCCTTTCTGAAATCAATAAAAATATATTTTAAAAAATAAAATAAGAAAATAAAAAAGAAGATGTAATATGTATTCATTGGTTCTCCATAGAAGGAAGAGTTTTTCTCAATTAAAGTGCAGTGCTTAGAGTGCAATTGTTCTTAAATTTATTCTGCTGGTGAATAATCTAAAGTGCTTATTAAAATGAATATTTTTATGGATCTAAGATCAGAAATGATCAAGTATGGCATTAAAATCTGCCTTTAAAAAAAACATACACACACAAATAAACAAATACCTCAAGTGATTCTGACACAATCTGTCTGCAGACCATACTTTGAGATAGCCATTTCTCCAAAGGATTCTGTTTCTATTAAAACAATTATGTGAACCAACTCCAAACAGAAAAAGACAAAATTTCCAACAAGCATATGGCAAAATGACCCGGATGAAATGTCAGAGTTATATAATCAGCAATTTGTTATTTTAATATAAGCACAAAATAATTAAATATAAATAAAGTTATAAGAATGAGCTTTAAACAGCTTTAAATAGAAAGGCTTCTTCCAGATACCCCCATTATTAGGAGTTACTAATAAATTTTAAACAATGTAAGAAATATTTCTGTGTTAAGAGAATTATCCCTGGCTAACATGAGAATGGGAGGCTGTATGAACTTATTTACTATTATGTCTTGGAGTTTTGCAGACCTCTAATGAAATTAACTCAGATTCAGAGAATTTGAGTCAACTTCAAAAAACCGTCCACCACCAGCAAGATAACTTATCCCAGCAGCTGAGCAACTACAGGAACTTTCCCACGGAGGAGGAGGAACTTCTCAAATCACAGATCTCCAATCTATTGAAGAAGCAGGGACAAATGGCCATCAAACTCTGTCAAGAGCTAGTCATTCACACTTCAGGTAATCAGGATCTGATGACCTTTCAGATCAAATCTGTTGTCCCAGTTTAGGTTAATTATGTGCATCACCTCTGGGAGTATAAGAGAGTCATGCTGTCCAAAGACCACTAATGATGTCACATTGATTTTACAGAAGACAAGGGAAGATATAAAAGTATTTAATATTTTTGAAACAGAGGCAAATTTGGGGAAGCATTGTGGACTTATATCAATTTGGATACTTCAGCCCCTCACTTTATGATCTATTTTTAGGGATCCTGGTGTTATAAGAAGTTAAAAGTGGAAGTGATCTTTCTAAGGCCAGAAGACTGAGCCCTGCAAAGATAATTTTAATCACCATTGCCCCAACCCATAATTGGGGTGATTTCATTTTCAAAGGCTCTGACAACAGTATGTTTTTAGGGTGCTGGGTCTCAAACCCTATTATCAAATTAAGTAGCTTAGTTTCCAAAACCTTCCCCAATCACTCCAGAGTTGTTTAGTTTGTACCTTTAGATATAATTTTTTTTTCAGACCACAAATGCAATCCTTGTCCTAAGATGTGGCAATGGCACCAAAACAGCTGCTATTATTTTGCAACAAATGAAGAGAAAACTTGGAGTAACAGTAGAAAAAACTGCAAGGACAAGAACTCCACCTTGGTGAAGATAGACAGCTTAGAAGAAAAGGTCAGAATCTCCTTTCCTGGTTACAGAAATTGCCCATGTAATGTAAAGCAAATAAATAGAATTTCTGATCCACACAGTAGGAATTCAGTACATTTTGAAGGAGAATTAATAAGTGGTTTTAATGTATATTCCCATCTATCTTACTTCTGCAACTGGAAATGTGGTTCTCATGTAAGATTTTTCCTTTTCTCTTTTTCAGCATTTTCTGAAGTCACAACCATTACCCAAGTCTTCTTTCTTCTGGTTGGGATTATCATGGGATCCATCTGGCAGAAGTTGGCTGTGGGAAGATGGTTCTAGCCCCTCTCCATCCTTGTAAGTCTCTATTTTGGAAAAAATCAAAGCTAATAACACTAACAAATGGGATATTGACAAAATGATCTGATTTTCATTTCCATAATAATTAGTGATGTTGAACATCTTTTTATTTGCCTATTGGCCCTCTGTAGGTCTTTCTTGGAGAAATGGCTAATCAGATCCTCTGCTTATTTTTTAATTTTGGTGGTGAGTATGCTATAGTATATATAGATATCAAATTACAATAGTGTACATCTGAAACATATGTTATTAATTAATCTACCTCAATAAAAAGTTAATTTTAAGAATTATAAATCGAGATATAAGAAAGAGTACAACCTACAAAGAAAATAGAGCTTCAGTAACAAATACTGATGCCCTGGCCAGTTTTGTTCAGTGGTTAGAGTGTCAGCCCACCAACCAAAAGGTCTTGGATTCAATTCCTGATCATGGGCACCTTCCTCAGTTTCAGGCTTGATCTTAGGCCCCCAGGTTGGGGTGCATGTGAGAGGCAACCAATCAATGTGTCTCTCTCACATAGATGTCTCTCTCTCTCTCTTTCCTTCTCTACTCTCTCTAAAAATCAATGGAAAAACTATTCTGAGGTGAAGATTAAAAAAAATACTGAAAGGAGGAGTACCTTCCTTTGTGTGTGTGACAAACTCATGTCAAGGCATTGACTCTCATCTATTAGTTTAAATTTCTTTAACAAACATAAATCATACTTACTATGTTGGAAATACTTTATAAATATTAGCCTTATGATTAAAACACTATTATAGTCCCATTTTATAGGTGAAAAAATTGTCATAGAGAGATTAAATAATTTGCCCATGGTCACTCAGCTTGTAAGTAGCAAAATCAGGACCAATATTGTGATCATGAGTTCAGCCTCTCAGCTACCTTGGCTCTCTGGTACTTAAAATCCAGAAGGATAATCTATACTAATAAAAGGGTAATATGATAATTAGACTGGGTCGACTGGACATCCGACTTCCTTCCGGACAAAGCCACGGTGGCGGGGGCTGAGACAGAGGTGGTTAGGGGCAATCAGGCTGGCAGGGGAGCAAGCAGTTAGGGGCGAGATCAGGCCAGCACAGGGGAGCAAGCAGTTAGGGGCATGATCAGGTCAGCATGGGGGAACAAGCAGTTAGGGGTGTGATCAGGCTGGCGTGGGAGAGCAAGCAGTTAGGGGGCGGTCAGGCCAGCAGGGGAGGGCAGTTGGGGTGACCAGGCCTGCAGAGGAGCAGTTAGGGGGCAATCAGGCCAGCAGGCAGAGGAGGTTAGGGGCGATCAGGCAGGCAGGCAGAGGCAGTTAGAGGTGATCAGGCAGGCAAGTGAGCGGGTAAGAGCCAGCAGTCCCGGATTGTGAGATGGATGTCCTGCGGGATCGGACCTAAACCAGCAGTCGGACATCCCCCAAGGGGTCCCAGATTGGAGAGGGTACAGGCCAGGCTGAGGGACCACCCCCCCCATGCACAAATTTCGTGTACTGGGCCTCTAGTATTTTCTATAAGAACATACATTAACACACATTTAAATTTAACAATTGTTAGCTATTTTCTAACAAAAAGCAAGTCTACATTGGTTGATTAGTTTAACAATTAATTTTATTATGGGAACTTGCAATTAAATTATATAGCAAATGTTTTTCATGAATTAACATGAGCCACTTTATGGTTTTGATAAAAATATTTAAAGTATTTATACACTACATAGTATTTTGAAAAAAAAGGATTTTGGGGAACTATTAAAAGATATGAAAAAATAAGTCAAGTTAAAAATATGTCAAGGGGCACATAGTTTTACAAAATTCTTTTAGCGAACTGACTACAAAACCAAATATTTTGAGGAACACCTCTCATCACAACTATATTCAAATGATATAATCATATTTGTATTTTTAATATAACATATGGCATTTGTATATTATATGAAACTTAAAAGTAGTGGCATCTTTCTGGGCATAGCAGGTTTTTTCATCTCCCTCCCCTTATAAAATTATTAATCTATTCAACTCCTATTTCACTCTTTAATAATGCATGTTGTCAAAGTTTCCTTAAATTGAATTATAATTGTCCATTTTCTGTCAAAGATACTGTGCTTCAGTTGTGACTCATGGACTTCCATTAATAACAAACAATATGTTTATACTTTTCTCCCTGGTTACACTTTATCTTCATTCATTTCCCCAATTTTTGTCCTGGACTTTTCTACTCAACACAAATCTTCCCACCCTCTAATCACCACTACTTACATTAAATTGACTAATCTGGGTTCACACAGGTAATAATGGGAAAAAGCACATGCAAAGTAATAAACACACCAAAAAATGACAGTTGCTCTGCCAATGGAGCAATATTGGGCATGAAATGATTACAAATTAATCTGAGAGACTGACGATGCTAGACTGAGGTTACACAGGTATACCATGACACCATGCAAGTTCAGTTGTTTCCATTTTGGAATTTAAGAAGATATGTTCCTCTTCCCGAAAGAGTTTTAATCTTTCCTGGCCCCCTCCCCACTTACACTTAATTGAAGTATGGAAGAGGGGGGCCCCCACAGCAAGTTTCAGAGCCTGGGAACACTGGTTCCCTGAGACTGAGCTGTTCGATAAACCAGTGCGGCACACCCAGCATGGTAACATTGAACTTCAGGATCACATGGCCATTTCCTACTGAGGAAAGGCCAGTTTGAGCAAACTCACATACTATGAATAAGATTTAGTAAATTCAGCCCTGAAGCAAGAAAAGAACATTGCAGTATAAGGCAGATCATTTGGCAGGTGGGGGGAGGGGGGCAGAATTGGTGCACACAGAAAATTTAAATCAGATGAGTATAATTTTCTAATGACATTATTTAAGTTATCACCAATTCCTTGACAGAGGAACTAGGGACTGATACTAGGGCCACATTCATTTCTCTCTTAACTTTGTCTTGTTCTCTTTTCACCATATATATATATATATATATATATATATATATATATATATATATATAAATGATACTTGTGCATAGTAAAATGTAACAACTTTATAGACAGAAAGTGATTAATTTGTTTGTTTTTCTTCATCAAGTTCCAAACTAAAGAAAATCTGGTACTTCTAATGTAATCTGCACTAGAGGCCTGGTGCACAGATTCGTGCACATTGAAAGGAAATTAATTAGAAGGTGGCTGGTGGGGCGGGACTGGGCAAGGTCTGCAGAGTTAGCAGGGTCCCTCAGGCAGGTGGGGTCCCTCGGCCTGGCCTGTAGGGATCAGGCAGAAACCAGCAGTCCAACTTCCCCCAAGGTGTCCTGGAGTGCAAGAGGGCACTCTGCAAAGCTGCTGTTGCTCAGCAGCTCCTGTGTTGAGCATCTGCCCCTGGTGGTCAGTGCACTCGCTTAGCCTTTTATATATATAGATTGGGTAGTTTCTACCATTTTAATGGGGGGAATACAAATTCTCAGAATTTAAGCATCCTTCTTAAACAATTCCACATGTTATTATAATTAACTTGAAATAAAGAACTCACGTCTGCCAGCTTCAGGGATCTTGTTGTGTTGTGGAAGCCTAAGTCTCTCAACATTCAGATATATGATATTTAGTAATGGAGAACATTGAACTGTGATCAAATTTAAAATATTTGATGTATAACTTAACTTTTAAAAATATATAATTAATTTTGAATTGATTAATTTTCAGATTTAATACTAGAGAATATGCCCAGATCAATGGATCCCAAGGATGTGCCTATTTTCAAGAAGGAAATACTTATACTTCCCGCTGCAGTGCTGAGATTTCTTGGATTTGTGAGAAGACAGCTGCATTAGTGAAGATTGAAGACTTAGATTAATAGGCTTCTTCCAAATTCACCGAAAAGTAAGGGACTTGTGGTTAAGTTCATGTGAGGAAGGAGACAGCTACCCTACCCGAACAAAAAACATATTAAAACGTGACTGTGTATTGAATCTATCAGGCAAATAAACTTGCTTTACAGAAAATTCTCCACATCATTGTCTGATGCCTTCTGATCTGATGTTCTGGTTATTGCTGGAGTCCTAGGGGGATTAGCTGTTCTAAGGCCCTGTAGTTCTGTCACAAAATCATTTTACTGACTTTCCTTTCTCAAATAAAGGACTCTTTTCTAGCTCTGTTGTTACATATCCACAAGTGCACTGGGTGCTATGTGAGGATTGAACAGTCAGAACTGACACAGGCCATCGCCATGGAGCAAGGCCTAGGAAATCTTGCTGTGAGAGTTGCTGGATCATGCAGAAGGTGAGGGATCCCCAAGTAGGGATTCTAGTTTCTGGGCAGCAGCACTATACCAAATGCTTTGGAAATATCTTAGCAAATAGAGTGCCTGTACCACTGTGTACCAGGTCCGCATCAGCCTGCAAGTACAACATAACTTGCCCTTCTCCATTTCCCTATGAAAATACACTTTTAATAATCTTTTAAATTTAGATCATTTGTAATCTCGGTGAAGTAGCACATCATTTAGCATTTATATCCTCATTTATTTAAATTAGTAATGTTGAGGTTATTCATGTGGTAATCTGGGAATTATTATTCAAAGTTTATTCTCTTATAGTTGAGATTTTATTTCATTGAGAAAAGTTCTAAGAAATTGAAGAAATTAAGTTATTAGAATTATTAATTTTTGTTTTTCAGAATTTCCCTCTGACATAGTTCGCCAGTGTCCTTACACGTTACAGGATAAACATTGGAAATTTAGAGGTTAAGAGTTTTTCTGGGACAAAATTGCTGATTGGAGGATATCAATGAAAAGTATGGTTCTTATGTTCTCATATAATTGCACAGCTATGTATAAGCTAAAGAAAATGGTAAACTAATTTGTGATACTGATTTTGCTAGAACAAAAATATAGAATTTACTGGAAAAACTGATATGATTCAACATCAAAGCTAGTTGCATTTCAGAATACTTTGACCTTTTTTTGAAAGAATATCTTCATACATACCATCTAGTAACCTATTATTCTCTAAAGATTTAAAATTGTGAGCTAATCAGCATTTTATATCTATACCAACAGACAGTCTAGAATAAAGGAATTAAAGTCTAATGTGAAAATTTAGCGAGAATTTCAAATAAAACATATTTAAGCACAAATTATTAGAGATCATTATTTCATCATTGCTCAAGTGAACAGGCTTTACCAATTTTCACATAGGACTGCAATACAAGTTACATATACATGGATTGAAAAACAACTTTGTTTCATTACTCTTTAGTAGCTACTGTCAATGTCATTCTTACAAAGATAATTTTATTTTCTGAAGCTTAAGACTGTGCCCTTGACTCCCACACATTTGGGTTTTTCTTGCTTCCCACAGTAAACATAATTTCTTCTTTTATTCCTCTATTTCTAACCATTGAGATATCTGCTGTTAATAATTAAAATATCTGTGTTGGTTATTTTTTGTTCCTATAAAGAAGTTACAAATGGCTCGGGGAGGGGGGTGTCAATTGGGGAAAAAGAAGACATATGTAAAACTTTAGACAATAATAATAAAAAAAGAAGTTACAGGTCCTTCCCCCCCTTCCCCCTCCCAGCCCCCCAGATATCTTGTATCTTTTAATTCTTATCTCATGTACACTCTGACTTTCACATTCAATAGAAGAGAACATTTGTGTTTCTGACCTTAGAGTGGCTCTGGAATTTGATCAGACCTTATTGCTCATAGACCTCTTGTGCTGCCCTGCCATCGTCATGCTATCCCTGGCAGCCCTCTACAGGGAACGAGTAAATCCAAAGCTCTTGTTGGGGAACCTCTTCTGTCACAATAATTTATCCCTATTGCTTACTGATAACTTGGCTTATGAAACATGATATATCCCAGGAATTTCGATTTCTCTCTCTCTCTCTCTCTTCTCTCTCTCTCTCTCTCTCTCTCTCTCTCTCTCTCTCTCTCTCTCTCTCTCTCTCTTTCCCTACTCAAAATCCCTGGAAGATACACACACACACACACACACACTCTCTCTCTCTCTCTCTCTCTCTCTCTCTCTCTCTCTCTCTCTCTCAAATTTCCTGGTTCCCTTGGTTGTGTTTGTATTTATTTGGGATAACTTTTCTTCCCTCATTGAGTAGTTATGTGGTTTCCAAACCAGCATTCACATCACATTTATACAAACAGTCTCTTAAAAGTTCACATCTAAGATCTATAGGTTCAGAATGACTTAGGGGAGGAGGGGAGCAGGATTAAAAATCCTGTGAATTTCACAAACTCCACAGGTGATTCTTATTATCTTAGCCTGTGCAATGTTTGGATAAATGACCTGAACTTCCTCAGCAAATATGCAGAGGCAAAGGTGCTGGAACCATCCTTAAATTGGATGGCTTGTTCTTTCCTCTCTCTCTCTTTTCTATTTTTTTTTTAATTTTATATATTTTACTCCCCCCCCCAGGTTTATTGAGATAATAGACATATAATGCTGCTATAAGTTTGAGATGTATAGCATCATAATTTGATATATGAATGTATTGTGAGATGATTTCCACAGTATTTAGTTGCCACATCCATCACCTCAAAGGAATGGCTCCTTTTGCAATGTTAGCAAATTTGTTTGGTTTGTGAAGGTCAGGGCAGGTCAAAACTGGGACAGAAGTAACTACTAATCGCAGCTATTTCATTGTTGTAACTTTGATCAACAACTTCTTAATGAGGGGAAGGAATTGGATGGTCAGACAGACTGGCCATATGCAATTTGATCTGTCTGGATTTGTGGTAGTTCTCAGTGTGTCTGCACACTGAAATTATATGAGGAGCTTTGAAGAAGCACTGATGCCTGAGATTATCCCACCTCTTATGATTCTGATTTGATTGATCAGGGGTGTGACAAGGTATTGAAAACATTTAAAGCTTCCTATGTGATTCTGACGTGTTGATAAGGTTGAAAACCACTTCATGAGGTCATTCCACTGACCTTTAGTTGGGTCAATGCAGGGGTAACATGTTGGCAAAATAGCCAACCCTCCATTATCATGTAACAAAAAGCAGGTGAGCTAGTTCCATTGGTGAGGATTCTATGGGTTGGAAGAGTGAACATAGTGACTATTATTTGAAGCGAAGGTTGACTATATAGTCAAGGCTATATACTGACTGATTTGTGTGTAATTACTCTTGTATATGTTTGACTATGTATAGACAAAAATGTAACAAACATATGATTAACATTGTTTCCCTCAGGGTATGTATGATGGTAGCAAAGCAAGACAGGAAGAGGAAATGATTAA
This sequence comes from Cnephaeus nilssonii, assembly GCF_951640355.1. Lineage (NCBI taxonomy): Eukaryota > Metazoa > Chordata > Mammalia > Chiroptera > Vespertilionidae > Cnephaeus > Cnephaeus nilssonii. The sequence goes on along the minus strand of NC_137077.1, from coordinate 22,253,820 downwards.
CTTAGGACATTGAGAATTCATTCGGAAGCTGAGGACTGAAAGTGAGAGTCAGATTCTGAACAGATGGCCAAAATTAACTAGTGGTCCTGAAGCAAATGTAACTCTTCATTTCTCAGCTATGTTAGTCTTGCTAAATAAGCCTAACGTCAGGTAATAGCATGGGTGTTTCTCTCTCCTTCAAGATATATAATAACATAAATACAATAAAATGCACCTCCCCTGAGTTTTCTCAAACTGTGCCTTAGCTTCCAAGATACAGATGCATCCTAGTCTTTATTGGGGAGTTGTATCACTTTTTGCTTAAGACGATATATTTTTGAAGTCAGGCAGATGTAGGTTTCTCTCTCTTCCCCCCTCCCCCGTCTCTCTCTCTCTCTCTCTCTCTCTCTCTCTCTCTCTCTCTATATATATATATATATATATATATATATATATATATATATATATACACACACACACACTAGAGGCCCGGTGCATGAAAATTCATGCACTGGAGGGGGGGTCCCTCAGCTAGCCTGCCCCCTCTCACAGTCCGGGAGCCCTTGGTGGTAAGAGGTGACCCAGTGATCAGGGGAAGGCAATGCCCCCATCACACCTTTGCTGATGCCACTGCCTGTAGTGCAAGCCTGAGCCGGCCCTGGTTACCTGAGCCTTGGGCAAGATCCAAGGCTTGCCTGTGCCTCAGGCAGGCCCTGGGTGGCTGGGCAGCCACCATCCAAGGCTTGCATGTGCCTCAGGCTGGTCCTGGGTGGCTGGGGGCTGAGTGGATTGGGGGACTCCAGAGGCAGGTGCGTGGTGTGGGCCTGGCCTTGCCGCGCACCTACCGCCCCACCATTTTGTGGCTGTGGGCTCCGCCATCCTTGAGGGCAGGGCAGTCAATTAGCATATTCCCTCCTTATTGGCTGTGGGCGCTGCCATCTTTGTGACTGCATGAGGGTCAATTAGCATATTCCCTCTTTATTAGATAGGATACACACACACACACACACACACACACACACACACACACACACACGAGGCCTGGTACATGAATTTGTGCACTGGTGGGGTCCCTCAGCGTGGCCTGTGGGGATCGGCTGAAACCGGCAGTCCAATGCTGCCTGCTGCTCCTGCCTGCTGTTTCCACTCATCCTGCCCCTCTGCACTGCACCTGCCACGGGCTTGCACCCAGTCAGTCCTGATAGGGAGAGGCTCATGCCGCCACAGCGGTGCTCACCAGCCATGAGTCCTGCATCTAGCGCCCGGCCCAAGGGGGTGGGTGGGTGGGATGCCATCGGCCATCCGGGCTGGCAGTGGGATGCCCTTGCCGACCCAGGATCCGGATCTGTCCTGGGACTTTCACACCAGTTGTCGGGAGCTACCTGATAGCCACTTTTATATCATTTCTTCCTTGTGGAGTGTTTAGGGAGGGGAAGTGGTCGCGGTGCCCGAAGCCAACTTCCAGGAAGCCAGTGGTGCTGTCAGGATCGTGCTGGCGGCACCAGTCCATCGGTGCCTGGCCCGTTCTCCAGAGATTGGACCTGCAGGACTACTGAGGGAGTGGGTGGCTGCTGCCAGGCTGGTGAATTGCCAGGACAGGTCGGTCAGCTGAGCGGCACTCTGCTGTGTGAGCTCACTGACCACCAGGGGCAGCTCCTTGGTTGAGTATCTTCTCCTGGTGGTCAGTGCACATCATAGCGACCTGTCATTCTAGTCATTTGGTCTCTTAAGCTTTTATCTATATATAGATTTTTTATTGATTTCAGAGAGGAAGGGAGAGGGAGAGAGATATAGAAATATTGATGATGAGAGAGAATCATTAATCAGCTGACTCCTGCATGCCCCCCACTGGGGATTAAGCCCACAACCCAGGCATATTCACTGACTGGGAATGGAACCATGACCTCCTGGTTCATAGGTTGATGCTCATCCAGTGAGCCACAGAGGCCGGGATGGGTTTCTCTTCTTAATCTCCATTTAAGAGCTGTATAAGCTTAAATAGGATTCTTAAGCTCTCAACATCACAGGGTAACAAAAATAGTACCTATTCCCTGTAAATTTTATGGAGAAAAAAATATGTGATAAAAAGCATGTGGTATACTGAGTAGCCAATGATGTTTAGCCGTTATTACTGTTTACTCCCCCACCTCCCACTTGAAGAGCGAATTCTTGTGACCCTTTCAGCCCTGTGCACACTGTGCAGGGAGTTCTCTGATTCTCACCACTAGAGCCTGTTTTTGCATGCAGGTGCTGAATCTCTATTTCTATACCTGCGGTTTTTTTTGTTTTGTTTTGTTTTGTTTTTCTTTTATATAATATGTTTTTATTGATTTCAGAGAGGAAGGGAGAAGGAGAGAGAGATAGAAGAATCAATGATGAGAATTATCGATAAGTTTCCTCCTGCCCACCTCCTACTTCAGATTGAGCCTGCAATCTGGGCATGTGCCTTGACTGGAATCGAACCTGGTACCCTTTAGTTCACAGGCTGATGCTTTATCCACTGAGCCAAACTGGCTAGGGCTACTTTCAAGGTTTTTAAGAAATTGATCTTGGTGTAAACAGAAAGGCCACCTTTTTTTCTTACAGATATAAAGTAAGCTGGTGCCTGTAACCAAACATCAGTTCATTGGAGTAAAAAGAGCAAGAAGCAACTGGGCAAACCATAAGGACTATTTTGAGCTTTCTATACCCTCTGTGGTGTTGGGGTCAGAAGTGAGGTAAGCAAGGGGAGGGTCTAGGCCCTTTCATCTTTTAGATCCATTAACATGGAAATTGTAGAAAACATTATTTTTATTGTAATAGTTACCAAATGAAAAGACCATCATTTTCAGTTCTCCAACTTCCTTTGACTCTAGACAGAATTTGTTTCTGAGAAAAGTTACTGTCTGTGGGTGATCGTGATGTTGGAAATTCCTTCCAACTCAGGTTTTCTTTTACAAATTTCCTCGCAGAGGGTGGTTACATGACCTGGACCAATCAACATGGTCCATATTCCTGGACAGTGATTGGCTCAGGGCTGAGCATGTGACCAATCAGCTCCCACAGGGCAGCAGTTAGTGTTGGAATCCTGGGGGAAGAGAAGCTCTATTTCCGTTGGAGTGCTGAGGGGTTAGGAGATCATATCCTGTTGGCTGTTGGTGGCCAACTTGCTTTCATAAAAGGAAAGCCCCAACGAGAATGACAGCAGCAGAGAGGGGAGTAGGCAAAGCCAAGAGGTCGGGAGAGATGATTCCTGCTGAGGTTCTCAAGCATCCAGGTACAGCTTTGCCTAAAGCTATCTGCCTTTAGACTTATTCGTTACATAAACTATTTCCTCCTGCTTTGATGGTTTGTTTAAGCCACTGTGGGATTTCTGTTACTGGCTATCAAAAAAATTCTGACTGTTCCTTCTAACTTGGTAAATAGAAGAATACCTTGGAACAGTAATGCTATGGATTTAGGCTATCTTCAAGGAATAATTTCCAGATAACATCACAAGGCTCTAGTTCATTCTAGAGATCCAAATGAATTCAAACAATATCTGTTGAGGACCAGCTATAGGCCAGGCCACTCATGTTACCCAAATTAATCCTCATGGGATTAACCCTGATAAGGTACCAACTGATGTCTTCATTTTAGAGGGCAAAATGGAGGCTCAGAAAAGGGAAGTGAGTGGACCATAGTGAGGAAGTGTGGGGCCTGACTGCAAACCCAGAGTCTGCTGCTTGCACTCTGGGAAGCCACATGGTGTGGCTGTCCACGTGATAAGAGCTAAGCCACCCAGCCCCACTCCCAGGGTACTGTGGGCCCCTGAGACTTGGCAAATGCCATTGGCCATTAGGAGACTCACAGAAGCAATGTGTACCCTCCTCGCTCCCCAACACTCAGCATCCCTTTCTCATGCTTTGCTTGGCAGTTACAGAATCATGCTCAGGTGACCACCTGGACAATTCCCCTCTCACAGGCTGGAATCTGGAGCTGCTACAGGGTAAGCAAGTAACCTTCACCCCCCCACCCCACCTCACTATGCCTGGGGACATCTCCTTCATTTGGACCTTGGGAGACCCTACTTCCCACTTGCACACCAGAGGTCTTTTCCAGAATATGCAGAGGACCTCACTCAGTTTGGAATGGGATGTATTCATCACTGGCCTTTCCATGTCTCCCTTAAAACTCAGCTGATGCACTCCTCTCCCTGTACTGTGGCCTCCCATGGCTGCTGCAAGAGAGTGACCTGTCAAAAAAGCAATAGCTCAGCACCCGAAGGCGTGTTTGAGGTGAGATCTGGCAGCCAGGACCTCACACTTCAGAAGAAGCGGCTGTAGAAATCCCAGGGTTCCAGGAAGCAGTGCGTGGGCCAGCGTGAATCTGAAGGGCCTTTGATGGCTAGAGGCTTCTGGCCTTGAGAGAGCATCCCCAGATGGTGAGGTTTCTGAGGGCCTAAAAGCCCACCGTGTGCAGGCTCACAGTGCCCAGAGGAAAAAAGGCAGAGGCCTGCCCGAGGGGTGTCCACAGGCCAAATATGGACATACCAGCCAGCCAGCCAGAGCACCATAGCCCATGAACTGCTTTCAAGGGTGAAGGGGTGGGTGGGGGACAGACGTCAGAGGCCCAACTCTGCTGGGGAACTAGTTTCCAGCAGCCCACATCCCCAGGAGATTACAATCAGGTGAGATAAGAACAGAGGGTTGAGTGTGCCATGGTAGGGGAAGGAGCACTGGACAGGAGGAGGGTCAGGAACAAATCGCCCAGAATGAGGAGTTAGACATACGGGGCAAAAATGTGTGACAAAGGGTCAGGTGCTGAGGTAGATCCTAGACAAGATGGGGTAGGGGTACAATGGGAAAGGCTTGAGTACATCTAGACATTCATTAACTAGGGTTGTCAGGGTGGACGGACTGTGATGTTCATTTCACGGCCTGCAGTGCCCAACACCCAATAAACATGTGGTGACTTGACCCAAATTCGCCCCTTTTCATGTTAAATTCCTGGGATAGAATTTGCTGAATTAATAGATTGAAGACTCAGGCTCAGGTAGATTAGTTAGAAAAACAAAACTAAAGATTACAAATGAAAGCAAACTACAGACTTGAGACAAAACTAAGAATTCACACTCATATCTAAGACTCCACAACCTGAGGGCCTTTGCTCTTGTTATTCTCAGACCGACCGGAACACTAGGCCGTCTACATTGCTTGTTCCCTAAATACCTTCAGGAATTTCCTCAGATGTTCTTCCTGACTTTATTTTTCTTCATAGTACATATTCCTGCCTGAGTTTGCATGTAGTTTACTTATTTTTTCTCTGTCTCCTCCACTAGGCAGTCTGCTGCATGAGAATAGAGACCTCTGCCTTCTTCATCCACTGCTGTGTCCCAGTGTCAGGCACGGGCCCAGCATGCAGTAGGGCTTCAGTGAATGGGTGCTGGGTGAGTAAACACTGCAGACTACAGACAAGACTGTTTCCGGTAGTGATGAGTTGTCCACTCACTACTTACCGAGGCCTGATTAAATGCTGGGCACTCACTTAGGTTGTAGGCTCAGAAGAGGAGGAGAAAAACAAACAAACCCTGCTGCTCCTGTGGAGGTGCCATTGTGAAGGGGGGACAGTGAGCACAGCCTGTTAGAAGGGATAAGTGCTGTGGAGAAAAGCAGAGCTCAGGGAAATCTGGCCACCGGGGTGGGTGCTGGGGTGAACCAAGTGGGGACAGAGGAGAAGGAGAAGAGAGAGGTCAGGGACTCAGATCATGCAGGGCCAGCTGGCCCCTGTGAGGACTTTTACTCTGGCTGGGGAAGCTGCAGCTGGGTGCTGAGCAGGGGCAGGTCCCTGAATGCCATGAAGGGAAGGAAGTGGGTCCCAGCTGGGGAGACTGTCACAGCACATTGCGTAGGCAGGGAAGGCTCCTCTAAGGGGATGGATGACATTTGAGCTGAGCCCTTGTATGGACCGTGTTTCTAGCTTCTGCAGGGTAGATGACTTTACCCTGCACCTACATGCTGCACATACCTTATTCTGAGTCACCTCCACTTGGCCTCCTGCCTCTCTTGTTGGCTGCCTCCCTCCTTCCCCTATCCCCCCGTGAGTCCTCCTTCTAGGGGCCCACTTTTCAAATACAAACAACCAATGCGGTATCCATCCCCCAACCACCTCCTCTATCGACTGTCATACTCCTGACACTCCCCCTGTGCCCTAACCACCCAAGGACAAGTACCAGACAACTTGGGGACAGCTCCCATGCTATAGACCCCATGAAATTAATTCAAACCAGCCAATCCTGAGCCTGTTTACCCTACCTCATCTGCTCCTTCCTGCAGAAACAACAGTAAAGGCTCCTTCCCACACTTCCTTCCGCTCCCTCTGCCTCCTGACCTACCCCGTGCTTCCCCGTGCAGCCCTGTGCGGCATGGCTTGCTTTCACTTCTGGAACTGTGGGTAATAAGCTATCTTTTCAGTGGCAGTTACCTCCTGATCTGTTGACCTCAATTAACCTCATATATTCTATTTATGCATTCTATTTTTTAAATATTTTTATTGATTTCAGAGAGGAAGGAAGAGGGAGAGACAGATAGAAACATCAATGATGAGGGAGAATAATTGGTCAGCTGCCTCCTGCACACCGTACACTTACTGGGGACTGAGCCCACAACCTGGGCATGTGCCCTGACCAGGAATTGAACCGTGACTTCCTGGTTCATAGGGGCACACTCAACCACTTAGCCACGCCAGTCGGTCAATGCATTCTGTTTTAAACCAGCCATACAAGACATTTTGTAGACACTTAGAGTAAACAAATTAAGAACAAATGCACTCTATACTTTTTGACAATATCCTAATTTAATATACACTGAGTGGCCAGATTATTTTGATCCCTGAATGCATATATAATAAAAGGCTAATATGCAAATTGTCCCCTCGACCAGGAGTTTGACCAGCAGGCAGGCCAGCCAACCGCCCATGTCCTCTCCCCTGGCCAGGCTGGCCAGACCCCAGCCATGCACAAATTCATGCACTGGGCCTCTAATATATCTATATCTATATCTATATCTATATCTATATCTATATCTATATCTATATCTATATCTATATCTATAGCTATATATATATATATATACATACACACACATACACACACACACTGAGTGGCCATATTATTATGTGTTCAGAGATCATAATAATCTGGCCACTCAGTGCATATTAGGATTATTTTTCTTCATAAAATCTCAGATACCATAAGGGTGGAGAGACTGTAGGGAATTACGTGGATAAGACCAGATACCAGACAATTCCAAAATATCTGTCTCTCTAAACAGAGAGCTCAGGCCAAGGCTTGACTAAGTCCCAGGCTCTGCCTTCATAGTGCAAGTGGGCTTTGGTTGTTTTTTTGACATTAAGCTTTTAAACTTGTCAGTTTAGCAGGGAATTTGCAGCAATAATTAAGTTACACCAGGCGTGAGACAGCCTGTTCCCTGGGTTATTGCATGGGAATCTGCAGATATTGGCATGAAAAGTGTCAGCGTAGCACATTTCACAAGCTGCCTCTTTGGAAGAGAGGGGGTGATACACTACTGTGGGAGGAATGAACAGGGCGATGTCTCTGGAGGCGATTCTCTCCAGACTGGTTTAGTTGGGAGCATTGGCCTTCACAGGGTAGCTTTCCAGAGAAGAGCCCTGAGAGGAGAGGAGACTGAGCTGCGCTTAGCTGTTCCCTTGGGCTCTTTGCGTAGCCTGGCCCTCCGCAACTGCTGTCCTGGTTAGGATAAGGTTCATCTACACGAGAGTGAAAAATAGAAGGTTGCAACTCTCTTCTGCTCAGTCTGCCCCAGGAAGCTCTCTCTCTCAAATCGTATCATCCTAGACGACTTTCCCTCATCCACAAACGCCAGGACAAAGCTTCAGCCTCAAAGCACATCTTCCAGCCACAGGACAAAAGAAGAAGCAGAGAGAAGGGCCCACTTCTCTCTTCTAGGAAATATTCTAGAAGTTGCGCAAATGGCTTCCTTTCCAGGGAGAGCTTGGTCACACACTCAGCCTAGCTGCAGAGGAGGCTGGGAACTCTGTAGTCATTTTGTTGTTGTTGTTAATACTCACCCAAAGATATTTTTCCATTGATTTTTTTTTCTTTTTAAAGAGAGTGGAAGGAAAGGAGGGAAGGAGAGAGAGAGAGAGAGAGAGAGAGAGAGAGAGAGAGAGAGAGAGAGACATTCATGTGGTTGCCTCCCATATGCGCCCTGGCCAGGGCTGGGAATCAAATCTGCAACCCAGGTACATGCCTTTGGCCAGGAATCAAACCCGCAACCCTTTGGTTCATGGGCTGACACTCTAACCACTTAGCAACACTGGTCAAGGCAGAACTTTGTAGTCTTAAGTGACCATGTAACCCACTGCATAAGGCAGGTGTTTGGTTGCTCAGAGAAAGTAGTGGACAAGGCGATTAGGAGACACCTGGACATATTCACCATACCTCTTTTAATGTTTCCTTCCTCCACCCAACCATTCCCTACCTTGGGTTCATCAGACAAATTGCATTAAGTAGTTCATAATTCAGGAACTAGCTGAAAATCATGGGCTGGTAGGTACCTTTCACTAGATTTTTCTATCAAATCGTGGTAGGATTCCATATTCCTGATTCTGAGGCTCTCTCTCACCCCAGCCCATTGTGCACATGCAGCCAGAGGTGTCTTGTCCGGTGGAAGTTGATCATGTCACTCCCTGCTCATGAATCCACTGCTCTTTAGAACACAACTCAAAGCCCCTCTTGTGGAACGGAGCTGGGACTAATGAGGGAGATGTGGGGCAGCCACGAGCCCAGATGGTCAAGGTCAGAGCTCACAGAAGGAGAAAGTCTCTTTAGTAGAGCATTCAGTCATCGGAGCTGACTGCTTTCCAGGCTCTGAGCTGGGGGGTGTTCAACGATGGAGACACAGAGCAAAATGCACCAGTGGGGCTGGTCCTGGAAGCAAGGGGTGCTGGTCCAACCCCCTACTCCCCAGCTCTCTCTCTGTATGTAAGTAACATCCCAGCTTCCTCCTGACCCCAAGCCTCCTCTCTATTTCTTGTGGTCAAACCCATGCTCCAGGGCTCCTTCCTGAAGGGGAAAGGGAAAGGCCTGGCTCCTGTGTTATAGTGGGAAACTCAGCTGCACAGGTAGGTGACTGCTCAGCCGCTTGGGGGACCCACACCCTGCCACTTCTCTGACTCCCCAAATAGGCTGGGTCATAGGATTGTGTTATCTTATTTGGACCTTTTGGTCATAATTAACACAGGACAGAGGACCAAAATTTCTCCATGGTCCTTCTGCAAATATTTGATAATGGGTTAGAAAGGGAAGAATTTTGCATTTCTGCCCTGCAGTGTGGCTCACAGCCTTTTCCCACATTTCTTGCTGTTAGGAATTACCATGATAATTCTCTTTTTTCCTCCCATCTAGTTGCTGTGATTAAGTCCAAGTACTACATCACTATGTGCTTCTCAAACTGGAGGCTGCCCAGGCCCAATTCTGTGCCAGAAGAATGCAAAACAGAGCATCCAATACAACTTTCTGAAGCATCAAGATTATTGCAAGATTTGGAAAAGCCAAGTACTTTAGTAAGAACTATCCCCCCCTCCCACAAACATGGAAGAAAGGAAGAGCATGGGAGGTAAGAAGGGTCCCAGGAAAAGTAATCCAGTCTCTGAAGTTTCACCCAGGTTGGGGCCGAGTGACAGACCTGCCGTGAAAGTGGCCTCTCCTCTTACTGTCCACAGGCTCCAGGCCATCCTCCAAACTCACCAGGTATTCGGTTGTAAAGCTTCTGAAGGCCATGAAGATGCCAGATACCCTCTTGATTTTAATCCCATTCTGAGAACATTGTGGCAGTTTGCATACCTCCGTCAGCCCCTGAATCAAGTCCTCTCGCCCGGGGTCTGTGCACACACAGTGTGCACTCCTTGTACCTCTCCAACCCTGACTGGGTCCAGGCTCTGGCCAGTCTCTCGCACCTCATGACTGGGGCCAGCATCCCCGGAGCTCAGCATCTTGAAGTTCAGCATTTAAAACAAAGGGAGGCCAATTTGACGGCCCAGAGTCTTTGTGGTCCTGCCTTGGCAGTCCACAGTTTACATGGGCTCTATCCTGTTTTTTTCCATGCTGCTTCTTGTTGGATGGCCCAAAGCAGAACTTGTTAAACATAAAGTTTAAGAACCTCCCAGAAACACCCCTTCCCTGCTCCCTGTCTGCCTAAACCTGGCTGTGACCAGGGTGAAGTCACACCATTAGGCTACCCAGCGTAGAAGGAAATAACCTGGGGGCACTTGGTTCCCTCTGGGGAGCCCTAGACCCATGCAGGGGAGCTGGCCTAGGGGTGGCTATCTTAAACTTTGAACTGGTTGGAGGAGTGGCAGCCTCCTGCCCTGACTCCTGGTGCTCAGGTTGATCATCTGTTGTGCAGATTCAAGTGTGACTAGCTGACTTACTACAGCTTCCTTTTATAGAGGGGGAAAGGTGGCAGAGAACTCCGGCTGAACCACCGTGGTTGGATAAAGACTGTGAATGTTGATGTGAGGGAAAAAGAAGGGCCTTGCCATGATGGTACAGAGCTTCATTTTGGGTTTCTTGGTACTTAGGACTAGGTATGTGGCCACCATGCTGTCCTAACTCTTGTTTATTAATGAATTGAGCATCTGGTTCCATTCAAATCCCATGTTCATCATGACTTCTGTTACATGGGGGTTCATGTTGTCACAGAGCTGCTCACTATATGGCTTGAGTTCTTCCTCTCAGCCCATGTTTAGCCATGGGTCCCTTAACGTTTTTCTGCTGTTGGATATCAGTGTTTTCAGCAGTTAGACGAATATGCAAGATATAAACATTAGGATGTCATATTGTTAGCCCAGTGTCCACTACCTAAGCACCCAGAGGTCCTCCCTCCAAAAGACAAATTCCCAGTGAACATCTTCTCTAGTTTCACTTCCAAGCACCACAATCTACTCCTGGGTGGTCATAGTTTTGGGCCCAGGAAGAGTTAGGGGGTGCAATCAGAGGGGCTGGCACAGTGCTCGCTCGGCTTTTATCTGATAAGCTCATTGCTGAGGCCAAAGTCTGTCATGTGTATATTCACTGCCTCATGATAGAGCACATTCACTGGCTTCAGGTCCCTGTGGATAGAACCCTGCTGGCAGTCCAGCACAGTGAATACCAGCTGCTGGAATTTGCCTCAGGCCTCACTGCAGGTAATGCAGCAGTGGTCCTGTCAATTATATGTCCCCTCCATTCACATGCTCCATAATGAGGAACACTGTTTTTTTGGTGGCAATCACCTTAATAGTTCTGTGATGTTTGGGTGATGTATAGGTAGGCATATATACTTTCTATGCATCTTATGTGTACCAGCCACAATTTTAAAATGGAAAGGATACACATTTGTTCAACAAATTAATTCTTTTTAAAGGGAGACAGAGCCTCACTTTTTTTCCTACAATTTCCAGCCTTGTTGTTGCAGGCAGATGAACCAGGACCTCCCCTGGCAGTACCCAACATCCCCCAGGCTATGGGCAGTAGCAAATGAGACAAGAGACAAGTAACTGCCCAACAACCTATGTCCCATTTTTATGTCTGGATGCGAGTGATAATTTCCAAGGTCCTTATCTGAGGGTGAGGAAAGAACCATTGGGTAAAGTTGGAACAGAGACCTCAGCTGACTCTTTGGGGTCTACTGGCTCTGAACTGACACTAATTCCACGAGTCCTAAATGATCATGGTGGCCAGCCAGTAAGAGTAGGGGCTTATGGAGATCAGATGACCAATAGAATTTTAGCTCAGATCCCTCTCTCAGTGGGTCCAGTGGATCTCCAAAGCCATCATGTTGTTATTCTTCTCTGGAACCCACATAGGTTCTCTGATATGTGCAATGACTACTTTTATGGTGGGAGAGTCCAAGTAGAAGCTATTTTGTTGATCTGTATTGCAGATCCAGATGGGGATAGCAGGCCCACTAAAGCTTCCTTCTACTGAGGGTCAGAGACCTTCAGCTGACCCTCCCTGGTTGGGCAAGGACTATAGCTATTGGGCTGAGGGGAAGGGCATTACCGTGATGGTACAGACCTCCACCTTGGGTTTCTTGGTCCTTAGGATAAGGCACATGGCCATGATGCTATCAGTACTCTTGCCTCTTCATGAATTGTGGATCTGGTTCCACTTAAATCCCAGGTTCATCATGACCTCTGTCATACAGGGGTCCATGTTGTCACAGAGCCGCTCACTATACGGTCTCAGTTTCTCTTCTTGACCCATGTTTAGCCATGGGTCCCTCATGATTTCTTTAAAGTTTCTCTGCTGTTGGATGTTCACAGTGAACATCTTATCTAGAACCACTTCCACGCACCACACATCTACTCCTGGGCGGTCATAGTTTTGGACCCAGGAAGAGTTAGGGGGTGCAATCAGAGGGGCTGGCACAGCGCTCGCTCGGCTTTTATCTGATAAGCTCATTGCTGAGGCCAAAGTCTGTCATGTGTATATTCACTGCCTCATGACAGAGCACATTCACTGGCTTCAGGTCCCTGTGGACAGAGCCCTGCTGCTGGCAGTCCAGCACAGTGAATACCAGCTGCTGGAATTTGCCTCAGGCCTCACTGCAGGTAATGCAGCAGTGGTCCTGTCAATTATATGTCCCCTCCATTCACATGCTCCATAATGAGGAACACTGTTTTTTTGGTGGCAATCACCTTAATAGTTCTGTGATATTAGGGTGACTTATAGGTAGGCATATATATTTTCTATGCATCTTATGTGTACCAGCCACAATTTAAAAATGGAAAGGATGCACATTTGTTCAACAAAGTAATGGTTTATTATTTTAAATATGGGACAGAACCCTCATTTTTTCCCCCTCCAACATCAAACCTTGTTGTTACGGGCAGATGAACCAGTGCCTCCCCTGGTAGTGCCCAACAGCCTCCATGCTATGGAGAATAGCAAATGAGAAAAGAGGCAGGTTACTGCTCAACAACCTGTGACCCATTTTTGTTTATGTCTGGATGACAGTGATAATTTCCAAGGTCTTTATTTAAGGGTAAGGGGAGAACCATTGGGTAAAATGAGACATTATCCATTCATAAGGGATCTCAGCTGACTTTTGGGGGACTGCTGGCTCTGAACTGACACTAATTCCAGGAAACCCAAAAGGTCACTATGGCCAGCCAGTAAGAGCAGGGCCTTATGGAGGTCAGATGACCAATAGAGTTTTAGCTCAGATCCCTCTCACAGTGGGTCCAGTGGGTCTCCAGACCCATCCTGTTATTATTCTTTTCTGGGAGGCACAATCTGAATAGATAAACTATGTGGCAGAATCCCCACATAGAGTCTGTTATGGTGAGAAAGTTCAAGTGGAAGCTACTTTGCTGATCTGTCTTGTAGATACAGGTGGTAATAGCGGTCCCACTACAGTTTCTTTTTATTAAGGGATGGAGACCTCTAGCCCCACCACACAAACTGAGGAAAAACTATAGCTGTTGGGTTGAGGGGAAGAGAGGGGCATTACCATGATGGCACAAACCTCTACCTTGCGTTTCTTGGTACTTCGGATCACGTACATGACCATAATGTTGTTATAACTTTTGCCTTTTAGTGACTGATCTTATTCACACCATATGTTCATAATGACCTTTGCCATGTGGGGAGTCCAGGTTGTCACAAAGCCACTCACTATAAGTCTTCAGTTCTTCCTCTTGCCCAATGTATAGCCATATGTCCCTCATACTTTCTTAAAGTTTCTCTGCTGTTGGGGGTCAATGGTCATCAATATTTTTAACAACTACCCTCATTGGAAAGGTATAAAAATTGGATATCATATTGTTAGCACAGTGTTCACTGCAGAAGCTCCCAAAGGTCCTCTCCCATAAAAGACAGGTCTCCAGTGAACATCTTACATAGAACCATTTCCAAGCTCCACACATCTACTCCAGGGCGTTGATTTGACGCAAGGAAGAATTCTGGAATGAAATAAGAGGGGCTGTCACAGAAAGTGCTTAGCTTATAGCTGGTAAATTCATTGCGGAGGCCAAAGTCTGTCATGCCTATATTCACTGCCTCATGACAGGGCACATTCACTGGCTTCAAGGTCCCTGTGGACAGAGCCCTTCTGCTGGCAATCCAGCACAGTGAATACCAGCTGCTGAAATTTGCCTCAGACCTCACTGCAGGCAATGCAGTGGTCCTACACATTATCTGCATGTCCTCTCCATTCACATGTCCCATAATGAGAAACAATGTGTTTTCAGTGGCAATACCTTGAATAATTTTATAATATCAGGGTGATTCTTAGGCATATGTATTTTGTATGCACATCTTTTATTTGTATCAGCCACAATTTTAAAATGGAAAGGATGCACATTTTTTTTCAACAAAGTAATGAATTATTATTTTAAACTGGGAGACAGCGTCTCCCCTTGCTCCTCCAACCTCTAGTACAGTTATTGCAGGCAGATAAACCTGAGCCACCCTGGCAGTGCTGAAACCCCCGCGTGCTATCGAAAGTAGCAAATGAGACAAGAGGCAAATACCTGCCCAACAACCTATTTTTGGTTTTGTGTTGATAGGAGTGATAGTTTCCAAGGTCCTTATGTTAATAGGTGGTGAGAGGTACTAGTCCCCACCTGTTGCTTATGGAATCGGAATTCTTGCGATATTTCAAGAAAAATAATTTTCCTAAGATTTGCACAAGAAAATGAGTGATTTTTATTTCTGCAGAATTACATCCCTGCATTTCCAATGTCCCATTTCCTTTAGTCCAGTCATAGAAGAAGAGTATCTGGGGCTTCAGCAAAGCTAAAATCAGAGCCAGAGTCCATTCTATGTCTGCACCCTCCAGCCCAGCATCAGAGTAGCTGGTTTGTTTCCTACTGCAGGTCATCAGTCCATTAGGAGTGAGGTCTGTGTGGTCGTGGGCCATTTGGGCGAATGCAAGATAGTCAAGAGCCAATCACAACAAGAGAGTCAAGAGAAAGAACTCCTTTGTTTAGGGGATTACATATTCCCAAATTTTCACAGAACGGTAATGGCTCAGCCTATTCTAACCAATCCATGGTTCCCCAGGTTTGATTGACCAGCACCTTCCCTCGTCACCACAATTCACTATATATGCATCTATCTCCCCTTTGTTGGACCCCTTTATGTATTTTTTTCAGGGAATGAGCCAGTAGTTCCCCATAGAATGTGGAATTGTAACTTATTGGTTAAGCAGTCAAATGACCATGCTTACTATGCCTGGCCTTTCCTATGCTCCTTTCCTTTTATTAATAAATAGCTAATTACAATGGCATCACTTACTGAGAATGAGGGGAATAACATTGGGTAAAGTGAGAAGTTATCTATGCATATAAGTCTAGTGCATCTTTGGCCTCAGCTGGTTCCATGGGGACTACTGGCTCTGAATGGACACTAATGCCAAGAGACCCAAAACATCACTGTGGCTGACCAGCCAAGAGTAGGGGCTATAGGAGGTCGGTAATCAATAGAGTTTGATCTCTAGTCCCTCTCAAAGCAAGTCCAGTAGGTCTCCAAATTATCCTGTGCCTTTCCTTATCTGGAATGCACAATTGGAGTAGATATACTAGCCAACTAACAGAATCCAGGTGGGAACAGCAAATTCAGTACAGCTTGTGTTTATTGAGGTGTGGAGACCTCTAGCTGAACCTTCTTGGTTGGGGAAGGACAATAGTTGGGTTGAGGGAAAGGGAAGGACCTTACCATGATGGTATAGAACTCCATCTTGGATTTCTTGGTACTTAGAATAAGGTACGTGTTTATCACACCATCATAACTCTTGCCTCTTAGTTACTTGTGGCTCTGAGTTCATTCAAACCCCATGTTCATCATGACCTCTGTCACATGGGTGTCCATTTGTCACAGAACTGCTCACTATAGGGCTTCAGCTTTTCCTCTTGGTCCATGTTTAGCCATGGGGCATCTCATTATTTCTTTAAAGTTTTTCTGCTGTTGGAGATCTAGGATCATTTTTTTCAACAGTTCATTCTTTTTTTCAAAGATATAGAAAATAAAATGTTATATTGTTAGCTCACTGTCCAATGCCAAAGCTCCCAGAGGTTCTCTCCCATAAAAGACAGGTTCCCAGTGAATAACTTATATAGAACCACTTCTAAGCTCCACACATCTCCTTCAGGAGACAGATGCCTCACTTTGCTCCTTCATCCTCCAGTCTGTTGTTAACTAACTGCTCAGCAACCTATGTCTCATTTTTGTTTTTTGTCTGGATGGGAGTGGTAATTTCCAAGGTCCTTATTTGAGGTTAGGGAAGAAAGTTTGGGTAAAGTGAGAAGTTACCCATTCATACGAGGCAGATGCAAGAAAGTTCTTAGCTGATTCTATTGAGACTGCTGTCTTTAAACTGACACTAATTCCAGGACACCAAAAATATCACTGTGGCTGACCAGTCAGAGTAGGTGCTTATGGAGGCCAGATGTTCACAAGAGTTTTGGCTCTGATTACTCTCACAGTGGGTCCAGTTGATCTCCAAACCAATCTGGCTATTTTCCTTATCTGAAATGCACAATTGGAAAAGATATACTCAACCCACATAGGTTCCTTAATCTGTGCAGTGAGTGCTACTATGGTGGGAAAGTCCAAGTAGAAGCTATTTTTCTGATCTGTCTTGCACATCCAGGTGGGAATTGCAGATCCACTAGAGCTTCTTTTTATTGAGGAACAGAGATTTCTGGCTGAACCTGCTGGATTGAGGGGAAGGGAAATGCCTACCATGATGGTACAAACCCCTACCTTGCATTTCTTGGTTCTCAGGATGTGGTACACTGTCATCACAATGTCATACTTTTTTCCTTTTAATGAGTCATGGATTTGGTCCCACTCAAATCCTATGAGCTCCCCAAGAATAGAGGGAATTTAGAGTTCAGTGCTATCTGCCATAATTTGAGAAATGCAGGGGTGGTGATTCCCATCCAATCTTCATTTATCTTGCTTATTTGGTTTGTGAAGAAGACAAGATGTGTCCTGAAGAATGAAAGTAGCGTATTGTAAGTTAACTGGAGTTGCTCTAACAGCTTAGTTGCATTGCTTGAGCAAATTAATATCTTTCCTGATAGCTGGTATTAAGCTATCAATCTGGCAAATAAAACCAATCAGAAGCAGTTACTTTCAGCTGTCAAGGCCAATAATAGACCTCTGTTTTACTTCAGGAATGTCGAAGCCCATGTCATTATTTAGTTCACAGGAATTGTGGTCAACTTTTCATTCCACAGATATCCCACTGGTGCATTACATTGATGACTTTATGCAGACTGGACCTAATGAGTAAGAAGTAGCAACCACTCTCAATTTATTGGTAACACATTTGTGTGTCAGAGGGGAAAAAATAAATTTTACAATAGGGACATTTTTTTCTCAGTGAAATTTCTAGGGGTGCATTGCTATAGAGCATATCAAGAAATTGAAGATAAGATTATTTATTGTATACTAGTGGCCCGGTGCACAAAATTTGTGCACGAGGGAGGGGGGCGGGAAGGGTGTCCCTCAGCCCAGCCCACACCCTCTCCAATCTGGGACCCCTCAGGGGATAACCAGCAGTCGGACATCCCTCTCACAAGCCAGAACTGCTGGCTCCTAACCGCTCGCCTGCCTACCTGATTGCCCCTAACTGCTTCTGCCTTCCAGCGTGATTGCCCCTAACCACCTCTGCCTTGGCCCCACATCCGGGACCCAGGATTCCCTCCTCCAGCCAACCACAGGCACCCGGGATCCGGGCTTTCCTCCCTCTGGTCAGCCAGAGGCGCCCAGGCCGGCTGCAGCCGCAGGGAATGGTGGGCAGGTGGCTTTGCCTGGGATGCAGCCACAAGTGCTGGTGCCCGGGACCACGGAATTGGGCGGCTTCTCCATCTCCTGGGCCACAGCCAGCCGCAGGTACTGGTGCCAGGGTCTGTGGGGTGGGCAGCTTCTCCATCTACAGGCTGTAGCCAGCTGCAGGTGCTGGTGCCTGGACTGCAGGTGGGCAGCTTCTCCATTTTCCCTGGGATGCAGTGTGGGTGACTTCTCTGGCTGGCTGCAGCCTGGGATCATGGGACAGGCAGCTTCTTCATCTCCCAGGTCGCACCCAGCTTCAGCCGCTGGGGCCTGGTTTCTCCGTCTCCTCCAGGACATGGGGCAGGCAGACGTGAGGCTTCTGCTGCTGGCTGTGGCCTGGGATCATGGGGCAGGTGGCTACTTCGTCTCCCAGGCTGCAACCAGCCTCAGGTGCTGGGGCCTGGTTTCTCTGTATCCCCTAGGATGTGGGGCGGGTGGCTTCTCCAGCTGGCTGCAGCCTGGGATCACTGGGCAGGCAGCTTCTACTTCTCCCAGGCTTCACCCAGCCTCAGGAGCTGGGGCCCGGTTTCTCGGTCTCCCCCAGGCCGTGGGGCAGGCGGACGTGAGGCTTGCTGCTGGCTGCAACCTGGGATCATGGGGCAGGCAGCTTCTTTGTCTCCCTGGCCACAGCCAGCCTCAGGCGCTGGGGCCCAGTTTCTCCGTCTACCCCAGGATGTGGGGCAGGCGGACATGAGGCTTCTGCTGCTTTCTGAGGCCTGGGATCACGGGGCAGGTGGTGTCTTGAGCTCCCTGGCTGCAGCCAGCCTCAGGCGCTGACGCCCAACTTCTCCGACTACCACAGGCCTGGAGCGGCTGGGGGGCGGGGCTGCTGTCATCTTTTCAGAGTAATTTGCATACTCACTCTGATTGGATGTTGGGTGTAGCGGCGTGATGGTAATTTGCATGTTTCTCTTTTATTAGTGTAGATGGGCTCTCATACAACCAAAACCAGGTACAATGACTAGTGGGCCTCTTTGGATTTTGGAGACAACATATTTCTCATTTGTGTGTTACTCAGGTCCATTTGTTCCTAGCTAGAAATACAAAATTTGAGTATTGTATATGTTTTCTATTTAAAGCCATGCTCAAAGACAAGGCCTTCAAGAGTAAATATATAACAAAAAGAGAAAATACAGGGTGAGGCAAAAGTAGGTTTACAGTTGTGAGTACCTGAAACACTGTTTATTCTTATATGTATTATTATTTGTTAATTATTGTATTATTTTCCATACGAATAATATGGGTTTGCCAACCTGGAAACTATTGATGCTATTTAATCTTATGTTAACCACTATTGTCATAATTCTCATCTTTCCACTAAATAAAGACAATTGTAACCAATTAATAAAAAGCCGGGGGATAAATTAATTTACTGACTAGGGACCTCAACTGAGTGAGTCCTAGAACTTTCTAATCAAATATTTTCTTAACACTTTTAAAAATTTTATAACCATATCTACTTCTATTAAATAAAAGGAATCGTGGAATGATATATAGTCATGGTTCTCCATTTATTCCCATTATATAAGTCCCATAGTAATGTACTAAAATGAAAAAAAAAATAAAGACAGAGCTTAGAGTACAAGAATAATTGAATTATGATAATGTTTGGCTTCATAATGTGTTAAATACAACCTTAGACATCAAACCTAAATTGTAAATTTCAATTTCTTTTTAATTGTGAGACTTAGAATGATGATCTATGCAAACCACAAGGCACATGTGAGACAAAAAGGAAATATCTGATCATTTGTTTTTAATGTCAAGTGCTTTATAAATGTAATTTTTTCATTAGCATCATTTTCTTCTCCATCCTTTGGTGTATTGTTTCAAAGGTACAACATGGTAGAACTCCAGTTATAAAGGCGTAAAATTAGATGTAGATCCTGGTTTCACATTATACATGAAGCTAAACTTCAGATTCAAATCTAAATGTAAAAATAAAAGTAGCAATACTTTGAGAAAAGCTGCAACATAAGCATTTTATTTCAAAGAACACTATGGAACATAATACATGATAAACTGGGAAAACATATGGTCCATACAGAGAATGAAAACTCTTGTTCATTGAATTCACTATTGTACTACAGAAGTTTTTCAGGTCTTATTTCTTATCGTGGTAGGTTCTTAGCAAAGTTTAAAAACATGATTTTTATGCTTCCATCTTTAGTTCTGGTTTAAACTTCAGATTGGCCTTGTAATCTTCTTTCTCATCAGTAATTCTTCACATGTTGTCTTCTACCTTTTTTAATTATTATTCTATGCCTTATGAAAGTAGGAAGGATCTCTTGATTTAAGGACAAAAGACAAGGCTTTAAAATCAAAGTTAACAATGGAAAATATATTTTTTTCTACGTTCTCTCAGATCATTTTTGTTCTGTTACTTCACTAAAACTTGGCATCATTTAAAAAAAAATCTGTTATCACTCAATTCCTTAGAAAAAGACTTGTGCTGAGCAATTCTTCCAAGCTCCAGTTGAACAGTCATGAATGTAATAGAATCTTTAGATTTATGTCCATGTGAAGCCCCAAAACCCCAACATATAACTGAAAGGTATAAAGCAGAGAATGCAACTTAAGAATTTTAGAGTAAAAGTTGTGAATTGCAATAGTCATAAAGGAAGAAATGAAGGTGACAGATATAGTTTTCAGGAAAAAAAACTGAATTTTTTTTCTGTAAAGCATATCCATGGTAAAATATTTGTCCTATTGATGATAAGATGCTCAATAGAAAACTTAAGTGCACACTTTTCTAAGCCATAAAAAAGAAAGGGAACTAACTTTTTGCCATCGCCTACATGAAAATTTTGTATTTTTAATGCCCAAGAGAAAATTAATTTTTCCACTTACTATATTTGAAAGCAATGCACATTTTTTGGGGGAAAGTTTTTGTATGCATCTTCCCGTTCAATTTAATCTTAAATATTCTCTTATTTTCCTCTCCAGTTATTCTAAATTGCATGCATAGTCTAAATGGGGAAATTGGAAGATATTTGGTGTCAAAAAAAAAAAAAAAGATTGAGTCATCAAAGACATCCTCTGTGCTAATCTCACAAAAGATTACAACACTTGAGCAAGGGTGTTTCCTCCATCTTCAAAACATCATTTCTTGAGAAACCAGAAGTCGTTCCAAAGGGCTCTACTAAGTCTGAGTGAGGCAAGCTTACAGCAGACATATTTTTGGGCTGAGCGGAAACCCATGCTCTACATTTCCCACTCCTAAGAATTCAATAGTAGCGCTCAAAGTTACGTTCAGACTAGAGGCCCAGTGCATGATTGAATCATGCATGTGTAGGGTCCCCTACACGCTTTTGCTTTTGATCGCGGGGGAGCTGGGTGCCTGTCCGCTGGTGCACCAGGCCTTTCGGAAGCCTCGGCATGGTGGAGGCTTCTGAAAGGCCTGGTGCCAGAGCAGACAAGCACCCAGCTCCCCCGCTTTTGATGGTCCGCGGCGGGACATGAGCTCGCTGCCCCAGAGGCCCCTTCTGTTCCGCAGCACAGCCATGGCGCAGATGCTGAGCTAGCGCCGCCGCTGGTGACGCGAGCTCAGTGTCCCGCTGGCCCAATCAGCCACCCCAGCCACCCCGAGTCCCGCCCCCTGCATCTCCCGCTGGCCCAATCGTGGGCGTAGCGGAGTGATGGTAATTTACATATTACCATTTTATTAGGTAGAATGCTAGTTCACAATCAATAAACAGCTTGACTGAAATGGTTGGATGATAGGTAAAATTAAAGTATAAAAAAGCTTGTTTATTTAGAAATTAAGAATGAAGTATAGTAAAGTTGTGTGGTTCTTTTTTTTTTCTTTCTGCTGCTGCTACTTCAAGAGATCACCACTCTGTATCTTCTCTCAACTATTGGCCAATTAATAATTTGACTGAAGTTGATTTTAATTGATTACATGATTTTGATATGTTCTACTAACATGAAATCACCTGCACTAGGTGTGGAATAATGGTTAGCAATTAATCTGGCAAATGTAAAATATAATATTAAAGTTGCAAGGAGAAACATAGGTAAAAGTTTTGATGCAAGATATATGTGTGTGTGTGTGTGTGTGTGTGTGTGTGTTGTGGGTTTGGGGAAAGTAAGCATTATAGATATTTTCTGAAGCAATGTGGTTCACAATAAATAACACTGGAGATATTTCTCCCTATATAATTAAGAGCTTTATATACCAAATAGACACACACTGTTCTGGGAGAAGAGAAAAAGGAACGGAAGCCATCAAAATTATTTTACACTAGTGTTGTAAATGGAATGGAAAGTAGGGAATAACTGAAAAAAGTTACAGAGGTCTGGGTTATCTTAAACTGGTTTACTATTTAAATAGCATAGATAGGTTAAGAGTAAAAGGATCATGTGTTTAGATCATGTACATTTGCATAACATATAATTGGGCATAAGTTATATGTATTAATGTCATGGTGCATAATTAAAGACCTTATAAAAAATGTGCTAAGAATCTGGCTATATCAATGAAATGCAATTAGGGATTGGACATTTTCTGATTTTTAAAAGAAATATGACTAACCTAAAAGCAGACATTAAGATGGAGGAGACAGCCTGGCTGATGTGGTTCAGTGGTTGGGTGTCAACCTATGAACCAGGAGGTCATGGTTCGATCCCCAGTCAGGGCACATGTCCAGGTTTTGGGCTCGGTCCCTGGTTGGGGTCGTGCAGGAGGCAGCTGATCAATGAATCTCATCACTGATGCTTCTCTCTCTCTCTCCCTCTCCCTTCTTCTCTGAAATCAATAAAAATATTTTTAAAAAAATGATTGAGGAGACATTGGAAAACTGCATCATCAGTGGTGAGAGATGATTAGAACATAGAGTGAGCTAAAGTGGAGAATGTGACATATAGAAGAATAAAGTTTCTATATTGGAAATTATTTGGCTCTGTTAGGAGAGGGGGTAAAATTGTAATAGGAAATGTTTCCCATATTTCTTCACTGAAAAATTAGAAGTTTTAATTGAGTTTGATGTTGTTTATTGTTTTGGATTAATCAGAAGAAAAAAAAACCTGCCCAATTGGGAAGATAAAAAGTTTGCTCTGGAGATTAAGAGAGAGGACTACTTGCAATAATAATGTGAGCTTTATCTACATTTGGGTGTTAATATTTATGCATTTGAAGAAAACGGCATGTGTAAAGAGAAGAAGTTCGAAAATAGAACTTTAAGAAAAGACAGTGGAGAGAGAGAAAGAGTTTGTAGAGGTAGAAAATTAGTCAAAGAAGCAAGAGGACCACCATGAGTGAGGTTAAGAATGAAAGCATTTCAAAGACATTAGTTATCTATAGTGTGAAATGTTCTAGAACTGAAAACTGCCTCTATAACCAGCAATTTTATGATCAACAGTGATCTTAACTGACTAAAGTTCTCTAGAGTGTATTGAGAAGAAATTTAAAGGTGAGAAAGTGCAAATAATAAATAAAATTACCCATTAATAAGCTTCTCTTATAATGAAAAGTTTTCATATTGTGATAAAAAATAGGTAATTGCTTGTGTACTTCGCATTATAACTCCCAGAATATGTTATGCAGTGTCATTTTATCCACTGCTATGATAAAAAAGCATTAACTTATTATCATCTAAGTTTTTTTTTCTTCCTCTACTTTCACTTATATCATTCCCTTGGACAATGCAACTTTCTAGACCTAACACTTATTCAGTACTAGATTGATTGTGATGGTTAATCTTATGTGTCAAGTTGCCTGGGCTAAGAAATGACCAGATAGCTAGTGAAAAATTATTTCTGGCCCTGGCCAGTATGGACCAGTTGATTGGAGCCACATCCCATACACCAAAAGGTCATGGGTTTGATTCCCAGTCAAGACACATACTTAGGTAGGGGGTTCCATCCCTGGTCAGGGTGCACACAGAAGGCAACTGATCAATGTTCCTCTTTCTCTCTCTCTCCTCCCTTCCTCTCTCTTTAAAATCAATAAAAATGTATTCTCAGTTGAGGGTTTAAAAAAATTATTTCTGGTTATATCTGTGAGTCTATTTCCAGAAGAAAAGAAAATTAGCACTTGAATCAGTAGACGGAGGAAAGAAAATCCACCTTCAACAATGCGGCGGGCATCATCCAATCCACTGAGGCCCCAAATAGACCAAAGACAGAGAGGAATGACACATTTTCTCTCTTCTTGAGCTTGGAAATCCATCTTCTGCCCTTGTACATCAGAGCTACTGATTCTTGGGCCTTCAGAATCTGTGATTGATAACCAGTGGCCTGTACCCCTGTTCTCAGGCCTTTATCCTCAGACTGGGACTTCTACTATTGATTTCTCTGGTTTTCAGATTTGGACTGTATTACGCCACTGGCTTCCTGGATCTCCAATTTGCACATGGCAGATTGTGGCAAATCTCAGCCAATTCCCATAGTAAATCTCTTATCTAAATATATCCTACTAGAGGCCCGGTGCACGAATTCGTGCATGGGTGGGGTCCCTCTGGGTGGCCTGCAGGGATCGGGCCAACCCGCAGTCCAATGCCGCCTGCAGCTCCTACCTGCCTCTCCCGCTCATCCCGACCCCACTGTGCCAGCCACGGGCTCACGCCCAATCAGTCCCAATTGGGAGTCCTATATCTGGTGCCCTCCCAAGGGGAGTGGCCTGCGAATCAGGCTGAAACCGGCTCTCTGACATCCCCCAAGGGGTCCCAGGTTGCGAGAGGGTGCAGCCCAGGCTGAGGGACCCCACCAATGCCCAATCGGGCAGGGGAGGGACCACGGAAGGGCTCCAGGGTGTGTCCGGCCCGTCTAGCTCAGTCCCGACTGGCCGGACACCAGCAGCAAGCTAACCTACCAGTTGGAGCATCTGCCCCCTGGTGGTCAGTGCATGTCATAGCGAGTGGTTGAGCAGCCTTAGCATATCATTAGCATATTACGCTTTGATTGGTTGTTTGGTTGTTTGGCCATTTGGTATGTTTGCATATTACCCTTTTATTATATAGGATTGTTTCTGTTTCTTTGCAGAAACCTGACTAATATATAGATTCTTATCTACTCCCCTTTCATAACTTGTATGCTCCTATGTTCTTGGCCATTTCTTTCCTAATTCTTCACTCTTATTATTTTAACCAGCACCTATTATTCTATAATAATTCTAACATATTTCCTCTCTCTCCTGTCATTCTCTCTTTTTTAGATTTAATCTTAAATGTTTACGTTCATGTGGTAAAAATTGAACTCAATAGAGTTTCTAACACAATTCATCTCTCAGATGTTTCTTGTCTTTATATTACATTTTATGAAATATATTACCATCTAGTCATTTAAATATAAAGTTGACTTTAATTTGGATTTCTTCTCCTACCAATTCTAATAAAATGGGAGTATATCGGATTTAGAAGAGAGGGGTGCACATTGTACAATGATGGGCCAGTTTGCAAAGAAAAACAACGAAAATGACAGGAATGGTGAAAAGATTATTTCCAGAGCATGATGTGTATAATAGAAAAAGGAATTAGATGTGATGAAAAGAATAGAGTAGAACACGATAAAATAGAATAGAGTAGAACAAGATGGAATGGGATAGGATGGGATGGGATAGGATAGGATAGGATAGGATAGGATAGGATAGGATAGGATAGAATAAATAGAATAGAATAGAATAGAATAGAATATTTGAAACAGATAGTGAAGGCACTTTTAGCAAGAAGTTTACTAGGTCATATTTGTCTTTCCTGATAGTAACTTTGGAAGGTCTGTATCATTCACTCATAGGCACCATAAATTAGAGTTGTATTTGAGTCACTGAATTTACTCCATATTTTTTGACACAGCCCAACAGCCTCTTAATAGATCTCCTTGGTGCCGGTGTTAACATCATTTATGTTGTTGTTGTCAGAGATGTTGAAAAAAAATCTTGGTGTTGTGACAGAATGCTTGGTTAATGTAAGCTCAGGAGAGGACAGGGAGAGAATCAAAAACAACATGTATTTCCAACTCTAGAACTTTCCTATAAAGGGCAGAAAAGGTACTATGTAATAGCTAAAGAAGTACTAGTACATGTTTTTATGTATGAGGGAATGATTTAGTAGAGAGGAAAATTGGATAATATAGGAGAGAGAAAAGAAAACTGCTATAATGATACCTTGAGTAGGTAAAGCAGGGTGGGGCTGGAATACAGTGAAAAAGTGGAAATGTTTGTTAGGATCATGGATATCCTATCCATAGTAAAATAAATGAGGGCAGACTATGTGGACAATGATGCACATACTTTCATAGCTATGTTAGTTATGGAATTAGTGAACTTATTTTTTTCTGTTTTTTTTTTTTTAGTGATATAAGAAGTAAGGTTATTATTGTGAGTGAGGATAAAAAATAAGTAAATTTTGAAGGGAAAATATATGAAATAATTAAATAGATGAGCTGATGAGTAAATAAACTAGTGAGATTAAATATAGGTTTTAGCAGTGTTAAGCCCTACTTGAGGTTAGAAGTTATGGATTTGTCTAGTCACTATCAACTAAATAGGTGTAGGTGTGAGCTAGCCTAAGATTCAGTGTATCTTTTGTTTGTATTTTTCTAGTATAAGGAAGTAAAATAGGAGCAAGAGAGTTGAGAGTATATTTGAGGGGATGATTATAAATTTTTTACTAACTTAAGTGAGAAATGAGGAGAGTAAGAATATGAGGGAGGCAAGTGACAAAAGGGCAAAGGGCCATTGGATAATATGATCTGGTGAAGCAAACATATTATGGAGTCTGAATAACGGAGGAAATGATTTGGAAATGCAGGAGGCTGAATTTAGGGCATGGGTCACTTCAAATTATGATTATGGAGGGGTTCCAGATATTGACAATAATAAATTTTAGATTATGACCAAAGGGGTTAATAGAATAAGTGAGAAAAAAATACAAGATTACTAGAGGTCAAGTAATTAAGTGTCTAGAGTGCTGGAAAAATGGTCTATGTAGACAAAGTGCTAAATATTAGGAGAGTGTTAGTGCTAGAGAGATTAACAGTGAGCTGAAATTTTCAAGGAGCCAGGGAAGTGACCACGAGTTGGAAGGTGACTGAAACAGTGTTGTGTAGTGGTTGTAGCAGTCTGATGTCAAGAGAGTCAGCGTTAGAAATTTTTAGAGATGGGGCGAGGAAAGGTGATCTGGAAATTGAAAACAGAAGAGAGAGAACTTTCGGGTTCACTAGTACAAAAAATGTGATAAACAAAGCCACCAACACTTGGGATATCTGTGGGGAACCTAAAAGGAGAAGTGGGTTTTAATTAAAGCAAGAAGGTAAAGGAAATGTTTAGTGAGTATTTAGTTTTTTTAAAGATTTTGGTGGTGAATAAATGGTTTTCAGAAGGCAGAAAAGCTAGCTTTTTTAAAGTCAGAATAGATGCTCAGAGCCATACATATATATATTACAAACTCCAGAGCAAGCACGACAAAATTTTAAAAGGAGGTATAATAGATATTCTAAGAAAGAAGATAAAATTATATAAAATGCTCAAATAGAACCAGAGAAGACCGGGCGGGGGGGGGGGGGGGGGGGAGGAGGGGAAAAAACAACTAGTTTAAAGAGTAGAAAAAAGATACAAGATGGCAGATATTAATCCAACTCTAACAACCAACACTTTAAATGTGAATGGTCCAAGTACTCAAATTAAAAGCTAGAGCTTTTCAGAGTTTATTTTTAAAAAGATTCAACTATTAGTTGCCAAAAGAAACCACTTTAAATTATAAAGACACAAGTTAAATGTAAAGGGTGGAGAAAGATGAATCATTCTAACACCAAACGAAACCTGGAGTAGCTATATTAATTTCAGACAAAGCAGACTTAGAACAAAAAAAAAAAATTATTCAGGGGTAAAGAGGGGTATTGCATGATGATAAAGTGGTCAATTCTCTAAGAAGATATAACAATTTAAATGAGTGTGTACCTAACAACATGGCACCCAATTATGAGAAACAGAAAACCGGTAGAACTGAAAGGGGAAATGATTTTGAGACCTACAGGTGAAATGAGTGTCTTGTTACTCATCACAAGCCCCTTTCAACCAGGACTGCCTGGCTGAGTTTATGTTAATAAGGTGACTTTTGTACATCCGGAAAGGGGTGGGGTCTGGTTGCCAACAAGGGGGCATTTAGACTATAAAGACTGAAAGTTTGTGAGGACTATTTGAGTGCGGTGACTCTTTGCTAACCTAAAAACTCTCTGAAGACCCTTTAGACATTTGCTCCTACTGTAGCCAAGGCAACTCCTTGGTCTTTAGTCGTGTTTAAACCAAGCAGAGGTCTCCCGGGTGATAACCCTTGGAGCAGCTCAGCCTACCTGCTAACAAAGGCATCTTTGTTCCCTGGCAACGTGCTCCAGCAACAGGAGACTTTTACTTTGTGTTGGCAGCTGGAAGTCAGCTCTTGGTTGGTCACCTACTCTATCAAGTGTGCCTCCACCTCGAATAAAAAGGCACATCGCATATCACAATTTATGCTTTATTCCTTTCATCTCCCCTTGCCTAGAACAATAGAGAGATTGATCTGACATTGGTTTGGAGTATGTTATTTCTTTATTTGGCTTATTAAAAGAGATTATCCTGTATGCTTTGACATGTGTTAAATAAATTGCTTGCAAAGACAATATCAATTTCTGGAGTCTAATTTTGCTGTCTTCACAAGACAAAACAAAAATGTCACTCATTCTCTTAGGGCCTTGAGTGGTGGCTTATTTATTTATTTATTTATTTATTTATTTAGGTTCATCCTCACCTGAGGATCTTCTTCCATTGATCTTTTATAGAGAGTGGAAGAGAGAGAGAAAGACAGAGAGAAACATCCATGTGAAAGAAACACATGGATTGGTTGCCTCCTGCATACTCTCCAACCAGGGCCAGGCCGGGGAGGAGCCTGCAACCAAGGTATGTGCCCTTGACTGGAATTGAACCCAGAACCCTTTGGTCCACAGGCTGACGAGCCATCCACGGAACCAAACTGGCTAGAGCTGATATGATTTTTAACACTAAACACAACTTCATTAATCCAGTCAATGAACCAAAGCATTATTTCAACTTTTAAAATCTTTACCTTTGGTAGACATTTGGACAGGTTGTTGATATTACAGTCATGTCACTTCTTTAGTTGAGATTTTGTTAAAAAATGATATGAAGGATACCATTGAAAATATTCAAGCATCCTGAGAGGAAGTAACAGCAAAAGGAAGTATGACAGGAACTTTCAGCACACTGTACAAATGATACTCTAAATAATCATCTAACTACAGTTACAGAAGGAATAGCTGACCATAGAAATGTTGACACTGCTATTATTTCAGAGAAACTAAAGAAATTTATTAACATAAATAAGAAAAGTAGTTGAGATAAATGGTACCAGCCAAAAACTTCACGTGAAAGGAACTGTAGAAAATATTTCATATCTTTGAGAGCACAAAGGATAAAATGTTAAAAGCTGGTCCCAACTTAGAAGTATAACAGTTTGCTAAGGCATGGAAAAGATGTTCAATCTGTTTAGTCAGAAGAAGTTGTGCCACCCCAGAAGAAGTTGTACCACTATTCATGCAATTCTTAAAAAATGAAATAAACCACTTTAATTCTTAATGTTTCTAATATTTTAAATGATAATGTACTAAGTAATATTAATTTCACTATTTTTATTCCCATATACATGTATATATATATATACACATATATATCATCAACAGAAATACAGTTTTTAATCTTTTGAGACAAAACAATCAAAATTTTCCCTTTGATTCTGAGATTGTGCATGGCTTCAGCTGATATAATTCTTTTTATATCCTGTAGTGTTACAATAAGCTATAAGTTTGCATTTACCTAGGATAAAAAACGTGGCATATCTACTTTGTTTCCACAAATATTAACTACTGGAGTCATCAGATTTTCCAATTATTTCATTTCCATTGAATATTGCCTACTTCACTGTTTCACCACTTGCAACATTTATAAGGGTGCCAAAACTGTAAATAAATGAATGAATAAAAATGGATTGCATGTTTCCTTTATCTTAAATAAGGGACAATTACTTCATGAATCCAATCTGTTATATCCATAACTTACTTTTAATTTTCTTGTTAGATTATTTAAGTTAAAAGAGATAAAAAGTGACAATAGCTAAGGTGATTCCTTATACCACTGTGAGAATTCACAAGAGCCCTCAACTCTCTAAAACCCTCAAGTTACCTCTTGGCCTTCTGTTCCCAATTTCATCCAAGAGGCCATGAGTAATCTTGGCTTGTTCAGGACACGTCTGATTTTATACCCAATGTCTTGATGTAACTATCTACAGTGCCTCCTTTCACTCTGAAAAGTGTTCTGGTTTGGGCAATAAAGCATAAGGTTACCCTCACTGGAAGTCTCTTAAAAATACTTGCATAATCTTCTTTTAATAAAGTATGTAAACTTATATTATTTACTTAAACAATATGCAAAGTAGAAACACAGCAGAATTTTCTTGGCTACAAAGGGACACATTATTGTGTATCACACAGGGTAACACCCTTGACCATGATTTGATTTTGCATTTATACTTTCCACTTCTTAGTGTGAAAGGAAGGGTAGGAAGTATAGCAAAACTTCTGAATTTTTACCTTCTGTGCTCTTAATTCCAAGGGTCTCCTTTTATATAGATAGGTATTTTGCTAAAAAAAAATAATTGCTTGGGGTATAGACAAATGCTCCCATAATTTCTTGCCTTCTCTTTTTCATCTTTGATCATATATGGAGGATGACTGTCAGATAAATATATCCAAAATTAGCATATCAGGCATTCCTTTATTTTTGACAAAATAGAAGGGGCTAACTCACAGGTAAAAATGCAAAATTTTGAAACATATTCTGTCTTCTTATTTTTCTTGGGTAATGTACAATTCAGATGCATCCAGGAGACAGGTCATGGAAGACACCTAATGAACAGCTATACACAAAAGAAACATCAGTTACTGCTCCTTTGTCCCACTGGGAGCTAATTCAACTACAACAGAACCAGACTCATGTCATCCAAATTCCACTCAACAATCATTTTACTTCCTCTTGGTTCCTTGTCCCCTTTCCCTCAGTGAAATGTTAAAACCATCTTTATTCTCAGGTTTCCTACTTAACACCATCACTCTCTTAACTTTCAGCATACGATAAGCAAAAACAGAAGGTATCAGATGAGCTAAGTCCTAGTCCCCCAAATACCACCATATCTACATCTGTAGAGGTTCTAATTTTATTTTCTGCATCCACTGTGGAATGGGTTCCCATTCGTTCAAGACTAGCCTTTCTACTCTTTTCCAACTTACTACCACCCTCTCTCCAACTCTTTTCATCTTTCCCTCTCCATTGGGCCCTATCCTGAAGTAAGTCATAATGTCTTTAAAACTCCTGATGTCATGAATTTTCTTTAGTGATATGAAAGGTAACGTCTTCCACTCCCCTCAAAGATTCTAAAGAGAAAATCTGGAGCTTAAGCTTTATTTTACTGCTTCTTCCTCATTCAGATTTTAAGCTATCTCTAACATTCTCCTTGAGCACTGTACTTCTCATTTTTTATATATGAAATATCATAATTGCAGTAAAATAATCATTAGCATTATTCTCGATTTATTGTTTCGATTCACCTTAGATCAAAGCTTCTGTAAGATGTATGAAGGCAGGGCTTATTATTATTACATCCCCAGAATTTAGTATATGTTGCCGACCTTAGTAGGCACAAGAAATATTTGAAAAATAATAAAATGTTACCAATAATTAATCTGCATGACTTCATTTATAATACTCTTGCCAGAGACATCTATTAATTGTTAACTAACACTTTATTTCTTAGATATGTCTTAGGCTTTGAAAATAGGCAGACTAGAAGCCTGTGTGTCTCAGTGGTTAAGAGTTGCCCTATAAACCAGGAGGTCAAGGTTTGATTCCCAGTCAGGGCACATGCCCGGGTTGCAGGCTTGATCCCCAGTAGGGGGCATGTAGGAGATAGCAGATCAATGGTTTTCTTTCATCATTAATGTTTTAATCTCCCTCTCCCTCTCCCTTCTTCTCTGAAATCAATTATATATATATAAAGGGAAATAGGTAGACTAAGATTTGAGCCTGCATTCTGGTGCTTATTACTCATGTGACCTTAAGAAATTTACTTATTCTCTATGAACTTTAGTTTCCTGATCTGAAATTTAGTGATAATGATACTTACATCTTAGACTGTTTTAAGGTTAAATAAAACATTAGATAGAAAGGTCTTTTTCAGTCTTTTTGGCTCATTATAGGCATGTAATACATAGTATTTGTCATCATTTGTGCATTATTTAGCCTTTTTTGAGGTATTTCCACTGTTGATTACATTATTCTTTAAACTGCCCCCCCCCCTTTTTTAATCATCTGCTCCCATTGGATCATGCCTTCTTTTTTCTCCTTATTTTTTAAATCATCTGTTCTTAAATGCTTATGCTGGTTTTCCTATTTTCCTGACTCACATGTGGTACAGATATATAGGATTCTATCCTGTGGCTTCTCCTTTTCTCAGTTCATTTTGGATGTTGTCACCCAGCCTACTGATTTTTTAATTAAACAAAATCTTCCTTACCAGGCTCAAATACCCCTTCATAAGGGGGATCAGTACTTTATTCCTCTGGCATTCCCAATGAAAAGAACATGGTGATCATTGGTAAATGTTTGGAAAGTAATTAATGTTTAGTAAAATTATGAGTGGATAATTTTTTTTTAAAAAAATCTCCATTATAGTCATCCCCCATTCACTTCCAAGCAAAATTATATTTTATTCATGTGATTCTCAGATAAATTTGACATATTAGAGTTTACACTCAATATCAGTTCCAAACATAAAAATGCCACACATACACTGGATCATTGTTTTCTTATGTATAAATTCAAGATAAAAAATTTAAGCCCTAGCCAGTATTGTCCAGTGGTTAGAGTGTCAGCCTATTCTCTGAAGGATCATAGGTTTGATTCCCAGTCAAAGTCAGATATCTGGGTTGCAGGTTGATCCCCACCCAGATGTGGGCATGTGCAGGAGGCAACCAATTAATGCATTTCTCTCACATGGATGTTTCTCTCTCTCTCTCCTTCCTTCTCTCCTTCCCTTTCTTCCTTTCACCCTTTATAAAAAATCAATTAAAAGATATCCTCAGGTAAGGATTAACAAAACAAACAAAAAATAAGATAGAAATTTTAAAATTATCATAGTCTACTCCCTTTCATTCATACCTCATATCTAATTAATTTTAGTCTAAAAACAATTTTATCTCTTAATTTTTCTTAATTTCTTAACAGTTTATTAATTTTTCTCTGATTGAGATGTTTCTCTTTTTAATAAAGTAAATTATCAAAAAGAATATGTTAAAACAATGAAATGTCTCCCCTTTGATATTCTAAGTATAATCCTATAGAAAAAAGAGCACAGTTTTTTAAAATCAAGCTATTGAAGAAACCTTGTACTTCAGCCAGGCTTAAAGTGTTCTCAGTATTACAAATGGATATACAAAATGAATAAAACTTTTTTATCTTTATGAAGCTAAAAGTCTAACAAAACAGACACATTTATAGCTATTGACAAAAAAATATTGTGATGTGTGAATATAAAAGAGAAAGCCACTAATTGAGCCTCCTGTAATGGAAGTAAATTCCCAAGGAAGCAACAGAGTTAAAATTTGAAAATAGAGTTAGATTAATCAAGTTCAAAAGGGACAAAATAATGATTCAGTCAATGCCCTGACCAATGTTGCTAAGTGGTTAGAATGTCAGCCATGCACCAAAGGGTCTCTGATTTGACTGCTGTCAAGGGCATGTAATTGGGTTGCAGGTTAGAACCCCAGGCCTGCTCAGGGCATATGCAGGAGGTAACCAATTGATGTTTCTCTCTCACATCAATGTTTCTCTTTCTCTCTTTCACTCTCCCTCCTTTCTTCCCTTCCTCTCTGTTCCTTCCACTCTCTTTTAAAAAATATCAATGGAAAAAATATCCTTGGGTAAGGATTAACAACAACAACAAAAATAATTATCTATCCTAATATATAAAAAGCCAGGGACCACCATGACCTAAACGACCAGATGGAAGACCAAACATCAGGCTATGTGGGGAGACCAGGCCTGCAGGTGGGTTAGTGAGGGATGACCAAACGACTGAACAGCAGGCTGCATGGGGCAACCAGGCCAGCAAGGGGGGGGAGGGAGGGGAGAGGCAGTAATGGGTGACCAGGCCAGTGAGGGGGGGTGCTGTTAGGGGCAACCAGGCCGGCAGAGGGGGGCAGTTGGGGGTGACCAGGCCAGTGGGGGGCGCAGTTAGGGGTGACCAGGCCAGTGTGGGGGGCAGTTGGAGACGACGAGGCCGGCATGGGGGGCATTTGGGGGCAACCAGGCCAGCAGGGGGGCAGTTAGGGGTGATCAGGCAGGCAGGCAGGTGATCAGTTAAGAGCCAGAAGTCCCAGATTGTGAGAGGGATATCTAATTGCCGGTTCCTAAACTGGCAGCTGGACATCCCCTGAGGGGTCCCGGATTGGAGAGGGTGCAGGCTGGGCTGAGAGGACCACCCCCCATGCATGAATTTTGTGCACTGGGCCTCTAGTCTATATATAAAAGCCTAAGCAACCAAACGACCAGAACGACCGGGTGCTATGACATGCACTGACCACCAGGGGGCAGATGCTAAATGCAGGAGCTGCCCCATGGTGGTCAGTGCGCTCCCACTGCCAACCTCCCCTGGCCAGCCAACCTCCCATAGTCCCTTCCCGCCAGCCGGCAGGCCTCGGGCTGGGATAGGGAACTGGAGTGGGTAGCAGTGGACACAGCCCCTTTCCCAGGGGGTCCAAGGGCCAGCTCCCTCCTTGGGGCTGATGGCCAGTCTCCTGTGCCCTGTCCCTTCTCCCAGCTGGCAGGCCCAATCAGCCCATCTCCTGCCCACTACAGTGGTGGCATGGTGGTGAGGGAAGGAGGACGGGGGAGGTGGAGAACCACATGGTGGCAGTGTGCCTACAATGGTGGCAGCGATGGCTGGCATTCGTTTGTTCCATGCCCAGCCCCATGACCATTGCCTCCTCTCCAGCCTGGCCCTGATGCCTGGCTCCAATTGGCCCTGATTGCCGGCCAGGCCTAGGGACCCCACCCATGCACAAATTTAATGCACCGGGCTTCTAGTTCAGGTAATCCTACCCTATATAATAAAAGCCCAGTGACCAAAACAGCAGAATGATGAGAATGACCGAAGACCAAAACCAATGCAGCCCCTTGCCTCGGTTGGCCCTGCCCCCCAGCGGGGTGGGACCGACAAGCAAACCACCTGTGGCCCCTCACCCTGGCCAGCCCCATGCCCCAGCAGAGATGCCCACCCTGATCAGAGGCGGGGCCAGCCTGCAAACCTCCAGTGGCCTCTCGCCCCGGCTGGCCCCATCCCCCAGTGGGGACCCTCATTCCAATTGGGGGCATGGCTGGGCTGCAAACCACCCACGGTCCCTCACCCTGTCTGGCTCTGCTCTCCACGGGTGAACCCCACCCTGACTGGGGATGTGTCCAGCCTGCAAACCCGCCATGGCCCCTTGCCCTGGCCATCCCCATCCCCCAGCGGGGGCCCCCACCCCGATCTGGGGCACCCATCAGGGCAGGCTGGACAGCCCCCACCAGTGCATCGAGCCTCTATCCCATGTAATAAAAGGGTAATATACAAATTGACCCTAATGGTGGAACGACCAGATGACCGCTTGACCAGTCACTATGAGGTGCACTGACCACCTCTTGGTCCCTTTCCCTGGCCAGCAGGCTCCAATCACCCAATGGCAAATGGGGAACCAGAGTTGGGTAGCAGAGGATGTGGGTGGCATCAGACCAAGGCTCCCATCCCATCAGTCACCCCACACACAGAGGACAACCCACGGTGGGGGTGGGGCCAGCAAGCAGGCAGGAATGACGGACCTCTCAGGCCCAACCCTGGCCGTCAAGCTCCAATCGACCAATGGTGAATGGGGACCCAGGGGTGGGTAATGGCGGAGGGAGGGGCCTGCTGCGAGAAGCCAGGGAAGATGGCCCTGATCACAGGCCAGGCCTAGGGACCATACGCGTGCATGAATTTTGAGTGCCGGGCCTCTAGTAAAATCAGAAAGAGTAAAAATCACACAGAGACATGAACTAAATTCAAGTTCATGCTGATATCAACATCTGTTGGGTTGGAGCATGCTATATATTACAGCAAATTAAACAAGTGAGTGTGCCGGGATAGTAAGGGTTTTAGCATTCCATAGTTAGGAATTTGGCATTTTATCAACACTCAAATATTAATAAAAACAATAACAGCAAAATAATCATGGGTGTTGCAGTAACTTTATCGATTTATCTGTATTTTAACTTTAATAACACTAAGTAGGGTTGTAACATGTGAAAATAAAATAAATGATTTATATGATTATACCAAATGGCTTAGTCAAGACTGTAGATTTTCATCAGGGTACAACAGCTCAAAGGAGAAAGAGAATCCCATGATTTAAGTTGTATCAATAGTCCATTAAAATATGCCTCACAACTGAAACTAAGTCATTACTCTCTGGTTCTGTAAGAACCAATAATCACAGGGAACAAGAAATACCAAAGAAATACATAGCCCTAACTTACCTGTTGTGATATGTTTCATGGATTGGTGATTCTAATAATTGTATGTCCTTGCTATTTGAACTTGTGGTATAGGAATTCTCTAATGACTCCACTCAGAGGGAAGGGGCACACAGAAAGGGCATAAAGGCCATTTATCAGGAACAGCCAAGGATTAACATTGTCACTCAAATCCTTCTCACCTGTACCTTAGCAATACCAGGAAATTTCTGTGGGCATACCATAAATCATAACACAGACCTGAGTTCTATTGCCATTTTTCTCAATGTCACATATCAGGGAGGAGAAATTCTTCCCACTATCTCCGTGCCATATGCATGACTCTGAACATGAGCAAAATCTGAGGTCTGAAAATCAAATGAGAAAGTCTTTGAGGCTGGCACACACATATGCATAATATGTATTCACAGATATACAATCAATAAGCATACATATCAGAATTCCAAACATCTGCACTGCTAGTATATATTGAAAGGTTACAAAGGTTATATATTGAATGAGATGATTGCTTAAAATATGAGAGAAGGAACAGAATGTGTTTGAAATGAAATGGAATTTGAACCTGAAACAATGTGAGACAGAAAAGGAATCATAGATACATAGGAAAAAAATGATGAAGGGATTATTAAAAGCACTCAGATAAAACTTCAATATGTTTGAATTGCTGCAACAGGACCCTAGTCCATCTCTATTCTGTTAAGTTTTCTGCAGAAACCGTATCACTTCACTGTTTTCAGTGATCTACCTTTTTTATATATAAAAAGCAATGACCGGAATGCCGTAATGACTGGAACAACTGGTCTCTATGACGCCCACTGCAGCCAGCGAACCAGCCCGATTCGGGGGTGGAGCCATCTGCAACCTCCTGTGGTCCCTCCCCAGCCAGCCCTGCCCCTGGTCACCCCCCCTACTCCAATAGGGGACAGGGCTGGCTGGCCAACCTCCTGCAGTCCCTCCCCCGGGCTGGCCCCACCCCTGATTGTCCCCCACCACTCCAATAGGTGTGGGGCCAGCTGGTCAATCTCCTGCAGCTCCTCCCCACACCCAGTTCCACCCCAGATCAGCCCTCACTACCCTGATTGGCCCACAGCCCTTTCCCCCAGCTAGCTCCACCCCTGACCGGCCCCCCCACTCCAATCAGGGGAAGGCCCAGCCAGCCAACCACCCATAGCCCCTCCCCCAGGCTGCTGGCCCCCTATCCACCCCCCCACTGCATTCAAGGGTGGGGCTAGCTGGCCCACCGCCCACAGCCCCGCCCCAAAGCTGGACCACCTCAGATCAGCCCCCACCACCCCAATCAGCCTGCAGCACGCCCCCCCCCCCAGCCAGCTCCGCCCCTGATCAGCCCCCACACACACACCAGTTGAGGGTGGGGCTGGCTGGCCAACCATGCACAACCTTTCCCCATGGCCCCCTCCACCCAATAGGGGATGGGGCTTGCCAGCCAATCACCTAATTGGGATGGGATAGCCAACCTCCCACTGTCTTCTCCAGACAGACCTGTCCCCGATCCACCTTGATTGGGGCTGGGCCAGCTGGACCCCATCTGTGCACAAATTCGTGCATTGGACCTCTAGTGTTTCTATAAGACCTTGCTTTAAATTATACAATGTTTTCCCATTGTTTCCAGGTTACAATCCAAACCCTCTCCATTATCTACAGGAACTCAAATGACACTCCAGTTTTATTTCTTATTAATCTTATTTTGAATACCTTGAACTTCTCCTGAGAGTGTCATGCTATATTGCTCATCACTTTTATTTCAATACTCCTTCCCTTCCAGCATTGAATATTGTACCCCCACCCAGTCTGGACTATTCCCTCCAACTATATTATTTCTTGCATTATATATTTATGTTTATGTGCACTTATTACACTGGATTGTAATTATCTCTTTACTCATCTGTGTTTTTTTTCTATCATATCATTAGTTACTCAAGGCAAAGAATTATTAAACTGTTATACAGAAAATTTTATATTCTTAGGGTCTTCACCCAAGTGGTATGCAATTTTTTTAAATAAAAGAAGATAAGAAAGGAAAGACTGGAAGAATGAAAAGGAGATAAATCAGTGAGAGGGTAAAGGGTTTTAGGCAGAGGAAAGCGCATGGTTCCTCTATGAAGAAATTGAATACTCTATCTAGCAAAGCCTAGGTTTCTGCTATGACTGACTGTTAGTGCCACACTTTATATCCAGTTTCATTTGAAAAGAAAAGTTGTCTGTTCAGACATTCCACCCTGGTCTCCCACCCTTAAAATATCCAGATAGATCTAACAGAAAACCTACCCTCTTTTAATAGCAGTACAGTCAACACAAACCAGGATCCCTTTCTTTCATACATTTGAAGAGAGAAGCAAGAATTATAAGGTATATTAGAGCACCAGAACATGAGAATTACCACGAGAAAAAATAAAAAAAGGAAAAGAAAAAAGCAAAAATCCTGTTTACCTCCCAAAATAATTTTCTTAGGAAAGACAAGAGTCATATTTTAAAATACTCCTCTGATTAATATACTTACATGACTTTAAAAGTAAGAACAGAATGCTACAAAAACAATTCTCAAGAATCACATAAGGTTTTATCAGGTTAAAAATATGATTGTCAAAATAATAATCAATAGAAAGATTGGGAAAAAAAGTTTAGACAATCTCCCATAGTAAAAAATAATACAGAAAATGCAAAACCAAAAAGAGAAGACAATCTGCAAATCTTAACATTTGAAGCAAAGAAGTCATGAAAAGAACAGAGGAAATGAGGTAGAATAAATAACTTATTAGTAATAGCACATATTTTCCCTAAATTTGAAAGACATAAGCTTTCATATTGAGAAGGCCCACAGAGTACACACCAGTAAATGATAAGAAAACACTCATACCCAGAATATCTTAAAACTTCAGCTCCCCAAAATGAAGAAAACATTTTAAAACCTAAAATTAGGTCATTTTTATAGAATGAAAGTCACACTGGGAACAGACTTCGTATTAACAACATCGCTTGCTAGAGAAAATGAAGCAACATTTTCAATATTCTTGAAGAAACTCCTTTTAACCTTCAATTTTATATCAAGCCATATGAGGACCTTCTCAGACATGCAAATATGCAGAACATTTATTTCCTATATATCCAGCTAAAGTTCATTAAAATAGGAGGATAAATAAATGGGAGTGCAAAAAAAGGAAAAAGAAGAAAGAAGGGATTCAAGAAAACTGAATCTAACCCAAGAGAGATAGATGATAGATAGATAGATGATAGATAGATAGATAGATAGATAGATAGGTAGATGATTGATAGACAGATAGATAGATAGATAGATAGATAGATATTAGTTTGATAAAAGTAATAGTTAAACAGCATATAAAGAAACAAAGTGAAGAAAGACAGAAAGTGTTTTTTATAGAAGAATTTATAAATGGTTATCAAATTTCCATGATATTTTTAATTTCAAAAATATTTAAAGATTTTGAACCCAGTGAAAAGACTAGGGAAAATTAGACAACCCTAAGTTATTAATGAGACTATGAAACAGATAAATGATTTCACTCACCATTTTCCTTCTTCTTTACATATTCATCGTATTTTGAGGTAAAGTTTTTCCATGATTTTAATGTATTTTCAAACATATTTTTGAAAGCAAAGTGCTCACTTGAGATGTTTTTATATATATCCATGTATAACATTATATTTCTCTCCAGCTGATCTATTATGTTTTGTTGCCTGTCATAAGCTGTTCTGTTGCTGGAGAAGAGTTCCTGGTAATCTATAATTCACAGCAAGAGGTTAATTAGATTTTAACACAAAGCCTTCCAATAAATTATATTAATATCATAATAGTTATTTAACAATTTAATGGAAAAAATAGAATAATAGCTACATACATGTAGAACACCAACCTTTCATACTTTTAATATTAAAATTAATTGAGATAAAAATGACTTAAGTTACTCAATGGAGCACTAGTTCCTTATTAAAGGAAATGCCCAAATAAGTTTAAATGCAAAACAAAAAGATCCATTTGAAACAGAGATTTCAAAATAAAAAACAGTGTAATACAGTATTTAGTTTATAAAAATGCAAACCACACTTTTGAGATTAGGAGGTATTATAATATATTGCTGAGCCTTTGTATAATGGATTTCAGGTTCTTGAATAGATATTACCATAATTTAACCCCCAGCCTCAGAATTGAAGAAAAAAAATTAGAAAGACAGGGATCATGCCTTTAAGATCTTCCAAAAGATTCAGAAAGCTTCATAATTTATCTATTTTGTGTATCATTACAACATAATCTGGCTTTTCTTGATATACTGATATTAGTTTACCTGGCAGTCCTTCAAATTAATAAAATCTTTCAATTTTCAAAGTTAAGCTTTATGAAGATTAAGTGAGATCAAAATCAGCAAGAATGGGCATTCAAGAAATGTTAGCAATCATTGTAATATTGTCCTCTATTTCCTCCAGATGCCTTTGTACTCGCTGCTGTAGGAGGGAAGGAAGGGGGGAGAGCATTCCCACTAGCATCCAGGCTTGGGAAGAAACACTCCCAAAGTATGAAGTGTTTCAAAAAGTCTTTTAATTCTCAAATAAATAATTAATGAATATTTAAAGAAATGATTGCAGGGATTGGGATTCAAGGAAGAAAAGAAAATATGATGGCTATGGCAAGGGATAGAAATATGAAAGAAAGACAAAGGGATATTAAAACCATAAAGTGTAAAATAAAATGATAGATATATGATCAAATATTCTCCATTGGTCACTTAATAACCACACAAAATGTAAAAAGTACTTTGGGCACTCTGGCCCTGGAAATTGAGGGAAAAAATGTAACTATAGGATATGGTTGGAGTAAAGATTGAATATAAGATTGCATGTGAAGACCTTGAGAAAACGTTAGTACTCAAAATGTTAATATAACGTATCAGAGTAATGTAATGTGCCTGATAAAACCAAGGGACAGCCTCAGAGAAAAGTGGAAACTTACTCATTACGATCAGGGTTCCCAGTCCAGCCAGCACGGCCAAGTTCAGCATTAGCAAAATGAAAGCAACAGGGCCCCACACTTTCAATGGAACAGAATGTCCTACCGGGAGGCCTGAATTCAGGAAAACGACGTGAATTTTAGAAAGCGGACACAAAAACTACTAGTAACTTTGTGGGCCCTTAGAAACTGTTCATCACATTCAGCACTGAGGAAACAAAAGAAGCAACCTGATTCTCACTTAAGAACACCCCCCTCCTCCAAAGCTTCATGAATTGGTGTTACCTGGTACTTTCCATGTAGAGATATAAATGACCTGAAAACTGAAAATGTACCTAAAAATCTATGTAATATACAGGTAGACTCCCCTCACCCTGTATTTTCTCCCCCATTTCATACAATTGAATTACCTTCTCTCTTGTTTTTTTTTTATTGTTTAAAGTATTACATATAGTATTACATATGTCTCCCTTTTCCCCCATTGACCCCTCCCAGGCTACCCCATCCCTTAGCACATGCTGTCACCCC
The DNA here is from genome assembly GCF_951640355.1 of Cnephaeus nilssonii. NCBI lineage: Eukaryota > Metazoa > Chordata > Mammalia > Chiroptera > Vespertilionidae > Cnephaeus > Cnephaeus nilssonii. The sequence goes on along the minus strand of NC_137077.1, from coordinate 22,211,922 downwards.
ACTAGTGTCGTGTCCATTGGCCACGCCCATATGCATGCATACAAGTCCTTTTGAGTTACCTTCTCTTATTCATGATCATAAAACACTGTCTATAGCAATGTATTAGAGGATTCATCTCCAGAGCCATTAACTGGCCAAGAAGGGAAGAGGGGTGGTAAACCTACAAATACTGACAATGAGTTCTTTAGTGAAGGCTACAATTTAACAATTTAACAAACCCATCTCATATACACTGGGTTCCACAAATTTGATTTGGTATTACACTCTTGAATGTTTCTTACAAAGTCAAACACACCCCAATCCAATCTAGAATTCTATTCCTGGGTTGATATTTACCTAATGGAATTTCTTTAAAAAGTCTACACAAAGACTTGCATATGAAAGAAGCTTTAATCATACTAGCCCCAAGTTGGAAGCAACTAAAATAACCACTTACAGGTGAATAGATAAATACCGTGGTATATCTATGAAATGGACTACTACTCAGCAATGAAAAGAAATTAACTACTGATTTACACAACAAGGATGAATCTCAAAAGCATTATGCTTATGAAAGAAGACAATAATGAAGAGTATATGTTATTTGAATCCATTTATATAAAATTCTAGACCAGGCATGATAGTTCAGGATGATAGAAAGTAGGTCAGTGATTAGGATAACTTGAAAGGTACACAAGGTATCTTTTTAAAAAAATATTTTTTATTGATTTCAGAGAGTAAGGGAGAGGGACAGAGGGATAGAAACATTGATGAGAGAGAGACATCCATCAGCTGCTCCTGCATGCCTCCTACTAGGGATAGAGCCCACAACCCAGGAATGTGCCCTGACTGGGAATCAAACTATAACTTCCTGGTACATAGGTTGATACTCAACCACTGAGTCACACCAGCCTGGCACACAAGGTGTCTTTTGGACGGTGGTATATAGGTATATGTTTGTTAAGTACAATGAACTATACATTTAAAGTGAGAATATTATTTTGTATTTAAATTATACTTCAATAAGGTTGACTTGAAAATAAAATAATCAGAAAAGTAAGATTTTTCATATACACACAAAATAGTGTTATAAAAAGAAGCATTTAGAAAACAAGATTTGTTGAAATAAAATGATACCAAAAACATATTTTTGATAGAAAAATTAAAAGAGAGTTTAAGAAAATCACTCATGAATTGTAACAAAAGGATAAAATGATTTTTTTAAAAAGAGAGGGAATAAGAAAATGAGATTTAATAATATAAAAATAGGAAAGATCAAGAAAAGGCCATGAAAACTCTGGGGTAGATGCAAAAATCATAAAAAAAAGAGATTGTTTCCCATAACTAAAGAACATTAGTTTATCCTCCTTACTTCATTTCTTGAAAATTTTTTATCTTTTATTTTTAAAAAGTAATCTCTAGCCTGGCTGGTGTGGCTCAGCTGTTGAGCATCGACCCAGAAACCAAAAGGTCCGTTTGATTCTCAGTCAGGGCATATGCTGGGTGGGGTTGTGAGCTTGATCCCCAGTAGGGTGCAGGAAGCAGCTGATCAATGATGTTCCTCTCTCATCGATGTTTCTATCTATCTATACCTCTTCCTTCCTCTCTCTAAGAATTAATAAAAACATATTTACAAATGATAAAATAAAAGTAATCTTTAATTTTTATGCTTCAACATCTCCACCTCCCTCCTCCCCCCCCCCCCCACACACACACACATTCTTATTAATTTTCTTCTGGAGCCAGTGGGTCTATTTACTCAAATAGGTCTTACCTCTCACTGCTCTGCTTTCTGGCAACTCAGCTGTACTCTCAATAGTCTTTGGTCCATTTTCATCTGCATTATTCAGCTCCAATTCTGGCATTTCATGATTTTCTTTTCAGGGGAAAAGTTAAAGTGTTTTTAAAAAACCACTCCTGGCTCTGGTCTCTTTTTTTTTTCTAACTATTCAGATATCCCCAGTGTTTCTACTTGATTCTGATGATAGATATTTGTAAATAGACAAACAATTTATGAAACTTCACAAAAATGAAATTCAAGCAACCTACCCAGATGTATGTAAAGAATAAAATTCTCATAATCCTACCTAATAATAGGGTAATATGCAAATAACCAACACTCCGCTACGCCCACGATTGGGCAGCAGGAGGCTTAGGGGCAGGACTCGGGGTGGCCTATCTGGTCATTGAGAGGCGCAGGGCGCAGGACTCTCGAGTCCCGCCCCCCGCGCCACCGCCAATCTGGCTGTTGAGAGGCACGGGGTGCAGGACTCTGTGGCTGATCCGGTGATTGAGAGGCGCGGGGGGGGAGGGGGGACTCACGAGTCCCGCCCCCCCGCGCCTCTCAACAGCTGGATCGGCGGCGGTGCAGGGGGCGGGACTCGCAAGTCCCCACCACCCCCCGCGCCTCACAAAGACCAGATCAGTGGCCGCTGAGGGGGGCTGCCGCGGATACCCGGCTCCCCTGCCATCGAAAGCAGGGAGACGGAGCGGACACCCGGCTGCCCTGCCATCTAAAGTGGGGAGCCGGGTGTCCGCTCCGGCTCCAAGGCCAAAAAGCGAGGAGCTGGTGTACTTGCCAGAGTCCATTAAGCAGGCCAAGGAGCTGGACCTTGCGGGGCTGGGCCTACAACCCCTCTTCAGCTTGAGCTTTGAGGAGGAGGAGCTGCAGCAGCTGAGGCTGGTGGGACAGCATCAAGCAGTACCGCTCACAGGCGACCATCTTTGAGATCAACGCCTCCAGCTGGGACCTGAGCAGCCAGGTGATGTGGGCCAAGCGGCAGAAGGACTGCAAGGACATCGCCAGCTTCCGGCAGGGCCAGCAGGGCCGGCGGGAGCGGCAGGAGGGCCTGGCTGGTCCAGCCCCGAGCTGCCAGTGTGGCAGGCGGAGCAGCCTGGGAAAGAGGAGGAGGAGGAGGAGGTGGCGGGAGAGAGCATGGAGGATGTCTCATAGAGGTTGTGGGCTGAAAACGGCAACAGCCAGGACCTGAACGGGGAGCCAAGGGGTGGAAGGAGGAGGCCCGGCAGCTGGACCAGGATTTCTATGTCCCCTATCAGCTCAAAGATTTCGACAGTGAATGGGTCCTAAGTGTTGGTGGGGACCAGAGGTGCATTTGAGCAGCAGGTGGCTGGTGCTGTCCTGGACCTGATGGGGGGCGAGGCCCAGAACCTGACCAGGGGCCGGCAGCAGCTCAAGTGGGACTGGAAGAAGAAGTGGTTTGTGGGACAGTCAGGACAAGAGGACAAGAAGAAGATCAAGACAGAAAGTGGTGGCTACATCAGCAGCTCCTACAAGCGGGACCTCTACCAGATGTGGAAGCAGAAACAGAAAATTGCCATACACTCAACATCTGAGCCCCAGTGGGCTGCCAGCAGTCGGCCCTGTTGGCAGCGCTATTTCGGCCTGATCTGGTCGGGGCATGTGCAGGAGGCAACTAATTGATATGTCTTTCTCACATCCGTGTTTCTCTCTCTGTCTCTCTCCTTCCCTTCTACTCTAAAAATCAATGAAAAATGTCCTTAGGTGAGGATTAACAAAAAAACCAACAGTGCATACATACACACATATACAAAAATACATGAATATTGGAGGGTTGGGGAGCAGGGCCCCATAAGTGCACAAATTTTGTGCACCAGGCCTCTAGTTTTTTAATAATGATTGTTAATTATTGGGAAATATGTGACTGAACACGAATTGCTTCTCCACTTTTATAAGCTCTTGAAGTCAGTTGCCTATGATATTGCTTGGATGGTGATGATATAATATTTCTCCCTAAATACATACAGTACCTTCATCAAACATCATGGAAAAGATGACTCTGTTTGCACATTTGTCTCTAACACATAATCTACCAACCTGATACTTAAAACATTTGAATATAAAATACTTTGAAGGTAAATTAGTAAATTAAAAATTCCACATATTTATAGAAGATATAATTTCATATTAACAGCAAAAGGAATTAAAAATATACAGAAGTATTGAAATATGTAAATAAAGTAGAAATAACAAAAGTAGTCTCAGGAATGTACAAGAAACCATGTGTCCCATTAAACACATTTCAGTAAATACAATTCTGATATTTTCCAAAATTATCTTCCTACTGCTTCATTGTTATCTCTAACTTTGTAGGGATTGAATTGCTGAATAAAACAGACTGGAATATACTATGTTGAGATAAGGACCTTTCAGTCTTATTCCTTCTCAGAAAGAAAAGAAGAAAATGACATCACAGCGTAGAGTGAGATGGTCCTATGAACCTCATAGCATATGTCTATTTTATATCTTTTAGCAGTTAAATAAAAATCCTGGAGAGTTATCCTCATGCTATTACTTTTTTCCCTTCCCCTAATAGCCTATAATCTCTAAAAATATATATATAAGAAATGCTATTGTGGTGACAGCAGACATCTGCATTCCCAGAGGCTTAGACCAGAGTCTTTTTTTACACACTCCATGATCTCACAAAATAAATACGCTAGATAAAACTAGGCCCTGGCACAGCGACTTCACTATGAACTAGCACTCCATAATGGAATCTTAGAAGAGTCTAAGAGCCTGGAGTTGAAGATAGGAGAGCCCACCAGTATTAGCGAATAATCTCTTCTCTGGTCTGTCGGATCCTGCATAGAGGATCTTACCTGTTCTCTTGAGGCTGCAGCTCTCCAGAAGTTTCTTTGACTGAGAAGGATTTGGAAATTTGAGGGTAGCGTAAGTCACTTCCTCAGGCATTGCTGAACTAATAAAGCACAATCCAATCACTCTGTGTGCTGTGCAGTCCCACTGAAGTTCGAAGAAGCTGCTGTTGTTGGGTGATCTGGGAAGGCAGGGACTATGTTGAGTGAACTACCTTTGTAAAAACCAAGCAAAAAAAAAAAAATAGTGTCAAAAAGAGAACTGTTACTTCTGCATACATCATATCTCCCTTTCTCTAACTTCCTCTAGTAAAACACCAAGTTGAAGAAATGGTCTTAAGAGAAAAGTGTAGGTTTTAAACATAAACAAGTTGTTGTTGTTTTTAATTTGTGGAAAAACCATAGGGATCTCCAGACTTGAGAGTACCCTGTGAAAATACAAATATAGATATATTTTCTTCTGCATATATAAAGTTGTTAATCACATTGTGCCCATGACAACAGTGTTATAATTGCACTAGAGGCCTGGTGCATGAAATTCGTGCATGGGGGGTGGGGCCTCAGCCCACCCTGCACCCTCTCCAATCTGGGACCCCTCAAGGAATGTCCAACTGCCCTAAATGGGCAGTTGGTCATCCCTCTCACAATCCAGGACAGCTGGCTCCCAACCGCTCACCTGCCTTCCTGCCTAATTGCCCCTAATCACTTCTGCCTGCCAGCCTGATCACCCCCTAACCACTCCCCTGCCACCTGATTGATGCCTAACTACTCTCCTGCTGGCCCAATTGCCCCTAACTGCCCTCCCCTGAAGGCCTGGTCACCCCCAACTGCCCTCCCCTGAAGGCCTGGTCCCTTCCAACTGCCCTCCCCTGCTGGCCATCTTGTGGTGGCCATATTTTGTCCACATGGGGGTGGCCATCTTTGACCACATGGGGGCAGCCATCTTCTGTGTTGGAGTGATGGTAAATTTGCATATTAGACTTTTATTATATAGGATGTAACCCACTACTAATTCCCAGAAAACCACAGGTGAGTTAATGCTCACCAAAATGTTTTTATTTCCTTTTTACTTCCTATTTTTCTGGATTGAAAAGAGTCCTGAGAAGTTAGAAGAAGGATATTAATGAACAATAGAAAATCAAGAAAAAAGTAGTACTAAGAGGAAGAGAAGAAAAAGTGAGTGGCTACTAAGAATTGAGGTAATTAGATATCCACTCTCCCCACCCCAACACACACACACAAAGTGGCCTCTGAAACAAAGGGAGATATATTTGAGTGGCAGTTCTTTCTTTAGAGTGTACCCATTAGGTTAGGATATGAATTCTAATTACTTGAATTCTGGCAGGAAGGTAGGACAAGTATTTATATGAAGCTATTTTAAATAGTGCAGAGCTGAAACAGGAAACCAAGCGCTCTGCTTGAGCTCCAGCACAAGATTAGTCAGTGAAGAGCATGCTCACTATGTCCTGAATATCTAGCGTAGTGACAACCATGCGATGCATGTTCAACCAGTACCTGTCAATGAATAAATTATTAACTCATTCATAAATAATCACAGTTCTGCTCAGTGAAAAGCAACAGTTAAATATTCTTATTAATAAAAACATCTGCATTGACTTTCAAGAAAGATTGGGCTCCTTGTCCATCTCTGGGGATTAAAAACAAAAAGAACTATAAGGAATAAATTTAGGAAAGTTTTTGCTATGATAATTGACACAAGGAAAAAGGCATTATCTTTTACTACAAAGCTTGAAACATATTTTTTTTCTTGAAACATGTTTTCAAAACAGAACAGGTAAGACACACTTAAGGAATATTCATAATTCATTGTGATTATGTACAAATGCAGTAAGGCTTTTCTTTTGACAGAGGAAGAGACTCTATTCTGACTGGGAGATGAGGCAGAGATAGGGGCAGGAAATATGTGGGTAACATGAGCTTTATTTCTTTCTCTAATATTAAGGAAATTAGAGAAGTCTCTAGGCCTTACTTTACTTTATTAAAAATGAAATGGCCCACACCAAGATACACCATAATTAAAATGCGAAAGTTTAAAGACAAAGAGAGGATATTAAAGCTGCAAGAGAAAAGCAGTTAGTTACCTACAAAGGAGCTCCCATAAGAATGTCAGCTGATTTCTCAACAGAAACTTTGTGGGGCAGAAGGGATCGGCAAGAAATATTCAAAGTGATGAAGAGCAAGGACCTAAAACCAAGATACTCTAGCCTACAAATCTATCATTTAGAATCGAAGGATAAAGAGCTTCCTATTCAAGAAAAAACTGAAGAACTCATCATCATCAAACCTGTATTATATGAAATGTAAAAGAGTTTTCTAGAAAAAGAAGATAAAAAGTATGAATAATCAAATGGCAATAAAAACATATCTATCAACAACTGAAGTTAAAAATCAAAATAAATGAAAAAACAGTACAGAAATATTCTCATAGATAAAGAGAATGTTTTGGTAGTTGCCAGATGGCAAGGGATTGAGGAATAAGTGAAAAAAGGTGAAGAGATTAAGAAGTACAAATTCGCCAAAACCGGTTTGGCTCAGTGGATAGAGCGTCAGCCTGCAGACTGAAAGGTCCCAGGTTCAATTCTGGTCAAGGGCACGTATGTTGGTTGCGGGCACATCCCCAGTAAGGGGCGTGCAGGAGGCAGCTGATCTATCTTTCTCTCATCGATGTTTCTATCTCTCTCCCTTCCTCACTGTAAAAAATCAATAAAAAATATATATATTTTTTAAAAAGTACAAATTGGTTGTCACAGAATAGTCAGCATAGAGTAGTGGTTCTCAACTTTCCTAATGCCGCGACCCTTTAATACAGTTCCTCATGTTGTGGTGACCCCCAACCATAAAATTATTTTTGTTGCTACTTCATAACTGTAATTTTGCTACTGTTATGAATTGTATTGTAAATATCTGTGTTTTCCGATGGTCTTAGGCCACCCCTGTGAAAGGGTCGTTTGACCCCCAAAGGGGTCTCAACCCACAAGTTGAGAACCGCTGGCATAGAGAATCTTACATAATAAAAAGGTAATATGCAAATTGCATCACTCTGCTATGCCCACGATTGGGCCAGCTGGAGGCGAGGGGGGCGGGACTCAGGGGGGCCGATTGGCTGGCGGAAGGAGCGGGGGGGCGGGGACTCGCGAGTCCCCGACCCCGGCTCCTCCCGCTGTGGAAGGACCCATGGGGCCGGCGGAAGGCGCTGGTGGCAGAACTCGGGGTGGCCGATTGTGTGGCTGCCGGCACCAGTTTTCCGCCAGCAGCAGTTTTCCTCTGGCCACCCGCCGGATCGGAGCGCCTCCCGATCGGAGTTCCTCTTGGGGTGGCCGATCATATTGGCGGGAGGCGCTCTGATCGGCGGGTGGCCAGAGGAAAACTGCTGCTGGCGGAAAACTGGTGCCAGCAGCCAGGTGAAGGAAAAGTCTATTGCACGAAACTTCGCGCAACAGGCTTCTAGTATAGTCAATAATATTCTAATATCTATGCATGTTATCATATGAATATGGGATTTATTGGGATGGTCACTTAGTAAGTTACATAAAGTCTAATAATTAGGGTGTATGCCTGTTACTAATATAATATGATATGTCAACTGTAGTTAAAAATAAAAATAAAGATGTACTCAAATGGGAAAACTAGGTGCCAAATATTTTTTCCTGCCCCTATTGCATAACAGCAGCTTTACTTTCTCCTGTTGAGCATTTCTCATTCCAAGACAATCATTCATCCCACGAGATGTGCCTCCTGGTAGAAGAACTTGTTTTTTAAGGACCAGTTTCTCTAAACCTACAGAACTCAGAGTTAGGCTGACAGAAGGCACTTATTTCCCAAGTTGGTCATTAGAAATGATGGTAAGGCAGGGTCACTATTGTTTTTGCCCTTTGTTTCCAGACCCATGCATTCTATCTACCAAAGACACAGCACCATATAAAGGTTATTGAATTAAAGCATACACTGTATGTTGGAAGATGGCATCATCTATATATATAAAACCCTAATATGCAAATAGACCAAACAGTCAAACAAACAACTGAACAACCGGTTGCTATGATGTGCGCTGACCACCAGGGGGCATGCGCAGAACATGGCAGGCATTGGCAGGCAGTAAACCTGGAACATGGCAGGCATCAGCCGTGGTGGGATGGTGGAGCAGGTGAGCAGGGGTGCCAGACCAAGGTGGGGCGCTGGTCACTATCATTGGGGCAAGCCTCTGGTGGTTACTGAAAATTCTTTGATCCCACACACCACAGTCCTGTCGGGTGCTCACACCCGCTGCCGGTGCCAAAGCCACGGCTCGTACCCACTGCCGGCGCCTGGTGCCAGCCCTGATCACTCGGTGCCATCAGTGGGTGCGAGTGGAAGCTGCTGGCCCCGATCGCCTCTCAGGGCTTCTCCACCTACCCCTGCTCCTGAGGGGTGATTGGGGCCAGCAGCCGCCTCTCGCACCCACTGCTAGCAACGGCTCCACTCACACCTGCTACCAGCGCTCACACCCACTGCCGATGCTGGCCACACTAACACCCGCAACCGGCACCGGAGCAGCCGTTCACACCTGATGCCAGTGCCTGGCACAGGCCCCGTTCACTCAGGACAACAGCAGGTGCAAGCGGTGGCTGCCAGCCCTAATTGCCCCTGAGGGCTTCTCCACCTTCCCATGCTCCTGAGGGACTATTGGAGCCAGCAGCCGCCTCTCACACCTGATGCTGGCGATGGCCCTGCTGGCATCCGCTGCCGGTGCCGGAGCCACCGCTCACACCCACCAGCCCTGATTGCCCCCGAGGGCTTCTCCAGTTCACCGTGCTCTTGAGGGGCAATCAGGGCAGCAGCCACTGCTCACACCCACTGATGGCGCTGGCCCCAATCACTCCACACCAGTCAGAATACAGTGGGTGCATGTGGGAGGGCTGCAGTGGGATGGGGGCTGAGGCAGGAAGGGCTGGGCAGAGTGGCAGAGGATGGGCCGAGACCCACCCCTATGCTCACCGCAGCTTCGAGGCCCACAGTTCCTTTCAAGGTGCATGAATTCGTGCACTGGGCCCCTAATGTTATCATAAGTATTAACTCTGAGCTGGCTCTCCATCTGTGCTTTCAAACAGCCCTGAGTTCTTTCCATTGCTCAATCTATCTCCAGCTTTATGTTGCTTTAGTTTGTGATATGATGAGTGGATTTAATGGTCAATTGCCCACATTTCTTACCTCTATGTTAGAATGTGTGTGTCCCAGTCAGGCATGAGGTGTTATAAGGTTTCTTAAGTTGACCAAATGACTCTCTAAGTTCATGGATTTCAGTCCTGGCTGACACCCTATCGGCAGGACAAGCAACTTCATTTTCTTCCTTCCTTCCTTCCTTCCTTCCTTCCTTCCTTCCTTCCTTCCTTCCTTCCTTCCTTCCTTCCTTTCTTTCTTTCTTTCTTTCTTTCTTTCTTTCTTTCTTTCTTTCTTTCTTTCTTTCATCTTTCTTTCTTTATCTTTCTCTCTTTTTCAAAATTGAAATCAATCTGTATTACTAGAATAAATCTCAATTGGTCATGATTTATTACCCTCCTATATATTCTTAGATTCAATTTTCTCTGATTCTCCATGAGGTTGGTATTTATCTTGTTTATGTCAAACAAGAAAAAATTATTTTCATTTTCAGTGTTCTCACTCAAGACACTGTATTGATGCTTAATATTATCTGGATTGTATCTAAATTATATGGTTTGACATTAGGTATGTCAAGGTTTTTTTGTTTTGTTTTGTTTTTACTTAGAAAATGAAGAGAAAGAGGAAATTTGAAAATGTAAATTGTTAGGAGAGAGGCATAAATTTAGTTTCACAGCATCTTTATTCCATTTGTGAGGTCTACAAGATGTATGTACCTTAAAGTTGCTAAGGCAAAATAATTACACCTACATTCTTCCATTTGATTCTTCATTCATTAGTATGCTTTCAATCTTCACTGGATTATCTAACTTCTCACATATAGCATTTTTTTCATTACTGCATAAATCATAGGAAACATATGAACCATATATATATCCACAATGCATTCCACCATTTAAGTCACTTGTGTTTCTTGTAAACCTGAAAAAGAAAATAATGAATCACACTAGGCTAGTCAAACATTTGAAACATATTCACAAACACAAAAATTGCTTTTCCAGTATATCATTGCTCCTAGGCTCTGCATCATCTAAAATAAGCTTTAATTATTATTTACAGCATTCAGGTTACTCATTTTTATTGACATATATACAATGTCAAACACTGCCTTATTTTTCTCTGCCTTGTTCTCTTTCTCACATCTGGAATATTTGCTGTTCTTTTAGACATAGCATCTCCCTTCCCTAATACCTAGTATGATTTAGAATAATGCAATTCCATTAGATGTTCTAGTCTAACTGGCTCAATAGTAAATCTTTGACACTGTCCTCCTCAAATATTTTTCATAATCACCAAACCCAATAATTAACCTAATATTATACCTTAAGCTCAACATCATCCCAAAGTGATATATCCCTCTAGTTTTTTTTTTTTAATTTATTTTCATGATAAGGACAGTATACCACATTTTATTAAGTTTTTGTCCATTTTTAAAAGTGTTCTTTTTTTTAATTAGATTTATTGGTGTTACATTGGTCATATTAACATACTAGAGGCCAAGTGCACAAAATTTGTGCTTGGGGAGGTGTCCCTCAACCCGACCTGTGCCCTCCCACAATCCGGGACCCCTCAGGTAAGGCCCTAGGCCTGGATGGCAATCAGGGCCTATTGGGGCTTTCCTTCCCCAAGGTTCCGGCAGCTGGCCCTGCCCCTGCTGCTGCCACTGCTTGCCATCTGGCCACGCTGCCCCTGCATCCCCGCCACCAGTTGCCTCCTCCCTCTATGGGCGGCAGTTGTGGGTGTGATCACTTGGCTGGCCTGGGCCTCCCTTTGTGGGGTGATCGATTGTGGGGCCCCCAGATTGATTGCCCCTCAGAGGGAGGCCCCACCAACCCAGCCATGGCTCCACGATCGATCACCATGTAGAGGGAGGTCCTGCCCACCCACTGCAGTGCCGTTGGCCGGGTGGCTGGGGCCTCCCTCTTTGGGACGATCAATCATGGAGCCCCCCCTCCTCCATTGCTCCACAGAGGGTGTCCTGGGCCTCCCTATGTGGGGTGATCATGGGTCAATGGCGGGCCCCCCGACCAATTGCATCACACCTGCCTTGGCTGGCCTGGCGCCAGTGCGTGTCATAGTGTGGTCGTCCAGAAGGTTGTCCGGATGGTCGTTCTCTGTTCAGTTGTTCGGTCAATTTGCATATTATGCTTTTATTATTATAGAAATTGTATCATGTGCCCACCACCCAAAGTTGAATTTTCTCCTGTTACCATATGTTAAGACCCCCTTCTCTCCCTCTAGGTGTTTTTTAGAGATTTTTACTCTGAAGTTCTGAATTATTACCAGCCCCTAATACAAGATAATTGGTCAGGGATTATGAATTAAGACAAATTTGTAAATTGAAAATATTATCTTTTGAAAAAAATTAGTATTAATACTTGAGCTGATAAATTATGATCATCCTCTCTAATAAAATGGTAATATGCAAATTAACCATCACTCTGCTACATAAGCCATGCCCACCAGCCAAGCCACGCCCACCAGCCAATCAGGGCGAGTATGCAAATTAACCCCATCCAAGATGGCTACAGCCACAGAGAGCAAGGTTTCCCAGATAACAGAGCAAGCCAAGCTTTCCATAGCCGTTGCAGGCCTAAGCCTCCACTCAAGCTACAAAGTTTCAATTATAGAAGGTAAACAAATTCAAACAAATGGCGGCAGAATGGAGCTTGAGAGAGCAGGCCAGGGTTGCCGGCAGCAACAGGGGAAGCAAAGCTTTCCGCACACCCTGGCCGGGCTCACCCACTTAAGGCTACAAAGTTTCAATTGTAGAAGGTGAATTAACTGCCACAGAAATGGCTGCCGCCCCGGAGGGAGCAGCAGGCTTGGCTCCGCTCCAGGCTACAAAGTTTCAATTGTAGAAGGAAAATAAATTCCAGATACCAGGGCCTCCACTTGGGTTGCCAGGGGGCGTAGCTGGCCTGCAAACCACCACAGGCCCCTCGCTCAGGCCGCCCCATGCCCCAAGGGAACCCCACCCTGATCCGGGACACCCTTCAGGGCAAACCAGCTGGCCCCCACTCCTGTACCAGGCCTCTATCCTATCTAATAAAAGAGTAATATGCAGATTGATCATCACTGCAACACACAATATAGCTGCCCCCATGTGGTCAAAGATCCTGCCCCCATGTGGACACAAGATGGCCACTACAAGATGGCCAGCAGGAGAAGGCAGTTGGGTGGCACCCGGCCTGCAAGGGAGGGCAGTTGGAGGTGATCAACTCTGCAGGAGAGGGCAGTTAGGGGTGACCAGGCTGGCAGAGGAGGGAAGTTGGGGGCAAACAGGCTGGCAGGGGAGCAGTTAGGCATCAACCAGGCTGGCAGCGGAGTAGTTAGGGGGTGATCAGGCTGGCAGGCAGAAGCGGTTAGGGGCAATCAGGAAGGCAGGCAGGCAAGCAATTGGGAGCCAGCAGTCCTGGATTGTGAGAGGGATGTCCGACTGCCCGTTTAGGCCCGATCCTGGTGGGATCGGGTCTAAACGGGCAGTCGGACATCCCTCCAGGAGTCCCAGATTGGAGAGGGTACAGGCTGGGCTGAGGGACAACCCCCTGCCGTGCACGAATTTCGTGCACCGGGCTTCTAGTTAATCAATAAATAAGTTCATCAATTAAATATTCAAAAGTAAAAATTTCTATTTGAGGTGATATACTGATGTCATTGATCACACCCCTTTTCAGAAAAAAGTTCAAAAAGGGAATCATATATGCAAACATATGTAATTATGTATTATACACAAATATAATGTGTTTTATATACATATATTATTGTATAATTTTTATTTCAGTATTATTTATTTACTAGAGGCCCGGTGCATGAAATTCATGCACGGGGTGTGTGTCCCTCAGCCCAGCCTGCATCCTCTCCCCCTCTCCAATCTGGGACCCCTCGAGGGATGTCCGTCTGCCCGTTTAGGCCCGATCCTATCAGGGGCAGTCGGACATCCCTCTCACAATCCAGGACTGCTTGCTCCCAACTGCTCACCTGCCTTCCTTCCTAATTGCCCCTAACCGCTTCTGTCTGCCAGCCTGTTTACCCCCTAACCACTCCCCTGCCAGCCTGATAGATGCCTAACTGCTCCCCTGCCAGCCTGTTTGCCCCTAACTGCCCTCTCTGTAGGCCTGGTCACCCCTAACTGCCCTCCCCTGCAGGCCTGGTCCTCCCCAACTGCCCTTCCCTACAGACCTGGTCACCCCCAACTTCCCTCCTCTGCCAGCCTGGTCACCCCTAACTGCCCTCCTCTGCAGGCTTGATTACCCCCAGATGCCCTCCCTTGCAGGCCTGAATGCCCACAACTACCCTCCCTTGCAGGCCTGGTCCCTTCCAACTGCCCTCCCCTGCTGGCCATCTTGTGGTGGCCATCTTGTGTCCACAGGGGGGCAGCCATCTTGTGTGTTGGAATGATGGTCAATTTGCATATTACTCTTTTATTAGATAGATAATTAGAAATAATCTATTATGTTTTCAGCCCATTTTAGATTATCTTCCCACTAGAGGCCCGGTGCATGAAAATTCATGCACTGGAGGGGGGATCCCTCAGCCCAGCCTGCCCCCTCTCACAGTCTGAAAGACCTCAGGGTTTGGCAGTGACCCGGCGATCAGGGGAAGCGATGCCCCATCACACCTCTGCTGCTGCCATTGCCGGTAGTGCAAGCCTCGGCAGGCCCTAGATACCTGCACCTCAGGCCGGCCCTGAGTGGCTGGGCAGCCAATATCTGAGGCTTGCCTGCGCTTGGGCTGGCCCTGGGCAGCTGGGAGGCTATGGGGACTGGGAGACTCTGGAGGCAGGCACGTGGCAAGGCTGAGGGGACTGGGCACCACCATCTTGTGGCTGTGGGCACCACTATCTTTGAAGGTGGGGCAGTCAATTGTCATATTCCCTACTTTTTGGCTGTGGGTGCTGCCATATTTGAGGGTGGGGCAGTTAATTAGCATATTCCCACCTTATTGGCTGTAGGTGCCACCATCTTTGATGGCAGGGCAGTCAATTAGCATATTCCCTCTTTATTAGATAGGATTAGCAAAAATTGCAAATAAGCACATGGAAATTCTATTTTTTCAAAAAAAGATCCCATTTACACTCTCCCTTGATACACACATTACCTCTACCACTAGTCCTTCACTCCAAATGAGATCTTTAAACTATATATCCTTTTCTCCTTAAATATACCCCTACTCTATCCTGTCATTGCAAACTGCCAAAGCTAGATATGCCTTGTCTTTTTCACTCATATTCCTACACCTACTATTTTTTTATCTGAAGGAAAAAACAACCAAAACAAAACAAAACAAAAAAAGTAGTCAAAGATTCTATTTGCTGTCTAGCCCAAAGTACTGAGTATGCAAGAATCTCAGAGTTTAGATTCAGTGTGGCAACACCTCAACACAGTCACCCTGAGTTCGCTCTGGATTGATATGTCCTCAACAAACAGATATGTGTAAATTCATGGGCTTGCAACAGTATACAATAGGTTAAGACTCAGTTTCTTTCTTTAGTCTAATTTTGTCTACTTCTGAAATTAAAGGGATTATATACTACCAATAAAATTTTGATATTATTTTTATCTAAGTCTTGCTTTTTTCCTCATTACAAACTGAACAAATACAACATGTGAATCCACTTATAATTACACTAAAGGCCCAGTGCACAAAATTTGTACATGAGGTGGGGGGTGTCCCTCAGCCCAGCCTGCACCCTCTCCAATCTGGGACCCCTTGAAGGATGTCCAACAGCCCACTGGGATCAGGCCTAAATGGGCAGTCGGACATCCCTCTCACAATCCAGGACTGCTGGCTTCCAAATGCTCACCTGCCTGCCTGCCTGATTGCCCCTAACCGCTTCTGCCTGCCAGCCTGATTACCCCCTAACCACTCCCCTGCCAGCCTGATAGATGCCTAACTGCTCCCCTGCTGGCCCAATTGCCCCTAACTGCCCTCTCCTGCAGGCCTGGTCCCCCCCCCAACTGCCCTCCCCTGCAGGTCTGGTTCCCCCAACTGCCCTCCCCTGCAGGCCTGGTCGCCCCCAACTGCTCCTCTCTGCCAGCCCAGTCACTCCTAACTGCCCTCCTCTACAGGCCTGGTCACCCACAACTACCTTCCCCTGCCAGCCATCCTGTGGCGGCCATCTTGTGTCCACATGGGGGCAGCCATCTTTGACGACATGGGAGGGGTCATCTTGTGTGTTGGAGTGATGGTCAATTTGCATATTACCTCTTTTTTTAATTATTTTTTAAAATATATTTTTATTTATTTCAGAGAAGAAGGGAGAAGGAGTGAGAGATAGAAACATCAATGAGGACAGATAATCATTGGTCAGCTGCCTTCTGCATACCACCCACTGGGGATTGAGCCCACAATCCGGGCATGTGCCCCTGACCAAAATTGAATCCGGGACCCTTCAGTCTGCAGGCTGATGCTCTATCCACTGAGCCAAGCCAGCTAGGGCATATAATTACATTTTAAATATATTACACAATGAAATAATTTATATAAAGCATATATGCAATATACCATGCCCAAGTTCATTTTATTCTCTTTACCAAAAATTCTCTTTTAGTCTATCTCTAGAATTTCCATTCAAGATGGCCATTTCAAATGTCAGTTTATAACACAAATTTCAAAGCTAAAATTTATGTTTTGTTATTTTGACTGAAGCATTTTCACTTCTATTCTTTTTATCTGTAGATCTTTAAAACTAGTCTAATCATACAATTAATGGTTAAGAAACTAAGGGCAGAATCCATCTTTCGCTCATCTGTGAATCACAGCACTTAGCATCATTTTAAGTACATGTTAGAGTCCACTGAATTTTGTTGGTTTCTATTGTTCTCTTAGATAAAAGCACTATCCCTAGAAATTCTCCCTTATTTGGCTACCATAAGTTTGTTAGTAACTTGTCAAGATAATGGAAAGACATTTGTGTCAACTTCTTGCATTATTAGATGCATTAAGGAAGCCTTATGGAAAATAATGCTTTCCAGATGCAATTTTAATCGAAGCCAGTTTTAATTGTAAACAATTCTCCTGAAGAAAAACTCTTTTACTCAAATCAACCAGAAACATTCAACATGACTAAAGACTTACCAGTCAGAGGAGATAATTGTTTTATCCAAGTGCTCTGTAGGTTTTCTATCTTTACTGGGAGATAATCCTAACCAATAGCCATAGAACTTCTTTGACTTTATAAATTCCTACAGGAAATAGAGATAGTTTGTTAAAATAACTACCTTCTATTTCTGTATTTTACCTCACAACATAATTTCTTATAAATAACTGTCTTAAGTTAACATTTTAAACATTGTACTACTATTTTTCATTGTCATTAAAGAAAATTGAGGCAGTGTTTTTCACTACTAATATAAGAGTTCTTCCAGCATTTATACATCAGTAAATGTCTCACATGAAGAAGGATCTACCAATCCACTCATAATCTTAATATAAGAGTCAATGACGTTCACAAACTTCAGGATTCAAATATTGAGCAGTAAATATTTGTCTAGGGGCAAAGAGGTGGCTATAAATATATGTAAATAGAATAGAAAGAGGAGGAGAAAATGTAGCAAAGTCAAATGAGAGTGGTTATGGAACAGAACTTAAAACCAGTCCAGAGTTGTGTAGTCAAAGTAACATTTTTTAAATAAATACTTCAAATGGATCATTTGAGGAAAAACACATGAATAAGAGCTATAGATTGATTTCCCGCTCTTTTTTTTTTTTGAAGGATGAGGAAGATGTTTGAGTAGGGAAGCTGAGACTATGGGGAAAATGAATTTTTGCCTTGAAAAATAAATATGTGATTACCATCTGATACCAGAAATGTTGAGTAATAAGTAAAATATGGAGATACTATTTAGATATTTGAAAAATAAATATATAAACAAATCTTCCAGAGAGCTCACTTTTTCTCGGACCCAGGAACTCTGTGCAATATATTTGCTTGGCACTTGTCTTTGCCATCCCATCTTAATTCTGCTTTTTTATACATTAAACTGTATTCTTATTCTAGTATATATTGGCTTTCTCTCTTAGTTAAAAAAAAATGGAAATAAAGAATCTCCTCCTTTGTATATCTTTTGGAATTGGTAAACCTCAGGAAAAATTTCCAGATCTTCTGTTTTTAGATAAATGCTCATAAATCATGTCTTAAAGGTTGATCCTAAACTTTGGAAAAGCTTACAGACCTGATTCTGGGTGTCCCATATCTATTCATTTGCCCAGCCTCTTAGGCAGACTGATGCTAGGGTCCTAAGCTAAAGTTTTATATGCTTTACCTTGGCTACCTGAGATAAATGTGCCAAGTCTAAGTCACATCATACTCCAACTAGAATAAGCCAGAATCATGACAGGATTGGTACAGATCTTCCCCAACATGCCTCACCCCTACTTATTCTACCTTGGGGAAAATGATTTCCCTCCTCACAAGCAGAGATCCATAGGAGCTTACCAATACACTTTTGTTCTTAATCTTCACCAGGCTGGCATTGTGAATAGAACATATTAAGTCACTCTGTTTCCATGTCTCATACTTTTTAAATTCTCCATAACATCTGTCTTCATGCCACATCCATTTCTCTGGACAAGGTTTACATTTGTGCTCTGGAAAAATAATGTAGTTTGTATTTGATAAAAAAATAACGTGGTGTGTTTGATAATCATCATTATTCTCATTATTCCCATTGTCCTCTATGTTAAATTAACCAAATTTACTTGTCTTTTTTCTTTGTACATTAAAGGTGAAGAAAATGAATCTTGTGTTCTAGGACCCTCTATACCACCACAATGTGTCTAAAACATATTTTGAACAACACATTTCAAATTAAACACTTATTTTCCAGTACATTTTCCTACCTCAGGAGCCCTGGATAATAATTAATTAATTTCTTTCTCTCTTTGTCATTTTTGATATTACTACAAGGTAATAAAGGCTGATCCTAAGAAACATTGGGTAGTGAGAATCAAGCCCACAAACCTACATCAGTCCTGCCTTCTTCAAAGAGACCATTTCTAGCTCTGACTTGTTGAATATTTGGGAAACTTTGCAAGGGCACAAAGAACATATTTTATTTATAATAGTTATAGAAAGTGTTACAAGGGCAAGGCATACCTTTATTTTCTCCTGACTCTTATTAAGAATTCACTGAAATTTAGGAACTAAGTCACCTATAAAGAAATATACTTTTCTCCCAATCTTCTATTAATTCATTACCCAGAAAAACCTAATGAATGTCAGATTAGAGAAAATGTATATTGTTTAATGTTTCATTAAGTTACTGTCATCCCTATAATTTTGGGGTCTAGTTATTATTACTTTTTCTGTTTTTCCTTTAACTAAATAGAAATATTAAGTACTCTGTCAACCAGATTTAATTCCTTCCCCCAAATAATGACTTCCTAAGGAAAGACTGATTCTCAAGTGACTCCTAGGATTAGTTCATTGTATAATAAATAACTCAGACAGGAATATAGGATTACCTGGTTCTTTTTGATATAGCTCATAACATAATTTGGTGGCCATTTCTTGCAGTGTGCTAGAGAGATTCCTGATCTCCTTGAGACTATCCATATTATATGTTAGTTGTAGAGAAACATTATTCTGAAGTTTGTCTTTGAAATTTTGTAGCTTTTCCAATTTTTCCATTTCTATTTTCAAAGTTAGGTAAACTCCATTAAAAAAAAGAAATGATAAAAAATGTTAATCCCTGAATACATTCATCACCTCATTTTTGCTGAAATAATATTAAGAATATTGAAGGTCTAGGGAAGCATTCATTTCACAAGAGTGAGGGAAAGAGACGAAATACAATACTGTAAGGACTTAGTTATAAATTCCCCTTTGTGTTCACATATTGCTTATAATCATTCCAAAGCCTCAATTCAAAAAGTGAACTTCCTTGTAAAACTCATGCAATTCTAAGTGCCTTTCCATTCAATCAAAACATGGGTGAGGCCCTGGCCAGGTAGCTGGGTTGAAGCATAGTCCCATACACCAAAAGGTTGTAGGGGGGCATACTAGAGGTAACCAATCAATGCTTCTCTTTCATATCTATGTCTCTCTCTCTCTCTCTCTCTCTCTCTCTCTCTCTCTCTCTCAGTTGCTCTCTTTCTAAGAATCAATGAACACATCCTTGGGTAAAGATTTAAACACACATACACACACACACACACAAAGAAAACTTGGGTAATACATACACATGCTTCCCAACACTCCCAGTCCAATCAGCAGCAGAAGGCACAGAAGAATCAGAGCCAAGGCTCTTTGACGCCACACATGGGAAGGAGCAGGAGGTGCTGTGGAAAGCAAAATTAGCAGAAAGGCCTGGAAACGGTATACACCTTAATTTGATTCATTCATTCATTTTGAATATTTTTTTTTCCCTAACATGTCCTGGTAAAGCCCTTACACTTCTACCACCTTCTATACTTCTTCCATCTTACAAAACATCCATAGCTCAGAATCTTACCTTTCACACCAACTTGATCAAACTCCTTAATATTTTCCATCTCACTGGAGTCCTGGAATTTTAGATCTGCATAAGTAACTTCTTCAGACATTGATAGCTATGAAAAGAAAGCTTGACAACAAAAAAAAAAAAAAAAGAAAAAGAAAAAGAAAAAAAAAGATGAAGGTTAAACTAACAGTTGAATGTTAAACAGGAGTTGTGATTTTTAATTCTGTTTATAAACTAAAACTTAAACTTCTGTTTTTAAACCTCTGTATGAACCTCCAACAAGTTTGAAAATGAGCTGCAACCCTACTGTGGCCTGAGACAAGAACAGAGAACTTGTGCAAGAAGGACTATCCTGACACTCTTCCTCTTATCTCTTCCTTTTTCTTATTTCTCTGTGTCTACCAACTACAGAGTAATTTTCAAATTTGTGTCTGGGTATTACCAGTGTTGTACAAGGGGTTATGGATCACTAGGGCAAACATGATGCAGACATCAAATTTATTGGACACAAACTTTCAAGCAGAGAAATAACAAAGAGGGCACAATTCTCAAACACTCACTGCTCCACAAAAATGGCCTGGCATAGATGCTCTGCACATGTCATGGCAAAGGTTCTGACAGAGGGGGTTTGTCATAGCCAGGAGACAGCAAAGACACAAAGGGCACGCCCGGAGAAAGGGAGAGTGTAAGCTCTACCTTGGCAGTTTGTGACATGGGTATGGATTAGCCAAGATGAGATAGAATACCTAGTTTCCCTAGAATACAAGAAATATACTAAGGGACCTGGGGCTCAGGGACCATGTTAGGAAGTCTGCATACCGATGTCAATGCAGGTATACCAAAGGTTCTAAAAATGGTTTGGCAGACCGGAAAAGCTGAGCTCAGCCTTGCTATCTTTCTGCAGATGGCTCAATCAATTCAAGCCAGATTTCAGCTAAGCTACCAAAAAGAGGAAGGAAATGCGTCTGCAGGGTTATGCACGCAGGCGTCTGGTAAGTGTGACACAGCATTCTCAGGAGGCAGAGACTCATTCATTTCTTGATCAAGTATGCAAGGTGGAGGTGGGGTTGTGGAACGATTGTTTTTGAGTAAGTTCTTTCTAATTTCATTAGCAAATCTTACCTGAAATTTTGCATTGGTATTGCCTCCCATAAATACCATAAAATGGATTGACATTTTGTTTGTTTGTTTTTTACTAAAGCGAATATGTAAAGATTTTTTTTAAGTACGTAATAAAAATATTAACTGTTTTATTATATGTTGGAATAGTCAGTAAGATTAAATAAAATAATAGATCCCTTTCACAAGAGATACTAAATAATAAAAATCATAGATACAAAATAATTAGAAATATGCACAACCAAAATAAAGAAAACTTTAAAACCCTTGAACAAAAAAATTAAAAAATAAGAAAACATGCTTTTGGATTGCAAGTATCAATATTATAATAAAAAAGTCACTTCTCCTAAATGTATCTAAACAAGCAATGTCAAAGTACTAACAGATTTTCCTCCTGATACTTGAAAAATGCTATAAAAATTTATCTAAAAATATAAGAGTGAACATCTTGCCAGCAACATTTAAAAGAAAGAATATGCAAAACATGTTATTATCTCATCCTAAGCACTTTACTAATGCTAGTTTTATCTTTACATAATACTATGTAAAGATAGGTGTACTAATACTATTATAATCACCCTTATTTTACAAATGGGGAAGTGAGCTATTAAGAGGTTATGTCCTGACCAGGTTGGTGTGACTCAGTGGTTGAGTGTAGACCCATGGAGCAAGAGGTCATGGGTTTGATTCTCAGCCCTGGTTGTGGGCTCTGTTCCCAATGAGGGGCATGCAGGAGACGTCCAATAAGTGATTCTCTTTCACCATTGATATTTCTATCTCTCTATCCCTCTCCTTTCTCTCTCTCTCAAATCAATAAAATAAATTTTGCAAAAAGAGGTTATGCCCTAGCCAGTTTGGCTCAGTGGATAGAGTGTCGGCCTGCGGACTGAAGGGTCCCAGGTTTGATTCCGGCCAAGTGCACATGCCTTGGATCCCCAGTAGGGAGTGTGCAGGAGGCAGCTGATCAATGATTCTCTCTCATCATTTATGTTTCTATCTCTCTCTCCCTCTCCTTTCCTCTCTGAAATCAATAAAAATATATTTTAAAATAAAAATAAATAAAATAAAAAAGAGATTATGTCTTTATCCAACATCACACAGATGACAAGTAATAGAGTTGAGACCTGACCCAAGCATCCTGGCTGCCTAGTGTAATATATCCACAGGCAATAATGCCTCATTTTTTTTTTAAAAAGCTTCTTGTGGTGGGAATAGACTAGCCCTTCTATTTTCCTTATGGATCATATATTCATATATAAAAAATGAAAACATTAACATTTTAGAAGAAAATATGCACTGGTGGATTTTTTTAAATTATTATCTTTAAGTGGGAAAGACCTTTAGAAACAAGATGAACAAAGCCATTCAAGATTTACACAATTGACAATAGAAGAGCTAAATTTGTTTATATGACAAAATATAATAAAGTAAAATACCCATGGCAAAATGAACAAAATTATACATATTTATATATATTTATAATATATTTATATGTGTTTATAATATATACTAGAGGCCCAGTGAATGAAATTTATACCTGGCCTGGCCTGCACCCTCTCATAATCCAGGACCCCTCAGGGGATGTCCTGTCCAACTGCCAGTTTAGGCCTGATCCCTGCAGCCAGACATCCAGCAGTTGGACATCCCTCTCACAATCTAAAACTGCTCACCCTTAACCGCTCACCTGCCTGCTCAGTGGACATCATAGCGTCCGGTCGTTCTGCTGTAATGGTCAGTTAGGCTTTTATATATATAGACTAGAGGCCTGGTGCACAAAATTTGTGCATGGGGGGGTCCCCTCAGCACAGCCTGTACCATCTCCAATTTGGGACCCCTCGGAAGATATCCAACTGCAGTCGGACATCCCTCTCACAATCTGGGACAGTTCACCTGCCTGCCTGCCTAATCACCTCTAACTGCCCCCCCCCCAGCCTGTTGGCTTGGTCGCCGCTAACTGCCCCCCCTGCTGGCCTGGTTGCCCCCAACTGCCCCCCCCTGCTGGCTTGGTTGCCCCTACTTTCCCCCTCCACCAGCCTGGTCACCCCTTACTGCCCCCGTGCAGGTCTGGTCACCCCCGACTGTCCCCTCTGCTGGCCTGGTCGCCCCTAAGTGCCCCCCTGCTGACCTGGTCACCCCATGCAGCCTGCTGCTCTGTCATTTGATAGTCCCTCACTAACCACCCTGTCGGCCTGGTCTCCCCACACAGTCTGCTGTTCAGTTATTTGATGGTCCCTCACTAACCCCCCTGCCAGTCTGGTCACCCCACACAGTTTGCTGTTCAGTCGTTTGCTGGTCCCTCACTAACCCCCCTGCCAGCCTGGTCACCCCATACAGTCTGCTGTTCAGTCATTTGGTGGTCCCTCACTAACCCCCCTGCTGGCCTTGTATCCCTGGGCAGCCTGCTGGTTGTTACTATTACTGTGATGGCATCCCAGACAATTTGCATGTTCCTCTATTATTAGTACAGATTACATATTTCTTTTTTTCTTTTTTTAACTAATAAATCTTTATTGTTCAGATTATTAGAGTTGTTCCTCTTCCCCCCCCAGCTCTCCTCCACCCAGTTCCCACCCCACCCTCTGCCCTTACCCCCCCCCCTCACTGTCCTTATCCATAGGTGTACGATTTTTGTCCAGTCTCTTCCCACACCCTCCACACCCCTTTCCCCCCGAGAATTATCAGTCCACTCCCTTTCTATGTCCCTGATCCTATTATATTCACCAGTTTATTCTGTTCATCAGATTTTTTATTCAGTTGCTTTTTAGATTCACTTGTTGATAGATATGTATTTGTTGTCACATTGTTGTTCATAATTTTTATCTTTACCTTTTTCTTCTTCTTCCTCTTCTTAAAGAATACCCTTTAGCATTTCATATAATACTGGTTTGGGGGTGATGAACTCCTTTAGCTTTTTCTTATCTGTGAAGCTGTTTATTTGACCTTCAATTCTAAATGATAGCTTTACTGGGTAGAGTAATCTTCGTTGTAGGTTCTTGTTATTCATCACTTTGAATATTTCTTGCCACTCCCTTCTGGCCCGCATAGTTTCTGTTGAGAAATCAGCTGACAGTCATATGGGTACTCCCTTGTAGGTAACTAGTTGTTTTTCTCTTACTGCTTTTAATATTCTCTCTTTGTCTTTTGCTCTTGGCATTTTAATTATGATGTGTCTTGGTGTGGTCCTCTTTGGATTCCTTTTGTTTGGGGTTCTCTGCACTTCCTGGACTTGTAAGTCTATTTCTTTCATCAAGGAAAGTTTTCTGTCATTATTTCTTTAAATAGGTTTTCAATATCTTGCTCTCTCTCTTCTTCTGGCACCCCCATAATTCAGATGTTGGTACGCTTGAAGTTGTCCCAGAGGCTCCTTACACTATTTTCATATTTTTGGATTCTTTTTTCTTTTTGCTTTTCCAGTTGGGTGTTTTTTGCTTCTTCATATTTCAAATATTTGACTTGATTCTTGGGGTCCTCTAGTCTACTGTTGGATCTCTGTATATTATTCTTTATTTCAGTCAGTGTATGTTTAATTTCTTGTTGGTCCTTTTTCATATCCTAGAGGGTCTCACTAAGTTTCTCAGAGGTTTCTAGAAGATTCTTGAGTAACCTTATAACCATGGTTTTGAACTCTATATCCAGTCATTTGCTTTCCTCCATTTCTTTCATTTGTGACCTGTTTCTATGTCTCCGCATTTTGGTTGCTTCCCTGTGTTGATAGCGTCTTGTTGTAATTAAGCCTTGATTGTTGTTGGTATCACTGGGTGGAATTGACTTCCAGGCCAATTGGCTGTGAGGATCAGTTGTGTCTATGATGGGAGAACTTCTGTCCTGGAGACACCTTTATGGGGCAAGACTTGCTTCAGTGGGGTTTTGGCACTCACTGAGTCTGCTCCCTGAGTGTGTCTCTTATGGATCTGAAGAGTTGTAGTCTGAATGGTGTCTCTTTGACCACTGTGTACACTGCCTCTTGGATCTCCAAGGAGAGAGGCCACCCAGCAGGAGCTACAGAGAGATCTGCAGATTCCTTCTCTTTGTTTGGGGTTTGGAGGTGCCCAGATGAGGCGCAGCTGTGAAGCAATGCAAGCTGCTGTTGAGCCTTGGGTCTTCTTTTCGAGGCTCTGGGGCTCTTTGACCCAGCTGCAATACGTTAGGTTTCAGATTACAAAGGGCCAGGCCATTCATATGCAAAAGCCTCTGCGCACAGCTTGGGTGGGGTTGTAAATTGGGTCAGGCAGGGTCTCATGGAATCACCAGGGTGGAGCAAACAGCAATAGCTGACGGTCAGCCCTGCCTGGAAGAGGTCCCTGGGACTCTGTGTCCCATGGCACCATGCAGGAACAATCCTTGCTACAAGCACCTCTGAGAGAAAGCCGCCCTCGAGTTCCGCCCCATGCCAGACAGTCCAGTTTCTCCCCGTATGAGTCTGGGTCCCCAGAGTCTCGCCCAGAACTGGAGTTCTGAGCAGTCTGAAGCTTGTATCTCCATCCCAATTGAAAAAGACAACAGCATACTCAGTTGCCAGCCCTTTCCACGCACGCCTCCGTACTTCTGCACTTCACTTCTGCACCTCTGCACCTCCTGTGAGTCTCAGTGTGCTTTTCTCTTTCCTTCTAGTTGTGTAATTTCCACTCAGCCAACCTTCCTGTGGTTCTGGATGATACTTGTTCTGTCTTTTAGTTGTAGTTTTGAAGTGGTTGTGCGAGGCAGCAAGTTCAGGTGTTTACCTATGCCGCCATCTTGGTTTCTCCCTTTATATATTTCTTAAGTACTGTCTCCCAGATTGTACCACATTTGAGTCTTAAAAAACATTTACATCATTATTCTGCTCTACTAAGCTAGCAGCTTTTGGGTGGTGAGGCATGTCCAGTGAATTGTTATTCATTGCCCACTTCCCTTGCCTTGCAATGAATTTCTTTGTCAGAAGGCATGTTGTAAGGAATACAATGGAGATTAATAGATTGCCCTGTAAATCCAAGATTAATGGTGCTATCAGATGCATTGAAAGTAAGGAAGACAAATCTATGTCTGGAGCAGAGTCCCAATCATTGTTTAAAACTCAATTTTCTCTTGTTTTGCAAATACACACACACACACACACACACACACACACACCTAGCTAGGTAGGATCAATCTAGTCCAATATGAGTTCTTTTCTCTAATTTAACAAAATGGGCCTAATAAAATCCAACAAAGACTATATTTTCACTATGTCCAATGAATATTTTTTGTATATTATCTAAACTTACAAGTTAGTAGTTTTTCTGGGACATTTAATTAGGGAAAATATCACAGATGCGGAAACAATAACATTTGTTTAGCTGTTTTTTCTCAGAAGTATTTGATGCCAATGGCCATTCCTTCCTTCTTAAACATTTTTAATTCTTGGATTCTATCTTGGCATCACTTAATCTTTAATGAAATGATGTTAAATTACAATTATTACTTACCTCAGTTCTAGAACTCTTAATTGGCTCTTGAATTATTTCCATATTGTTGAACCTCTTTATACTTTTATCTCTTTATTTGAACACATAAATCATTTTTATTTTAAATTTTCTGTTTGATATTATCAGTGTCTGAAACTTTTTGGCTTGTTAATTGGAGCTTTTTCATTTAGTCCTTTTCTTTCTTTTCTTTCTTTCTTTTTTTAGGGTGCCTCATAATATTTTATGAAATGCTGGGCATTGTGTATAAAAACAATATAGTTCTACAAGGAGATTTTTATTTTTTCCTTGCAGTCAGGTAAAACATAAACAGTAAGTTATAACCAATTGGAGTTCCTCAAGTTTTGTCTTGTTAGTTGTTTTAGAATTTTGTCCAACTTTTAAAATTATTGTTAAACTTATTGGGGTGACATTGGTCAACATGATCATATAGACTTCAGGTATGTGTTTCTATGCTACAAGATCTGTATATTGCACCATGTACTCACGGCAAATGTCCAACTTTTATAATGATCTTTTTGTAGGAGTTTCCATGCCATATAAGCCACAGGTCAATGTCCAGAACTGGAGATCTCCCTATTGCTCGTTATATACTGAGCATATATAAGAGCCAATAGTCAACCAATACATTCACATCAGTTTTTCTGGGACAACATTTACTAGGAGACAATGTCACAGATGCAGAGGCAATAGTAGCTGCTTAGCTGTCCTCTCACTATCACACTGGGGCAATGCCCAGCAATCTGGCAGGTAGGATGTCAGCTGCCATGAAGGAATTCTGATGCTGCATGTGGGTGTTTTTGATGCATGGCTGGGAGAGCCTTCTGTTGGCAGGCTTAGGGGTTGCATTCTAAGCATTTTGGTGAT
Source organism: Cnephaeus nilssonii (assembly GCF_951640355.1). Lineage (NCBI taxonomy): Eukaryota > Metazoa > Chordata > Mammalia > Chiroptera > Vespertilionidae > Cnephaeus > Cnephaeus nilssonii. The sequence goes on along the minus strand of NC_137077.1, from coordinate 22,184,279 downwards.
GACATTGTAGCATGGGAAATCTTGTATCTCCCCTATTCTGCTGCCTTAGCATTTTCACCACAGAAACCACTAGTCCTACTTCTTATATCTGTAACTATAGACATCTCAGAACCTATCAGCTGAGACCTCCCTGAAGTACACTCTCTACATTGACAGTCTTAAGCCCTCAACGGTAGCCAGTTACTTTGGAAATGTACAGGAACTAACCCTGATGCGAATCAGTTTGGGATGAGGTAGTTCTTGCCTCTCATTCTAGTCTTGATTCCAAAGTGTGGCTGAAATGTATCCCTCTCCAGTTGAGCCAAAACTTCAGTGTGTAAAGGCTGCATGGCTGGATCTCTGGAGCACAAAGCCACTGGAGGGGAAGACTCAGGTTCATGCAGAAAACTGGAAAGGACGTCAGTCCTGCTTTTGCAACAGCTAAGTAAAGCTGGATAATTTGCAAATTCACAGCTTTTCTTAAACTCACCAGAAATCTGAGGTCACAGGGCAGTCAACTCAACTGAAAACGAAGTCAGAATGAAAGGCACCTTCAAGGGGAGACAGGTCATGAACACTTACTTACCTGGGGTAATCAATAACTCATACAAGTTGTTATAAACAGTCGGCTAAAGGTTTTAACAAGTTAGTAAAGGCAGAATGTGGGTTTGGATGAAAGCATAGAACTCAGCAGTAAATCACACCTAGCTGAAGGCACTCTACAGACCTCACCGGATGTGAAATTTTGAAAGCCAGTTCGAAATAAGCCAGTCAGAGAAAGATAAATATCACATGATCTCACTCACTTGTGGAATATAATGAACATTATAAACTGATGAACAAAAATAGATACAGAGACAGAGAAGCATAGAACAGACTGTCAAACTTCAGTGGGAAGGCAGGGAAGGGGTCGGGGTGGGGGGGAGGTAAGAGATTAACCAAAGGACTTGTATGCATGCATATAAGCATAACCAATGGACACAGACACCAGAAGGGTGAGGGCATGTGTGTCGGGGAGAGGGTGGGGGAGGAGGTGGCCAGGTGGAGGTCAATGGGGGGAAAAGGAGACATATGTAATTCTATATGTAATTCTTTAAACAATAAAATAAAACTTAAAAAAAGAGAGAGACTTCAGAAAGTTTCCCCGTATATTGCAAGCCTGGAGGAGATGAACAGTAGTTGTTGTACAAAAGACACAAAGCCCGGCCTGGAAATTTCTCCTGAAGGCACTGGAGACAAAGCCGCAGACTCGGCCTCTCAGACCGCAGGTGAAGGCTCCTTGCATTTGGAAGTGAAATAGAAACGTTATCCTCCTGGGAAAAGACTGAAAAACACGGGGATAGCATTTACGATGCTGCTAGGAGTCCTCTGCTAAATTCAGCTCTAGTTACTCACAGTGGTACTGCACCCTGTCTTCATGTTTGTTCCTGCAGTGGTTCTCACCTTCCAAATGCACTGCTTTCACTGGGTTCCTCCAGTCCTGCTTCCAAGCGTCTCTGGGCATCTTTGCTGCTTTCCCCTTCCTGCAGGTCTGTTCCGCCCTTACCGGGGCAGCAATCTCTGTTTCCTGTGTTGTGCGGCCCTTTCCTGCCCCCAGTCCCTGCGCTGCATCACTACCTAAGGGTTCTCTGAGAGGTGTAAGCAGGAAATGGAGAAAAACCCCAAACACTTAACAACTTAAAAGATAAGAAAACTTGTGACCTGTGCAGAGCCATCAGGTAAAATACAAAAATATCCAGTTAAATTTAAATCTCAGATTTTAAAAAATGGTTTCTTTTTAGTGTATTTCTCATGCAATGTTTGTATTTCTTATATTTGCAATATTTTTGGTTGATCTGAAATTCAAATTTAACTGGGAATTCTGTATTTTAATTTTCCAAATCTGTCTACCCTGTGCATACATACAGAGTGAATTGGCTGGAAAAATAAAGACAAATTTGTATGGGCAGCAAAAATTCTTTTAATGAGAAATAAATGTTTGTTCTGACCACTCACCAAAAAGTATTCTTTCCTTTCCTCTTCATTAATATATATACATATCAATCAATCTATCCATTACCCAATTCCATGCTTTTTTTCATAGAATTTATCAAGTATTAAGACCCAATTAATGTTTTCCAAGTGACGGAAAGGCATCAGGAAATTAATTGTGTGTTTTTTTTAATATATATTTTTATTGATTTCAGAGAGGAAGGGAGAGAGAGAGAGAGAAATGGAAAGATCAATGATGAGAATCATTGATTGGTTGCCTCCTGCATGTCCCTCACTGGGGATTGAGCCCAAAACCCGGGCATGTGTCTTGACCAGGAATCCAACCGTGACCTCCTGGTTCATAGATAGGTGCTCAACCAGTGAGCCACACTGGCCGGGACATTGTGATTTTTATGGACTGGATGCCCACTCTGTCAGGCTCTGCCCTTCACAAGTCACCGAAAGCTTATTGAATGAAGCAAGAGCATAGCTACTGAGATTTCTGCAAAGTCAGTTAGCCAGTAAATGAAACTGCATAGCACAAAGTTATACATCCAGGCTGCCACACGAAGTGGAATGAAATAGTATAAAGCTGGTGCCTAGGTACACAACAGAATGCTTGGTCCAGTAGTGACCATCTCTACCTTTGCTTATTTTTAAAAGCCACTGGAGATCTGGTGGGGAACAGTACCCCACAAGCTGAGTACAGCAGGCACTGGAGGCGAGATGAATCAAAAGAATCCTGCCAGGCAACCAACTCAACCCCAGACCATCTTTAAATCATTGCACACTAGACACTGAAGGTCTTATGGCCATTATATTCCACATTCTTGTTTACTGCACTTCAAGGCAGTTGGATTCTAAATTTCACAAAAGCTATCTATCCAATAATATTTATATATATTTTCTACTTTGGGTCCAAAGTATTCAAAACTCCTTCTGTAGTAACTCATCTCAACATTTAGTAGTAGAAAAACCTGAGCAAAATGTGGGGGGAAAGGCTAGGCACATTCAGTGATTTAAAGGCTTAAAAGAAGCAGTACATTCTGAGAAATCAGAGGAAACATTTCCTTATGAAACAGTTAATGAAATACATAGGAGAAAACTTCAACACAACCATGAGATTCCAGAAAACATTGTATATATTTAAGCAGTAGTTTGTATGATTGGGATATTTCTTAAGGTTCCGTCTCCCTTCCTGTCCACCTAACAGGAACTGACATCACCAAGTTTATGGTCAAGGACCATAAACAACAACCCCCAGCCCCATTAGAAGGGAAGAAAGGCCTGCAGCTCTGTATGTGCACACAGAAATTAACTTGATTCTCTCATCGCATTAAACTCACTCTGAGACGTATTTTCACACATCTGGGTAGCTTTGGGGTCCCTATCAATAACAAGAACAGTATAATTTCAGAAATTTTATCTCCAGCATAACATCAAAACTCTAAGCTCATCTATCCAAACTGAAACTTCAGTTTCAAAGCTCTTCCATCTTCTGACATGAACTATTTCAGACCTGGAAGCATTCAGAGGACGGGATGTTCTGCTTGCTTCCCCTTCTTCCCTTTGCTTCAATAAAGCCTCTATTTAATAGCTACTGTTTTTGACCCCACATTGGAGGGGAGAAAGCTGTAGGAAGAGAAGCACAGATGTATGTTGTTGCTGGCTTCCTTACTGAGTGATTTATGTGGGCTCTGTGGAAATCCCCTTATCTGGCTGCTACTTCCTGTTAGAGACACTTCTCTTGATCTGATTCTTTCTCAGGTTTTGGGATTCTATCCACATTCACTATTAGGGTTTCATTGCCTTGAATCCCCTATGATACACTGTAGTTCTGTTTTGCTTTTTTAACTGTGGTAAATATCCTATATAATAAAGAGCTAATATGCAAATGGTCATCGCACCCTCTCGCCCTCGTGCCTTCATGCCCTCGAGCTGGGACAGCGGGAGCTGAGGCCACGCCCCCTGCCCAGCAGGGCTTGACGGGGGACCTGAGGATGTTCCCCCCACCCTGCGGGGCTTGATGGAAGTGGGACTGGCCGGATCTGGGTCTCCTGCGATTTTGAGGCACGCACGGGTGGGCGTGGGCCCAGAGTCAAGTTCCCGCCCACCGCGAGAGCCGCTGCTCATTTGGTCGTGATGGTGTTACAGCATGACAGCCACGGGCCTTTTATATAAGAGATGGTTGATTGGATTCAAGAATGGATATCAATTTAACATGAATTACATACAGAAACTCTACACTTCTACTCCTCTCATACCACTTTGTGTTCTTGTATTCAAAATTGCTGCTTTTTATATTGTGTATACATTTACATAAAGACAGGTACTGCATAATCTCATTTATATATGGAATCAAAAATTATCAAACTTATAGAAGCAGAGAGTAGAATGGCACTTCCCAGGAGCTGGAGGGAGGAGGAAATAGGGCAATGTCAAAGGGTACAAAGTTTCAGTTATTCAAGATAAATCAGTTCTGGAGATCAAATGTGCAGAAATGTGACTATAGTTGACAAAACCATATTATATACTGGAAATTTGCTAAAAGGGTAAATCTTAAGTGTTATCACCACACACACAAATAAAATGGTAACTATGTAAAGTGATAGTTATATTATTACTTGGTGGTAGTGATTATTCCACAGTGTATACATATACCAAAACATCAAGTTGTATACTTTAAATAGATACAATTTTTATTTGTCAATTCTATTTCAATAAAGTTGGAAAAATATCTATGCTAGGCAAGTCCCTTTCCCACTCAATTATCTGTTGGACTGAGTTCAAATGTTTTCTAGTCTATTTTAATCTACACATTCATTCTTATTTTAGCAAATAACTTTAGTATTTTCTTAAAGAAAGACAATACTCCAGCAAGAGCCTGGCATCATACTTGAACATTTGTCTGTATTTGAGTTCTATTTTTCCCTTTCCTTTTATCAAAATAAATGATCTTAGTAGTGAGGTTGTATAGGTGTTTTTGGAAACAAACCAACTCAGATGTCAGCATAGTGCATGCAATATAGTATTGAGCCTTTAATTTGTCCTAATTACCAGGCTGAGTAGAAAAATTAATGTAGATAGAATACACACACACACACACACACACACACAAACACAGACACATTATGGGGGCTCTACCTTCATTACTTCATCTAAACCTAATTACTTAGCCAAGAACTCATTTCCTAATAATATCACATTAGGGGGAAGATGCTCAACACATGTATTTTGAGCTATACAAACATTTAGTCTATAATTTAGGAGTAAAATAAGGTATATGTATATTTAATGTATGTTTATATGTGTACTAGAGGCCCAGGGCATGAAATTCGTGCATGGGGGGTGGGGGGTGTCTCTCAGCCCAGCCTGCATGCTCTCTAATCTGGGACCCCTCAAGGGATGTTTGACTCTCCGTTTAGGCCTGATCCTGGTGGGATTGGGCCTAAAAGGGCAGTCAGACATCCCTCTCATAATCCAGGACTGCTGGCTTCCAACCGCTCGCCTGCCTGCCTGATTGCCTTGCCGCTTTTGCCTGCCAGCCAGATCATTCCCTAACCACTCCCCTGCCAGCCCGATTGCCCTGACTTCCCTCCCCTGCTGGCCTGGTCACCCCTAACTGCCCTCCCCTGCCAACATGGTAGCCCCTAACTGTCCTCCCCTGCAGGCCTGATTGCCTCCAACTGCCCTCCCCTGCTGGTCTGATTGCCCACAACTGCCCTCCCCTGCTGGCCATCTTGTGGTAGGCATCTTGTGTCCACATGGGGGCAGCCATCTTTGACCACATGGCGGTGGCCATCTTGTGTATTGGAGTGATGGTCAATTTGCACATTACTCTTTTTTTAGATAGGATGTATTTATAGGCAAATTTGCAAGAGAATGTGTGGAGGATGATTGTGAATTGTTTTGTATGATTCTGATTATGAACAAATTTAGTTATCATGGTTTAATTAAATAACACCCCCTCCAAATACATGTTTTACATGTACATTTAAATTTCAGTTTTACAGTATGCTTACGTATACTTACAACATATTTACATTACATTGACTATAAGTAATTATATAAAGTACAAACTTCACTGTTAGTTTTTCAGCCTACAAATCATTATACATCATGATCAATGACCCACCATATCACTTCTAAGTCTTTCAATGATTATTTAATGTGTATTTCTCATCAGTTAATTCATAGATAATTGTCTCACAATGATAAATTCATACAACACTTTACAAAAATAGATAATCAGAAGGAGGAGTTGGTCAATAATTATTAAAATGCAGCAAAGAAATAAAAAGTGATAATCAAATAGAAGGTAAATGGACTTATAAAAGGAATAGTTGCTCATGCGGATACTGACACTTTCACTTTGAAGAGACTCTACCTATGCAGCTGAGGGAATTTAGTGAAGGCAAACATCAACAGAAAAATAAGGAAAGTGCGTGTGTTGAAAAGGTTGGAGATATCTCAGAGAAGTTACAGCCACAAATCAATTCATGTGTTTCTTTTACATCAATGTTTCTCTCTGTCTTTCCCTCTCTCTTCCACTCTCCCTAAAAATCAATGGAAAAATATCCTCTGGTGAGGATAAAAAAAAAAAAATAAGGTAAATCATAGTTTCCCCCCTTTGATTATTAAAATACGGTAACATGACATGGTCGTAGCTCTCACATTTTTATTATCCTGCTTTACTGCTCAAAATGAGGACTCCCTGTGTATGAAACAAACCTTCATTCAAGTACAATGGAAACATGTAAGAACAATGGGTTTGTCTGCCCCAAATATATCCCTAAGCAATTAACAGATAAACTTAGAACTCAGAAATTAAGAACAGAAAAAATTATTTTTAAAAATGTGGGGCGAGCCCTGGCCAGTTTGGCTCAGTGGATAGAGCGTTGGCCTGCAGACTCAAGGGTCCCAGGTTCGACTCCGGTCAAGGGCATGACCTTGGTTGCGGGCACATCCCCGGTAGGAGATGTGCAGGGGGCAGCTGATTGATGTTTCTGGCTCTCTATCCCTCTCCCTTCCTCTTTGTAAAAAATCAATAAAATATACTTTATAAAAAAGAAAGAAAGAAAGAAACGTGGGGCGAAGGGCAGAGCCACTTTTTAGTGCTGGAGAGTATGCACAGGATACAAACCAATAACCTGTGTGTTGTAAAATTGTCTCGGGTTTGAGATTTTAGGGAGACTGCACAACAGCATCAACAATTGAAAGTATGGGTCTCTCCACTCCCTGCTTTGAGCGGTTAGCAGGTGTGACTAGCAGGAGCCAATCAGAGATTGAATTCTCAGAGTCCTCCAGCCAATCCTGGGCGTGGAGCCTTGGCCACCCGGGCAAGGGGGCGGGCTGTTGTTAGCTGGGTAGCAGTTACTGTCCCAGCCTCTTCAAAAACATCCCAGGCAATGGCAGTTGATAGGCGCTGCCCACTGCACATCTAGCCCAAGTCCTGCCGTGGGCCTGAGCGGAGGATACTAGCTTGATGTGCTATTTCCACTTCCGTTTTGCGACACCATCTTCCTAAAATACTGGTGTCTCAGTTTCCTGTAGTATTCACCACATATAATTAGCAATTTGCAGTTCAACCCCAGGATTATCCCAGCAGCTGTGATCTCAGATGAATTTATCCAGGAGCGCAAAGGAGATGGAGAGAACAGGGACTGAGAGTCTGGATGGGACGGAAGCTGTGGAGCAGGAGGCCAAGAGGCCAGGTAAGGGAGAGACAGAGGTCGGCCGTGGAGACAGGGACTACGCCTTGTTTTATCTACCTATCATCCTTTCCTGATCCCAGTTTGCACCCAAAGAAAATACAACCCTACACTCCCACCATCACAGCATTTGGAGAAGTCAGTCTCTTTCTTTCCTTCTTTCTTTCTCTTTCTTTCTTTCTTTCTTTCTTTCTTTCTTTCTTTCTTTCTTTCTTTCTTTCTTTCTTTCTTCTTTCTTTCTTTCTTTCTTTCTCTTTCTTTCTTCTTTCTTTTTTATTTTTTTAGACAGTCTTTCATTAATATGTCCCAGGAGGATATTTGGTTATCTGTGCTGGAAAAGGGGCAGAAGACTGAGTAACATAGTTCTCAGAAATGGCACCAAAAAGTGGAGCCAATGCACTTTGAGGCTGTTGCTGATGAAAATTCAGATGCTCATGCCCTTTCTTACCTTCCTAACATATTAATTACTGGGTTGTGAACAGAACATAGAGAAAATAGGGAAAAAAAGATGTTTGTTTGCTTGCTTTTCTGTAGAAGATAAACAATGACATACGTCTTTTCCCTAGGTATAGAAACAAAGAAAATGCTAATCGTATCAAGTATGCTATTTGGAGGCATCACCATTCTTCTTTGGGCAATGTTAGGATTTCCTAGAAAATGTAAGTGAACAATTTTTTGCTAAAAAAATGTTAATGGTACTTTTCTTATTCTACATTGAACAATTGAAACAGAAATTATTCTCCCATAAAGAGCATCTAATTTATCTTCAAATTTAGGCACTTGCTTTGCCTTCTAGAATGATCATTCTTTCAATAAATATCTATTGAACTTCAAGCAAGTATTAGGTGGTGATGATAACCAAATGAAAAAAATGGAATTTCTGGCCTCAAATGAATCTATCTATACCTAAGAAACAAGCATATTAATAAACAGTAATAACACAAATAATTGCAAATAGAAGTATGCCCAATTTGAAGCAGAACAGGAGATTATAAATTTGCTTTCGGTATTCAATGAAGGCTTTATGAAGGGAGAAGCATCTGTGCTGAATCTTAAGGTCCAATAGGCATTTATCAGAGCTCTTCATCTGAGAAAAAGAGCAGGAGTGTCACAGAATCACACAGGTGTGATTTTGATAGGTTTAAAAAGAAGTGGGGGTGGGGACTAGTAATTGTATTACGTTTCCCTAGTGCATTAACACTCTCACTCCCATAGATCTCCTTTCTCTCCAAACCTTTAATTCCTCTTTCCCCATCTTTACTCTCAAATATATATCTTTGCTTCCAATTTTACTTCAGAAATTATAACAATTAGTAGAAAACTTTCAAATACTTTCATGATCACATCTACTTACTTGCCTCCATTTCTATCTGTTCAGACTCCTGGTACTATTGATGAAGTAGTCATGTTCCACACTAAAGCCTATAGCCCGATCAGTAATAATACTTTAGTAATTCTCCTCTTTCTCTCTCTCTCTCTCTCTCTCTCTCTCTCTCTCTCTCTTCTACAGCATCAAGGTGGTTTTTTTTTGTTTGTTTGTTTTTTATGTTCAATGAAAACATCTCATCAGCAATACAATATGGTGGTATATAACCTACCTTAAAAAATTAGACTTCCATTAGCTGCCGATATATTTATTTTCTACTCTACAGCAATCACCTTGAAAAAAATTCTGCTAATTTTTTTCTAATTTCTATCTTCCCATTTGTTGTTATATCTATTTGAATCAGGTTCCCACTTCCTCTTTTTCCACCCAATTTGTCTTTCAATTTCATTAGTAACTTCCATATTGCTAAATCCAGTAGTCAATTCTCAATTTTCTTCTTACTTGACCTATTTGCAGCAATCAACACTCCCTCTTCCTGGTAATAATTTGTTCATATGGCTTCCAAGACACCATCCTCTCATGGCTTGCTTCCTATCTAGTTTATCCCTCTTTCCAGATTTCCTTTGCTTGTTCCTTCTTTTCTCCCTGACCTCTTAATTTTGGTGTGCCCCAAGGGTCAATCCCTGAAAAGGGTCAATTCCCTCTTTATCTACCCTTGCATCTTTGGCAATCTGGACCAAACTTTCAACTTTAAATGTCACATAAGCACTGATGACCTCCAAATACACATCTCCAATCTGGAATGTTTATCTACCTCTTTACTGTAATCTCTTCTCTCTGAAGTTTGCCTCATCTCAGGAAATAACACCTCTATCTTCCAATTTTGAAATACAAATCCTTATAGTCATGTTTTGACTCTTTTTTCCTCCTTTCAAACCCAAATATAATCAGCAAATTTGCCTGGTCTTTTAAAATATAACCAGAATCTAAGTACTTTTCACCACCCTGTTCCCAGTTAACATCTTCTCCCTACTATATATTTTTCCCCTTTCCACTCTTAACCTTCTAGGGCAAAATTTTCCAGTGAAAATATGTTAGCCAAAAATGTCATATTTTAGAAGCCACATTTTTAAAAAGTAAAAAGTAAACTAATAAAAATTATTTTGATTGTATTTTTATTTAACCCAGTATAGTCAGTATAGTATCATTACACCATGTAACAATATAAAAGTATTAATAAGATTTTTACATTCACTTTTGGTGCTAAGTTTTTGACATTTAGTGTATATTTTATACTTACAGGACATCTATAATTGAACTAGTCATATTTCAAGTGTTCAACAGATACATCTGGCTAATGGCTACTATCCTGGACAGTACAGTTTTAGAGTATATTTTTTAACAAAGCTTTTAAAGAAATCAGATCTGTTTAAAGTATTGCAATTTTTTTATTCACTTGGAATAATGCCAAAAGCCTGCAATGGCCTCTAAGGCTCTATCAGATCCAGTCACCTATTACCTTTGTGATCTCATTTCTTACTACTTGCCTTTTCCTCAGTCATATAGGCATATTCACTCTTTTGTAAACAAGCCAAACACTTTATATTTTATCTCTTATCTTTGCTTGAGAAGATCTTCTCCTGTGCGTGCTTACTTACTTCAAGCCTTAAGTACATCGCGACTTCTCATTGAACCCTATCCTGACAACTGCATTAAAATTGCAACTCTTTCCACCAACAATCCCACTCTTCCTCACTGTGATATATTTTATGACCAATTAATAATTACCTACACATGTAAATCCGATAGAGCAAACATTTTTTTGTGTTATGTACACTGTTGTATTTCCAGAGCTACTACAAATGTGCCTTGCATATAATAAAAACTCAACTGGTAGTTGAATGAATGAATGAATGAATGAGAAAGCTTTGTTTTCTGGTGACTCAAGTTCTGAACCAAATACTTGACTTTTGTGCTAGCTATGTTTTGGAACTTGATGCTTTTAAATCATTTTGAACTTGATACTTTTAAACAGTTTTGGTAACCTGATAGTTTCACTTAGCTTTTATACCAGTTTCACACTGCTAGTTTATTGCTCCATTTGAAGATCTTCCCATTCATAGGCTTGACTATGAACCAGTAATTTATTTCAGCTGTGGGTAGGAGGTGTCCTTTTGGTAAACCTTGTTTTTCTCAGGGCTATACATTAACAAGTAACTTTATTTATCTAATTGCAGTAAGTTGGAGAGTAAAGAGTGGAGAGTAAAAAACTAAACATTTCAACATTTTCCCCTCCATTGTTTTGTGTTTAAGGACAAAGAAACAATGCCAACTGTTGGGGAAATGTAGTTCTTGAAATATATCTATTGACAGTTAAGTTAGCAAAAGGGAGTCAACCCTCCCAGGTTATGAATACAGAGAATGGGTTTATTCACAGTGGGACATGTTCCAGATGCCATAGTAGGTGACAGAAAAGAGATAGATGAATAGAGAAAACAGCAATAGTATGAAGAAACTGGGAGGGAAAAGTTTGAGTTTCTGGAAGTTTGTTTATTTGTTTATTATTACTATCTTAACTTAAGCATAGATCTGAATTCTTCAATCATGATTTCTTTATACTTTGTTATCTTTAATTTTTTTGAATTGATGTTTAAAGTTAAACCATTTGAATTGAATATGGAAAAATACATTTTTTCAATGTTAAATAAATGATAACCTTTTACCCTAAAGGTTAAATTCTTTCTGTTTCTTACACTTCATTCTTTTTTTTTCTCTATCACTGTGTTAATTTTAGTTAAAAATCCAAGGATCTTTAAAGGAAAGTCATGCACTTGGGATGCAATTACATGTCCACAAGGCTGGAATCAAATCCATAATAAATGCTTCTTTCGATCTGAACAAGAAAAAACTTGGAGAGACAGCCAGGCAAACTGTATGGCCTATTATGGAACTCTGGTCATATTCAGCTCCCAGAATGAAGTGGTTAGATTTTTCCTTTGCAATATAAATCTCATTTAATTTTTTGAGCTACTATCTGACAAGTATACTTCATAGTTATGATATATCATGCAACAAAACAAATATATTTACCTTTATGGAGCTTACATCCCAAGGGAAGAGACAGGGAATAAAAAATAGTTATAACAAATATGTAAATTATGTAGGATAGAAGTTAGTAAATTTTATGCAAAAATACATATTTTTTAAATTAAGTGGTTATCGTGAATGTTCCAAGTGGGTAGGCTGCAAGTAAGATGGTCTTCTCTCATTGAGATGATGACACTTGAGCAAAGATATAAAGTATATGAGGGAGTTAGTCAAGGGAACCTGAGGGATAAATTTCCCTGGAAGAGGAAACAACTGGAGCACAGACATTAAGATAGATATTTGCCTGGAATATTCAAGGAACAGAAAAGGGGCAGCCAGTCAGTGTGCCTAGAATGAGAGGGTGAGTAAAGGATATGGATTATTAGGGACTTGTAGATTATTGTAAAGTAAAATGGGGAGATATTGCAGAATTATGAACAAAAATATGACATGATCTGACTTAAGTTTTAAAAGAATCATTGTCTTTGCTCTAATGGACTAGTGAATGGCAAATATAAAAGCACAGTGTCATCTTACAAAGCTGTTGCAGTAACCCTAACAAGAGAATAATGAGCTCAAAGAAGGATATTAACATTGAAGATAGTGAGAATGAAAAAGTGAGGAGACATTCATTACAACAGTCTGTATCTTGTAAAAGGACTTTTTGACCTACCATCTGGGGACCTCTTCTTATTGGATTGGACTGAAAAAGCAAAATGCAAGTGAACGCTGGATGTGGGCGAATGGTAATGCATTTAGCAATAGGTAAGTCTTAAAAACATGTATTTGTTATTAAATGTATTAAGCATGATAAGGATTCTAGCCCCATAGGTCCTCCACTCCATGTCCCAAAAAGGGCCTCAACAAGTAGATGCCAGAGAGAACCTTCAGACAAGCATTTGGTCTTTAGTGAGCGTTTGGCATCAGATACCAATATTTACTTCTACATGGTGACTTGAACTATAGCACCTGCAAGCCACAAGTATTCCTTTTATCCTAGACTAAACGAAAGTCTAAGTAGTTTGATCCTTGCCTCTTCCCACCTTGTTCATCTGTACTTTGCCTTTTGTTCATTTGTTGTTGCTGTAGACTCTCATTGACAGGGGAGTCTCAGAAAATATACTGAAGCCGACACTTACTCCATCCATTGATGGCCTGAAATGGAAGAGAATAAGTGAGAAATATAACATATTTGTTCCTCTTGGCTTTTATTTCAAATTTTAGAACTTTTTTATGTTATTTAGCTTGAGGAACTTATTGTACCTCTGGACTCCATTTTTGTTTTTGAAACACTAAAGATTTTCTCCAACTTCAAGGAAGAGAAAGAAATAGGAAGGATATTGAGTTTCTCGTAGAGGGGACCACTAGCTATCTTTTACTAGCTATATAAAAAGAGTAGCATATCAAGAGTTTTATGATATTTCCTAGATTAAAAAAACAGCATAAATTTAGAGAAACTTCTCCTGTTACCATTGTGTTAATATCCAATTTGGGGCAAAAATATATACACAATGATTTAAGGAAAATAATATAGTCAGTAATTATGTTTTCAACTTTAAAAAATTTAAGAAAGAGTACAATAAATTTTCTGACTACAAAAGCTAATAAGGTATTTTCTTGAGAGAAAATATTGACAGCTTAACATGTTATAGTGTAGTATATTATATGTAGTTCATTTTAAAAATGAGGGAGAAGTAAAAGAGCTATATGTTGCTTACAGTTGGTATATTAGTTTGCTTAGGCTACTGTAATATCATACTAGATGTCTTAAACAACAGTTCTGGAGATTAGAAGTCCCAGATTGAAGTTTCAGTTGGGTTGATTTCTTATAAAGCTTCCCTCCTTGGTTTGTAGATGGCCATCTTCTCCCTCTGTGTCTTCACATGGCCTTCCCTCTGCCAACACCTATCTGTATCTAATTATCTTCTTCTTATAAGGACACCAGTAATATTGGATTAAGGCCTGTCCTAAAGACATCATCCTACCTAATAATAGACAAATATGCAAATTGACCATACCTTCGCTATGCCCACAATTAGCCAGGAGGCGCGGGGGGGGGGGGGGGGCGGACTCGGGGTGGCCGGAATGGCCGATTGGGCTGGCGGGACGCTGAGCTCGCGTCGCCAGCGGTGGCGCGAGCTCAGCATCTGCGCCATGGCTGTGCTGCGGCACAGAAGGGGCCTCTGGGGCAGCGAGCTCACGTCCCGCCGCAGACCATCAAAAGCAGGGGAGCTGGGTGCCTGTCCGCTCTGGCACCAGGCCTTTCAGAAGCCTCCTTCGCCGCGCTGGAGGCTTCTGAAAGGCCTGGTGCACCAGCGGACAGGCACCCAGCTCCCCCGTGATCGAAAGCGAAAGCATGGGAGCTGGGTGCCTGTCCACTCAGGCACCAGGCCTTTCAGAAGCCTCTGGCGTGGCAGAGGTTTCTGAAAGGCCTGGTGCACCAGTGGACAGGCACCCAGCTCCCCCGTGATTGAAAGCAAAAGCATGTAGGGGACCCTACATGTGCATGATTTAATCATGCACTGGGCCTCTAGTTTTAACATAATCACCTTGGTAAATACTTTATGTTCTAACACAAATACATTCTGAGCTGCTAGGGGTTAAGTCTATAACATGTAAATTTGGGGGGTCATAATTCAGTCCATCAGAGTTGGTAAGTTCTCAGTTGGCACTAAGGAATGGATAGGCACAGAAATACACATATATTTTTAAAACAGGCAGGATAAAATTGTGAAGATACCCTAGAAATTAAGAAAATACACACCAAGTGCCACAAAGTTCCTCCCTCCCCCGCCAAAAAAAGAAGTGCTGAAAGCATTTTAATTATGATATAACCATAAATTCATGATTTACCATTCTATTTTTCTTTTGAACATTTAATTTCCTATGTTTTATATGACTTAAAATAGGAATTCATAAACTCTTTCTAGATATTTTATTTATAATTTTATGTTTATTATAGTCAAATACAAAATACCTATTTCACTATGATGATGGCTGCAAAGAGTGGACAAGGGAATATATGTCTCAGCCTTAACACAGACCAATTTTTTAAATGTGTGAAGGGTGGTCATTGAAATAACAATTACATTTTCCCTCTATATAATCTTTAAATAGCTAAGTAAATGGAGTTATTAATTCTTATCTGAAAGTATAAAGAGAAGAATGTAATCAACAAAAGGATTTACAATGTTTACTACATTATAAAACAGCATAACGTTCCATGACTGTCTTTGTTATTAAGGCAGTAAACTTCCATAGTGTTCATTTCTTCCCCTAACCATGGTCCTGGGTAAGTTTGAAGACTAATAAGAGAAGAGAAGGAGCTCATTTTATTCCCTCTATTAGTTTCACATTGCACATTTTAAAACATGGTCACCAAAGTTTACATTATATACGTTAGGCTGTGCCTAGTTATTTTTCATGAGGCTTAGTAAATAATTTCTCTGTTTTGTTCTAGGTTCACTATTGAAGGAAGTGGAAATTGTGCCTTCATTTTTAAGAAGGGCATAAGTAGTGCCAATTGTGAAAATGCAAAAAAATTTATATGCAGTAGAAAAGGTGTTTGTCGTTAGTTTCCCCATATATGAGTTAAAGCAATTAAAGAAAAGCTAGCTTTTTATGTATTATAAATTCACATAGATACATTTCCTTCCCATCAAACATATAATTTAAGTTTACTGATAAAAGTTTACATGATTTATATCTTTATTTAAAAGCATCTCTTACAAGCCAAGAAATTAATGTGAAATTTTAATGTTTCTAGAATGAGAACAGGGAATTCTGTCTGCTTTGTTCATGAATCTCTCTCACATACCCAGAAAAATACCCAGTACATACTAGACACTGTATAAATGTAAAAGAACCAAGAGATTAATATATGCAATATGTTTTTACAACTTATACTGGACCACAGATGTTGGTGCATCTAATCTTATGAGTATAGTGGTGGTCTTGGTCATAACGGGAAAATCAGCATGCCTCAGTGAAACAGATTGTAGAGAAGAGAGAAGGGAGGGAAAGATACCTCTACTTATCCAAAGTTCAATTAAATCTGCCTAAAAGAGATAAAAAATATAAAATGTAAGGTGAGCTTTGATGTTCCACTCAGCCTTGAATGAGTATGTAACTCATTTAGGATTAGGAAAGGAGGTCTATGGGAGAAATATTCAGAAATTAATTAGGATTTTTTACTTTGTATCACCATCAGAGGCTCTGCTATTGTCAATTGATGATAATGACTGGGTGGGGAATATGCTTCATTCTGAAGGGAAGAATTGGGAAGCCCATGTTTATGTACATTTATATCATATTATTCAAAATAAATGTTTTTAGGAATAAAGCTAACTTTTCCCTGACTTGTTCTTCTTGGCTCTGATCACTGATAGAAAAAAGAAGAATATACTTTGTTGGGCCTTGCAAAATATCAACATGACAAGAACTCTTTCCAAAAAAATTTTCTTTATAATTCTTCTGCCAGATTTCTGAAGAAGGAATATTACTGTGAATAAAGAGCTTCATTTCATAATAAATGGGTCAATTTAATAAGAGAATAAAATAATCCTAATTGTGTGTGCATTTAATAAGAGAGATGTAGCCAAAACCGGTTTGGCTCAGTGGATAGAGCATCAGCCTGCGGACTGAAAGGTCCCAGGTTCGCATCCGGTCAAGGGCATGTACCTTGGTTGTGGGCACATCCCCAGTAGGGGGTGTGCAAGAGGCAGCTGATTGATGTTTCTCTCTCATCGATGTTTCTAACTCTCTATCCCTCTCTCTTCCTCTCTGTAAAAAATAAATAAAATATATTTTAAAAAAAAGAGATGTAAAATACATGAAACAAAAACTTAAAAGAAGAGGAAGAAAAGCACAATTATATCTTGTCACTTTAATCCCCTTTTCTCAGAAATTGATAGAATTATAGTAATTTATAAAACAAGAATATTGAACAACACTATCAACCAATTTTAACTAATATTTATAGAACACTTCACCTAACAGTAGCAGAGTCTATTTCTTTTCAAGTTTATACAAAAAAAAATTTAGACAAAATATATCTGGACAATAAAAGACTAAATGGACTTCAATTTTTTTTTAAAGTACTTCTCAGACCACAACAGAATGAACTAGGAACCAACCACATGGTATCTGGAAAATCGGTATATGTTGAGAATGTAAAAACCTTCAAATTAATCCACAAGGGAAAAAAAGAAATCATAAGAAATGTTAGCACATTTAGAATTGAATAAAAATGAAAACAATATATCGTATTGTGAGTTGAAGTGAAAGTAAAGCACAGGAGGGAACAGAAAGCAATAGACTGCTATGTAAGAAAAAAAAGCCACAAATTAATATAGCCACCTACATTTAAAAAGTAAAAGAAATAAGAGAAAACTGCACCTAATGTAAAAAAAGAAGAAAGAGTAAAAGAAAATGTAAAAAGAAATCAATGAAAGAGAAGAGAGAAAAACAAAAGGAAATAGAATGTAAACAATACCAAGTGCTCTAGAAAGATTAATAAAATGGATGAACATCTAGACAGATTGGTCAGCAAACTAGGAATAGAATGTAACTTTTCCCAGCTGATAAACAGTATCTACAAAATACTACAGCTAACATATTTTATAGCGGGAGACGTTTTCCTCATAGGTTTGGGAACATTACAAGAATAAACAACCTCCTTCCTCTATTCAACCTTATGGCAGATACTGGCCTGTGCAATAAGGCAGGAAAGAGCAACAAAAGAAATACTAATTAGAAGAGAAATAAAGGACTTTTACCCTCATATGGTGTAAACATCTATGGACAAAATCTTAAGCATTCTAGAAAATCTATAATAATAAAAGTGTAATATGATAATTAGACCAGACGTCCTTCCAGTCGTCCTTCCTTCCTGACAAAGCCGCAGTGTGCAGGGGCTGCGGCGGCAGCGTGTGGGGGCCGGGGCCAAGGCCCTTACACAAATTTTGTGCATTGGGCCTCTAGTAGATAATAAAATTGCTGGATGAATAGTTTGACAAAGTTTCAGGATGCATGGTCAATATACAAAAATCAATTGCATTTCTATTTTCTAACAGCAGATGAATGGAAATTAAATACAGAATCAATTTCCAGATATAAAAACATGAAATACTGAGGGAAATAACACTAAAAAACTATAAAATATTGCTAAATAAATATTAAAAGTCTATATAAATGAAGGAGAAACAATGCTCATAGATGAAGATTAAATGTCATTTAGATGTCAATTTTCTCCAAATTTATCTATAGATTTGATGCAAACTGAAAAATAAAAAATCCTGGTGGTTTTTTTTTTTTCTAAGAGATAAGCAGATTTTAAAATTTATAAGAATAGGACAAGTACTTATAATAATAAAAACATTTTATTAATAAAGGATGACAGAGTTCTAGGACCTATAATACCTGATTTCAAGATTTAACACAAAGCTACAACAATCAAGATCATGTGGCATTGGCATAAGTACAAAAAATATATCAATAAAACCAAATAGAATCAAGAAAGAGACTCAAACATAGGTCCTGGAATTTTCAACAAAATTGACAGGGTACAAAATAAAGCATAGTCTTTTAGCAAATGGTCCCAGAACAATTGGATATCCTTATGTTAGAATTTTAACTCCAATATTTACTTCATACCACAGGCAAAACTTTCCTAAGTGAATAAAAAATTTAAATATAAGAACTAAAACTACAAAATACCTAGAAAAGAACAGAGGGAAAGCTATAATACCTTAAGTTAGGCAAAGATTTCATACAAAAGGCTCATAATTCATAGGACATGGAAGAAAAAAGGTGATAAATTTGACTTTATTAAAATAAAATACTTTTATCATTCTAAACAAACTTTTATCATTCTAAGAAAAATGAAAAGTTAATTTGCAGGCTGGGACACAGCATTTGCAAAACATATATAGGATGACTTATTTGTATCTAAATACATAAAGAACTCTTACAACTAAGTAAGAAATAATACAATTAAAAATTGATAGAATATTAAACATGTCATCAAAGAAGATACCTAAATGACAAGGACATAAAAGATGCAAAACACAATTAGTCATTAGAGGAATGTAAACTAACACCATATGAGAGAGCAACATACCTCCAATAGAATAGCTAAAATTAAAAAGAGTTTAACAAAAGTGTTGTTGAGTTGTGGAGCATCTGAAACTTCCATACATTGCTGGTGGGAACTGAAAATTTTCCCATTTTGAAAACCAGTTTGGCAATTTTTACCTCTATATATAAAAGCCCAGAGCGGCGGAATGACCAGAACGACCAGAATGACTAGTGGCTATGACGTGCACTTCAGCAGCCAACCAGCCTGATCCAGGCCCTAATAACCCCCCCACTCTGCCCCCAGATGGCCTGGCCCCTGATAGGCCCCAATACCCCCAGCAGGGTGGGCCGACTGGACCCTACCCATGCACAAATTCGGGCACCGGGCCTCTAGTTTTTTTATAAAGCTAAATATATACGTACTTTATGATGCCACAATCCCACTTCTGGGAATTTATCCAAGAGAAATCAAACGTATGTTTATGAAAAGACTTGTTATGAAATGTGCAAGGCAGATTCCTAATAGTCAAACACAGAAAAATAAAAGTATATCATGTGATGATTGGTAGGTAATATGTGATATAAACACAAAATGAGAATACTACTCAGAAAAAAGAATGAACTACTTATATGCACAACTTTTAAAAATATTAAAAGCATTATTAAAAGTGAAATAAGCCAGACACAAACACTATATACTATATAATTCCATTTATATGAAATTCTAGGAAAGACAAAACTATATGACATAGAATAAATGACTGCTTACTAAGGGCCAGGTATGATATGTTATCCATACAGAACAGCTTGCAGCTCTTAGTTATGTTATATGAGAAAACTTTAAGATATATTGTTCAAAAACAAGAAGGTACAGAATAATGTGCATTATTTGTTAACATTTGTATAATATAATATATATGCCCATATCTGAGCATATATATACACTGAGTAGCCAGATTATTATGATCTCTGAATGCATAATAATCTGGCCACTCAGTATATATATATATATTAGAGGCCCAGTGCATGAATTCGTGCATGGGTGGGGTCCGGCCAGCCTGGCAAGGGGGAGGGGACATGGGCGGTTGGCCGGCCTGCCTGCTGATCGAACTCCTGGTGGAGGGGACAATTTGCATATTAGCCTTTTATTACATAAGATATACACTGAGTGGCCAGATTGTTATGCGTTCAGAGACCATAATAATCTGGACACTCAGTATATATATATATATATACTGAGTGTCCAGATTATTATGGTATATCACATATTTATGTATATATATATGTATATATATATATATATATATATATATATGTGTGTGTGTGTGTGTGTGTGTGTGTGTGTGTGTATAGACACACACACATATATATATGCCCAAATATATTTGATTATATATATATATACTAGAGGCCTGGTACATGAAATTCGTGCACTCGGGGGGAGGTTGGGTTTCCCTCAGCCCAGACTGTGCCCTCTCGCAGTCTGGGAGCACGGGGAGCAGGCCTAAGCCATCAATCGGACATCCTTAGTGCTGTCGCAGAGGCGGAAGAAGCTCCCACCACCACTGTGCTTGCCAGCCATGAGCCCGGCTCAGGGCTTCTGGCTGAGCAGCGCTCCCCCTGTGGGAGTGCACTGACCACCAGGGAGAAGCTCCTGCATTGAGTGTCTGCCCCCCGGTGATCAGTGTGCATCATAGGGATCAGTTATTCTGCTGTTCGGTCGATTTGAGTATTAGCCTTTTATTATATTGGATATATATTTTTTTGCCTCTAACATTTACAGAACCTGAGGCCAGAAAGCAAATGGAAGCTCACATCTCCTATATTTAAATATTCACATTTATAATTCAAGCCAATATAATTTTATATTCTATCCTACTTGGATAAATATCACTTTATAACCATGAAATTTAAAAATATATAAAAAGAGCATAAGAGTGATAGAGGAGACTGTGTTATTTTGTTTTCTTTGTATAAAGCAGGAAATCAAGGTATGTGTCCTGTATGGAAAAAGAATTAGACTTTAAGTATGCCATTTAATTGTAGAGGTAACCACTGGAAATATATATATATTATATGGAATTGGATAAGGAGAAGTAGGGCTGGTGTTTCCACTCATCCTCAGTTATTAATAAGAAATTTAACAGATAACATAAAAAAATAATATAAGCATATTGTTACTTTATTAACCACCAGAAAAACTAAAAAGAATAATAGGACTTCAGTCTTCATTTTATTTTTATTTATTTTATTTTAAACACATTTTATTTCATTGACAATTTTTTTGAAACAAATTTTTCAAAAGCAAAAAAATAGCCCTAACCGGTTTAGCTCAGTGGATACAGTGTCGGTCTGCAGACTCAAGGGTCCCAGGTTCAATTCCAGTCAAGGTCATGTACTTTGGTTGCGGGCACATACCCAGTAAGGAGTGTGCAGGAGGCAGCTGATCGATGTTTCTCTCTCATCGATGTTTCTAACTCTCTATCCCTCTCTCTTCCTCTCTGTAAAAAGTCAATAAAATATATTTTTAAAAAAGCTTGAAGAAATAAAAAAAAATAAAAATAAAAAAACAAAGCAAATTGCCAGTCTTTCAGATATTCTATCAGTTAATGCACTATTTCTTTTGATACATTTTGTGTTGTAAAAGGTTGGTATACTTCTATTCCAATATGAGCCCAATCCAGATAGCATTGTATCAGATTATTTATTAACCAATAATAAAGCACAGAGCAAAATACCCACAGTCAGCCAAAAGAGCCATAAGTGCATTAACATATTTAAATTGAACAGATCAGGTAGGGTGAAAGCAAAGTTACATGTGTGGATTATAGAAAAACTAGAGTTCCCTTTGCAGGAAGATTCCTGCAATAGGGCTTCCTGCTGCACACTCCCCCGGCCCCGCCTGCTTTACTCCCTTCTCCCCCAGCCCCGCCTGCTTTCCTCCCTTCTCCCCACCCTGCCTGCTTCCCTTCCTTCGCCGCCGCCCCGCTTGCTTGCTTCTCCGCAGCTTCACTCCCTTCTGCAGGCTTGGCTTCTTTCTACATTGTCTTGGTATGCAAATTAACCACCATCTTGGTTGGGTTAATTTGCATACTTGCCCTGATTGGCTGGTGGGCGTGGTTTGGGCATAGTGAAGGAGCGGTCAATTTGCATATTATTCTTTTATTAGGTAGGATAATCCTACATAGTAAAATGGTAATATGTAAATTACCATCACTCCGCTACGCCCATGATTGGGCCAGCAGGAGGCGCAGGGGGCGGGACTCAGGGTGGCCGGGGTAGCTGATTGGGCCAGAAGGACGCTGAGCTCGCGGCGCCTCTGGCGCCGCGAGCTCAGCGTCTGTACCATGGCTGCCGGAGGCTTTCGGAAGGCCTGGGGCGCCTGCGGACAGCCGGACAGGTCCCCCACGATCAAAGGCCAAAGCGGGGGACCTGGCCGCCTGTCTGCTCCGGCGCAAGGCCTTTCGAAAGCCTCCGCAGCGCCGGAGGCTTTCGGAAGGCCTGGGGCGCCTGCGGACAGCCAGCCGGACAGGTCCCCCGCGATCAAAGGCCAAAGCGGGGGGACCTGGCCGCCTGTCTGCTCCGGCGCAAGGCCTTTCGAAAGCCTCCGCAGCGCCGGAGGCTTTCGGAAGGCCTGGGGCGCCTGCGGACAGCCAGCCGGACAGGTCCCCCGCGATCAAAGGCCAAAGCGGGGGGACCTGGCCGCCTGTCTGCTCCGGCGCAAGGCCTTTCGAAAGCCTCCGCAGCGCCGGAGGCTTTCGGAAGGCCTGGGGCGCCTGCGGACAGCCAGCCGGACAGGTCCCCCGCGATCAAAGGCCAAAGCGGGGGGACCTGGCCGCCTGTCTGCTCCGGCGCAAGGCCTTTCGAAAGCCTCCGCAGCGCCGGAGGCTTTCGGAAGGCCTGGGGCACCAGCGGACAGCCAGCCGGACAGGTCCCCCGCGATCAAAGGCCAAAGCGGGGGACCTGGCCGCCTGTCTGCTCCGGCGCAAGGCCTTTCGAAAGCCTCCGCAGCGCCGGAGGCTTTCGGAAGGCCTGGGGCACCAGCGGAGAGCCCGCTGGTGCACCAGGTGCATGATTAAATCATGCACTGGGCCTCTAGTGTATGTATAAAGAAACTTAGATATATGTATTACATTGATGCTAATTGAGAAGCTAAAATGTAGAAAATAGCCTGAACATCTTTGTTTCTGGTCATTCCATGACTATTCTTCCCAGGAGATAGAGTGGGGAGTCACTGGTTTGCTGTTACCCCAGAAATTGAAGTGGACCAAATAATCCATATATTTGAAGTGTAACCAAGGAATTCATAGCATTCTAACAAGCCACCAGGCCCCAAGAATCTCTATATATAAAAGCCTAAGCAACTAGCAACCATTTGACCGTCTGACTGGTAGCAATGACGACACTGACCACCAGGGGCCAGACGCTCAACGCAGGAGCTGCTGAGCGACAACAACTTTGCAGAGTGCCCTCTCGCACTCCAGGACCCCTCAGGGGATATCGGGCTGCGGGTTTCGGCCTGAACCCTGCAGGCCAGGCCAAGAAACCCCACCTGCTGGAGGGACCCCACTCACTCGGCAGATGCCCTTTGAGCCCAGCGCCACCCCAGGTGTGGCTGGCCAGCGTGGGGCAGGGGGACTGCAGGAGATTGGCTCCAGGGCGTGTCTGGCCCGTCTCACCCAGTCCCGCCCCACCAGCCACCTTCTAATTAATTTCCTTTCAAGGTGTACAAATCCGTGCACGGAGCCTCTAGTACAATGTAAGTATTTTATGGTGATGTTCACTATTCCCACATATAATTTTACAAAAATGAATAGTGGGATGGCTCTGCACAGCAAGCAAGAGGTATGCACAGATTTGGGCATATTTAAATATATATTCATATCCAGAGAGAAATGCAGACTTTCATTCACTATGAAAGTGTATCAGCGATATAACTAATTAATGAATTAAATATGTAAATTTTAGAAACACCAATCAGAAAAAATATATGCACCCCTATGTTCATAGCAGCACAATTTACAATAGCTAAGATCTGGAAACAGCTCAAGTACCCATCAGTAGATGAGTGGATTAAAAACTGTGGTACATCTACACAATAGAATACTACACTGCTGTAAAAAAAAAAAAAAGGAACTCTTAACATTTGCAACAGCATGGATGGAACTGAAGAACATTGTACTAAGCGAAATAAGCCAGTGGGAGAAAGATAAGTATCACATGATCTCACTCATTTGTGGCATATATTGAACAACATAAACTGATGAACAAAAATAGATCCAGAGACATAAAAGCATGTAACAGGCCGTCAAACTTCAGGGGGTAGGGGGTGAGGGGTAAGAGATCAACCAAAGGACTTGTATGCATGCATATAAGCATAACCAATGAACACAAACAGTAGGGGGGCAAGGGCATGTACTAGGGGGCGGGAAGGTCAATGGAGGAAAAAGGAGACATATGTAATACTTTCAACAATAAAGAACTTAAATTTTAAAAAAGAAATTTTAAAAAACATAATACAGTTTCATACACAAAATGATCTGCAAGGCATATATAGGTCTATTTTAGCTCACATGTATGCTGTGATTCATAAGCAGATTTTAAAGTGATAAAAATGTCCCTAATTCTGTGTGTAGATAGAATAGATGATGATAGATAGATAGATAGATAGATAGATAGATAGATAGATATAGATAAATAGATAATTTGACATAAATGCCAGGTATCATCATTCTAGGCATTCTCCATGTACTATCTCATTTGATCATTGTAATATTTATATAAGTTAAGGACAGTCTTGCTCTGAATTTTACAAAAAAGAAAATTGAGCAACAGAAGTTAGGCAACTTTCTGAAGGTCTCACAAGTAATAGATGCTGAGCCTTTACATACTGAATATGGTGTGTGTATAATTATTATGATTGTGTATAGGTTGTCTATAAAAATGAGAACTAATGCCAAGAAATAGCATGGAGTCCTATAATAATATGGATACTACTCTCCATGTGTAGCACTCAAAATGCCACTTAGCATGTTTTTCTTGCCTGAGGATAAAAATATTTTCCTGATTTCATGATACTCTTTTTATGAATGAGTCTATTTTTCTTTCCCTTCCTGAAACTAACAAATCTACTTTTTATCTCTGATCAAAACAAGTATGAGTTTGTTCATACTCTTTCTGATGCATATTTGAAAACTATTTTGTTTTTCCATTAGCATTCAGTTAGTCATATGTTAGTAACCTACTTTTTTCATACTGCCATCATTTCCGAACTAGTTAAGACAGGCCAGAACCCTGGATAAGTACGTTTCACTGGGTGAGTCAAAAACAAAACCCCAAACTCAGGACAGCTTAAGAATGCTGACAATTTACTTGTAGAGGAAAACTACTAAAGTAAGCATTTCTGTAAAGTAGTAAGAGATTTAGGAGAACATGTAGAGTATTATGCCTGCAAGAGAGGGCACAAGCTTGTGGATGAAGACGTTTGGAGTGAATTTCAGGGTATGTGTATTACACCCCAATATAAATGTTTTTTTTTTTAAAGTTCCTTTACAGATAAGAAAGAAGTTGTCCCATTTTATAACCAAGATTGCTTCCCCTGTCTCAACCTGCAGAGCCCAAGGATGGGAAGAAACAGCTCACATCTGGCTAACGTGAATAAAGGAATTCCTGAGTGATTGCGTATATGCCCTCTCTTGCAGATGTCTTTTTTTTTTTTTTTCTATTTTCTGCAGCAAGATGTATAGTACAAGCATTAGCTAGCACTTGAAAGTTTCGTGGATTTACTCTTATTTTAATTACTCTTACCGGAGGCTGTGGTTCGTCAATGGTGTCTCAGGAAAAGAATTCCAGGGACATTCACAAAGGAGTTTAGTGATAGTGTCAAGATTTATTAGAGCAAAAGGTGACTACTCGGAGTGACAGTACACACACACACACACACACACACACACACACACACACACACGGAGAGGCAGAGAGCAGGCAGGCCATAGGGTAGTGGCTACCTCACGGTCCTGGCTAAGCTTCCATATACTTCCTCCTCTGGGGAAGAATAGGCTTTCTTTCAAACGATCCAATCTCTTTCCTAGACTTTCCCAGGTTAGTGCACTCCCCCATTTTATGGTCACCATTTTGGCTCCTACTGCGCATGCTTCTTGGTTCTGCTGCCTCACTTGGCTTCTACTGGGCATGCGCCCCGTGAAAGAGCCTATGTGTGTGTGGCGGGGTGGGGGGGGTGAGGGGGCCGTGAGAGAGCTGGCTCCTCCCTCTGTCCACGCCGCACAGCACCTGCACACCCTCGGGAGCTGCAGCGCTGTTCTCCTACCTGCAAGATGCCGCTTTCCCCCCAAGGTGAGTGGGAAACTGT
The DNA here is from genome assembly GCF_951640355.1 of Cnephaeus nilssonii. NCBI lineage: Eukaryota > Metazoa > Chordata > Mammalia > Chiroptera > Vespertilionidae > Cnephaeus > Cnephaeus nilssonii. Next base: position 22,157,758 of record NC_137077.1, on the reverse strand, counting down.
TTGCTGGTTTAGTTAGGCTTAGTTTGCTTTCTTCTCTTTCCTTTGTAACTGTCTACGCGGACATTACCATTTCAGTATCTATAATATGTATTTCAATTATTTCTTTTTTTCGCATTAGATATTTGGCATTTTGTATTTTGAAAAAAATCTATCATCTTTTATATTTTAGTTTATTAATGTTTTGGTGTTTTAATGTACTCCAACGGCCATAACACATTCAACTTCTTCCCGTTATTGCTTGCAGTATAAAGAAAACAGTGTATCCGATAATCAAGTTCTGTCATATGACCTTATAACTTTCCTTTCTTTCCAATGTTTGATGTTTATAAATTTGTATATACGTTACAGATATTTGTCTGATCATAGTCCTATTGATGACCCTTATACTTTCTTGATTACGATTCCCATTCCCACTATTTCCAGTTTTGGAAATAACCGTGCCTTTCCTCCTGCCTTCCAAATCTAGGTGATCGCCTCACCCCATCTGAACTGCTCTAGCAATCATTGCCACTTACCTTCTTTGTACTTTGTAAGGCCATTGTATCCTTTACTACTTTAAGAATTAGATGCTTTTGCCGAAACCGGTTTGGCTCAGTGGATAGAGCGTCGGTCTGCGGACTGGAAGGTCCCAGGTCCGATTCCGGTCAAGGGCATGTACAATGGTTGCGGGCACATCCCCCGGTGTGGGGGGGGGGGGGGGGAGGCAGCTGGTAGATGTCTCTCTCTCATCGATGTTTCTAGCTCTCTATCCCTCTTCCTTCCTCTCTGTGAAATATCAATAAAATATATTTAAAAAAAGAAAAAAAAAGAATTAGATGCTTTTTGTGTTAAGTTTGTGAAACCCAAATTCATTTCTATTTTAAAATGCTCAAGAGACTTTTAAAAGGCCCAAAGGCATCCAGGTTTAATTTGAGATCTTCCTGAGGTGGTGTCCATCAGTTTCTTCCTTACTGAGGCATCAATTTGACCCTTGTTAATGAAATACCTTGATAATTCTAGTCAGATCGTGGTGATTTTCTGTGACTCCCAGTAGCTTTCATAAATAGCCATCTGTTTACAAGCAATGAAAAATATAATATCAGAAATAATCACGAAACATCCGTAGATTCCACTTGAATATCCTCTTTGCATTATTCTTTGCTACCAAGCCCAATGACTATCAATTTGAGTAGCAGAGATCATGATGTCACCTACAAAGACTGGTTTTAAATGAAGCTCTTTCAGAATAGAAACCCTTCAAGACAAAACACCAAGAGGGAGATGCTTTTAATGAGAACTTCTGGACTGAATATTATGGAAGAGCTAGAGGCCCGGTGCATGACATTCATGCACTGGGGGGGCGGAGCAGGGGAGTCCCTCAACCCGGCCTGTGCCCTCTTGCAGTCTGGCACCCCTACAAGGATGTCCTACTTCCGGCTTAGGACCCCTCAGATATCCCCTGAGGGATCCTTAGCACTGCTGCAGAGGTGGGAGAGACTCACACTACCACTGCTACACTTACCAGCCATGAGCCTGGCTTCCGGCTGAGTGGTGCTCCCCTTGTGGGAGCGTACTGACCACCAGGGTGCATCTCCTGTGTTGAGCGTCTGCCCACTGGTGGTCAGTGCACGTCATAGCGACTGGTAGTTCCACCCTAGAGTCAATTTGCATATTAGGGTTTTATTACATTAGATTCATGAATAATAAATATCCAGTATGGGTTTCTCTGGAAATTTTATTATAAACTAGAGGCCCGGTGCACTAAATTTGTGCATGGGGTGGGGGAGAAGGGGCCCCTCAGCCCGGCCTGCACCCTCTCGCAATCCGGGACCACTGGCTCCTAACTGCTCACCTGCCTGCCTGCCTGATCGCCCCTAACTGCCTCTGCCTGCTGGCCTGGTCGCCCCTAACTGCCCTCCCTTGCCAGCCTGGATGCCCCTAACTGCCCTCCCTTGCTGGTCTGGTTGCCCTTAACCGCCTCTGCCTCGGCCCCCGCCACCATGGCTTTGTCCGGAAGGACATCTGGATGAATGTCCTGAAGGTGTCTGGTCTAATTAGCATATTACCCTTTTATTAGTATAGATGTTAATTTAATTTAATTTAATTTAATTTTTTTGCAGATCACAAGTTGAAGATTTTTGTATTTGTAGTTTTTATTACTGTTGTTGTTGCTATTACTGCAGTGGTCATTAGAGGTGAGTGGATTAATTCATAAACTTTCTATGGCTACTTATGCTCAACAGGTTTAAGCTTTTATATCTTTTATATTTCAAGCTTAATTCAGAATCTCTCAGTTTGGGATAATAAATTGGTTTGTAGATATTTGTCCTCAGGTTCCTACCAGTTCAGCAGGTTTTACAGTCATCTTCTCAACTGTTGTACTTTTTGATCTTGGAGTAAAGTAATCATAAATTCTCAGATGACTGTCAGATAGCCACAGCAATAACTATTTTTTAAATTAATATGTTGTTATTGACTTTAGAGAGAGAGGAAGGGAGAAGAAGAGGGAGAGATAGAAACATTAATGAGAGAAATACATTAATCGGCTGCCTCCTGCACACCCCTTACTGCGGATCGAGCCCACATCCCAGGTACGTGCCCTGATCAGGAATTGAACTGGTGACCTCTTGGTGCATGGGAACAACTGAATCACACTGGGCAAGCAATAACTTTTATTTTGAATTGAGAGTATTTTGTGTGAGTTAAAGAACTAATATTAAATACATTTTGTTTAATATATTTAATTCTGACAAGACTATGAAATAGGTATAATTATGAAATCCATTTATATATAAAGGAATAGAGGCCAGAGGGAATAAGTAGATTCTTAGAAATAAATTCCAGTGCCAAAATTATGACTCTCATGTAATTCCTAATATTTTGACCACCATGCAACACTCCTCCATAATTGCAGTATATTTTTACTCTAATTTATTTTGGATCAAGAGTAAGTGATATTACGAATAGTTGTTCTATTAAATATTTATTTAATTTTATACTATTATGTTGAAAAATACAAAATAATAGCATAAGTAATGTTGCAAAATTTTCTCTGTTTGAGTAGATTTTTAAAAAGGAAGACATTCATTTTCTTCTGGGTATTATGGGTTTACTTTGTGAAAAGAATACAAGGTAGATTTTTATTCCTGAGATAGGGCCTAATAGTAGTCTTCAGTGCTTGATTGTCTCTATGCATGTTTTGCTTACTTTAGCACTTAAAGTACAATAGTTTACACTCTTGGTTCTTGTTTTTTTTTTTTTTTGTCATTTCCAAGAGTACTGGATATGCTTCTTGCTCACAGTCTCCTCTGTCACTATAGAGTCCTAGGAGTTCAATGTCATCAATTTAAACATCTGCAATTCAAATATTTGGAGAAAAGGGTTTCTATGAGATGTCTTTATATCATTGATTAATTGATTAATTTTTAAAAGTGTTGAAACACAATATACATATATTTTAATTAAATCTTTATTGTCCCTCTTTTCCCCCATTGACCCCTTTTAGTCTTCCCCCAGCCCCGTAGATGGCTTTTGTTTAAGTCTTTATTGTTTAAAGTATTACATATGTCTCCTTTTTCCCCCATTGGCCCCTCCCAAGCCACTCCAACCCCTCAGCACATGCCCCCACAACCCCATGCCCATGTCCATTGGTTATGCTTAGATGCATGCATGTAAATCCTTTGGTTGATCACTACCTCCTCCTCTTACCCTCCCCTGCCTTTCCTCTGAGGTTTGACAGTCTGTTTGATGCTTCTGACTCTGGATCTATTTTTGTTCATCAGTTCATGTTGTTCATTATATTCCACAAATGAGTGAGATTATGTGATACTTATCTTTCTCCAACGGGTTTATTTTGCTAAGCATAATGCTCTCCAGATCCATCATGGTGTTGCAAATAGTAAGAGTTATTTATTTTTTAGAGCAGCATAGTATTCCATTGTTTAGATTCAACACAGCTTTTTTATCCACTCATCTGCTGATGGGCACTTAGGTTGTTTCCATATATTAGCTATTGTAAATTGTGCTGCAATGAAATAGGGGTGCATACATTCTTTCTGATTGGTTTTTCTGATTTCTTGGGATATATTCCTAGATGTGGGATTACTGGGTCAAATGGGAGTTCCATTTTTAACTTTTTAAGAAAACTCCATACTGTTTTCCACTGTGGCTGCAGCATTCTGCATTCCCACCAGCAGTGAACGAGGGTTCCTTTTTCTTCTTGTCCTTGCCAGCACTTGTTTGTTGATTTGTTGATGATAGACATTCTGACAGGTGTGAGATGGTACCTCATTGTCGTTTTGATTTGCATCTCTCGGATGATTAGTGACTTTGAGCATGTTTTCATATGTCTCTTGGCCTTCTGTATGTCCTCTTTAGAAAAGTGTCTATTTAGGTCCTTTTCCTATTTTTTTTATTGGATTGTTTATCTTCCTTTTGTTAAGTTGTATGAGTTCCCTGTAAATTTTGGAGATTAAACCCTTATCAGAGATAACATTGCAAATATGTTCTCTCATGCAGTGGGCTTTCTTGTTATTTTGTTGATGGTTTCTATTGATGTGAAAAAGCTTTTTATTTTGATGTAGTCCCATTTGTTTATTTTCTCCTTAGTTTCCATTGCCCTAGGAGCTGTATCGATAAAGATACTGCTATGACATATGCCTGATATTTTGCTGCCAATGTATTCTTCTTACGTTTAAGTCCTTTATCCATTTTGAGTTTATTTTTCTGTATGGTGTAAGTTGGTGATCTAGTTTCATTTTTTTGCATGTATCTGTCCAATTTTCCCAACACTGTTTATTGAAGAGACTGTCTTGACTCTATTGTATGCTCCTGCTTCCTTTGTCAAATTTTAATTGAGAATAATAGCTTGGGTCAATTTCTGAGTTCTCTGTTCTGTTCCATTGATCTATATGTCTGTTCTTGTGCCAGTACAAGGCAGTTTTGAGAACAGTGGCTTTGTAAGATAGCTTGATATCTGGTATTGTGGTCCTTCCAACTTTGTTCTTCTTTGTCAGGATTACTGCAGCTATTCAGGGTCTTTTTTATTCCATATGAATTTTTGGAGTTTGTTCTAGGTCTGTGAAATATGCCATTGGTATTTTAATGGGGATTGCATTGAATCTATAGATTGATTTGGGAAGTAAGGACATATTAATGATGTTGATTCTACCAATCCATGAACATGGTATATTCTTCCATTTGTTTATGTCTTCCTCTATCTCTTTTGTCAATGACCTGTAGTTTTTCGAGTACAGGTCTTTTACCTCCTTAGTAAGTTTATTCCTGGGTATCTTGATTTTTTTGTTGCAATGGTAAATGGGATTGTTTTTTAGTTTCTCTTTCTGTGAGCTCATTATTAGTGTATAAAAAAAATAGATTTCTGAGTGTTAATTTTGTATCCTGCTACATTGCCAATTCATTTATTAAGTCCAATATTTTTTGATGGAGTCTTTAGGATTTTCTATGTACAATATCAAACACAATATATTTCATTACCCATCTTTGGTGCCTGGATTCACTTCTGAGTATTATAAAAAATAAATAAACAAACAAGTAAATCAGTAATCACTGCAAAGTGAGAAGAGAAGGCTTTAAAGTTGGCCCTCCATTTGAACATTTACTTGGTTCTTTTTTAGTTTCATTAACTTATTCAAACATTTGGAGGGTGGGAACTTTTTTTTAGTCTCATTACTCAGCACCTAACTAAAATCCTGAGACAGTAAATTCTCAAAACAATTTTCAGATAAATATATTCATTATCATTCTGGCTCCTTTGGCACTGACTATTGTTGAAGTAGAACAAATGTTCTACTAACTCTTATGTTTCAATGATTTGTTATCATTTATGGTGAGTTTCACTTCTGTAACTTGGATATCTTCTCTTGTCTACGACTTTCTCATTTCTTCAAGGTAAAATGAATCCTTCATTTCTTGCCTTAGTCTTTGAGGCTTAACTTATAATCAGGTCTCTGGGTCTCTTCCTTGATTGCTAAATTTTATACATTATTTTTGATAGAATGTCAATAAAGACCGTGAAAGGTTATCGGTTCCATTTCTCAAAATAGAAGCCAAGAAAATAAAATAGACTACTTGGCCACTAAATGGTCTTCCTTGCAGAAAGAATTGAATTCATTCACTATCCCATGAATGAAGCTAATTTTGCAAACCTCAGACCATGGGATTTAAAAATAAAATTGATTCACCAGAATGAGTAGAAACACTTTTTAATTTTAAAAAAATTTTATAATTTCGTTCTTTTTTTTTCAGCACACCCTGAAAAAACGTCAGAACATCCCCAAACTACAAAATGTTCAGGAGAATGGATTGGAATAGGAAATAAATGTTTCTATTTTTCTAAAGATACTAAGAATTGGACAGGCAGTAAAATATTTTGCAGTTCACAGGGATCAGAACTTGCTCCAATTGATACACATGGAGATATGGTAAGAAAAGGGGAAAGTTTTCAATCATTTCAGAGTTTAAGCTTGTACAAAAGGAAAATAAAAATGGCAAAAATTAATACTCAATAATGTAAGTCAGATGATGTTTTAAGCACTGAAACTATAAAGTATTATGCTGAGCAAAATAAGCCAGTCAGAGAAAGACAAGTATCACATGATCTCACTCATATGTGGAATCTAATGAACAAAATAAACTAATGAACAGAATAGATCCAGAGACATAGAAGCATGACTGTAGAATCTCAGAGGGAAAGCAGGGGAGGAAGGGTGCGAAGAGATTAACCAAAGAATTTATATGCATATATGCATAACCCAGGGACCCAGACAGTAGGGTGGTGAAGGCCTGGGGTAGGGAGCAGATGTGGGCCAGAAGGGTCAGTGGGGGGAAAAGGTGGAAAATCTGTAATACTTTCCAACAATAAAGATGAAACAAAACAAAACAAAACCTCATTCAATCTTCAACTAATACCTACAAAGTATTTACATATCCCCATTTAAAGGTGAGGATAATGAAGCACAGAGAGATTATGTATCAGTCATTGTCATAGTCATAATTTGTTGAACTTGGATTTGAACACAAGCAAATTATCCAGTGATTGTATGTCTTTAGTCACAATACATATACTGTTCAGATAGCTAATGTTTTTGTTCAGTATTCTTAGATTATTAAATAGATTGTTTTTAATACCTTTACAATGGCATTCTCTCCAAAGTACCCTGGGAAATTTGAAACAAACAAAGGATATGAAAATTTAGAGATGAGGATGTGAAGAAAATCCATACAGTTTGAAGAAAGTGAGACAATTAATGGAATAAGTAAAAGGGCAGAGAAAGAGGGACTTGGAATCCAGGCCTCAGTGTAACAGCGGAAGTTGTTTGTTTGTAAAGAAAAGCTGACTACTAAGTCTGTGGTCCAATAATTAGGAACCCATAGAAGAGGGGCTAAACTCATCACTCCATATATTTTATTGCAATACCTGGTATTCAGAAGTTAGTTTGATTTCTGATTCTATGAGAAAACACAACAGCAATGGCATTTTTATTCTGGTATTTAGTCAAAGTAGCTCATTACTGAGTTTTTACTATTTTAACAGTACTTATACTTTCAATTTAACCCCTTCCCCCCTGAAATCTTTCTTCGATGATTTTTGAGAGCAAAGCTGTGCAGAAAGAAAAATATAAGCATTAGTTCTCTGTCACCTTTAAAGAACATGCTGAATTAGTTCCTATAAAAACTGCTTAGCTTCTGATTTTGCCATCCAGAAAGATATCATATCAAATCAGTTTATCATCTTTGTCATTCACTCTATGACTAAAAGATATCGATAGTTTATGCATTAGAATTAGAAGTTGAAACAGAAGTTACCTTTAAAGACAGTTAGAGTCAGGGCAGATCAGAGAGTTTAAATTTTTGCCATTTTTATTCTCTTTTTGATAAAGTCACTCTACTACTTAGAGACATTTAAGAAATAAGAGCAAAGTGAAAATCTTTTTGGTAAAACTAAACTAAACATCTGTGCTGCTAGTTGTTGTTGAAGCATTAGGGCATGCAAGTTAAGATGTAAATCATAAAATCTGGCTGGGGCGAGAAGCATGTTTAGCAGTGTGCTCTAAAATATCAAATAGATTATGCCCTGATTTTTGTGAAAGGACTTTTTGAAGAAGCACGCAGAAACATCTATGCACTGGATTGGGTTGAGCAGAAAACAAGGAGAGTCTTGGAAATGGACAAATGGCACCACATTCAATGCTTGGTGAGTTTCAAATTTAGTAGGAAAGGTTGTATTCTGGTTGCACAGAAAACTTAAATGGTTTGAGTTGTGATATGTGCCTTTTCACACTGAAACATACCCTAGAGCAGTGGTCGGCAAACGCATTAGTCAACAGAGCCAAATATCTACAGTACAACGATTGAAATTTCTTTTGAGGGCCAAATTTTTTAAACTTCAACTTCTTCTAACGCCACTTCTTCAAAATAGACTCACCCAGGCCGTGGTATTTTGTGGAAGAGCCACACTCAAGGGGCCAAAGAGCCGCATGTGGCTCGCGAGCCGCAGTTTGCCGACCATGGCCCTAGAGCAGCCCATCTTCTTGCTACCTTGCTAAATGACAGTGAAATTTTCCATTCCATTGTTTCCTATTTTATTTTTTCATTGTCAAACTCTTGCTTATCAGCCCTCCTATTGATAAATCAAATTCAACTACTTTGCTAATTCCAACCAACTACTTAAATTTATACAAGATCTCTTTTCTTTAAGTAGAGACCATGTAGTTGTCTTTAACTTTCCAAATGGCCATCATAAGCAACATTATTTATTTATGAAAGCATTTCTTGAGTGAATCTTGTTTCCTGACTTATATTCTATTTTACCTATAAGAACTGTACTAATTTTCTTTTGTATACATGTATTCCTGCCTTAATATTTCATTAAGTGCTAGTTAAAATTAGATAAATATTAAAATGTGTATAAGATAAATTATATTTATTACAAAAAAGGGATAATTTTTGTCATCAGCAGAGAAAATTAATAAGAACAACATTATAATTAGTATCTTTGGTTTTTGTCTCAGTATGTTTCAAAAGTGCCAAATATATATATAAATCTTATTACTTTTAAAAAGGAAAATCGGCTAAAAATATACCAGGAAACTATTTATTTATTTATTTATTTATTTATTTATTTATTATTTTTCAATTATAGTACATATTCAATATTGTCTTGTATTAGCTTTAGATGTATAGCATAGTGGTTAAACAATCATGTACTTTACTGAGTGGTCCCCCTGATATATCCAGTACCCACCTGATCCCTTATATGGTTATTACAATATTATTTACTATATTCCCTATGCTATAATTTACATCTCCAAGACTATTCTGTAACTGCCAATTTATATTTCTTAATTCCTTCACCTTTTTCACCCAGCCCTATAATCCCATTCCACTCTGTCAATTGTCAATCTGTTCTCTGTATCTATGAGTCTGAGAAAACTGCTTTTTTAAGAAATTTCAGAGACCTTTAGACTTAGTGACTCCTGATAGATAGATGATAGATAAATAGCTAATGGATGGATGGATAGATAGATAGATAGATAGATAGATAGATAGACAGACAGATAGATGATAGAGGTAGATATATAAATGTAATAGAAATAGAAATATATTTATATCATTGACTTTTCCATGTCTACCTATATCTATCTTCCATTGTTCTAAATAATGTTATAGATTACACTAATAATACATTCAATCTTACATTTCTTTAATGTAACACATATTTTTGTGTAGCATACAGTGAGGGGTGAGTATGGAGCTCAGTGTCTGGAATAAAGTGTTTCAAATCACTGTAATTTTAAAAATACATATTTTTATTGCTTTCAGAGAGGAAGGGAGAGGAAGAGAGAGAAACATCAATGATCAGAGAGAATCATTGATCTGCCTCCTGCATGCCCCCTACTGGGGAACGAGCCTGCAACCCGGGCTTGTGTCCTGACCAGGAATCAAATTGTGATCTCCTGGTTCATAGGTCAATGCTCAACCACTGAGCAACACCGGCTGGGAAAAATCACTGTATTCTTAATTTTATTTTTTGTTACAGCTGTAAGTGGTTTCCAAACTGATTTTGGCTATTCCTTTTTAGGTTTGAAATTGACGGGAATGGATTATTTGCTTTTCTGAATGCTGATGGAGTTTACAGTTCAAGGGGATTTGTTGATATCAAGTGGATTTGCAGCAAACCTAGATTTTAATAGAGAAAAAAACTGGAAAATTATTACCATAGTTTGGGAATAGACTAGCCCTGGCTGGATAGCTCAGTGGATTGGAGCATTGTCCTGTACACCAAAAGGTTGTGGGTTCCTGCTCAGGATAGATACCTAGGTTTCAGGTTAGATTCCAAGTCGGGGCACATTCAGGAGGAAATAAATGATGTTTCCCGCTCATCTCTCTCTCTCTCTCAAATCAACAAACAGATCCTCAGGTGAGCATACAAAAAATAAAAATAAAGTGAAAGACTAAAGTTATTTTTCACTTCTGAGGCTGTGAAAGTGTAGCAGGATAGGAAGAATTTAGGGAAAACTCCCAACAAATAAAATGAGGAAGCTGGAAGGGCATCATAGGAGGATAAGCCTTTCGGCCATCTTATCAAAGCCCCCACCTCCAGGCATGATCAAAGGGAAACAGTTTATGTCAGAAAAAACTCCTGAGGTGGTCACAGAAATCCAAGCTACAACCAGATCAATCCAAGGAAACATTGACCAGAGAAGAAGATTAATAGAGGATAAATGGTAATGAAAGAAGGTTTACCTTGGGATGGTAATCAGAATACAATACAGATGATGAACTGTAGAATTGTATACCTGAATCCTGTATAATTTTATTAACCAATATCACCCCAAAATTAATCTAAAAATGTCACCATCGTAATGAAAGCTGACACTATAAGTAGAAAGGGTGGGGTGGATGAACACCATGACACTTCCAAAATGGACCATATTGGGAACAAGAACCCCTCTCAACCAGAAGGTGGAGTCAGAATTTGGTGCGACAGAGTCCAGAAACAGCCCACCCTTGGAAACACATAAAATCCCAAGAACTGACTGACACAGTGTGCAATTCACTCATGAATTGGCTTACATCCACTCCGGGGGTAACGAGGCCATAGCTCAACCCCTGACCTGTCTCCAGGAACTCGAGTTCTAGACTCATTCTCTACCTAAATAAAACTTGCTTTTCTCATTCAGACTCGTTTTTGTTTGTTTGTTTGTTTGTTTGTTTTGCTTTTTGTTTGTTTTTTATTCTTTCCTGCAGGTGTCAAGGGTCTGGAGGTGCCAGACTATAACAGGGCAGGGCATAGGAACTGGACAGGTGACAAAAGGAACTAAAAACTGTTGAATGAGTCCAGCCTATATAGTTCAGTGGTTGAGCATCGACCTATGAACCAGGAGGTCACAGTTCAATTCCCTGTCAGGGCACATGCCTGGGTTGCAGGCTCGATCCCCAGTAGGCGGCAGCCAACCAGTGATTCTCTCTCATCATTAATGTTTCTATCTTTCCCTCTCTGAAATCAATAAAAATATATATATTTTTTTTAAATTGAGTGAATGATTACAGGCAAAACCTCATTAATTCAAGACACATAATTGCTCATTATGAGCACAAGTCAGGAAATTTCTATTAGGTCCAAACAAAATAACAGTAAACAATTACATGCAATGATGGTTATGAAAAGCAAATTTAAATGGATCTATATTAATAGGCCAGCCAACATTTACAGTTTAAAAGTTAGAGAAATATATGTGTAAATATTATAAAACTAGAGGCCCGGTGCATGAAATTTGTGCACGGGGGGGGGGGGGTCCCTCAGCCCAGCCTGCACCCTCTTGAAAAACAGGACCCCTTGGGGGATGTCCGACTGATCGCCCCTAACTGCGTGCCTGCCTGTTGATCACCCCTAACTGCCTCTGCCTCAGCTCCCACTACCACAGCTTCATCTGGAAGGATGTCTGGAATGATGTCCAGAAGGTCATTCAGCTGTCTGGTCTAATTAGCATATTATGCTTTTATTATTATAGATACTAACCATAGTAACTTTGACTTTATCCTAAAAACAAGAGAAAATCTACCAAGAAGGATCCTAACGTTATAAATAATAATCACTGATATAATTACATTAGAATTATAAAGCTTAGACTATAGAACATAAACTAAAATAATGACATTAAAAGTGACCAAACAATAGATTTTTGTAAAAATTTAATTTTACAAGTAAGATCAAGGAAATAAGATGGTCTTATGACACCTGCCTGGGTGTGTCATAAAATTTAATCCTGCAGAACATTTGAATAATTATAGCAATTCTGTGTTTGTTACATTTCCTGCCTAAGTAACTATAATCTGTGCGTACTCACAAGAAGGAATGTGAGTGTATGTAAAGAGATAGAGTGATAGAGAATCTGGAGAAAAGGGGAGTATCTAGGTTATAGGGCAAACACATACAAACAAGTCCTTTTTTAATATCTTTATGGCGCTTAATTCCTTCATTGCAGATGAAATTTTCTGATAATGATAAAAGGAGATTTTTATGAACCCCACCCATCATTCCTTTTACCTGGCACTTTATGTAAAAGCAAATGACTTTAAGTAATCCTGGAAACTGTCAGCATGTAATCAAGTATGGGCATATTACATCTATGCATCATGTTGCAACCAAGAAAATTTGAAAATGATCATTTTTAGACACTATTGGGCATTATAGGTAGATGTGTTAAATTTGGTTCATAATATAGGTTTTATTTTTATTGTCGGTTCATGGTTACAAGTTAATTTTGTTAATTGCTTAGCAATTTAGAATAACTCATCCCTCTTTTTGTTTTTTCTTTGAGTCACAGTTAATAGGGTATAAATTCCTGATGATTTAGAATTAACTACACACAACTTCTTGAGCTTAAATAACTACCTCACTTATAAGGTGGACACAAACTTTGGTATTTATTTTGTAATATGAATGTGTTTTGAATAAATAAGAGGAAAAATTAGAAACTTTACTTTTTAATAGACTTTCAGTTAGAAAACTAAGGGGATAAGACAGTTCTCAATATATTTAACATAAATTTTATTAAAGGAGAATAAATTCTAAAATCACACTAAAAACATGTCACTACAAATAGACAACTTATGCTTACAACACCTGAATACTTTATTACCAGCTGAAAGTTTGATTTCTTTTTTATAAAATTGAAAACAGTCAACTTGGGGTAAAAGCCTACCATAAAGAAAAAAGTGGCATATCTGTATCTATGTGTCTGGTCTATTGTTTTACCAAATGCTCAGAAAGAGTTAGAAACCAAGGAATAGAACACACATGGGAAATAGGCAGGATTAGAAAAAGATTAAATTTAATTATTTTTTTAGACATTAAAACAATAAGAAATTATATTTTCTTATCCTATATAATAAAGAGGTAATATGCAAATACACCATCACTCCAACACACAAGATGGCCTCCCCCATGTGGACACAAGATGGCCGCCACAAGATGGCCAGCAAGGGAGGGCAGTTGTGGGTGATCAGGCCAGCAGGGGAGGGCAGTTGGAAGGGACCAGGACTGTATGGGAGGACAGTTGGGGGTGACCAGGCCAGCAGGGAAGGGCAGTTGAGGGCAACCAGGCCTGCAGGGGAGGACAGTTGGGGGGGGGACCCAGGGCTGCAGGGGAGGGCAGTTAGTGGCAACCAGGCCTGCATGGGAGGACAGTAGGGGGCAATCAGGCCTGCAGGGGAGGGCAGTTGGGGACAACCAGGCCTGCAGGGGAGGACAGTTGGGGGCAAACAGGCCTGCAGGGAAGGACAGTTATGGGGGACCCAGACCTGCAGGAGAGGGCAGTTGGGGGGGACCAGGCCTACAGGGGAGGGCAGTTGAAGGGGACCAGGCCTGCAGGGGAGGGCAGTTAGGGGTGACCAGGCTGGCAGAGGAGGGCAGTTGGGGGCGACCAGGCCTGCAGGGGAGAGCAGTTAGTGGCAACCAGGTTGGCAGGGGAGGGCAGTTGGGGGGTATCAGGCCTGCAAGGGAAAGCAGTTAGGGGTAACCAGGCTGGCAGAGGAGGGCAGTTTGGGGCAACCAGTCCTGCAGGGGAGGACATTTGGGGGGGACCCAGGCCTGCAGGGGAGGGCAGTTGGGGGCAACCAGGCCAGCAGGGGAAGGCAGTTAGGGGCGACCAAGCCAGCAGGAAAAGGCAGTTAGGGGTAATCGGGCTGGCAGGGGAGCAGTTGGCCGTCGATCGGGCTGGCAGGGGAGTGGTTAGGGGGTGATCAGGCTGGCAGGCAGAAGCAGTTAGGGGCAATCAGGCAGGCAGGCAGGCAAGCGGTTGGGAGCCAGCAGTCCTGGATTGTGAGAGGGATGTCCCATATTGGAGAGGGTGCAGACTGGACTGAGGAACACACATTCCCCCCTTGTGCACGAATTTCATGAACCAGGCCTCTAGTCTAAATATAAATATATTTTTTTATTTTGAAGTTTTATTTCTATACAAATATTTTAAAAATTTATATTTGAATGAAACCGAAGTAAATTTACCAAAAAAATGGATAACCACTGTTAACATCCATACACACTTCTACCACTTTCTTATTTAAATGCACAGATTTGCTTTTATTGTTCAGGAAACATCTCTCTGGCAAATGCCATTAAATTTGGAGCCACAGTCTTCAGAATACACTTGATTTCTTGTTGTGACAGCACAGCTCATGCTATCAGTTGGTCCAATCATTGAAAAACTAGGAGATAAAGGTCAGACTTTAGAGAATTTATATTTTTATAATGATAATTATATTTGTTAAAGTCTTCTTCAGCCAAACTGGTATAGGTATCTCCTCAAATGTTGCCAATGATTATATTTGGGCACTCTTGATTTGCTTCCCAGTCAAGCCCTCCCCAACCCCTTGAACCTCCAACCAAATGTCTCTCTTATTGGAATAGCATCAGTTCAAACTTGAAGACTATAAGAATCCCTGTCTCTTCCTTCCCTCTCCATTCTCATTAAGTATATGAGCAAGCCCTGGGTATTCTATCCCAAGATAAATCCTCACATTTATTCACTTCTAATCCAGGCTACTGATACCTCTTCCATATCTCTGGTCATTGGCTTCTAAATGAACTTCAGTTTCAATTTTGTTTCTATATATTAATTTTCCACATGGCAGCATAAATACTGTTCTTTAAAAGGTAATTAGATGTTAAAATGGAAGTTTTGGTAAAGACATAATATATTAATGGGAGTTACAAAGCAGTAACATAGAAAAAAAATTACTTTTTAAAGTTAAGTGAAACTGTTTAGATAATGTTAACTTCCTTGTTTAACTTCCATAGTGTAATAGGGCTAGGAAAATGTGTAGTTAGAATATTTTTGGAGAAAGCTATTTTTTAAAACTATTTTTTAGTTACTGATTCTTGTTTAAAATATAAAAATCAAACACTATTATAACCATCTGCACATCATTTTTTGTTAAATAATCAAATTAAAGCTTTTAAAAAAGATGTATTACCCTAACAATATGTCAGTTTCCAAGTAAAATGAGCCTACATATATTTTACTAATATTTTCAAAGATTACAATCAAAATAAGTCCAAAAAATGAACAGTACTGGATGCCTTAGTTTTATATTCATGAAAGATGATGGAGAATAGAAGTATAAATATCCAGCCTGAAATCACTCTGACTCTGTGGCTTTGCTGCAACTTGCCAGGTCTCAGGTGCTCTAATAGTGTAATGTGCAAAGAAAATGAGTGCGCAGAGGAGAACTGGTGAATGTATATGACACTTAGGGATGTTAAAGCACTCTTCCATGCATTACCTTATGTTGTTCACACAAGAACATTGTGAGGAAAGCTTCATTCTCCTTTTCATACAGTTGAACAAATGGATATTAATAAGTTTGGAAGAATTTTCTAAGGGCAGAATTTTAAATTCATACTTTCAGATATCAATTCAAGAGGCATTTTTACATAGTCTGGGTGTTTTTATTTATATGTAAATTTTATTTTTATATTTACTATATAGGAAATATTTGCTTAACATTATTTTAAATGAGATTCAAATAAGTTTAAACATTTTTAAGTAGTCAATTTTTGACAAATAACCATTTCCAAATGCCATAATGAATATTTTCTAACTCTATTTCTCAACATTATTTATTCCAACCCCCTACCCCACCAAAAAAAGGGGAGGCAGAAAGAAGAAAGGAGAGAAAAATAATTTTAAAAGAAGGCAGGTAAGAAGAAAGAAAGAAAAATCTTGAAAATCAAGGAAGCTTAATTAAAAATATTTTTCTATAAATAAAACAGCATCATTACATCATCCCTCTGCTTCAAATAACTACTTACTGTTTTAGTTCCACAAGAGGGTGTTTATTTATCCACATCCATTGCTTTCCTGGGGATATAACGTATAATCCAATCCAACTAGGACATCCAGGTTTTAAACTCTTCTGTATGAATTCCTAGAGACAAAACAGTATATTCATTCATTCATTTATTCAAAAACATGTCAATGCCTTCTATAGAGTAAGGTAATGTGCCAGAGTAAGGTACTTGATAAAGAAAATAATCATTTATTTCATAAGTAATAAGGGTTTTTGAAATCATAAACAATGGTAATTACATTATGGCTAATGGATGTTCAAATCAATGACTATAAACCAGCCACACTTTTTAGAATTGCACCTAGAATTTTTCCCTGGGCACTTAGACCCTGTTTTTGACTCCTCACCAGCTCTTTCAAATTGTGAATCACCGGCAAATGTGCCTGGAGCTTTGAACAGTCACGCTGACTCTCATTCCAAGTTTTAGAAAACGTTGAAAACTTGTAACACTTCCCTTCATTCAGCAGCCAGTCATTTGGGCATATATAATTATTTCCTGAAAGAAAATGTATGAAGAAAAAGTTAAGTAAAGTCTACAGTTAATAGAGAAAGTATAAATAGTATCTAATGTGATTGACTGGAAAATAGACCTTTACCAATTCACTTTTTTTTGTGATTAAAAGGCAGCTCTATTAGAATAAAAATGAGATTCATTTATTCATTTGTGTATTTCCAGTACTGGGGGCAGGGTTTTGGGTGACAGGTTTGGAAAGAGCAAAGCTTGTGAATTCTGGCCTGTATAGTTAGAAGAAACAATTGTATAATATTTTGATTGTTTATTAACTGAAAAAGTAAAAGCCTGTTGTTTAAGTCCATTCGTTATTTGATTCTAATTCCTTTCTCTCAAGGTTTTCTTTACAACTGGCACTTCATTTCTGGGAGATTACTTACCACTACCATTACTTACTCCATTGCATTGGATACATACTAGTATATCCTCCTGTGTTTTTCCTTTATACTGTTCCCTTAGCCTTCAATCGTTTTCCCTTTATTTGCATAATCTAAATCAGTGGTTCCCAACCTTTTTTTGGCCATGCCCCACCTAAGCATCTCTAAAATCCTGATATCCCCCACCACCTGCGACATATCATTCTTGTTATTCAAAAGTGAACTCTTATTCATGTGGAGGAAGCCTAAAAGGCCATTAACTTGGTCTAAGCAAGCTTCCAAAGAACATGGCATCTATGAAAGAGAAAAATAAAAGAACAAAAGGGCAGTTGAAGTACTGAGGAAGAAATTCTTAAAAAATAATAATAATATGAAGTGATATGAAAAAAAATAGCAAATAAAGATTCAAAGCATACAATAGAGAACTGAAGTGCATAAATACCTCACAATATATATTTATATACTGTATATCATGTATATGTGATATATATGAAGGCTTTGTTTTTGAAGTGGAAGTACAATTGAACATTAAAAGATAAGTTAATTTAGAGCAGTGGTTCCCAATGTGGGCACATGCCTCACAGGAGGGCAATTTGATTTTCAAGGGGGCAATTCGAGAATGAGTTATTAACAGTGAAATTTTTGCATTTCTTATGGTTCTAGGAGCTTCATATATATATATATATATATATATATATATATATATATATATATATATATAAAGAAATATTATGCAGTAATTAGAGAGAATGAAATCTTGCCATTTGTGACAACGTGAATGCATATAGAGGATATTATGCTAAGTTAAATAAGTCAGGCAGAGAAAGACCAATATCATATGGTTTCACTTACTGGTATATGTAGAATCTAAAATCAAAACAACACAAAAATAGACTCATAGAAACAGACCAAAGGGATGGTTACCAGAAGGGAAGGGGTGGAGAGATGGGTGGAAAAGGGGATTATTATGATCTCTGAATGCATAATAATCTGGCCACTCAGTATATATGTGTATATATATGTATAATAGAGGCCCGGTGCATGAATTCGTGCATGGGTGGGGTCCGGCCAGCCTGGCCATGGGTGAAAAGGGGATAGGGAATTTAATAAAAAATATGGTGATAGATCTGCAAGGTGACAGATGATTACTAGAATTAGCAGGGTGACCACATTGTAAGGTACAAAAATTAACCAGTCATAATTTCGGCCACCTTTAAGACATAACATTTAAGTATCATTTAGCAAAGGATGGATAACCTGTTTTACTAAAATCTACTGATTTAAATGCTAGTGTTTCTAAAAAGTACTTTCACAGCAACATCTGGACTAGTGTTAGACCAAATATTGAATATCATGTATGGCCAGGTCAAGTAGACACACAAAATTAACCATCACAGCTGGTTTAAACTACACTAAATATTCTATGACATAGTTATCATATCGCCATTTGAAAGTTAAAAAAAACTGATATTTAATTTGCCTAAATTTATGTGACCAGTTGGTTGAAATTTCTTGATTCAAACAGAGAAGCACATTACAGACAAAACCAACCAAACAAACAACAAACAAACATTACCTGCTAGGCTGCTGATATTTACATTCTGTGAGAAATCCATTTTTTTATCTATACTCGGTGCAAATAAAAAAATATATAATGAGTAACATTTAATAAAAAGCAATTTAGGTATATGAGAATAAAAATACTAACATAAGATAAAGACATGCAAATAAAAACTGAAAGTATTTCTCTTATACTAGGCTTCTACTCCTCTCCTTCCCCAGAATTAGCCATTTCTTAATCATATCTATTTTTATTCTTTTGAGTGCTAATCACAATTCTAAATATTGCATTCATTCCTTTTTTAAAAAATTGTTGACACTATTATAGATGTTCCCCTTCCCCTCTTCCATTTGCCCACCTCCACCCAGGTTTCCTTTTCTCCACATCCTGGCCAGTACTTGTTGTTTGTTGATATATTAATGATAGCTATTCTGGTAGGTTTGAGGTTGTATCTCATTGTGGATTTAATTTACATCTTTCTACTGATTAGCGACATTGAGCAATTTTTCATGTCTTTTGGCTATCTGTGTGTCCTCTTTGGAGAAGTATCTACTCTGGTCCTTTGCCCATTTTTAATTGGATTATTTGCATATACACTGAGTGGCCAGATTATTATGATCTCTGAATGAATAATAATCTGGCCACTCAGTGTATATCCTATATAATAAAAGGCTAATATGCAAATTGTCCCCTCGAACAGGAGTTCAACCAGTAGGCAGGCCAGCCAACCACTCATGTCCCTTCCCCTGGCCAGGCTGGCCAGTTCCCACCCACGCACAAATTCACAAATTCATGCACCGGGCTCTAATACATATGTATACACACACACACACACACACACACACACACACACACACACACTGAGTGGCCAGATTATTATGCGTTCAGAGATCATAATAACAGATTATTATGCGTTCAGAGATCATAATAATCTGGCCACTCAGTGTATGTTCTTTGGCTAATCTCTTCACCTTCTTTCTTCCAGTTCTCCCCACTCCTCTCCCCTCTGACATCTGTCAGTCTGTTCCATGTATCCATGCCTCTATTTCTATTTTGTCAGTTTATTTTGCTCATTTGATTCCACATATAAGTGAGATAATATGTATTTATATTTCTCTGACTGCCTTATTTTGTTTAGCATAATAATCTTCAGGTCCAACCATGTTGTCACAAAAGATAAGAGTTCCTTCTTTTATATGGCCATGTAGTATTCCATTGTGTAAATGCACCATAGCTTTTTTATCCACTCATCTACTGAGGGGCACTTGGACTGTTTCTAGATCATGGGTATAATAAATAACACTGCGATGAATACAGGAGTGCATATATTCTTTCTGATTGGTGTTTTGGGGTTCTTAGGATATATGCCTAGAAGTGGAATCACTGGATTAAAAAGCAGTTCCATTTTTTATTTTTTTTAGGAAACTCCATACTATTTTCCACAGTGGCTGCACCAGTCTGCATTCCCACCAACAGTGCACTAGGGTTTCCTTTTCTCCACATCCTTGCCAGCACGTGTTGCTCATTGATTTATTAATGATAGCCATTCTGGTAGGTTTGAGGTGATATCTCATGTTAATTAAATTTACATCTTTCTAATGATTAATGACATTGAACAATTTTTCATATGTCTATTGGCCATCTGTGTGTCCTCTTTGGAGAAGTGTCTATTCAGGCCCTTTGCCCATTTTTTAATTGGATTATTTGTTTTCCTGGTGTTAAGTTGTATAAATTCTTTGTATATTTTGGAAATTAATCCCTTATCAGATGTATCACTGGCAAATATGTTCTCCCATACAGTGGGTTCCCTTTTCAATTTGTTGATGGCTTCTTTTGCTATGGTGAAGCTTTTTAGTCAAATTTGTTTATTTTTCCCTTTGTTTCCTTTGCCTTAGGACCGTGGTCAGCAAACTGCGGTTCGCGAGCCACATGCGGCTCTTTGGCCCCTTGAGTGTGGCTCTTCCACAAAATACCACGGCCTGGGCGAGTCTATTTTAAAGAAGTGACATTAGAAGAAGTTTAAGTTTAAAAAATTTGGCTCTCAAAAGAAATTTCAATCGTTGTACTGTTGATATTTGGCTGTGTTGACTAAGGAGTTTGCTGACCACTGCCCTGGGAGATGCATTGGTAACAATATTGCTAAGAGAGATATCTGAGATTTACTGCCTATGTATTTTCTAGAATTTTTATGGTTCCACAGCTTACATTTAAGTCTTTTTTCCACTTTTAATTTATTATTGTGTATGGTGTAAGTTGATAGTCTAGTTTTATGTTTTTGCATGGTTCTGTCCAATTTTCCTAACACCATTTATTGAAGAGACTGTCTTGACTCCTATGTAGGCTCTTGCAACCTCTGTTAAAAATTAATTGACCATAGGCATGGGTTTATTTCTGGGCTCTCTGTTCTGCTCCATTGATCTATATGCCTGTTCTTATGCTAGTACCAGGCTGTTTAATTACATTGGCCTTGTAGCATAGTGTGATATCTGATATTGTGATACCTCCAACTGGTGTTTTTCCTTCTCAAGATGGATGAGGCTATTCTTAAACCTCATACCTACTTTTTGTATATTCTTTTTTGTTATTTCTTCTTATTCCAGAAACTCCCATTTTATTATATCAAGTGTCTTCAGCTTCTTAGTTGCATTATTTAGAAAACTGTAGAAACCATGAATCCATCCATTGGTCTGGTTGTTTTAAAAAAGATTGAACACATAATACACACATTGAATACCATTTAAGAGGGGGGAAGGTGCAGAAGTCCACCTAACAGGGTTTTCAAACAGGTCCCCCTCCCCTGTTTTAACTAGCATATTAATACACTTAAATTATTCTCTTTCAAAGTAATACGAATAAGCACATAATAAGTCAACTTTTCACTGGAAGTTTATTTTTTTTTAAAAAAGATGCAGAATAAGTGCATATATTATATTTGAATGTTTCTTAATTTTTCTTAAGTTTAAAATAATTTTGTAACATGACATATGGCTAGAAAGTTTAATTTACCAATTTTGGACTACATGTGGAGCAGAACTTGATATTAAGAAAAAGTAAAGATCAGTTTATCTTCTAAGATAGAAAAAATAAATAAAAACTCCATACTCACTTGAAAAGTTCAGGCCAATCACTGTCATCAGGTAAATAAGGATCCCGATGGATCCAAATACTAGCAAAATGCCATAATAATGTAGATACAGTGCAAAATCTGAAATGTTGATTTGTTTTTTCATTAATTTTAGAACTCTTGTGATAATTCACTTTAAACACATTTTCCTGTCTTTGTTAATTGTTTGGTGATATTTTTTTATAACTTAGCATTATTTATTAAATTATATATTATATAAATATACACAATTCATAATATATAGTATTATATGTATTACGTATTACTATATAAAATACAATATAACTATATAAAATTTGTATTGTATATATAACATAACATTATATATAATATAAATATATCTTCTATGATCTTTATATTACACAGAATACTATGTAGTATATACTATATAAATAATATGTAATATATATATTCTATATTTCATATATTACATATGGAAAAATAGAAATTAAATATGTGATTATGTTCTGTATGTATATTGCTATCATAGATGGGACTCTTTTTCTTAATTTCATTTTTGGATTGTTCAGTGCCAAGTGTATATATGTGATGGGTATTATTTATTTTAATGGCTCACTGCAGGAAATAAAAGAAGGAAAGGAACATTATTGAAGTTCTATTATGTTCCAGTCACTGTAGTGGGAATATTCACATGTTATCTCACCTTTACATATGATATATTGTATATCCCTGGTTTTGAATTTTCAGACAGGAATCAGTGTCAGCCTAAGCTACTTAGCTCTCCCATCAATGCTGCATTTACAGAACGTTGGCATAGTACTAATTTGGATCAAAGTTTGCAGGAATTGTCTCTTTAAAGAGGAATAAATGAGGAACCTCCGGAGAATTAGGAATATTGTTTAATATAATCATAGGAATATTATTTCAATCTAAAAGCATTCTAGCCAATTTGCCTTGCTAGTGGCCAAAGAGAAAGTCAAGTAATTTGATACTCAGGTAATTATTCCCAAATTTGTATTGGCTTATAAATAAACATGCACTTAATTTCATCACCATAGTCATACATTTCACAAATAGTTCTAAGTCAGTGATTTTCAACCGATGTGCTACAAGAATTTTTAAAACATGCAATATCTATTTACTAGTCAGGAGACTTATCTCTTTTCCCTTAGATTTTCAAATTAAAAAATGACAAAAAACATATTTTTTGGTGTGCTGCAGACTTTTAGTAAATGGTTTATGCATGTCATGAGATGAAAAAAAGGTTAAGAATCACTATTTTAGGTTGTAATAAAAGAGTGCAGTGAATAAGGTTGAGAATCACTGTTCTAGGTTGTAACAAAAGAGTGCTCTTTCTCCCATCTGGATGTACCTGGATGCTTCATTTCAATTGATTTCTATGGACCTAGTGTATCTCTTTATATCTATAATACATAGTTATAAGATGTGCTGTTTGTGGTAAAACTTTTGAAATTTACTACTCAATTGTCTGTATTTCAAAATAAGTCCCAAGTAAGTTTATTTTTCTTTTTATTTTCTGGCCTGTGGATATTTCTTCCCTCCGGCAAAAGTAGAAAGACCTCTACTTAGCTAAAAACCCTCAAAATCTATTTCTGCACATTATGAGGGAATACCTATCCTAGGCATGTTTATCCAAAGTTAGCTGGTTTCATGCTTACCAGGAAGGGAAATTTTAAACTCATTGCCAAATCAATATGCTGCATATAAAACTTGTCTATAAAACCTGTAACAGATCTGAAAACAAAACAGCCTTGACCAGATACAGCAATCCTAAACAGCAAAGATTAGTATTGTCATTTATTTTGCCAACTCTCATTCCCAGTGGGTTATTCTGCCAGCCCCATGGCTCTTTTTAGAAGATTAATAAAATATAATCTGTGTATACAAAAATGTCTTTTTAAGCAGTAAAATGCTATAGGACCACTGTTACTCCCACCCTCGGCACTAGATCTTTACCTCTGAGTATAATAAGCATCTTCACACAGATATCATACCCAAAGATTTGCCTTCAAGAATCTTATGTTTTGTAGGAGGAATAATTTTTATGAAAATGCTAACTTTGACCTTTTACTTGAAAGTTACCTTTGTATTCTTATTATACCACATTGAGAAGGTTATACATTATCTATTAGCATTTCGATGCCCCCATGGCTACAAAAGTACTGTGGGGGTTTTTTGTTTATTTTTTTATTGTTGATGAGAAAATGAGTCTAAATAACCTATCTTAGGCAACATATGACCATTTTGTAAAATCCCAGAATATAGTTATTTTTAATACTTTAAAATTATTCAAAGATAATTGTCTTCCTATGAGAATAATGCAATTTTAAACTCAAGTCTGAGTGAGAAATAACAATATTCCTACCTTTAGATCTCTGCCTGGATTTAAAACGATCCTTGAAATTCAGCTTCATGTAGCCATCTTCAGTCTCCATCTCCTCAAATATTTTCATGTGATATTACCAAGAAAATAGAGAATAGTTTCAGCGTTGGATGAATATTCCTGCTAGCACAATGTACCAAAGACTAAAAGGAAGTCCAAAAATAGTCTGACCACACAGGATGTGTTGGTGAATGAAATGGACAGACATATTAATTTCTGAGTAAAATTATGTATCCTGCCAAGTAAAAGTGGGTATTTTGCTTCATTCTTTTCAACAAATATTTATTGGACACTTACTATGTACCAGTCATTTGTGTGCAGTATATTAGGAACATAAAAATGAAGAAGACAAACATACTGTCTATATTCGAATGAGAAAAAAATATATAAATACCAAACAAACAAAACCAGTGCTTGGCTAGATAAGAATAAAACTTTTAAAGGTTACTATCTTTACTATATGTCAGTGTTGTGCATGCATACACAGAGGAAATTATCACTTTTTAGTGGTGATTGGTAAATCACAGGCCAGTGGTGAGAGGAGCATATAATGAGGGCATGAAGAAAGGTAATATCAGACCTACATTTAACCAGTTGTCATAACAGTTATTTTAAATAATTACCCAAAATCCCTGTGAGAGGTATGGCTATGATGGTCTGAGGTGACTCTCCAAGAAATGATCAGTGCAGAGGTGATGGTAAATTGAATACAAGGGAGATGGATCTAACATACTATGAAGTCCTTGTGGTACTACAGTAGATCTGTGGGCAGGAAGTCAAATTCATTATTGGATTAAGAGTATACCTTATTAAAACCCACTATTTCCCTCTTCAATATGGTAGTCACAATGTAATCTCCCACCAAGCTAGCCTGCTGTCCCTCTCAGAATTGGTATCTTAATCTGGGACACAGATTTGGCCATTGCATTTGACACATTGGGCACTCAGCTCCAGGGCATCCTTGGGTAGTAGATGACAACTTTATTGATCCCGGGCATAGGACTCATCTCAGTTGCATGGCCATTCTGTATTAGTCCATTGATCAAACATCAGAGTGTCTGGAGAAAGAGGCTTCCTGATGCCCACACCACATACCATTCTGTCTACCTGATTATTGAAAGTCTCTTCCTCAACTCTGGTTATCAAAAATTGTGGGTATTTACCTAGGAATTAACTTCTTAACAATCTGTGTTCATTCTGAATAATCCCTATGCATACTTCTCCCTCAAATCTCTTTGTCACTAATGTTCTAATTTTGTTCTTTTTGAGTTCTTGACCAGCCAATGAACCCGTTAATCTCTGAATATGAGTCATTTTAGATTTATATCGCTAGATACTCATCTTTCCTGCTAGATGAACAGCCAGATATATCACCCAAATTTCTGTTTAACTCAAAGATTTAATTTAACTCCACTTGTTTTTCAAGGGAACCCCCTGAATGGGACTATAATGTGGCATCTATTTTTAGCAGTCATACATTTCATATTCAGTGATAAAACTTTTCTTTTTACTTCTCCACTATGTGATCATATGGAACCCTTTCCCTCTCTTGCACCAAGTCTATGTACATGGTTCAGGTGAAGAGAGAAAATTAATACAGAAATATACCATGGGAGTTTGAGCCATCTGCTCATGTAGTTTACTGTACCTTTTTGGAATTGCTCAGGCCTAGCCTCCAATATGCTCCTTTTGAGTTTATGATAGAATGCTGCTCTACATTTCAAATTTTAGGATCTATTAGGTCAAATTGGTCACATGAGATCATATTCCTGCTGGTGAATGAATATCATACTAAAGTTATAGACTCTTTACTGCTTATTCTTCACCAGGTACAATTAGCCTAATGTCATTAATGTAATGAATCTATTCTTCATAATAGCTATATCATGTTCTGAGATATGTCAAAATGAGCTAGTTCTCACTAAGATATCTTATGGCAGGAATCAGGAGAACTGACATATACCTGGGCAAAACAGTAAAGAAGTATTCTTATGAAATTCCATGAAAAGATTCTCTGCAAATGGTGGAAAATATCTGTAATACATGTATCTGACAAAATGATTGTTTCTATATTATTTATACACTAAGAGGCCCGATGCATGAAAATTTGTGCAAGAGTAGGCCTTCCTTTCCCCGGCTGCCAGCACTGGCTTCCCTCTGTCACCCAGGACCCCGGCTGCTTCCCTCCTCTGGCTTCCCTCCAGCCCTGGCTTGTCAGGAAGGACGTCAAGAAGACGTCAGGTCTAATTAGCATATTACCCTTTTATTATTACAGACTAGTGGCCTAGTGCACAAAGCTATGAGAACAATAGCTAAGGGGTGGGACATTGAAAGGAAATCAGGAGCCCATGCCCATGTGCCCCCGGGAGTTTCCATGTTCCCTGAGCCACCAGGAAGTTGCGTGGGTAGTCTGTCCTCCCCGCAGCTTCCTGAAAAACTATTTCCAAAAGTCCCTTCTGTGGCCAGAGTCATGCCTGGCGAGCCAGGAGGTCCCCAGTGAACAGCTTGGGCCGTGCTGAACTCTTTCTACCGCTCAGAGCTGGATAAGAGGTGCTCAGAGGTGAACACTACAAAGTTGGGGATCTTGGAGGGAGGAGGTGCTCTCTCTCCCATGCCCCCACCCTTCAGATCCATTTCTCTGACTTTCACCACAATCGCCACCTTATGGCCATTTTTATATTGCTGCCTTCCTCTGTAGCTCTGGGGCAATCAGTAAGGGATGAGATTTTATCTCTATGCCCAAGGCAGAGTTCAGGAGCCTGGCAGTGATATCAGGCTTGTCCTGGTTACTCTGAGTGTCCGCACTCCATTCGTTCCCCGGAAATTGTACCTGTAGGCTTATGGGTATGTGCCTTGGGGCA
Organism: Cnephaeus nilssonii; assembly: GCF_951640355.1. Taxonomy (NCBI): domain Eukaryota; kingdom Metazoa; phylum Chordata; class Mammalia; order Chiroptera; family Vespertilionidae; genus Cnephaeus; species Cnephaeus nilssonii. The sequence goes on along the minus strand of NC_137077.1, from coordinate 22,130,603 downwards.
AGTTCTGGCTGAGCTGTGGACATCCCGGGGCCGGGTATCAGCACCGCCGCTGGGGAGGTATCCATCCACAGGAGCTGCCATCCTTGGGCCCGCCCACAGGAGCCACTGGGGATCTGTGGGAAACGTGGGAGCCCAGAGGGAGCCTGGATGTAGGCCAGGCCTGGGAAGGGTGCGATGGACTCTGCTACAGACACCCGTGGGAGACCCGCTCATCAGATTGGGATTTTCTCTCTCTGGAGGTGGGGACCAGTCCAGCTTGGAAGTGGCAGTTGAGGGTGGTAGGGAGGAAGGAGGGGAAGGCGGATCGCAGTCCAGGGTAAGGCGCGTTCTTAATATTTCAGTTCCACATCCAAAGGAACACGGCAATAGCCAAGGGGTAGAACATGGCCCTGATGCCTGAGGGGGAGTTTCAGGGGGCCGGCGTCAGTATCAAGGTCATCCTAGTCATGCTCAAGTGTTCCATGCTGCATTTGTTCACAGTAGATTGTACCAGCGGAGTATAGGGGGTGATTTTTCCACACAACCCCCAGCCCAAGTGTGGGGCTGCCTGAACCAAACAGGGATCCAGGAGCAGGTATTGGGTGCCAGGTTGCGGACCTTTCCGGGAGATGGGGCCAGGGCCGGGTGGTAGGTAGAAGTTGCAAAGGGCTCGCCTGCAGACACACGTGGATGTTGGTCATTGGGCTGGACTTCACCAGCACTTGCTCTTGAGATGGGGGCCGGCCCAGGCAGTACATTTGTGAAGTGCCTCTGTGGGATTTTCCCGAGCCTGCAACCAGAGACTCAAAGGGCAATAGGTAAGGGGTGCAGTGCAGCTGCAGGGTCTGAAGGGAGAGTTCCAGGGGCCAGCCACTGCTGATCCCTGGTCATTCCGGCTACACCTCCACCACCCAGGCATTGGGACTTCAGCCTGTTTGCTGGAGATTGCACCTGCCAGAGGCGGGAGAGGCTCATGCAGCCGGCTAAAGGCTGAGTGGCTCTCACACAGTGGGAGCACACTGACCACCAGGGGGCAGCTCCTTCATTGAGCATCTACCCCCTGGTGGTTAGTGCGCCACCGGTTGTTCAGTGGTTACAATGTTATACCACTTGTTTTTTATATATATAGATTACAACTCATTATATATCTATCTATCATGTATATGTATTAATTGGCATAAGGCCATGAGAATGCTCAACAGATCATTAAAAATGTGTAAATTAAACTACATTTAGATATCATCATATAACTACTTGAATAGTTAAAATGTAAGACCATATCAAATACTGCTGTTGATGTGGAGCAACTGGGACTATTCTACATTGATGATGGGAATGGTACAACCTCTTTGGAAAATGTTATCCTATATAATAAAGAGGTAATATACAAATTGACCCTCAAGCTCTCACATCACAAGATGGGCGCCCCACGTCATCACAAGATGGCTGCCCCCATGTCGTCACAAGATGGCCGGCAGGGGTGGGCAGTTGGGGGCTACCAGGCCTGCAGGGGAGGGCAGTTGTGGGTGATTGGGCCAGCAGGGGAGGGCAGTTGGGGGCAATCAGGGTGTCAGGGGAGTAGTTAGGTATCAATCCGGCTGGCAGGGGAGCGGTTAGGGGACAATCAGGCTGGCAGAGAGAAGTGGTTAGGAGCAATCAGGCAGGCAGGCAGCAAGTTGTTAGGAGCCAGCAGTCCCGGATTGTGAGAGGGATGCCTGGCTGCCGGTTTAGGCCTGATCCCTGTCAGTCGAACATCCCCCAAGGGGTCCCAGATTGGAGAGGGTGCAGGCTGGGCTGAGGGACACCCCTCCAGTGCACAAATTTCGTGCACCGGGCCTCTAGTATGTTTATAAAATTAAACATATATTCCCTTTTTAAACACAGCTTTATTTGAATATAATTTATATACAGAAAACTGCACATATTTAATTTGTGCAATTTGATGAGTTTGGACATAAGCAAACACCCATTATACCAGCACCACAGTCAAGGTAATAGACATATCCATCACCTTACAGATTGCATGTTAATCACAAAAATAGAGGGGGAGAAAAAAACACATTCCTCTATATAACCTAACGATTCTACTCCAAGGTATTTCCTCAAAATATTTTAAAATAAATGTCTACAGAAAGACTTTAACAGAAATACTTATGCTGGTTTTATTAATGATAGCCAAAAATTGGAAACAACCTAATTGGGTAATGGATAAACAAATTTTTATGTACCCACATAATGAAATATTACTCAGCAATAAAAGGAATGAACTGTTTGTCTATGCAACAAGGTGGATGAAATTCAAAGGCATTATACTGAGCAAAAGACAGCAGGCTTTCAAGAATGTATACTATGTGGTTCCATTTATGTAAAATTCTGAAGGCAGCAAAATTCATCTCCATTGATAGTAGATTAATGGCTGGCTGATTCCAAAGATAGGGGAGGAACTGCAAATGCACATCAGGGGATATATTCTGGTGATGCAAATGTTTAATATTTCCACTCAAATTTTGGTTTGACTGTTTTTCCTTTAACCCTTTGCACTCGCTTGCTTTTTTCTCGATTCCTTTATTCTACTCGGGATTTAATTTTTTAAATACCCCAGATTTTACAAAGTCTGGCAGTAGAATAAAAAACTGGAGTTTCTTTTCATACAAACTTATTTATTTGGATTTTTTTTATATTTCAAATTATTGATACATTCAATACAATTCGACATACGAGCTGCTACCGATGCTAACTGTGTCGAGTCACACATGACATCCGAGTGCAAAAGGTTAACAACAAAACTAAATTTCACTCAACCATGACAGTGCAATCTCTCTATATTCTCATAATTATGCACTCTTAGTTTTATGACTAGAATATTTTGGTGATGACACAGGTAGAATATATTTTCCAAAAAAACTTTTAATCTTCGTTCTGTCCCTAGATGGAAGCAACAATTCTGTAATTTGTTCTTTTCTTGTGTATTTTACCTTGCATAATTTTGTTTTGGGTGATGACAGAATTGACCAGAGCTATTTATTTGGAGCCACCCAAAAGAGTTTAATGCTGCATTTCTTATTCTCATCACATTTTCTTTCTTTTTATTCTTTTGTACTCTTTCCTCTGTTCTCATTTTATTTTCCCCTCAGAGTGTCCCAGTCAGAACAAACGCTGTGCTACTCTTATGGGACATCAGCTATTTTCCTTTAGTTTTCTCCCTTTTATGTATAATACATGTATCTATACTGTTGAGGAGGGATCCTATATAATAAAGAGGTGATATGCAAAATGACTGTCACACCCTTACAAGATGGCTGCCTACGACCAGGCTGGCAGGGGGGTTAGTGAGGGATGACCAAATAACTAAACAAGCAGGCTGCATGGGGCAACCAGGCCGGCAGGGGGGTTAGTGAGGGAAGACCAAACAACTGAACAGCAGGCTGCATGGAGCGACCAGAACAACAAGGAGGGGGTAGTTTGGGGCAACCTGGCCAGCAGCGGGGGGAAGTTAGGGGTGATCAGGCAGGCAGGCAGGTTAATGATTAGGAGCCAGCGGTCCAGGATTGTGAGAGGAATGTCCAACATCCCCCGAGGGGTCCCAGATTGGAGAGGGTGTAGGCTGGGCTGAGGGGACCCCTCCTCCCTTGTGCACAAATTTCATGCACCAGGCCTCTAGTATAAAATAATTTGATAACTCTGATGAGGACAGACCTGAAAATAAAATTGTGCCTTGATAACCTAACACTGGCATCACACTATCATCTTGAATATTCATGACTCCATTCTGAGGACTTTTTAACTATACCTTTTTCTTTTTTTCCCTCTGTTTTTTCCTCTGTGTATGTTTGTGCATGCAGATATCCACATGATACTTGAGTTCGAAAGAGAACGTGATTTTTGTTCTTGTTTCAGTAGCCAGTTGAAACCATAGCTTTCTGTCTCTTTTGCTTTCAACACTTTTAAGATGGACTTTCTGAACACGTGATAATTAAGTGGTAATGTCCTAAAGCATGCCTCAGTATTTTTATCTCTCATGGTTCTGGAAGGACACTAGTTACTTACCACTCTTGGGAGAATTGAAAAACTTTACAGGATAGTTCAGATGTAGACTCTGTATGGAGCAATAAGAATATGTGAGTTCCTACAGCCGCCTGGGAAAGGAGGGCCTCCCCAGCAATGCCAGGAGCCCCCAGCATGTGGAAGGCTTTAGTAACATCTGTGGTCAGGTCCTTTGCCAAATTTGGGAGGCACCTGCCCAGAAATATGGTACCGTGGGTCACTGTGCCACTGCTCTTTATTCTGCTACATCTAAACAGAATAAACTGGAACAGGTAGGAAAGAAATTGTTGAGAGTAGCACAAACACAAAATGGCTGCTTTAATTATGGCTCCCTAACATAAAGTGTTCTATTAAAGTGAAAAACCTAAATGACATGACCTCCAAAGAGAGCTTTTTCTCCCTTCACATCCAACCTGGGTCAATTTGCCTGCTAAAAATGGTTGCTAGGACAATACCCCCAGGAGTCATTTCTACCATGATGAGTGTCTACCATGGAGCAGTGCCTTGTACATTGACTTCTGTGTCTCCTTTAGATGAATCTACTCTTTCTGAATAAAAACAAATGATCCTGAAGAGCTTCCTAAGTAAAAGCCAAATATTGAAGTGGGAAGTTAAGATTGATCCGTCAAGTGTGGGTGGAACTGTTGCCGAAGGAAATAGGATTCTTCCATGGTATGTGAGGGGAAGCATTTCATGGATACACACATAGGAAGATTTGAGGTATAGTGGCAAGATTTATAGGAATGAAAACAAAGGACTCCGTGCCCAATGTCCTATCTAAGACCAGGTGGCTTAGTTCTATCTCACAGCAGAAGAAGTCCAGCCTGTGGGGCCACTGGCCCAAAGCTGCCCCACCAAGCCCAGGAGGAGGGCCCGGACCCAGAGCAGCTATGCCATGAGCCCAGCATCTGAGGCGTCCAGAGTCCAGCACTGTCTCTGTTCCCATCCTGCCTATGTAGCTGCTAGAGAGAGAGAGAGAGAGAGAGAGAGAGAGAAAGAGAGAGAGAGAGAGACCCTGAACCTCAGGCCGTTGTTAAGCTTTGATTATATTTCCTTGGGTTTGGGAGAGAGCAGGCTTTCTTTCAAACTATCCAACCTTTTTCCTGGATCTTCTGGGGTTTGGTGCCTTTATTATATCTGCTCGCCCCCCCCCCCCCTCCATGTTCCCAGGCTAAACTCTTCCCCTTTATAGTTGCCATTTTGGCTCCTACTGCATGGGCCTCAGCAGAGGAACTCCCCCCTCATTGTTTACCCCTCTCCCCCTTGAGTCTGGGGGGATGGCCAGCTGCTCCCTGGGAAGATTGGAAGCCAGTCTTTCCTGCCTGCTGGCCTGGGGCAGAGGATGCAGCTGCTCCCTAGGGTGTTGGTGAAGCTGCCCCTTCCCAGTTCATCAGGGTTAATGTCTCATGCCATTTGCCCTCTTCCTTTGTCAATAACCTGACTAACTACTGTCACAGAATGGGTGTCCATATCAGAGAGAACTATGTTGATACCTTTGTCAAAAACAGGATTCAGAAGCTGAAGAGGTTTTATGAAAGTGTTGATTTTCTATCAGTGAAAATTCTTAAACTTGGAGAAAAATAAAATGCTTCCTGACCAGAAAACACACACACACACACACACACACACACACACACACAAGAATATATGACTTCCTTTTTTTTTTCTTTTTAAATCTTTATTGCTGAGATGTCCCTCTGTTTCCTCCCATTGGCTGCCTCCACGTGGTTTCTGGCCAGTCCCAGGCCTTCATCTTTTTTTTTTTTTTTTTTCTGAACTTCCTTTCTGACACTTTCTAGTTTCCTTTCACAACAAGAGAAGTACGCATGACTAAGGATCTTAGTCATATGATTGCTTTCATTTTGAGAAATATTATTTAAAAGTCTATTTTTCTTTATAAAAGCAATAAGACCATAGCTTGAAACTGTGTTGTAAAAACGACAACATTTTTGCTTTAAAGTGAAAACTTTGAAGAGAAGTTATGGAAGATAGAGTGAAAAACACCGCCTCATCTGCCCCTCAGGAAGGGGTGCCAGGAACTGATTCAAAAAAGCAAGGTAAGTCCACTTTCAGTTGTGCAGAATCAAGGTGATTTAGTGAAATTATGAAGCCTAATGTTAAAAACTTAGAAAACAGGAAATGAGTTTTATAGTTTCTCCCATCACGGCAAAAAAAAAAAAAAAAATCCTATTGAGAAATAGAACAACAAAATTCAGATTTGTAACTATTTTGTTCTTTTAATTCAGATTCACTTTATCTTAATTAACAATGGAAAGGGATTAACAGTAGCTTAAAATTGTTCAAGACTTAGATTCATTTTAACTTAGTATTTAATAATGTTATTACTGGAGAAGATGCTAAATATATTCTATGTACTAATTCAATGACTAGAATACATAGAAGATATTAAAAATGGCCATTATTTGTGATATTTTAAAGATTGTTTATAGGCTTTGGGGAACTCAAGATAAACTACACTTCAGATTTTAAATAGCAGAAAGATTATCTGCCTATCTTACTCTTATCTAAGTAATTGCTGGTATCCTGATATTTTTGAGGATGTCTCTGGCAACCTTAAGAAGGATGAGGGAAGAAAATGTACTAAAAAAAAAAATACCCTTAGAAAACAACTAGGTATTACTTGGATGTATTAAATAACAAACTCAGATCGCAATTCTAAATCTGACAGGAAAATCCAAGTTATTTCAAGAGAGCTCTTTATAGTCATACTATGGTGAAGAAGAGAGGAAATGAAACTAAAATGCATGATATATAGCAATCCATGATTTGGGGACTGTTGTGAATTTTAAACACTTCCACTTCATTTTATTTCAACCTACCAGTACATGCAAGTCAAAAATTATTGTTGCAGTTCGTATCAGAACGCATACTAGAATCCTCTCTTTTTTGTTTTTGATAATTTAATAATTCTTTCTAAGGTTAAATCGAAGAGGGTTGGGAAAAAAATGGAATCAAATATTATATGGTAACATGAAAATATCTGAACAAAAAGTTTTAAGAATACTTTCTAGCCATGCATAAAATCAGTGTTAAGTTCAACTTTACATATCAATCAACAGTTTGGATTTATATATTGTATGTATAAGTTCTATATATCACACAAATATATTCTATAAGTTACTTAATATTGTATTGCTTTGTTTTGGGGGAAGCAGCAAAAGTTATGCTTCAGAAACTGATTTCTGTCTTTGTCAGGAATTTACAAAATACAGATTCCCTGTGGTAATTATAATAATTTCACGAGCCAATAACATACAGGATACTATCTCTTAATAAGCAAATAAAGAAATAACATATACCACACCAATTATAGATTATTAATCTATTCCAGGCAAGGGGGATAAAAGAATAAAGTCTAAATTTAATACGAGGTGTAGATTTTTGCACTTAGAGTTACTTAGGAAGGACAGCTATCAAAGGAGAGCTGATTTCCAACTGCCACACAAAAGTTAAAGTACCCTTTGCTAGGAAACTAGAAAGCAGGTGTTGGCTGCCTCATTATTATTTTTTTAAAATATATTTTTATTGATTTCAGAGAAGAAGGGGGAGGGAGACAAAGATAGAAACATCAGTGGTGAGAATCATTGATGGGCTGCCTCCTGCACACCCCCCACTGAGGATCAAGTTCGCAACCTGGGCATGTGCCCTGACCTGGAATCGAACCATGACCTCCTGCTTCATAGATCGACACTCGACCACTGAGCCACACGGGTCGGGCAGCTGCCTCACTTTTTGTGCTACCAATGAGATAGTAACCCTTATCAGCAGGAGCTAATGTCCCAAGGGTCTTGGGAGAGTTTTGGTGAAAGGGAGTATAGTCAATAATATTGTGATGAATTTGCATGATGACTGATTACTAGTGTTAGAGAGGTGATCACATTGTAAGGTGTATAAGTAGTGAGTCACTATATTGCACACCTGAAACTAATAAAATATTGGTTACTAACTATACTTAAATAAAAATAATAAAAATTAAAAATATATAAATTAAAAGTTTAGGAAAGAGTGGGCTCACCCAAACCAAAACTCTCAAACAGTTCTCACAAACTCTCAGTATTTATAGTCTCAGTGTCTCAGTGACAGCTGAGGTACTTATCATGACAATAGATGAGATGATAACATGCTGAAACAACTTACTTCATTCTCCTATCAACTTTGCTTCTAAAAAGAACTTATTTTTTTTTGTCTTTGTCATAAACAAATGGATTAAGGCAACTTCACTTAAATCATAAAGTGAATTTTAAATTACATTAAGTCATATATTATGTATAATATTATATATGAAATATATAGATATATCATTTGAAATTATAAACACCCTTGTAAAAGTAATAACTGTGTGATATAACTTATTCATATATTTATTTTGGATTTTATTTAATAATATTTTCTTACTAGAGGCCCGGTGCACAACATTTGGGCACTGGGGGGCTGAGGTCCCTCAGCCTGGCCTTGGGCAGCCCTGAGCAGCTGGGCAGCGCCATCTAAGGCTTTCCTGTGCCTTTGGGTGTCGGCTGAGCAGCTACCATCCAAGGCTTTCCTGCTGGGCAGCTGGGGGGCTGAAGGGACTGGGGGACTCTAGAGGCAGGTGTGCAGCAAGGCCAGGCCGGCGGGGCTGAGGGGACTGGGCACCGCCATCTTGTGGCTGTGGGCACTACCATCTTTGAGGGTGAGTCAGCCAATTAACATATTCCCTCCTTATTGGCTGTGGGCACTACCATCTTTGAGGGCAGGGCAGTCCATTAGCATATTCCTTACTTATTGGCTATGGGCACTGCCATCTTCGAGGGCAGGGCAGTCAATTAGCATATCCCCCCTTATTGGCCATCTTTGTGATGGTGTGAGGGTCAATTAGCATATTACCTCTTTATTAGATAAGATTATAATTGTTACTTAAATAGGTTTTTTTATTGAGCTGTCCTAGGATGTTATGTTTTTCATATTCCTTTGTTGAACACATAAGGGCTGAGCAACTTTGAAATTCATCTATTTTTAAGTTAAAATTTAGTTGACATATAGTATTGCATTAGTTTCAAGCATACAACATAGTGATTTGACATTTTCATATCTTACCCATGTGCTCATCACACTAAGTCTAATAACCACCTGTTAATATGAAATTTATAGTGGGAGACAAATATTTTCTGTTGTTTTGTTTTTTGGATAAGAATAGAAAGGAGGGTCTTGTACAATGAAAGCTATTTATACTGAATGTAGAAAACTAGATTTTAGGGCTCAGAGGGAAAGAATTCCAAAAGAGCCTAACTACCTACTTAAAATAATGAATAGAAAATGTACTTAAAATTTCCACTTAATATGGCAGTAAATAATTTTTACCTCCCCCCATACATAATTAAAATATGGAATGATGGGACAGCTAACACAAGAAAAAATAATAAGAAAAATTGATTGTACTTAATTCCTGTTAAAAAGCAGACCTTCTGAAAACAACATATTTGTATTATTTAATTTTAAAAAAGATAGTATTATTTAATGGTTGAAGAGATATATGCTAAAATGGGGTAAGAAAATAAAGTTATGCATTGTAACTATTTGATCAAGATTTTGAACCTGTGATATTGATAATATCCTTTTGTTCACCATACCAGTTCATGGACAGATAAACAAACTGCCATAATAACAAATCGACTTGACTGATGGTATAGAAAAGGGAAAACAAGTATTTGTTTCCAGGATACCTAATATTTGAAGAAAACTAATAAGGAATTAAATGAATTAATGAGGTGATATTTGAAAGGTGATTAAAAGCCTGGACTCAAGTTCTGAACTGAGCCATATACAGCACCAAAAAGGCTGAAAAGACAGATGTATGTTCTGTTTCTCCTTTTTTTGACCTTTGCTACATTGCAGACAAGGTCTTACTAGGAACAATCCCTTCATTTGTACTTAAGACCACAACCCTTCTAGCCTATGCAAGCATTCTTTTTAATTTAATGATTTCATCCCCCTCCTGCAGGCATCTGCAATTTATCCCTTTACACTAAGTCATCACCAAACGCATAGCAATATCATTTGCTATATCTTTTTACAAAATCCTAACATAGCCATTCAAGGGATGGTAGACACAGGAGGCACAATTCATTGGGGGCCATTCATTCAGTGCGCCACAGTAGTAAGAACAAATTGTTAACTAAAATATTAAATTACACAACAATGGGTACATGATAATAGTACTCATCTAAGATTATATGTATTTTGGAGAGAGGTTATATGTGTGAAAATAGAATTAGAGAAATACATACATGGAAGGATGTTAACTCAAATGAGAATGCTGATTTTGTCTAAGTAGTGTAAATTTGGATGCATTTTACTAGTAAATATTATTTTTAATACATATACTATGGGAAAAAAAAGTATTCAACAAAAGAATAGTTCTTTATTAGGTGAAAAAGAGGAATGATAAACACTCTCAATGTTTATAGTCTATCTGAAGGTAACTTTTATAAATTTTAAAAATTTACAATTAAGGATAAATAGTTTATAATCATGTAAAATAAAAATATTTCATTTTTTAAAAGTTATGTACCATTTTTCTCCCAAAATGGGCACTAATAAAAGAAAAACAATTTCTGGCCAGATATGAGTTGAGTTCTACTGATTTTGCCAATGAGGAAATATGCAGCCAGAAAAAAATAATGAGTTAACCAAGTTCCCATTGTTTACTGTGGTAAAAATTATAATCCCAAATCTTTTGATTTATTATTCTATGACCTTTCAAATATGCTATCCAGTCTATAATTTAAAATAAACTTTTCAATAGTTGGAAAGTAGATTTTCTTAGAAACATTAAAAGAATGTTAGGATGTCCTAATATTTTACCATAAAGCAGTGGTTTTCAAATAGTGTGCCATGGCACACTGGTGTGCTACAAGTATCTTTAAAACATGCCATACCTGACTATTTAGCCAGGGTTACTGACCTCTTTTTCCTTACATTGTCAAATTTAAAAAAATGACAACAATCAACACAACAATATCCATCTGCTGTAAATGAATCAAAAGTATACCTATTTTTTGTCAGAGCAGCAAAAAATATATTTTCTAGTGTGCTGCAGAATTTTAGTAGTTAGTTTATATGTGCCATGAGATGAAAAAGGTTGAAAATCACTGCCATAGAGGAAGGATAGTGAAGGTCTGGGAGTGGCTCCAGGCCTGAGGAAATTCTAGCCTAAAGACACATACATCTTTGGTTCCTTGGACTATGACAGTAAAATCCATGGTAACACTTGAATTGGATATAAGGATATCCTGAGAAATTTCAAGCAAAAAAATAAAAATCAGAATTTTTTTCTCATATGACACACAGGAAAAATATTGTTTTGTGTCATTTCTTTGTGAAGTAGCAGAATAAAATTGCCTAAAGAGGTTTTTAGAAACAGTTATGAAGGCAAACTTTAGTTTTTCTTTTAGCTGTTTCTTAATCTAAACATATTTTTTTTTTTGCTGTTTTTCAGGTGTTAACAAGTATAAGGTGTCAACTATTGTATTACTTGTAATTATTTTCTTAAGTATATGTGGTGAGTAAATGGCATACTTTATTTCTTCATCTTTTTTTTTTTTTCCCCTGTTCAGGGCTTCGCATTGAAACAGGAATTTTAGGGGAATATAGGCAGGCTTCGGGAATTTTTAGAATTGGGGTCCATGGGAAAACACAGGCTACAGCTTGGGAGAAGGTACATCTTCACAACACAAGGAAGGCAGGTGCAGTCACATTTCCATAAGACAAGGAAGCAGCAATAGATACATCTCCATAACACCAGGAAGCCAGGTGCAGGGAGCATTTACATAAGACAAGGGAACTGGAAGTAGCCAAAAGGTCTATATTTACAAAATAAAGACGAAGGAAGAAAGCCCAGAAGAAAAGAACAATGAGGGAGGAGGGCATCACTTCTTCCACATGAGGTTCCACCTTTGAGCCTAGGAGTTACCATAGTCACCAGTCTAAGGGAATAGTGACCAATTAGAGGGGATATCAAGGCACCAGGATCTGCAGCCTTTATAAGCCATAGGGAAAAAGAGCTCAGTGGGACCCTTTTCCCCCTCCCCACGTGGGAGTCCATTCTGTGGGACTCTTTCCCTCTCCCCATGTGGTAGTCTGTACTTGCTCTTCAATAAATTTCCACCTTTGCTATACCATCTTCTGTCCGTGGATTCATTCTTCGATTCCGGCCAACAAAGAATCCGGGTTCCAGTCCAAAAATTCCGTTTCACTATTAAATGATTCTTTTTGTTTGTTTGTTTGTTTCATCATGATCTTTTCTTATTATTCTCACTCCCTTCCCATTAGTCACGATATATTTAATGGGTATCAGTGAATGAGTTATTATGAAATACATGACCTAGGTAAGGCATTGGGAGATGCAAAGATTAAGACAAATTGTTCACCCTGATAATGATAATCACTATTTTGATTTCTGTTGCATAGGTTAGTGTTGCCCATTTAAAACATTTCTACATAAATAAAAACATGCAATTTGCATGTATCCTTTGCATCTCATTTCTTTTGTTCCACATTATGCTATGTTATTCTGCCATGTCATAACATGAAGCAAAATTTCATTGACTCATTGTGGAAATGAGTGCAGATAATAATTCAACCAATTGTTTTCTCTCTGTACACCCTTAATCACCAGCATCCCATTTACAACTGGTGATTAGATTAATGCCTTTAAAGCAAATGACATTGAAAAACCAATATCATGATATTTCATCCTTAAGGTTCTGTTTCTTTAGAACTATTTTGGAACCAAAAACTGACTCAAGTCTCCCTGTGTTCAGAAAAACAGACACTACAAATATTTCAAGACTAGGACTTTAAAGGAGCTGTAGAGTTATGGTCGGGAAAGCTGCATCGCTGGAGGAGAAATAGTCACTAATAACTTTGGCTTAAACCACTAATAATGTTTTAGAAGAATCCAGAGATTAGAAGAAAGTCTAAGAAGCTAACACATCTAGGTGCCAAAGCTACTCATGAAGAGACTTACGAACTGTCAATGCCCAAGTCTTTAAGAATAATGACTTCTGCTTCACTCCCTGCTTCTAAATCTCGTGTGGGTTCTTTTCATTTGTTAACTCAGAACTATACAGTTATGGTGGTACCTTCTTGACAATAGGCAATCTAACACATGCCTTGTTAGCTACATTGTTTTATTCTTTCCATTACTTCCTTAGCATTTAACATGCTTCCTGCATTTTTACAATCTAGTATAGTTAGTATTTTTATTACTTGCAGATAATGCTAGGATTTTATTATATTTCATTTACCCATAAATGGCAAAGGTGATTTAACACAAGTGAAATTGACACAAATAACAATGGTTACTCTGAAATGCCTATGTATCATTGAGGTTAGAGTTAAAAGTGTTGTATTGGAAACCAGCGAACTAGATAAGACTCCTTAATGAGTCAATTAGTTAGGAGCCATCTTTATTGTGCACAAGTTCAGAGCAGAATACCTCTGTCAAATTCTGAACAAACACAGGAAGGAGTATTCCCTTTTTATATCCTTCTAAGTCTTTGTGTAAGTTATTTTTGCAGACAGCTTGTAACCTTGAGTATATATCATATCTAGCAAACACCTGTCATATCTATACAGACAACTTGTAACGCTGAGTACATATCTATCTATACAGACACCTGGCATCAGTATCAGCGTATCAGTCTCTTAATGTTAGATGGCTAGCTTGCAAGGTCAGACAATTAAGTTTATCTTTTCTATTATTCAAGCTAAAAAAAACAAAGTTATTTTACAGTCTAAAAAATAACAGAGGTACTAGCAAAAAAATATCAGAGAATTTCAAAACAACATAGAATTCTAAAACAGCAGTTTCAAACAGCAGTTTTTCCAAAGGAGGGATTACTATTATGCTTCAAAAGGAATATGAGTGTCCTGTCAAATCCTGAGCTGCTGTCACTTAATGTAACAGGAATTTTTAAAAAACATATTATGTGGTAGATATGCAATTCTAATCATGATCATAATCTTTTATATCACAATCCTGTCTTTCCCCAATAATCTCAAATACAGAGGTATATTGTTTCATCTGGTTTTTAAACTATGTATTTGTCTCATTTCTAGTTATACCAAGCCAATGGCCTAGATCTACTCAGTATTGTTGCCCAGATGGTTGGATTGGTTTTCAAAAGAATTGCTATTATTTCTCTGAACAAGAAATGGATTGGAATTCAAGTAGAAAGCAGTGTTTTACTCAACATGCTGACCTAACTGTGATTGACACTAGAGAAGAAATGGTAAGTAATCAAATACATATTCCTTATGAATTTTTTTGTGTATGTAAGGGCATTGGAAATATTCAAATTCCATTATGATTTTTAAAACTTTTTACACAGGCCTATCTTTGTATACAGAATATTAAAGATGTTCATAGCAGGGCATGGAAGATCCCTGATGATATTTTGTTTGGATAGTGTAACACATCAAGTTAGTAGACTTGATAGTTAACTTTATATTTTAAGGAGTATAACTAGAAGAGCTTGATAATATTTGGAAACCTTTTAAAAGCGAATAGTCCACAAACAGAGAACTGCTTCAGGGTGGATGGAATTCTTCATTTCACCTTCCTCTAACTACTCACTATTGCTTTGCTGTCTGCTTCTGAGGTCACATGGCAGCCTCCATCAGAACACTCCCTACTGGTAATGCAATAGGTGTGACATTGAAAGTTTCCCCCTAGACCAGAGTATGAGCTTCCAGTAAATAAATATTATGCTTTATTTGAAAGTGTATCTTTTGCTGTAGCATAAAGACAGATACAAATAAAAGTTTAATGAGTATTTGTTGAATAAATATTATTTTCCATGACAAATTTTTTAAAAATTTATCTTTATTGTTGGAAGTATTACAAATATCCTCTTTGTTTGTGTTTTCCCTCTCCATTGACTCCCTCCACCATGAAGTTGCCCCTCCCAGGTCTTCACCACTCTATTGTCTGCAATCTATTATCTGTGTCCATGGGTTATGCATTTATGCATATAAATTCCCCAGTTAACCACTCCCCTCCCATCCCCACCCTGCTTTCCCTCTGACAAATTTTTCTTTTTAGTAAAGAGAATGTCCAAGAATAAGAAATTGTGAAACTCTGTAACTCTGCACTTGTGAAATCTGTTATTTCCCTAAATCACTTTTACAGTAGACATATGGTTTTGCTTTTGTTTAATCTCTTTAAAAGGGTCAATATAAGAGATAATGTAATTTGATTTAAATATCTTTGTGAATAATGTACAATTAAGAAGCATTTAAAATGTAAAGAATACAGCACAGCAGTAAACATTTTTAGAATTATATGTTATTTCTGTGGTGAACAGTCTATTTATATAATCTGCCTGATAATTGGTACAAATTTAAATGAATGTAAACCAGACTGGAACAATTTACAGATCAGTGCAAAGAAACTAAACTATTTTGGAAGCAAGAAAAGGTATGGAAACCTGAATGAGAAATTAAATATGTTAAGAGCAGACACAGAAAATAAAGTATGCTTAAATGGAAGAGCTTCTATAAATAATCTCACTCATGAATTTTGCAAGACTTTTATAATGAACATTCTGAGAAATATTTGTACTGCCTTTGACAGTTCCTCTTAAGGAAAAAGAGGCTAAATTACTGGCAAAATGGAAAAATAATGAATGTTAATAAAATTCTTGAGGGATAAAGAAAGAACAAGGCATACTGCTTAAACTCTTCACTTACAGGAATCATGTTGGCAAAGACTTAAAAAATAGTGAATATTATGGAACACCAAGAACAGAAGTACACAACAATAGTTTTAAGCTTAAGGGAAATCATTAAACATAACAAATAAGAATGATTGTACTATTTGGATTAAAAAAACCTGATCATAAAATATCCTGATGTATTTTGAAGATTGGTAATCCCTGTTATGTATTATATAATCTGGGCAAAATATAAATGACCAACAGAATGAGGTAAACCTGTCTGTAAAGGAGTGATAAAAGTAATATATACAATAATTTTAATATTTTTTATTAATTTTAGAGAGGAAGGAAGAGGGAGAGAGAGAAACATTGTTAAATGTTGCAGTCTTTTCACAGCAAGGGTTCAGGAATCAGGAGAAGGGGCTGCATATACATGGATAAACTAGACAAGAAATATAAATATGGAAGGTATTTTGGGAAAGCCAGGGGAGTCTTAGCTCTAGTGACTAAGCTCTCTGAATCTCCAGACCCATGGCTTTTTATTAACACACTAGTGGCCCAGTGCACGAAATTTGTGCACAGGGTGGGGGTTGTCCCTCAGCCCGGCCTGCACCCTCTCCAATCTGGGACTCCTTGGGGGATGTCTGACTGCTGGCACTGCTGGCTCCTAAACTGCTCACCTGCCTGCCTCCCTGATCGCCCCTAACCACTCTGCCTGCTGGCCTGCTCACCCTCACCTGCCCCCCTGCTGGCCTGCTTTCCCCAACTGCCCCCCACTGCCAGCCTGCAACCCCCAACTTCCCCCCCTGCTGGCCTGCTTGCCCCCAACTGCCCCCTGCCAGCCTGCTCACCCCCAAATGTCCCCCCTGCTAGCTTGATCACCCCCAACTGTCCCCCACTGCTGGCCTACTCACCCCCAACTGCCCCCCTGCTGGTCTGATCACCCCCAACTACCCTCCCCTCCTGACCTGATTGCCCCTGACCGCCCCTGCCTTGGCCCCGCCACCATGTCTTTGTCTGGAAGGATGTCTGGAAGGTCTCCCAGTCTAATTAGCATATTACTCTTTTATTAGTATAGATCTTTCCTTTTGGCAAAGCAGATATACATATCAAAGGTAAGGTATGGTAAGGAACAATGGATTATCAGGTTAGGGGAAATTCCTTCAGCCATTCCTCCAGCAGCAGGTAAATAGGAAAAGATTATCAGTTTAGTGAAAATGCCTACAGCTGTTCAGCAGCAGGTAATAATATATACAGATCTTCAACCCTGCTGAAGCCCCAAGATCCATAAGCCTTCTGATGAACTTCTTGCATAATTATGACCTACTAGAATTGGCGTCCAGCAGATAAAACATCACATTGATCAGCTGTCTTCTGCACAGCCCCTTCTGGGGATAGAGCCTGCAACCCCATCATGCACCCTGACTAAAAATCTAGCCTGTGACCTTGGGTACATGGGATGACCCTCAACCAACTGAGCCACATCAGCCAGGGCAATAATGTATACAAGAATTTTAAGACTTTATTTTAAAAAATTTAAAATATTATATATATACTAGAGGCCCAGTGCATGATTGAATCATGCACGTGTAGGGTCCCCTACATGCTTTTGCTTTCGATCACAGAGGAGCTGGGTGCCTGTCCGATAGTGCACCAGGCCTTTCAGAAGCCTTCTGAAAGGCCTGGTGCCTGAGCGGACAGGCACCCAGCTCCCCCGCTTTTGATGGTCTGTGGTGGGACATGAGCTCGCTGCCCCAGAGGCCCCTTCTGTGCCACAGCACAGCCATGGCGCAGACGCTGAGCTCGAGCCGCCGCTGGCGACGTGAGCTCAGCGTCCCACCGGCCCAATCGGCTACCCCAGCCACCTCGAGTCCCGCCCCCCCATGCCTCCTGGCCAATCGCGGGCATAGCGAAGGTACGGTCAATTTGCATATTTGTCTATTATTAGGTAGGATATATATGTGTATATATATATATCTATATCTATCTATATATAGATAGATAGATATAGATAGATAGATAGGTATATTTACATTACAAAATATGTCCTAAGTTAAAATTAGATAAACTTGTTTCATGAAATATTTTTTGTTGTTTATTTCCATCTACTTAAAATTATCTTGCATTTTTAACAATAAGCTATATGGGCACCCCTGTGTTGAACAAATAACAATTAATATTTTTTCATTGGACAGGTTCTAGAAAATGCACCTCCCAGTTGCCTGTCACCAAGACCAAAGCTACTGAACATTATCCAATTTTCCCATTATTCAATAATTTATATATACACATATAGAGTGGGCAAAAATAGATTTACAGTTGCAAGTACACAAAACAGTTTATTTTTACATTACTATTCATTAATTGTTGTATTATTTTTCATATGAATATATAGGCATAGGCATAGGCATAGATCTCCCCTGCTGGTTTCCAATATGTTTATCCTAATATATTTTTTTTCTGCCTTCAGACAAGCTCTTTGCTAAGTCTAGACTATGAATGTCTTTTTCTCCCTCACCCTCTATATGTATCATGAAATCTCTTCCAGATTCACCTCTTAGGGCACATTCTATGTGAAAGTCTCCCATAAAAACCAGATACTTCTTTTGTGTAAACTCAAATGTAATTTGTGTTTATTATACTCATTATCTTCCCCTTAACAAGAAGGATATTTTCTAACTCTATATTTACATAATTTTTCTCACTAAATTAAACCCTTTCAATCCAGGGAGAATATTTTATTAATCTTTTTCTTTGTAATCCCAAAGCTTAGCTCAATGAAATGAACTTTTTAAAAATCCTACCTAATAAAATAGTAATATGCAAATTGACCGCACCTTCGCTACACCCAAGCCACGCCCACCAGCCAAAGCCACGCCCACCAGTCAATCAGGGCGATTATGCAACTTACCCAACAAAGATGGCGGTTAATTTGCATACACTGAGGGAGGGAGGAGTGAAGACTGAAGACAACTTAAAAGGAAGACAGAGGAAAAGCGGAAAGCAAGATGGCTGCCAGAGGGAAAGCCCGGGCGGGGCGGGGCGGGGCGGGTGGCAGCGGCGCGGGTGCAGGTGCGGCAGCCGCAACAGCGCAGCAGCCGCTTGCAGGATTTTTCCTGCAAATGGGCTACTAGTAAATTTATAAAATGCTGCAGAGGATGGCATATTAAAATGACAAAGGCTACTTTGTCACTGTTACTAGATTTAAATAGAAATGGACCATGAGTATTGTGATTTGTCATGATTCCTATATATTTATCATTAACTTGAAACATGGAGTTATATAATGTAAAGCTGAAGGTTTCCCAGGTATGTACTCAGTAGCAGAGAAGACTCCATGACTTGAAACTGAGCTCAATTATAACATTGAATGAATAAGAAGGAGAAAAGAAGAAATATCAGGAAAAATTATAATTTCCCTGAATGATACATTTAAAAATTAAAATATCTGCAAAAAATACAATCTGATAACTAGATTATAAAAGAACTACTGTAGTTATCTGAGGGGCATGTGTGTGTGTGAGAGAGAGAGAGAGAGAGAGAGAGAGAGAGAGAGAGAGAGTTAATAATTTTGGGAGAGAAGTTGAAGTAAAATACAACGTGGAACTCAATATACTAGGAATTGCTAGGAACAGAAAAACCATTATAGTATATATGTGATGATTAAAATGAGCTTCATAACAAACTGGATTTCCATAAATTTTTTGTTTGAAAATACTGGAGGAATAGATTTTCATATTGAAAAATTAGGAATCAGAAAGTATCTGAAAGAAAATGTATCTCACATCTTTGTTTCATAAATAAGAAAACTGAGGGTCAGAGAGTAAAATATTTTTATTTTCTGGTATAGCTTGGAGTTGAACATTTGTCACCTTGCTCCTCACAATATGCTGTAGTAAAAACTGAGAAGTAAAATTATGAAATTTATTTTGTCTCTAAAGGATTTTCTAAGACAGCACAAAAGTATTTATGATCTCTGGATTGGGTTGGAGATGACAAAAAATCAAAAAGGAAAATGGATAAATGGAGGAATGTTTAACAAATGGTGAGTTCTTGAGTACAATAACCAAGTACAAGAAGGGGAAGTTCTTGTACTTGGTTATTTTGAAAATAAAGACTTAAAAGTCACAAATACAGTCCAAACGAATTTAAACTTTTGCCTGATTCTAAATTATCTTTTCCAATTCTACATCTATTTGTTAAGCTTTGTGCTACCTGTTTGCTGATATATTTTACAATTCATGATCAATTTGTTGTTTATTTTAACCTGATTTTATTTGCATTGATAACATAATTTATCCTGAGCTTTGTATCTTTCATTTTACAATAAGAAAAATTGGATCGAAAGACCTGAACTCACTGCACACATGATCTCAGTGTAACCAACACAAATGATGACTGCCAGCCACTTTAGTTTTTATTCAAGTTTCTCAATAGCAACACAACTGACACATTGGACTGAATAATTATTTGTTGAGGGGGGGGGGGCACTTTCATGTGCATTGTAGGATGTTAGCAGCATCTCTGATTTTTACCCACTCCATTGGTGACAACCAAAAATGTCTCCAATTATTGCCAAGTGTCCCTTGTGGAGGGTGGGGGGAAGGCAAAATTGCCCCATGTTAGAACCATTGATTTATATGAACTGGGAGTTCCACTCATTACATATAACTCACTTAATGTAATTTAATATATATATAAATGCTTGATAAATATAAATGCTTGGAAGACAGACTCTTAATGGTCCAGCTTGGTGCAGATATCTTAACCCTAGCAAGAGAATACTACTGGTATATCACAGTACACATTTTTACGATTCGGAGAGATATTTTTTAAAGGTGTTATTGGACAAGGGAGAAATTATAGGACTCCCTAGTACATAGTGTTTAATGTACTCTCTCTATTATAGGTTTGATGTGAGAGGAAATGAAAAATGTGCTTACCTCAGTGATGATGGTGTAGCAACAGCTAGATGCTACACAGTAAGAAAATGGATTTGCAGGAATAAAAAAGTACTACAGAAAAACATTTCTGATTATGGCTTATAACCATAGGTAATAAAGTTTTAATATCTGTAACCCTTTTTTCTTTCCTTCTGTATAACTTTTGTTAAATTTCTTCAACTTACTTTTTTTACTTTTCATATGTCCTGGATCTTTGCTTTTCTATATCAATTTTAGAAGAATCTTATAATTTCACAGGATCCATAGGTCAGTGTTGGCAGTATTATATCTATAACATTATGTTCTTATTAATTTAGTAGAGGCCCAGTGCATGAATTCTTGCACGGGTGGGGTCCCTCAGCCTGGCTGGCGATTGGGGCCGATGGGCGCCACGGGAGATTGGCTGGCTGGGGAGAGGGATCGCAGGAGGTTGGCCAGGGGAAGGGGTCGTGGGAGGTTGGCTGTGGGAGTGCACTGACCACCAGGGGGCAGCTTCTGCATTGAGCTTCTGCCCCCTGGTGGTCAGTGTGCATCATAGTGACCAGTTGTTAGGTCACTTAGGCTTTTATATATATAAGTAATATGTATCCTTTTTTTATTAATCCTCACCCAAGGGCATATTTCCATTGATTTTTAGAGAGAGTGGAATGGAGGGAGGAAGGGTATCAGAGAGAGAGAGAGACATCGATGTGAGAGAGAGACACCAATTGGTTGCCTCCCACATGTGCCTCTATTGGGGCCAGGGAATGAACCCACAACCCAGATACGAGCTCTCACAATTTCAAATAGTCTGTGGATTATTTTAAATGTTATAAAATATAACATTTAATAATAAGTTTTATTGTTTCCTGTGTTATAACTATTACTTATTTCTTGTCTAATGAAAAAGGGTAAGACTGTCAGAAAGTTATTGATGGTAAATAGTGTTGACTTGTTTGACATTTTAAGGGAAATGTTTCAAATATTTCAACATTAGTGGTGTTTTATCTAATTTTTAACTGGGAATTGAGCCCTCGACTCTTTGGTGCATGGGCTAACACTCTAACTACTGAACAACACTGGCCAGGGCTATAATCTATATCTTCTGTTGATTTTTGTCTTCTTATATAATTTACAATTTTTCTAAACAGTTACTGAAAATTATTTACTACTTGCATCCTTATTTTATATATATATATCATTTTTCTCCTATTGGAGTTATGTAATTTTATTGTCTTTTAAAATAGTTGTTTCTATATAGAAATATAACTGCTTTTGATTATTTTTCTGTTCAACATCCATGCTGAAAGCTCTCACAACTTCGAATAATCTGTGGATTATTTTAAATGCTATAAGATATAGCATTTAATAATAAGCTTTATTTTTTTTCCTGTGTTATAACTATTCTTTCTTGTCTAATGGAAAAGTGTAAGACTGCCAGAAAGTTATTGATGGGGAATAGTGTTGACTTGTTTGACATTTTAAGGGAAATGTTTCAAATATTTCAACATCAGTGGCATTTTATCTAGTTTTTAAAAATATAATTTTAAAGTGAGTTTTTTCTCTTTTCTTTTTCTTTCTTTTTATCATTGGCGCTATTACTACCATCAATGAATCAACAAACAAGATGTGGAGGAAAGAGAAGCTTCTAAGGTCTGCATTCCCACCACTTTGGAAAACAATATGGAGTTTCCTTTGACCTAGTGATCCCACTTCTGGGAATATATCCGAAGAAACCAGAGGCAACAGTTTGAAAGAATGCATGCACCCCTGCATTTATTGAAGCGTTATTTTTTTATTATGTTTTTACTGATTGCAGAGAGAGGAAGGAAAAGGAAGAGAGAGATAGAAACATCAATGATGAGAGAGAATCACTGATCAGCTGCCTCTTGCACGCCCTCTATTAGGGATCGAGCCACAACCTGGGCATGTGCCCTGACCAAGAATTGAACACTGATCCCCTGGTTCATGGGTCAATGCTCAACCACAGAGCCACACTGGCTGGGCAAGAACTCCCTTTATTATTATTATTTTTAAATATTTATTGTTTTTGGAGGGTGTTTTTTAAAAAATATATTTTTTTATTGATTTCAGAAAGGAAAGGGCAAGGAGAGATAGAAACATCAATAAAGAGAGAGAATCATTGATTGGCTGCCTCCTGCATGCCCCATACTGAGGATCAAGCCTATGACCTGGGCATGTGCCCTGACTGGGAATCGAACCGTGAGTGACCTCCTGTTCAAAGGTTGACGCTCAGCCACTGAGCCACACCCATGGGCAAGACTCCTTTATTATTTATTTTTTAAAATATTTATTGTTGAAAGTTTACATATGTCCCCTTTTCTCCCCCATTGACCTCTTCTAGCCCACCCTTGCCCCTCACCCCAGACCTTCACCACCCTACTGTGTCCATGAGTTATGCATATATGCATACATGTTCACTGGTGGATCTCTTCCTACCCACCCTCTCCTGCCTTCCCTCTGAGGTTAGCAATCTGTAACATGCTTCTATGTCTCTGGATTTATTTTTGTTCATCAGTTTGTATGTTCATTAGAGTCCACATATGAACTCCATTTTATATTGTTAATAATGCAGACCTGCTGGTAATAAATTACCTCAGCTTTTGTTAGTCTGAAAAAGTATTTCCCCCCTTCATTATTGAGAGCTATTTCTGTTGGATACATCAGATATACTACTTTATATATAAGTATCATGCAATTTTTAATTTATAGTACCTATCAAAATTGATTCAATTAATATTTATTGAGCATCTATTATGTGTCAAGCATTGCTTTGAAAATAAGGATACAACAGATATCCAAACAAGGCAAAAACCTTGCCCACATGGAACTTAAACTCTAGAGGAGAAATATAAAATATAGTATTTTGAAAGATGAAAACAAAAGCAAGTTATTTGAGAAAAGAAAGTTTTATTTTTATATTTGTCTGGTTCAGTATTCAATTAATGTTCAGGCTAGAACAGCGATTTTCAACATTTTTCATCTCATGGCACACATAAACTAATTACTAAATGTGAGAACCCTAATAAAAGTATGCTGGATGTTCAAGGCCAATTGGAGTGTGAGGGCCCTGTCCAGAGTACGCCAGATGTTCAAGGCCAATCTGAGTAAGGACACAGCAATTGTATTGTATACACTACGCAGGGGTACTTTTCTATAACCCAGATACTGGTGTCACTATAACCCAAATACTGATGTCACTATAGCCCAAATACTGATGTCACTATTTGGCAAGAAGTCTCCTTTGTCCAAGTTGGTATAAAGTGTGTTACTGACCAGCCGGTATGAGGGTGCCTTTATGTAAGGCTGGCTACTGTTAGCAATGGCTGCTATATTTACAAGGGCTCCTATGTTTACTATTGTGTTAGCAAAGGCTGCTTTGTGCAGCTACTTGGTGAGGCTACTTTGAAGAACTGTTTTTTCTTCATGGCTCCTTGTTAGCAATGGCTACTGGGGCTACAATACTCTCCCATTGAGAAAGCTAAAAGGCTAATTCCAAGGTAACCTGTAAGGTTTGAGGCGCAGGAAACGGGAGTCGGGGACCAAGGCATTTAAAGAGAAAGTTTATTCCGCACTACCCAGCGAGGTAGAAAAACCAGGATTAGAGGAGAAGGAGGAGGAGAAGGACCAAGCCAGGCTGACTCGCTGAGAGAGAGAGAACAGCAACACAAGCAGCAGTGAACACGCCTTTTGAGGGGAGGAACAGGAAGGCGTGCTGATTGGTGGTTGAGTGTCTTGGGGATGTCCCGGAGCAGGCGCAGGTTAAGTCATACTCCGCCCACCAGTTGGGGGAAGGGAGGATCTATCATAACCCTGATGTTTGGGGGGCTAGGGATCTGAATCTGTGCAGTAGCTTAATGTGCATTCTTGATAACCTATAATTAGGTGACTGCCCCTTTCCTCCATAATCTGGTCTTGCAAGACCTGTTACCTAAATGCTCACATTTTACAGAGGCCATAAACCATGAACAATACATAACTCCCCGGAGAGGGTTATCAGCGCTGGCGCCAGGCCAGGCCCTGAGATATGACCCCCATCCCAACCCATAGGGCTTTTTGCAAAGCCCATGAAAGGTCCGGAAGTCCCCATCCATATTTGGAGGACAAAGAAACCAAAGGGGAATAAAAGAAGGGCTTCCACCGTATTGGTTTGCTCAGACTCTGGAGGTAACTCCTCTAAGACCACCGAGGTAATAAAATTGTATAACTCCATTTCTCTAAGCTCGCTTGGGTTTCTTCGGTCTTCTGCAGTACCATATGCCCACGACTTCCCATATCTTCTCCATCTAATACCTGTTGTCTACAGGGGTACAGCATCTGGCAGAAAAGGTCCTGTGCTCCCACAGTTGGTCCAGCCAGCAGGCTCAAGGAGTAAGGACTCGGACACTTTGCATCAGGTACAGGATTTGGGGATAAGTGTCCCATCTGCCCCGCTGGAGGTCATGTTTCCTCCAACCAGGCTGTAGTATCTGGCAGCGGTGACACCGGTAGCAGCAGAGAAGACTCCTTGGTCCCTGCCAGACCAGATCCCCGAGGAGTGGCTGGGAGCTGCACAGCTTGAAAGAGACAAAGCCTCTGTGACCCAGGCAAAGATGAAGGTGGAGTCGAGTTCCGCAAAGGCAACAGCAGAGGCCATGGAGAGCACCACCATGGGGCCAGAGCAGGTGAAAGATGGCAGGAGGGTCTGGTGCCCAAGCTGCTGCTGTTCTGCAATGCGCATGAAGACTTGATTCTCTCTGCAGCCCCAGCGGTATGTGGCTCCATGGCCACCTGGAGTTCAAGCGGTGAGAGAGGGGCATGGCAAGGCCTGTGATTGTGAGTAAGACAATGCCTGCTCACAGCAGGGGTTAAAAGGGAGAAAATAGATCCGCCACCCAGTGACTGCTGCTGGCCCTCTGGATGCAGCTGCTGGTGGAGCAGTGATCCCTGAGAGTGCAGAGGGAAGGCACTACCCCTGGACCAGAGCGAGGAGTCTGATCTCCTACACTAAGGGATGGCGGAGGCACCCGGTTGGGGGACCAGGAGGCCGCATGTTGAACTCGCTGTTGTGGACTACAGTTTGCTCTGTGGTGGCCTGGATAGATATGGGGGCCCAGTTGCTCATATAGACGGGTGCTGAATAGAGCTGTCCCTGTAATGTAGGCAACTCTCTCCGGGACCAGATTGACTCCCCTGCTACACTTCACGGTGCTGGCTTAGAGGATTGCATCGATCGTCTTGCACTGGCCTTGGAGCAATGCCCTATGTGATGGACTTGGCTGCAGAGAGTCAAGGACAGTTAGCTCTTGCGTAGGAGCGTTGACAGTGGACTTTGGTCGCCTCCCTTCAGGAATGTTTGTATAGCCCTGCCATTTGTCATAGTTTGATGGCATGAGATTTAGCTACCTGGGGCCAGCCTCCCATAGGGCCAACGTTTCACTGTGTTCATGATGTGTTAACCTCTGAATCTCTTGCAGATTTGAACGCAGCTGGCAGCAGTTGTGACAGATCTATGTTGGTCTTTTGGGGTATTAGCAAGTGTCCAGTCCCCACCTGACGCCATTGTTACACCCATGTGTCAGTTGTCTCAGAAGGGGGAGATGTGGGGTTGAACCCCAGGAAAAAAAAGGGCACCTAGCTGCCAAGAGGGCAGTTGCCCAAGTGGGCAGAGAAGGGTGCCCATCAGGTTGTAGTCCCAGTTATGGAAGAAAACTGGGAGCCAACATTCTCTTGTGGAGAGACAGTTGGCAGCCATGTGTGCTGCCTTGCAGGCCTGTGTGACCACGCCCATGTTGGGAGTGGCACAAATCCCACATCTAGCAAAGTGGGGGCCTATTTAGAAAAGAAGGAAGTGGTGAGTACCAGCCCTCTGTCACAGGAATTTTAAACCCTGTTGGGTCCTGTGACATGAGACCCTGTCAAGGGATAAAACTTCTATGGATGAGCTACTCCCTAGTCGGTTCCGAGAGGATATGTCACCCTTCCCAAAGAACGTGGTGTAAAGACGGGTCTAGTAGGGAAGAATCCTATTACACGGACAGCTGTGACTGTCCGTTTGGATACTAATGAACTATGTAGTTTGATTCAGATACCGGGCAAAGTAGCCCTTTGGCCATTAGAACAGAAGCTGGGCTGTCTTTACAGGCTTAACTATATACTTGCCACGATAACACAAGCAACAGTGGCTAGTAGGCCATCACCCCATGTAGGGACAGGAAATGTGAGCTCCACCTAGGGGTGGACCCACCTAGCCTAAAAGATTAGGCTGGACGAATATATACGGAGGTATCCTCAGACACTGCATGTGCAGGTGAAAGCAACAGATGAACTGTCGTGACCCCAGGCCTCCCCCCTTGGCAGAGGGGGCACAGGGAGTGTGGACCTGGCCATGGTCTGTTACTAGGGAAAGGCCACAGGTGGCCCTCCTATCCCTTTGGGAAGCAGGTACAACTATAAGGTACAGTCTCAGCCCTTGGTCCAGTCCTGGCCATGTAACCAGTACCCTGCAAGAGACAGTAAAGTACATGCCATACAAGCCCTCTCCCAAGACCCGCCCCTCCACCCCCCGCAAGACTGGTGGGATAGACCATCAGGGACATGAAGTTAGGCATTTGTAAGTTTACTATTGGGGCCGGAGTACTGGTCATAACATACTACAGTTTGTATTGTTGTTATAGGCTCCATGTTCAAGGAGCTGGCAAATGGGCCAGGGTACCCCTAGAAGACCATCTGGTGTAAGGGGTGGAGTGTGGGAAGCCTAATCAAAGTATGCCAAATGTTCAAGGCCAATTGGGGTGTGGGGGTCCTATCCAGAGTACGCCAGATGTTCAAGGCCAATCTGAGCAAGGGCACAGCGATTGTATTGTATACACTACACAGGTGTGCTTTTCTATAACCCAAATACTGGTGTCACTATTTGGCAAGAAGTCTCTTTTGTCTAAATTGTTATAAAGTGTGTTACTGACCAGCCAGTACGAGGCTGCTTTTTGATAGGGCTGCCTACCGGTCAAGCTGCTTTGTTAGCAACGGCTACCATGTTTACAAGGGCTCCTGTGTTTACTACTGTATTTGCAAAGGCTGCTTTGTGCAGCTACTTGGTGAGGCTACTTTGAAGAACTGTTTTGTCTTAATGGCTCCTTGTTAGCAATGGCTACTTGGACTACAATAAAGACTCTCCTATATGCCCACGACTTCTCATATCTTCTCCATCTAATATCCGGCGTCCACAGGGGTTTAGCCTCTGGCAGAGAAGGACCTGTGCTCCCACAGTTGGCACGGTGAGCAGGGTCAAGGAGTGAGGACTCCAACATTAAAATTCTGTGGCTCACCAAAAATAAGTATTCTGCCAAGCTGACAAAAAAAAAAGGGGGTATAATTTTGATTCATTCACACAGGAAATCTATTGTTGTGTTGGCTGTTGTCATTTTTTTATTTGACACGCTGAGGGGGAAGAGGTCAGTGCCCCTGACCCTGGAGGCGTGGGGAGGGCACCTTCAGAGAGAAGAAAGTCGCAAGGGAGAAAAGAGAACCCGGCTGCCTCTTTAAAGGGTGTTGCAACACAGGAGAAAAGCTGTGGATTTCTACCACCCTGGAGGTGTTAGGCATAAACTCAAAGTTTATTATGGGCATTTCAGGCTGAGATGGGAGGAACAGCTGACAACATGAAAGGCAATTGAAGAAAAAAAAAAAAAAGAGGTCAGTGCTGTTGACTAAATAGTCAGGTATTGCATGTTTTAAAATTTCTGTAACGCACCAATTGTAAACCTCTGGGCTAGAACATAAAGGCCAGTTCAAATATTGGCAAAAATGATTATTAGTATTCTACTGAGGCTATTACCATTAAAAAACAAAAACAAAAAAAAACTACAAACAAGCAAAGGATGGTGGAGATCAGGGACAGATGTCACCTTGAAGGGCAACTCTTGTGATTCAGTTTGTAACAATTCGATCATCAAAATAGGAAATTATGAGCCATTGAGAAGAAGGCAATTTCACTACATCACTTCTCTGCTATTCCTGCCAAGGAGGCATAACTTGACTATAACCATGAGAAATAATCAGACAGATTCAAATTGAAGAACATTTTACAGAATCATCAGCTTGTAGCATTCAAAAGATCAAGGTCATGAATGTCAAAGAAGGCTAAGGAACTCTTCTAGATGGGAGGAGATTAAATAAACATCTGAACTGTCTGTTTTACTCTAAAGAACATTATTTTGATAATTGGCAAACACTGAAGGGTAGGCTGAGAATTAGTTGGTAGCACTGTGGCAATGTTAATGTGGATTTGGGTCATTGTATTGTGATTAGGTAGAATATTTTTGTAGGAAATATACACAGCATTATTCAATGATACCTAAAATTTCATACCTAAGAATCTCTAAATCCACACCATAATGCAACTCAGGACTACATGAAATTTGCATAGAAGATTGTTAATAATAAAAAGGCAAAATACAGAAAAGCAAACATAATAAATGAAAAATGAAATGAAAAAAATGAATAAAAATCATGAATATAAATGCATGGGTTTACACTAGATTATAGTATCACATTAAAAACTAGAAAGGGTATATTGCAGCTTATAAGCAGGAGTTATTTTGAAGCTAGGATCAATATGGATGATGAAGGGAAAATGGAGAAAAGATTTTGGTGTTTAATTCCAGTTTTAAATTCTTACTCTTGAAGATTAATATTAGACAAAAATAGGCAAAAAACTTTGATAACTGATTATTTCACTACAATTTATTTTTTAGAATATTAACATTGACAAATCCATTTGAAAACACTGCTGCAGGCTTCAGAGTAAATTTTGTCTCCCTTGATGGCAGCACAGCTGTTTTCGGTAGCTAGTCCTTTTATGAAGAATCTGTAGAAGAGAGGATAAATATATTGTTAATCATTGCTGCTGAAGAGATCCATTTGTATTTGCAGCTAATGTCCTCCCTTAATTAAAGGGTAATTCAAAATTTCAAGGCATGTGCAAATACTTTGACTCACTAAACATTACCGTATCTCTGTAACTTAGTATTACTATCTGATTGGCAGAAAGTTCTCAGAGAGTTAGTTTGCAAATGATAGAGTTAAGAATAAATGTGTGCCCACATTCCCATTTGAGTATTTTTGGCATTGTTCCATGTGGTCCTTAGGTTAAAAAAAAAAAAAAGGTTAAGTTACATGAACAACTCACTTAACTTTTGTGGCTGGCTTCTCATATCAAATTGTACAATGGTATTAATAATATTTGCCTCATGATACTATTATGAGATTAAATGAACTAATGTTTTCATAGAACTTTGTACACAAACTGACCTATATAAACTCTAACTAAATTATACATTTATTGTATTATCTATGACATGCACTGACCACCAGGGTCAGACGCTCAACGCAGGAGCAGAAACCAGAGGCATGGAAACATGGAACAGACTGATGAATCTCAGAGGGAAGCGGGGAGGGGGAAGTACGGGAAGAGATTAACCAAAGATCTTATATGCATACTAGAGGCCCGGTGCATGGATTCATGCACCAGTGGGGTCCGTTGGCCTGGCCTCTGCCCTTTTGCAATCCAGGACCCCTTGAGAGATGTTGGACTGCTGATTTCAGCCCAATCCCTGCAGGTCAGGCCAAGGAAACCTACCAGTGCATGAATCTGTGCACCGGGCCTCTAGATTATCCATAAAGAAGTATGATAAATACAATTATAAAGTTATCTATAAAATACTATAACGTTAGTGATTTTATTCTGTTAGGAATTTATTTAAAATTAGGAAAAAGTTTAAGAAACAATCATGGACAAGATGTACAGGGTCAAGAAAACTTCCAAATTAATAAGGAGCAAATAAGTGCTGGATTTTCATATTGGAAAATACACTGTTTCCAAGTTTATGTTTGAATTTTACATTGAACAAATTTTGAACAAAAATCCCCAGGCATGGTCTAAAGTTAAAACTAAATCTTATAGGTAGTGTTGAGTGGATTTGGCAAGGAAAACTAAGCACCTTTCTTGGTGATCAATCAGAGAATGTTCAGTGGTACAACCCTACTCTCAGATGATACCATCTCATAATTTTATTCTCCATTCCAATAATGTCTTTGATTGACTTGCTTAGATTGATTCATTTAGTGCAGTGAGGGCACAGGCCAGGCCGAGGGAACCTACCAGTGCACGAATCCATGCACCAGGCCTCTGGTCCTATCTAATAAAGAGGGAATATGCTAATTGCCATCACGCCCTCACAAAGATGGCAGCGCCCACAGCCACAAGATGGCAGCACCCACCCAGTCCCCTCAGCCCTGCTGGGGCGGCAGGCGCACGACACAGCCGGGCCCGCCCCCAGGCAGATCTGGCCACTCTATGTGCCTTCCTTCGGTGTCCCCCAGTCCTCTCAGCCCCCCAGCTGCCCAGGACTGGCTCATGGCGCAGGAAATCCTTGGATGTCAGCTGCCCAGACACCCAGAGCCGGCCCGAGGGACAATCAAATGACTGAACAAGCAGGGTAGCAGGCTGCGTGGGGAGACCAGGCAAGCAGGGGGGTTAGTGAGGGATGACCAAATGACTGAACAAGCAGGTGTGGGACAACCAGGCTGGCGTAGGGGGTTAGTGAGGGATGACCAAACGGCTGAACAAGCAGGCTGCGTGGGGCGACCAGGCTGGCAGGGAGGGCAGTTGGAGGCGACCAGGCAGGTAGGCAGGTGAGCGATTAGGAGCCAGTGGTCCAGGATTGTGAGAGGAATGTCCGACTGCCG
Source organism: Cnephaeus nilssonii (assembly GCF_951640355.1). Classification (NCBI taxonomy): domain Eukaryota; kingdom Metazoa; phylum Chordata; class Mammalia; order Chiroptera; family Vespertilionidae; genus Cnephaeus; species Cnephaeus nilssonii. The sequence goes on along the minus strand of NC_137077.1, from coordinate 22,099,192 downwards.
GTTTAGGCCCGATCCTTGGCCTAAACCGGCAGTCAGATATCCCTTGAGAGGTCCCGGATTGGAGAGGGTGCAGGCTGGGCTGAGGGGACAACCCCCCCCCCAAGCACAAATTTCGTGCACCAGGCCTCTAGTATGCATATAAGATCTTTGGTTAATCTCTTCCCATCCTCCTCCCCTCCCCCTTTCCCTCTGAGATTCATCAGTCTGTTCCATTTGTCCATGCCTGTGGTTTCTGCTCCTGCATTGAGCATCTGCCCCCTGATGGAAAATAAGTAATATTTAATGACAAAGTAATGGAATGGAAATAACACAACAGTATCATTAATTGGTTAGTTGGTTACATAATGTATTAGTTTCTTATCACTGCTCTAATGAATTTCCACTAACTTAGTGGCTTAAAACAACACAAATTTGTTACCTTGCAGTTCTAGATGTCAGAATTTTAAAACTAGTTTTATGGGAGTAAATGAAGTGTGTACAGCTCTGCCTTCCACAGGCCCTAGGGGGGAGTTTTGTTCATTGTCCTTTGCAACTTTTAGAGGCTGCATGCACTGCGTGGGCCATGGCTATATCACTTGGACTACATGCTCCTATTTTCTCTCTTGTAAGGACTCGTGTTTACATTGTGACCACCTGGTTAATCCAGCATAATGTTCTTATCTCAAGATTATTAATTTAATCACAGCCTTGAAATCTTTTTTGCCAAGAGAGATAATACAGTCTAAGGATTTTGGTATTTGGATATGGACATCTTTGGGACCATTATTTTGTCTACCAACATCAGGATAAAATTTGAATTTACTGGTTTTACTGTTTGTGTCTCTAAATATTTTATTATAAAATTAACATAAGCACACAAAAATATTGATGAAAAATTTAAAATCCTCAATAATCTCATGCAATTGCTGAGAACATGTTGTATTCTTTAGTTTGATCTTATAATTTCTCATTTATCTTTTAATGTTCAATCATATAATACAAAAATTATACACAAGTTGTTTTTTAGTTACTAAAGATCCTGAAGTAAACATTGAGAACTTGAAAATACAAGAGTACATTGGCTCAGTCCACCTTTTCATACAAATCATGAGTAGTCTTTAAACAATAAATGTGCAACCATTATTGTTTTTGAGTTTTTTAGTCTGTAAACCAAATCACAATATTTGTTATTACTCCAGTGAACATTAAATTACTTTTCATTCTTTAAAATTCTTTAGTACCAATAATTACTTCAGAGTTGATTTTGGTGGACATAGAGATGTTTTATAAAGATAAGTCTTACAATAAACAATAAACCAGATTGCCTTTTAGTAAAGACTCACATCTTTGAAGCTAATGGAGAACCATCCACCCAGTTCCATGTTCTCTCCTGGGAGGTAAAGTTAAGTCCAATCCACACATAATTTGATTGTTTTAAGTTTTTCTGTATAAAAGCCTAAAAAGTGAGTAATGAGTAACTAGATGAACAGAATATTTTAATAATTAAAACATACTAAATACAATTTTAGAATTTAATTGGTCTTCTCGCACTCCACATGAGGATTCTTATACTAATTGATTCATATCTTATTTATACATGTTATTTGATATATTATATGCATACACATAGTCTACTTGCAAATTGAATACAAGTATTCAGATCAGGACTAGCATGAGTCAAAGTGAGGACACAATTTAAAAGGGTCCCCAAAACTCAGTAATCAAGATAAATGATAATTTAATGAAGGGTCAGAAGAAATTTGAGGAAAGCCATTTTGAACTGTAAAGGGGCTAATGCCATGATACTAAACAACATACCATTTCAAATTGGTCCTGAATTATTACTAGATGAGCGTTTCTTCCCAGACAATACCCATAACTGTCACTCCAACTTTTTAATTCATTAGAGAACCAATAACACTTTTCTTGATATTTGAGCCATTCTGATGGGCACAATCCTATAGAGAAATAGGAAAAACAAAGAAAAATTAAATTGTATGTGTATCTCTGAAAATTGACAGTGAGAATACTTGTGTTATATAAATAAGAGTGGAGCTATAATAAAAGCATTCATCACAGGGTGTTCAGACTCACAGTGTCCAAAATACAAATATAATTCTTGGGACTTAAGAAAATTAATTTAGTGAGACAAAGCAAACCCTAGACATAAAGGTGTTTTTTTATGCTATGATCCAATATAACTATTAAAAAAACATAAACCAATTAATATATATATATATATATATATATATATATATATATATATATAGCATTAATGCTACTTGAGAGAGTAAATAAAAGATTATCTATACCACTTGCTTAGAATTTATCCACATAAAGTTTTAGAATCTCTATCTTTGTTTTATCTGTGTAATCTCTCTCAATGTCTTCCTTTTGATATTAAGTAAGACTGAGATTCATTTTTTCAATCTCTTTGTAATTTCAACTTCATCAAGTCCTTTAATTTTCTTAAATTAAATTGAAGTCTCCAAGTAAAAAGATCTGAGACTTTTGAAATAATAATGAGGGAAAGTGAACTATATATAACAATATAATTGTAGGCCAAAATAACTACCCAAATGTGGCCATTATAATTTCTTTTTTATTTTTTGGTTAATCCTCACCAGAGGATATTTTTCCATTGATTTTTAGAGTGCAAGGGAGAGAGAGAGACAGAGAGAGAGAAACATCGATGTGAGAGGGATACATCCTGCACAGGCTCCGACCAGGGATAGGGATCAAGCCTGCAACCCAGATACATGCCTTTGGCTGGAATCGAATCCAGGACCCTTCAGTCCAAGGACCAACACTCTATACACTGAGCCAAAATGGCTAGGATGACCATAATATTTTATGTGTGATATGTGATATTATCACAATTCATATATGATAAAGAGGACTACACAAATTAGGGGAATAGAGAAAATACTTAGATAAGTAGTTATAAAATAAGTTAATCTGCAGCTTCGTCACATATACTATAAAATAAGTGTCCTCCCTAACCAGTTTGGCTCAGTGGATAGAGTGTTGGCCTATGGACTGAAGGGTCCCAGGTTCGATTCTGGTCAAGGGCATGTACCTTGGTTGTGGGCACATCTCCAATCGTGGGTGTGCAGGAGGCAGCTGATCAATGTTTCTCTCTCATCGATGTTCCAAACTCTCTATCCCTCTCCCTTTCCCTCTGTAAAAAATCAATAAAATATATTTTTAAAAAATGTCCAAGTTTCAAAGAGTTGTTAAAATGTTTAATTAAAAAATTTGAGAGAACAGTTTTCCAAAATTCTGTGTGATTTCAAGTTCTAAGCTTATTAACACAATATCAATTTATTTGATATAACTGTTTTATCTATTTGTATTTCAAAAAAAAGATAAATAAGAAACAAAAACAGTAATTACATATTGCCTTATCATCACAATTAAGTTTTCATAATTATATGTCTCAACTTGATTTTAAATCTTTACGTTCTGTTTTACAGCTCTCCCCCAACTGTAAATATATTCGAGTATGTGAATCAAGTTTTGAGTGTCAAGTAGATTTATATCAGATATGTGTTTACTTAATTTGTTACATATATGTTCAATGAGATTTTTCAAACTTAGAAGGTCTAAAGATTAAAACAAAAATAGGCCAAAGCCTTGAAAAATACCTCTATGGTCTGTAGCACTTGAAGCATTGTGGTCTGCGTCTTTAGTACTTATAGTTCCTCTTGTGTCACTCTTCATTCTCAGGTTTCCAATATCATCATGCTGGGTGATATTTGAATTATTTCCTTTTGGGCATTTTAGCAACACTCCTTGAGAAACTTGAAAATAGGATTATTGTAAGGTTGGGTAAATATCTTCCCTGCTCAATGTCTCAGAGACAAATTCTTAGCATGATTCTGATGATTGGAACAAGAAATCACTGAAGGGATAACTAAAAAGTTTCTTTTTCATTTTCATGTCTAATGAGAAATTATTTCCAATATCGTACAATTAATTCACTTAAATAACATATATTTGTTGAGGATCTATTCTGTGCCTGGTATTGTCCTGAGAATACAGCAAATAAAACAAAGTTCTTGCTCTAGGAAGTACACATGCTCTTTTCATGCTTTCTTAATGTTTTACCGAGGCTTACGATGCTGTGTTTAGCCCATCCCACCATAATTGTTAACTGAAAATCTATTTCTTCCAATAGAATATGAGCTTCCTCCACATGATTATTCCTTTCTTCAGTTTGGGAGTTTGTAGTAATGTTTGTGGTATACTTGTTGTTCAGTAAAATATTTGTTGGAAAAAAGTAAGAGTAAATTAAATATAATCTTACATAAAATGTATTAAAAATTATAGAATTCTATCTATTTACAAGAAGCTGACAAATAAAGAAATATTGTTTTTTAATATTCACCTCAAAAATATGGATACGTGCACACACATACACTTTCTTCCTATCAGACTGTATGCCACTTGAGAACAAATACTCATCTGATTTGACTGCATACTAAATACAATACAATGAAGTATAATGTATTGCTTGATACATAGGAGCTCCTTATTAAATCTTAATGTATGGAACTATAAATATGAAATGAGACATAATATGAAAAGAAACATGAAAAGTACACATTTTCATATATTTATTTAATTAAAGACATTTTAACTTACCCAAAAGAATCAGGGAGATAAAAGTCAAAACCAGAATACCATTTACTGTTCCAGATATTCCCAATAAGATTTTGTACCAGTGTAACCTCACAGAAAAATCTGAGAAATTAATCATATAAATTAGCTTAGAAAAGGACATTTCTAAGGAGTGGCAATTATAACAACAGAATTATATGTAATATTGGTTTTGGATTTCAAAGGCTAATAGGCAATTAAAAGCATAAAACTTAAGTAAATAGAAAAATATTTACTTTATTGTATAGTTGTACTACTCAGGGTGGTCAATATACTTTATTGTATAGTTATAATACTCTGGGTGGTAATATTATATTAAGTCTTAAAATATTGCTACTATCCAGCATAATTTACCATTGGAAAAAAGAATTTTAATCTACGTATGTAATAATCTCCCCTCCATACACATACACTCTCACATGTGTGTGCATGGCACTTACAGACACATATATTCACACAAATAAAACCTTTCTAATTAATCATTTGCTTTTTTATAATGTTCACAGCAGTTTTGTTATAATAACCATAAACTGGAAATAACTCAGAAGTCCTTCAATGAATAAGAAAACTTTAGACCCATACCATGTAATATAACTCAGCAATATAAAAAAAATAAACTATTGATACATGAAACAATTAGAAATAAAATTAACACACTGAAATCAATTGCCTTTATATATCCAATATCATTTAAAAATATAAATAAAGAAAAATTATCACTTTAGGTAGCTAACAAAACAGAAAACAAACAAGAAGAAAATTGGAAATAAACTTAAAAATTACCACAAAGTGCCACAACCAACATAAGGCGAACTAAACAAACACATAAAGAACTGAAAAGCTTAAATGTAGACTTGAACAAATAGAAATTCAACCACTTTTGGTCTGGAGGCTGTGTCAAAGAGATAAACTTTCCCTAAGTTAATTGATAAATTAAGAAGTGATTTAGTATACTTAACTACATCAGTTTGCTATGGTTTGGATTGTTTGTGATGAATTTCTGCAAACTTTATTATAAAATTATTTGGAAGAACAAACAAGTGAGCTAACCAAGCAAACAATTAAAAACATGGAAATGTGAAATGGTACAATGCTATGGAGAGATATTTAAAGAAGTTTACAAACTTCTATAGGCATTTATATCATCATCCAGCAACCCTTCTAGAAACCTGTCCCAGTTACATATTACAAAAATATAAAAAAGACCTATGTACAAGGCCTTATAATAGTAATATTATTTTTAAAAGAATGCAAATATCATAAATGTCCAACAGTAGGGGAACTAGTTGAGTAAACTAGTTGAATCAATTAGTTGAATAGGGTAAAAGGGACAGAAACTGGATTTATGGGAATTGGCAATCTCTGGAATTTCCTTGCTACACACTACAGTAAAGTATTAATATTAGAATGTACTATTTAATTCACTATTATTAAGAGTTGGAATTTGTAGCGCCCTGAGCTCCTTTTCTGCACCAAAACACATTTTGGTTTTCATGCGACATCTACAAAGTGAGAGTGAAAAAAGATTGCACATAGGAACCACCACATTTTGTGATCTTTCAGGCTAATATCTCTACTTTCCAAAACAAAAATTTTCACCTCGTGGAAACCATATTTTAAAGTTATTGACAAGCTAAATTAAAACTTGGTATTTAAAATGCCATATTTTATGAATAATGAGATGCATGACTGACAACTCATATTCATTTTTAACTATTAATTTTAATTTAATGTATACATTTGCTGAGAGTATCCTAATAAATTATATGAGACAAAATATTATTTTAAAAGTAAATAACTGTTAGTCCCGCATTGATAAATGAGAGAAACAGGTGGAGAGGCGAGATGGAGAGAGAGACGGAAGACAGAAGCACCAAAAAGTGAAATAGTTCAAGAACAGAATATTAGAAATTACTATCTACATTAATATTCATGTTAAATCCATGCCCATATCAATCCACACCACTTGGAAAAAAAAAACAAAAAACCTGAATTCCATACCTTTAAATTTAAGTTGGGATGTTTGGCCAGAACTCCTTTTTTTCAACTGCACATTCAATGTCATGTATCTTTCTTCATCTTGCATCTTTAATGTGAGTAAATGTGTATGTGTATGTGTGTATTTTTGTTTTAAGTATGATATGTAATAAGAAAGTAATAAACCTGATGCTAATCAGCGGTTTGTCCTCCAACTACTAATTTGTTTTCAAGGTGTCCACTCAGGGTACACCCAAGGCTTCACAGTTTCATCGTTGGTGAAAACCTCAGAGGAAATGTTTTGTTTTCTTCTTCTCACGACCTAGATACCATGATTTCTCAACTTTCTACCACATGTTTAATTTAATATCATAACAGTCCTTTAAAAAATTTCTTCTCATAACTCCACGAAGTCAGGGAAATAGTGAGAAGGCTAAAAAGGGCTAATTCCAATGTAACCCTGATATTTGGGGGGATAGTGATCTGAATCCATGCCAGCAAGCTCAGTGTACATTCTTGATAACCTATAGTTAAGTCACTACCTCCTTCCCAGATGCTGGTCTTGCAGAACCTGTTACTGTGAACAGTGCACTGCCCCGGAGGGAGGGTTATTAACGCTGGCGCCAGGCCAGACCATCAGATACGGTCTGGAGACTCCCAACACCTGGGGGCCTTCTTGCAAGGCCCGCGAAAAGGACCAGAAACATAATCCCATGTTTGCGGGACAAAGGCCACAGGGAGGGAGATATAAAGGAAAGCCCCATGCGTGTTCCTTCACTCAGATTTGGAAGGCTGTTCCCTGAGTCCGCCGGTGTATTAAACAGTGTCCCTACTTTTTCTTAGAAACGTCTTTGGTTTTCTTTGGTCTTCTGCAACAATAGAAATTATATCTTTTAAGAGTTGAGTTAAATGATATATATAGCTGCCGTTTTTAACCTAAATATGTAAATTTTCAGTTACACTCCCTAATACTTAGCTTGCAATTACCTAACAATTAAATTATTTTTGATCATAAAATTTTTCAAATTATACTAATGATATAATTATATAATTTGAAGAAAAAAATACTGACAATTTTTGGCATGCTAAAGATACCCTAAATATAATATTTGAAACATCAGGGTGAATTCGGTAAAGAAACCATATTTTCCAATGATCTTTTCTGATATTTGAATATAATGCCCAATATTCATGATGCAGAGCAGAAATGTGAGCATTTTTTCTCTTAGCTTTAGTTAAGTCTAATTTACAAACCATGTTGTTCACTTATTGCATATATATGAATGGATGGATTTTTGTAAATATGTAGATGTGTGTAATCATCACTAAATCTAGTTTATAACTTTTTCTCACTATAAAAAGTTCCCTTAGGTGCAAACCAAAAAGAGTAACACAGTTCTAAAAATGATAACTTTGCCCTAGTCAGTTTGGCTCAGTGGGTAGGGCATAGGCCTGAGGACTGAAGGGTCCTGGGTTCGATTCTGGTCAGGGCACATGCCCAGGTTGCGAACTCAGTCCCCAGTAGGGGGGAGGGGGGTGCCAGAGGCAGCCGATCAATGATTCTCTTTCATCATTGATGTTTCTATCTCTCTGAAATCAATAAAAACATATTTTAAAAAGAGAAATGATAACTTTATTCATTGAGATGAAGTAGTTTAAAATTTAGGTATCTATATCTCAAATCTCTGGCAATTGTAGCAATCCACAATGGAAAGCCAAAGACTGTAGCCATGAGACTTCACTAGTGAGTGTTTGGCTAACGATTAAGAAGGTAGTATCTGGTGAAGGTATTCAGTTGTGAAATGGAGATGCTTGCAGGGAGAGCACCATGAGAGTCTTTGGTTTCATTCTCCACAGAGATTTGTCTAACTCAGTGACATAGTAGCTAGTTCTTTTTTTAAGACCTCACACAACCACTAGAGAGTGCCATTTCACAAGAGGAACTGAAGGTTTGCCCATGTGAGTTGCTGGAATACAGAAAAAGAAGGCTGAAAAGCAGCCTTGCGTCAGAAATCAACCAGCCAATTTCATTTACGCTAGGCTGTATTCAGAACACAAAAATCATCAAGTAATGTGCTTTAACTCACTGACTCTTTCGCTTTTATTAAACTAATTATTTTATTGAAGCATGCAAAAGCAATCAATCTAGTTATGTTTTTCAATTTTATTATATGAAACATACCTATGACAAAGTGATTTGACAAACTTTACTGCTTTATAAATACACTAGAGGCCTGCTGCACAAAATTCATGCACATGGGGGGGTCCCCTCAGCCCAGCCTTCACCCTCTCCAATCCAGGACCACTGGCTCCTAATCGCTCACCTGCCGGCCGGCCTAGTCGCCCCTAACTGCCCCCCTGCCAGCCTCATCACCCCTAACTGCCCCCTGCTGCCAGCCAGGTTGCACCCAACTGCCCCCCCCTGCTGGCCTGGTTGCTCCTAACTTCCCTCCTGCTGGTCTGATCACCCCTTACTGCCCCACCTGCCAGCCTGGTTGCCCCCAACTGCCCCATCTGCTGGCCTAGTCACCCCTCATGCCCCCTGCCAGCCTAATCTCCCCCAACTGTCCCCCCTGCCGGCCTGGTTGCCCCCACACAGCATGCTGTTCAGTCGTTTGGTCCTCCCTCACTAACCCCCTGCTGGCCTGGTAGTAGGCAGCCATCTTGTGAGGCCATGACAGTCAATTTGCATATTACCTCTTTATTATATAGGATTTCCTCTTAAGAATGCTAAGTAAAAATAACTTACAAAAGTTTAAGTTGAAATACTCTCAGTGCCAATCTGGAAAACCCTATGTCAAATAGCTCTTAATAGGCCTGAAGACTGTAATATTACTGTAAAATTAATTAATTTTTTTAAGGAGTAAAAAAATGGAATCAATGAGTTATGTGTTAGGTATTATGTCAAAGTCACATTAAGATCTATGTAGAGCTTTGTTAAAAGTTACATTTCAAAATTGCAAAAAATAAAAACATGTGGTATTTTCTTTTTTTTTTTCTAAGAATCGTCCTAAATTATGTTGGCTTCCTATTTCATACTCCACTGAGAAAACAAAGTGTAATGTTAGCCAGCCCAAATAATATCTGAACATTTTATATTGCTGTAAATTAAGATAAAAGAAACAGTGAAAAAATAGAATTTATGTCTAGTTCTAATTTATTCAATATCCTGGAATTTGACATTTTCATCTTTGTTTAAAAAGAAATAAACAGTTATGACTATCCCAGTGAACAAAGACATAATTCTGGCAACGAACTAAATATATATACTTACTAGAGGCCCAGTGCATTGAATTCATGCACTAGGTGGGGGGTCCCTCAGCCCAGCCTGTACCCTCTCACAATCCAGGACCCCTCGGGTAGGGTCCCTAGGCCTAGCTGTGATCAGGGCCTATCAGGGCTTTTCTTCCCCCGCTGCAGGCAGCTGGCCCCACCCCCGCCACTGCCACTGCCCCCAAATCCCTGCCACTGGTCGCCTCCCTCTGCAGGAGACACGTGTGGGGTGCGATCGCTTGGCTGGCCTAAGCCTCCCTCTGTGGGGCAATCGTGGGATGATGGCAGGGCCCCTGACCAATTGCATCGCACCCGCCTTGGCTGTCCTGGCGCCAGTGTGTGTCATAGCGTGGTCGTCCAGATGGTCATTCCGCTGTTTGGCCGTTCGGTCAATTTGCATATAACACTTTTATTATTACAGATGGGAGGAAATTAACAACAGAAATTTCACCAGTGAGCATGAAATTTTAATATGGGCTCATGAAAATAACATTCTACATAAATTTTCCATTGTCAAATCAGATCACATAGGAAGCTACATGTTATAGTTACAAATATGGCAAATTTAAAGAGAACACCCAAGAGAGTTAATATGAGACAAAGAACATCTTTGTGTAGATTTCACTGAAGAAGACTGATAGTGGTGGAGTCAATGGAAGTACTAAAGGTAGTGAAGATGATAATTTCAATATTAATGACTAGAGGCCCGGTGCACAAAATTCGTGCACGCAGGGGGTGGGGGCTGTCCCTCAGCCCAGTCTGCACCCTCTCCAATCTGGGACCCCTTGAGGAATGTCCGACTGTCCTGATCGCCTCCAACTGCCCTCCCTTGCAGGCCTGATCCCTCCCAATTGCCCTCCCCTGCTGGCTCCCAACCACTCACCTGCCTGCCTGCCCGATTGCTCCTAACCACTTCTGCCTGCCAGCCTGATCACCCCCTAACCACTCCCCTGCCAGTCTGATCGATGCCTAACTGCTCCCCTGCTGGCCCGATTGTCCCTAACTGCCCTCCCCTGCAGGCCTGGTCAACCCTAACTGCCCTCCCCTGCAGGCCTGGTCGCCCCCAACTGCCCTCCCCTGCAGGCCTTGTCCCCCTGAATTGTCCTCCCCTGCAGGCCTGGTCCCCCCAAATGTCCTCCCCTGCAGGCCTGGTCGCCCCCAACTGCCCTCCTCTGCCGGCCCAGTCACCCCTAACTGCCCTCCTCTGCCAGCCTGGTCACCCCTAACTGCCCTCCCCTGCAGGCCTGATCACCTCCAACTGCCCTCCCTTGCAGACCTGGTCCCTCCTAACTGCCCTCCCCTGCTGACCATCTTGTGGTGGCCATCTTGTGTGTTGGAGTGATGGTCAATTTGCATATTACCTCTTTATTATATAGGATATTACTAATACGATTTCTCTAACAGCCAAAAAAAGAATTTTTATAAAGGAAAGGGAAATATCAATTGTGTCAAATTCTTTTTAAAAGTCCATTAAAAAGAAAATTGAGTACTGAATATAGAATAGAGCAATAGGTCAATAATGACCTTGAGAATATTGGAAAAAATGATTTTAAAATTTATCCAGAAGAATACAGCAGAAAAACCAAGGTTTCTTTCCCTCTAAAGGAAAAAAAAAAATTGTGGTATCTTCAACCATCAGATATGAAATAACAACAATAATAATATTGTCTTCCCAAACTAAAAATCAATCACCATCTAGGTCTCAGCTCAATTACAAATTTTTGAATAGTTCCACTGGGTGTGAAGACTAACATTATGGATCAAGTGGATCTGCCTAAAACCCATGCAAAAGCCAACAAGTTCATCCTCACAGGTGGCAGCAGTCCACATACCACTGCTCTTTGAGTTCCCATCACTCTCCCATGGCAAAGATAGGAAGAGTCTTGAGGATATAGACTTAAATATTTAGTGGTTAACTGGCCCAAGAAAAGGAATGAATGCAGTACAAATTATATAAATTTTTTTTATTGTTTACACTAGACTCCCTACCACAATACCACCAACATCATCTGCCCAGAAAAACACACACAACATTTTTTCAGCAAAGCCAAGCTGGGTATCTAATGGACCATTGATAGTAAAGTTTTTTGAGAGCTACAGAGTCATAGCACCTTTTAGAGCTGGGGTTCGACTAAGAAAGGTACATGGTATCCTAAAGTAATAAGGCCTCTTGTCTTATTTTTTGGAATTGATACCTGCACATCATTTCTGCAATGCCTGATTCTTTCTTGGGCACTATTGTAGCTACAAATGCAAAGCCTAGGAGAGATCTGAATTATTCAGAAAAGTCCTTTCTGACCACCTTTTCTAATACTTCCACCTGGACCTACTCCCTTTGTCACTCACTGTCATATAAACACATTAATTGATTCATTAATTCAACAAAAAAATTACCTGCCTGTCGATGTTCTGGGCACTGGGGACATAGCAGCGAATACAACAAAACTGATACTTTCATGCTGATTACATTGAAATAGAAGAAGATATGCAAAAACAAAGCAAACAAACAAAACTATAGCAATTCGTTTGGTAAGGAAGTGGCTTGAAGATAATTCAAGTCAAAGCATAAAAATGGGGGGTGGTTTGCAATTTCTGCAAGGATAGAAGCAGAAAGATCACAAAACCCTGCTACAGTGGAACACGAGAGTTGAGGTTAGGTTGCTTTTGAGCATTTTAAGGTTATGATGCCTATTTGATATTGAAGTAGAGAGTATGGGTACAGAATTGATAGACAAGTATGGAATGTAGGAAAGAGGTCAGGGTCAAAAATATGTTATAAGAATATGGGTAGCATTTAATGCTATGGGGCTGGAAGGAGTCATCTAAGAAGCTGATAGAGTATGATTTAGAAGAAAATGAGAGGAAAGAAGGATTCTGCAGAGGAGATGTCTAATGACTTAGAAGGAGAGACAGTTTCATGCAAACCAAATTGAGAGAGACAAGTGTGGAGGGATGAGAAGTTTGGAGGGAGGAAATATATATCTAGAGTTGTTTATAGTTTTATGAGACATTTCGACATGGTTCTGTGTTATTCCCCAACTAGATAAATCTATGAAGGTGCAGGTATCATATAGGCAGAAAAGTAGATTTAATTGCAGGGGAATAGCCATATTATATTAGTCAAGTCACATAGCTGTGACTAGAGACACTATCACTATAAAGCAAAAGTGATTCTGCTGTTACAAAAAGATTTTTACAATTCCAGCCCACTTGTTGCTTATATCGACACAAATATTTTAAGGAAAATAATTTTTTGGCTTCACTGGATTTTAAGATACATTGGCTTCTACATTTATACTCATAATCATTCTAATTTTATCTTTCTAAAAAGTATTTCTGTTATTTCCCAGTTTAGACTATATTTTGTATTAGGTTTTTGAAAAATAGTAATCAGAGTTACACACTATGACCCAATTAAGTAATTCTTTTTCTTAAAACTTAAATGAAAATTGTAAACTTTCAGTAATCCTAAAAATACCCTTGAAATTTGTAACTTCTTGTTTCTAAGTAAAGAGGTTAAATTGACTTCCTATAAATTATGTAGCTTTTGTGGTCAAATTAAGAGAAATGTGAAAAGGAAACAGATGTATAGGAGTTATATGCTTATTCGTTTGCAAATGAATTCTGAAACTTTCATGAAAAATTAAAAGTCAATTTTCCCGAAACCTGGCCACTTGAAAATTGTTTCAGAATAGAAAGCAAGCCCAGCCAGTGTGGCTCAGTGGTTGAGTGTTGACCCATGAACCAAGAGGCTGCTGGTTCAATTCCAGGTCAGGGCATATGCCTGAGTGTGGGCTCAATTGCCTGTGCAGAAGGCAGCTGATGGATGTTTCTCTTTCATTGATGTTTCTATGTCTCTATCCCTCTCCCTTCCTCTATCTCTAAAAAAATCAATAAAAACATATTTTTTAAAAAAACAAGATTTTGTAGCATATTCTCTTCAACTGGTTTATCATACAGTTAAGGCTTATGATTAAATCTCTCCTTATTACTGTGTGTAATTATGTACTTATATAATTTTACAGTTACATTTTTGCAGGTAAGATGGTGTATTTATAATTCTTATATATAAACTTAGACTGTAGACCTCCAGAGCAGAGGTCATGACATTGATCTTTTCACCTCTCATAGTTCTTACTTTTCTGATATTCATTGAGAAGTATGGGACATTAGTGTTTTGCAAGTTGAAAGTCTGTATAAAGGCATTTTTATTTTATTAATCAATTTAATACTGGATATGCTCTGTTATACTTCTGGATACTAGATGTTCATTGATTTTTATCTTTTCATCATATTCAATTCAGTACATCTACCATTGAGCCCATTATTTAGTCAATGAAAAAAAATTATATATATATATGTGTGTGTGTGTGTGTGTGATGATATATATATATATATATATATATATATATATATATATATATATGAGCGTTCCCGTTGCAGGAAAAATCCTGCAATAGGGTTTCCTGCTGCACTCTACCCCACCCTGCCTGCTCTCCTCCCTTGTCCCCCGCCTTCTCTGCCAGCCCGCCTGCTGTTCCCTTCTCCCCCGGCCCCGCCTCCGCTCTTCCCTTCTCCCCCGCCCCGTGATCTCCGCCAGCACCCTGCTTTTCTAACTTCTCCACCAGCCCGCTCTCCTTCCTTCTCCCCTGGCCCCGCCTCCGCTCCTCCCTTCTCCCCGGCCCCGCCCATTCTCCTCCGGCCCCGCCCCTTCTCCCCCGGCCCCGCCTCCGCTCCTCCCTTCTCCCCTGGCCCCGCCTCCGCTCCTCCCTTCTCCTCCCCCCGGCTTGCTTGCTTCTCTGCAGCTTTGCTCCCTTCTGCAGCTCTTGGCTTCTTTCTAAGCTGTCGTGATATGCAAATTAGCCGCCATCTTTGTTTGGATAATTTGCATATTCGCCCTGATTGGTTGGTGGGCGTGGCTTGGGCATAGCTAAGGTGCGGTCAATTTGCATATTTGTCTATTATTAGATTATATATATATATCATCAGCCATGATAATCATAATTACAAATTGTGTCTTCCCAGCATCTGTCTTCCTATTCCTATTTCTTTGGAAAAACCATCTGCTCACTTACTATGGTCTTGGGTGATTGTCAGCCAGACTCTACCATAGCGCTGGTTAAAATGATTACTTTAAATATGGACAGATAAGGCTGCTGATGAAATAAAATATGGATCTGTATACTCTTGTACTATATATAGATAGCTAGATATTAATGAGGAAAAGAGCAGGGGAGTCAGACATTGTTGAGCATATCCAGCTGGGAAACAGAGGCCTGTTTGCTTCACCAGGAAGCTACATCCCAGGGGATCAGAGCATTGCCCTGCCAAGGATTAATACCCCTCCATTCCCCTCCTGGATTGTTGAAGGGGGGGTAGGGGGAGCAGGGGGAAATAAGCACAAGCACAATAAAGTCAAAATGGCTCAGGGGGAGGTGCTTGACCAAAGAGACTAAGCAGTCTAACCTGGAGAAGAGATCATTCGTCAGGGACCCCATTGGAAGCCCATGAAAGTTTAAGAATTGATTGGTTATTTTGACAAAGTCTCTCTCTCTCTCTCTCTCTCTCTCTCTCTCTCTCTCTCTCTGGGACCTGCACTCACTGTTCGATGGCTTTCGCTTTCCCCAGGATCATGTGACCATGCCTGTCTAGTGGCCACCTGGGGCCCATGGAAGACTGCAAAGGGCTAAGTTTTAATATGAAGCAGAAAGTCTGGACACTGGCTTTTATTTGGCCCTGCTGAAGACACAGCTGGACTTTTTCCATGACAGGACAGAGGGAGATGGGACATTGAAAACCCAGGGGCACGGGCAGACTCCCCAAATAAATCTTTTTTTTTCCCTTTTATTTCCTTTTTTATTTTTTAAAAAAATCTTTGTTGTCGAAAGTATTACATAGGACCTCCTTTTCCCCCCCACTAACCTCTTCCAGACCGGTCCCGTCCTCCCACCATAGGTCTTCACCACCCCATTGTCTGTGTCCACAGGTTCTGCATATATGCATACAAGTTCATTGGTTGATCTCATCCCACCCACCCTCCCCTGCCTTCCCTCTGAGGCTCAACAGTCTGTTCATGCTTCTCTGACTCTGGGTCTAATTTTGATCATCAGTTTATTTGGTTCATTAGATTCCACGTATAAGTGAGATCATGTGATACTTATCTTTCTCTGACTGGCTCATTTTGCTCAGCAATAATACTCTCCAGGTCCGTCCATGCTGTTGCAAATGGTAAGAGTTCTTTCTTTTTTATTGCCACGTAGTATTCCATTGTGTAAATGTACCATAGTTTTTTTATCCACTAATCTGATGGGCTCATAGGCTACTTCCATGTCTTAGTTATTATAAATTTCACAACTGTGAACATAGGGGTGCCCCAAATAAATCTTGCCATGAGATCACAATCTCCCATGTGTAGGTCCTTGGAATTCTTTCCTCATGATCCCATAAAAGAGCCCGTTTTCACAGCACTCTGACTGCTGTAAGTAGAATCATGTTTGCTTTTCTTTTGTATGAGTCATTTGATGTTTTCTACAAATGTGCTATTTCATGCATAATACGAATTTTCATGTGTTTACTGGAGAGTCAAACATTCATTATAATCATCATCCAAAAATTTCAAATGCAAAAAAGGAGTTGGAGAAACAGTTAATTGTCAAGATATAGGCTGCAGAGAAATTCTGCATTTGCTCATTCCTTTGTAGTATTGCTTCTTGGGAGTAAAGATTACATGTATCACCCAAAACAAATAAATATATCAAGGATGAAAATTCACTTTTTGGCTAAGATATGTCCCCAATATTTCTTTAGACTGTGTTGCAAGTCAGGTTCTACATACAGGATTTTGATAAGGGAGGTATTTTGAAATCAACCTCTGTGGGTGAGAAAGAAACAGAAACTTATGTCTGGGAAAATGAAAACTTTGAACTGTGATTCAGTCCCAGCAAAAGCTTTAACTTGACACCACAGAGAGCTCTGGAGATAAGTGGTCCTTTAAGTTTCTCCTGATATAAGTCAAGAGGTCTAGGTTGTAATTGGTTCACACAAAATAATAATTTGATGCAGTTGGTCCTGAGAGACTGTGACTTTGAGAAGGTGATACCTTTGGGCTGAAAGCCATCCCATATATATTCAGCTGTGAACCTTGAGATGCCAATTCTATCAGCTGAGGAAATGAATGCTTCAGTCCAGAATGCTGACACTCTACTGCGTTCACTGCAGATAGGAAAATCACTTTCTAAACAAAAGATAGAAAAATCAAATATACACATATGTAAATAATAGCTTAATCAAACTCCTTTGATTAGGACTAGAATCATATATCCAAATGTCTATTAAAATATTTAGTTGAAGCCTCTCACAGGTTCTAGAAACTGACTTAACCTTTTTGATTTTCACCAAAACCCACTCTTTATTCTCTATCTTATTTAAGGAATACTGTCCACAGTTGTCTGAATCAAGACATTAGGGCCATCTCAGACACACTCTCTGTCTCTGTATCTCATCTCTTTGAATTCCCTTATCTAATTAATCACATATTATATTTACTAATCATGTATTTAATTCAATACCTTTTCTTTATCTATACTTCCTTCACACCAATCTTGAATACAATCAACTGTTTATGGTAACAGTTCACTGAAGTCCGTCTTGTATTAATTAGTCAGCCTGAGAATATTTCTAAAAATGAATATCCAATCCAAGTTATTCACAATTTGTCATGCTTTAGAGACTTTTCACTGTACTTAGAATAATTTTAAACTATTTAACAACATTTATTTGGTGCTTTGTAATCTGTCTACTGCTTCACTCTCTAGTCTCACTTTATTTCAGTTTATTGAATTTCCTTCAGTTGCTCAAATTGACCATCCCTGTTTTCATCTCTGTATGGACGAAAAGGGGCCACATGCTAACCTAACTCAGGGAAGGTCTGTGTGGCGGCCTTGTAAACTCAAAAGACCTAAAGTAACCATAAAGGAGGGTCTGCTATTAAAACTTTAACTAAAAGCAGTATATGGTGGGTAGTCACATCCTTAGGCAGGTATCTTCCTTCCTTGACAAAGGTCCATCTTTACCTTGACTGAGCCTATTGTCTTTTTTCATCTATGATAACATATTGTTGGAATGTCAAAGTAATATTCCTTTTTTCTGAACCCCTCAAAGCTCAGGCACCACTCTGAGGAGACCACAAAGCCCCTCATGGTTATTGAGTTAATTGTTGACTATTAACTGTCCTGCACCCACCTAAGTAAAAGAAATATGTGTCTATCATTTTACTTTTTATCCAATCCCAGAGGTTTCCCCCACTTTGCTTTCTCCCACCTCCCTAACTTATCACCAATGAAGTTCATGTAACTCACATCTCTTTTGATTGTAATGTATAAAACAAGGTAAAAAACCGCCATTCTCCAGAGCATTATCCCAAGAGATGAGATTCTGCTTCCCCGCAATTGTCGACAGTTTGGCTCAAAGAAACTCCCAAAAATTCTTTATAGGTTTGAATGTTTTCTTACATCAACATCTGAGAGGTACTATTTGTCAATATCTAACACCTCTTTTGCCTTACTCATCAGAAAAATTTCTGTTCATCTTTACTTCTCATAGTAAATGTCACTTTGTACGTAAGGCTATTCTCATACTAAATTCCCCAATGTTTCTTTAGTTCCCTTTACTTTTCCTATTGAAGTAGTAAACATACATCATTGTAATAACATGTTTATCTGGCCAGACATCAGTAGGAATGGTGGCATTATGACCTACACATTGCTACTTTTTTTAAAATCAATAGGAACATTGACAAGAGGTCAAAACCAACTTTTTTAGGGTGCTGAAACATAACCAAAGACTTGTAAAAACGTGCAAAAGTTTACTCAACAAAACAGCTGAATCTCATTAAGAATAGTAACAGTTGTGAAGTTTTGAATTCCTTTATTCCTATCCCCTTCTTCTCGGTTCACCGTAACCTTGAAAGCCAACAGTCTCACAACTACAGCAGCTGGGAGAAAACAGCAGCATAACAGAAACTGGAGGGGCAGAAAGAATTGGGAGGTCCTCAAAAGATGAATCTTAGAGTAGTCATTATTTGAACTATCTGGCATTTCCCTGGAAATTCCCACCTGTAGGGCATGTCTTTATTTGAACAAAAACAATCCTACAGAGGTTGTTCAGTGCCAACAGCCTTTTCCCCAGGGGCATTTTTCAAAAACAATCAGCATCAATTGCCATACATTTTAGTTGTCTGTAGTGGCAATAAAAGTTGGGGCAAAGAAATGGCTGGTAAAAAAATCTTAAGAGAGAAACTTCTGGGATAAGATGCTCATAGAGGGCATTTAAAGAGATCTAACCTATTGCTAGGAATATAGGAGGTTATGTGCATGTGTGGAGCTGTGCACATGCCCAAGGAAGGGCAAGGCCCTCAATTCTCCCTCTGACTGACCTTAAGACTCTGCACAAGCAGAGAGCAAGGCAAAGATTTTCAATGTGCTATTTTAATATTTTCAAAGGAGTAAAAGCAACCATGTTTAAAGAAATAAAATAATGTATGAGAATAATATCTTACCAAGTAGAAAATGTTAACAAAGATATAGAAATCACAAAAAAGAACAGAAATAGAAATTCTGGGGCTGAAAATTGCAAAAAGTGAAATATAAAAATTTACTAGAGTAGCTTAATAACAGCTTTGAGTTAGCTGAAGATAGAACCAGTGAACTTGAATATAAATTAATTGAGATTATCAAGTCTAGGAACAAAACAAAAAGAAAAGAAGAAAAATAAACAAAGCCTCAGACAACTGTGGAATACTAACAATCTTATCAATCTATGCAAAATAGGAATCCCAGAGGAGAAGAGAGAGTGAATAGAGCAGAAAAAAATACTTGAAAAAGTAATGGCCAAAAATCCCCAAATTTGATGAAAACATTAATCTATACATCCACAAGGTTAATGAACTCTAAGTAGGATAAATTCAAAGCAATCTGCTGCTAGATACATTATAATCAAACTATAAAAAAACAACAATGACTTAAAGAGAATCTTGGATGCAGTCAGAGAGAAATACTCTTAATATACAACTAATCTCAATGAAATTAACAGCTGATTTCACATTAGAAAGTATAAATAAAAACTAAGGCAATTAGTTGCTAGAAGACCGACCCTACAAGAATGCTAAAGAGAGTTCTGCAGGCCAAAATGAAAGGACACTATACAGTACCTTGAATTCACATTTTAAAAAAAAGTAGAGATAATTGGTAAAGTTAAATATGGGTAAATATGGAAGACAGTATAAATTTATTTTTTGTTTATAATTCTATTTTTCTCCTATCTTATTTAAAACAGAATTATGTAAAGCAATACTTACAAATTTGTGTAGATAATTTATAAATTCATGTAGATATTTAATATATACAGATGTAATATGTATGATAACAACAATACAAAAGAGGGGAGAAGGAATAGAACTATATAAGAGCAAAGTCTATGGATACTGCCATAAGTAAGTTGCTGTTTTTTTGTTAATCCTCACTGGAGGATATTTTTTCCATTGATTTTTTAGAGAGAGTGGAACGGAGGGAGAGAGAGGGGAAGAGAGAGAGACAGAAACAGAGAGAGAAACATCCATGTGAGAGAGACACTTTGATTGGTTGCCTCCCACATGGGCCCCAACCTGGGAGCTAGGGATTAAACTTGCAACCTGGGAATGTGCCCTTAACCAGGAATTGAACTTTCGACCCTTTGATGCACAGGCTGATGCTCTAACCACTGAGCACACAGGCCAGGGCTGAAAGTAAGTTTATATTAATCTGAAATGGATTGTTATAAATTAGGATGTTAATTATACTACCCAGGGCAACCACTGAGAAAATAACTAAAAATATATTGTAAAGTGAAATAAGATCATTAAATTGTACACTAGAAAGTATCTAACACAAAGGAAGGCAATAATAAAACAATAGGGTAGTGACAAAACATATTGAAAACAAATGACAAAATGAAAGACCTAAACTCTAACACCACTTTATTCCATTAAAAGCAAATGGATTAAGCACTCTAATCAAAAGACAGTGACTGGAATAATGGACAAAAGGTACTCCAACTATGTATATAAAAGATACTTTCAGTTATATGCAAGCAAATCTATATATATATATATAAAGCCAGTGACCAGAACGCCAGAACGAAAGTAATGACCAATCGCTATGACGCCCACTGCGGCCAGCGAACTGGCCTGTTCAGGGGGTGGGGCTGGCCGGCCAACCTCCCTTCAGCCAGCCCCACCCGTGATCAGCCTCTCTCACCCTGATCAAGGGGAGGGTGGCCGGCCAACCCCCCCCCCACCCAGGCCCTTCCCCCTGGCTGGCCCCACCCCAATAGCCCCGTAGCTCCTACACCCAGCCGGCCCCATCCCTGACTGCCCCCACCACCCCAAAAGGGGGTGGGGCCAGCCAGCCAACCTCCTGCAGCCCTCCCCCCACCTGGCCCCACCCCAGATCGACCCACCCACCCTGATCAGGGGCAGAGGCAACCAGCCAACCACCCATGGCCCCTCCCCCAGGCCACTGGTTCCCAATTGGCCCCCTCACCAATTCAGGGGTGGGACTGGCCAGCCCACTGCCCACAGCCCCTCCCCAAGACCAGACCCCCCCCAATCAACCCCCAACATCCTGATCAGCCCATAGCACCTCCCCCCAGCCAGCTCTGTTCCCAATCTGCCCCCCCCCAACACCAATTCAAGGTGGGGCTGGTTTTCCAACCTCCCATGGCCCCTCCCCCAGATGCTGAACCCCGATTGGCCCCTTCCCACCCCAATCGGAGGCGGGGCCCGCCTACCAATTGCCCTCAGCCCTTTCCCCAGCCGGCCCGGCCCTGATCAGGCCCTGATCAGGGCCGGGCCAGCTGGCCAATCTCCTGCCATCTCCTCCTCCCTCTCGATAGGCCCTGCCCTGATCCACCTCGATTGGGGACGGGCCAGCCGGACTCCACCCATGCACAAATTCGTGTACTGGGCCACTAGTGTGTATATTAAGAGACATATTTTAGATTAAAAAATTTAAAAATGGAAAAAGGTATGCAATGCAAATAGTAACCAAAAGAGAGCTGAGATGGTACACTAATATCAGATAAAATAAATTAAAAAAAATTATTAGAGACATTAAAGGACATTTTACAATGATGTAAGATCAATCCATCAAAAAGACACAGCAATTTTAAACATAAATGCATCTAAAAATATAGCCCAAAAAGCATGAAGTAAAAACTGACAGAATTGAAGGGAGAAAAATATCAATTAAACAATAACAGTTGGAGACTTCAGTGCCCTACTTTCAATAAAGAATAAAACTAATCAGAAGTACAACAAGGAAATAGAAGACTTTGAAAACACAATAAACTAAATAGACTTAAAAGACATCTATAGAATACAGAATAACAGAAGAATTTTTTCCAAGTGAACATGGAACATTCTCCATATTGACCATATGTTAGGTCAAAACAAGTTAAAACAAGTCTTAATCAATTTAAAATGACTAGTATTATATAAGGTATGTTCTCTGAACATAATGGGATAAAATTAAAAATATGAACAGAAGAAAATTTGGGAAATTTATAAAGATGAGAAATTAAGCAATATACATCTAAATAGCAATGAGTAAAAAAAAGAAATCACACGAGAAGTTAGAAAATACTTTGAGATGTATGAAAATAAACACACAACATACCAAAAAAGTTTATGAGGTGCAGTAAAAGCAGTAGAAGAACTGTATTGCCATAAATACCTATTTTAAAAATGATAGCTATCTAAATCAATGACTCAACCTTCTATTTTAAGAAACTAGAAATAGAAGAGCAAATTAAACCTAAACAAGAAGATGGAAGGAAATGAAATGTGAAAGAAAATAAAAGATAGAAAAACAATACGAAAAATCAGTGATAGATTCTGGCCAGGTAGCTCAGTTGGTTAGAGAGTCATTCCCATACTCCAAGGTTTCAGGTTCGTTCTCTGGTCAGGGCACATACAAAGAGCAAACAAAGAAGGCATGAATGAGTGGGACAACAAATCTCTCTCTCTCTCTCTCTCTCTTTCTCTCTCTCTCTCTCTCTCTCTCTCTCTCTCTCTTTCTCTACCCCCGACTCTCTCCCAAATAAATCAATAAAAACTTAAAAATATAAAGAAAATCAGTGATACCAGAAGAGTTTTCTTTAATCAACAAAATATTAAAATTTTAGCTAGAATGAGCATGAGAAAAAGAGAGGAGATTAAATTAGTAGTTGTCTGGCATATTTGTTAGACTGCACACTCTTTAAAAGCACAGACATCATGGTTCTCTATGTCCAGTACCTATTTCAGTGTTTAGCACAAAGCATTAAATATAAACGAATGAGTGCAACTCGGTGATATACACCAACTTCTCTAAGTTTATGATTGCAGTCAATCTTTAAACTGCATCCATTTGTGATTTCCAACCTAGCCCTCTACCACTTGTGTTACGTGGTATGTTATAGTCATTGCATTTCAAGCTTTTACTACTGATGTGAACTAGCTCTATTCTGTTTTCTTTTTATCTGATCTTGCTACTCCCCACCCACTTCTTTAAATTCTATATCATAGACAATCTCTGTGTTTGGACAAGAGCACTTTAAAAAGGTTTTCAAGTTACTCATGTGGGTTTAAAATTTCCTGTGAGGAGACTAAGGGAAGTGTAAGCTGGGGACATAAAGTTCCAGAACTTGAAGTAGAGATCAGTAACAAAGATTTCTTTCTAGCAAATCTTCTTTAATAATGGTTGCAGGTTGTTATGATTTCCTGCCTCGTAGGCAATTGTTGCCTTCATTCTTCCTAATAGAAATTAGAGCACATTCAGGCATTCCATGTGGCCACGGTGTTTCAGATGCCACCCTTGAACTCAGTTGATAATCCTAATTGATCTTGATAATAATGGTGACTTCAATTTTTGGCCAGTAATCCTCTCTAATAAAATGGTAATATGCAAATTAACCATCACTTCGCTACATAAGCCACGCCCACCAGCCAATCAGGGTGAGTATGCAAATTAACCCCAATCCAAGATGGCTACAGCCACAGAGAGCAAGGTTTCCCAGGTAACAGAGGAAGCCAAGCTTTCCATAGCCATTGCAGGCCTAAGCCTCCACTCAAGCTACAAAGTTTCAATTATAGAAGGTAAACAAATTCAAACAAAGGCGGCAGAATGGAGCTTGAGAGAGCAGGCCAGGGTTGCCGGCGGCAACAGGGGAAGCAAAGCTTTCCGAACACCCTGGCTGGGCTCACCCGCTTAAGGCTACAAAGTTTCAATTGTAGAAGGTGAGTTAACTGCCACAGAAATGGCTGCCGCCCCGGAGGGAACAGCAGGCTTGGCTCCGCTCCAGGCTACAAAGTTTCAATTGTAGAAGGAAAATAAATTCCAGATACCAGGCCTCCACTTGGGTTGCCAGGGGGCGTGGCCGGCCTGCAAACCACCACAGGCCCCTTGCTCAGGCCGCCCCACGCCCCAAGGGAACCCCACCCTTATCTGTGACACCCTTCAGGGCAAACCAGCTGGCCCCCACCTGTGCACCAGGCCTCTATCCTATCTAATAAAAGAGTAATATACAGATTGATCATCACTGCAACACACAATATAGCTGCCCCCATGTGGTCAAAGATCCTGCCCCCATGTGGACACAAGATGGCCACTACAAGATGGCCAGCAGGAGAGGGCAGTTGGGAGGCACCCGGCCTGCAAGGGAGGGCAGTTGTGAGGGACCAGGCCTGCAAGGGAGGGCAGTTGAGAGGGACCAGGCTTGCAAGGGAGGGCAGTTGGAGGTGATCAACCCTGCAGGAGAGGGCAGTTAGGGGTGACCAGGCTGGCAGAGGAGGGAAGTTGGGGGCAAACAGGCTGGCAGGGGAGCAGTTAAGCATCAACCAGGCTGGCAGCAGAGTGGTTAGGGGGTGATCAGGCTGGCAGGCAGAAGTGGTTAGGGGCAATCAGGAAGGCAGACAGTCAAGCAGTTGGGAGCCAGCAGCCCTGGTGGGATCGGGCCTAAACGGGCAGTCGGACATCCCTCCAGGAGTCCCAGATTGGAGAGGGTACAGGCTGGGCTGAGGGACAACCCCCTGCTGTGCACGAATTTCGTGCACTGGGCTTCTAGTTGGGTTATGAAACACCAGTCAGGCATGATAGGTAACATTTGTTTATTACCAACTTTTAGCCATGCACCAATTTAAGTGTTTTACATGTATTAACTCATTAAGCTTTTACACCTACCTTATATGACAAGTACACATATTATTTTCATTTTAAGGTTAATAATAATGAGGAACAATTAAAATATCTTGAACTTAATTATTCTATCCTTGACAGTCCCTTCTAAAGAGGAGTCAGATAGATTATCTGGAATAGACTTTTTCAGAGATATGCTGCATATAGGCTAAAACATGGAAATTACTAAAAGGTTCTGGCTCATGTGTGAAGAACCTGAGAGGAAATACTCTAATAACTAGACTGCGAATTATCTCCAGGAAAGAAGAGTTAGAAGCAGGAAGACTCGGGGGGGGGGGGCAGCGGGGGGGGGGGGGAGGTTATTTCAAAGAATAGGGTAATTCCGAGGACTATACCAGGTTAAAATTTCTCTGTGACTCTACAGTACATCCTCTGCAGTGCTTGGAGCCTTGTTCAGTGGGTTGATTTCTTGATTAATTAATGGCATATTAGTGTATAAGACTGTTGTATCATAAAACAGTGAATGAGATACAAGATGCCTTAATGAGCCCATTAATTAGGAGTCGTTTATTCCACAAGGCCCAGAGGGAGGTGTTACTTCCAAATCTCTGAGCAACACATACAGGAAGTGTCCCGTATTTATACTTTTTGAGCTTCTTTGTTTGCACATATTACAAAGAGCTCTGTGTGAGTTATTGAAACAGACAGTTTGTAATCTTGGATACATAAAGAATAAACATTTGGTATAAGAATATGGGAATTATTATCAGTATTAGTCCATTACGTTAGATTGCTAGCTTGCAAGGTCAGACAGTTAAGTTTTTATCTTCTTCTATTATTCAAACTAAAACATTATTCTACAGAATAAGAGACTGTCTGAAAATGACATAGTTTATAGAACAAGGGACTATCTAACAATAGCAGAGAATTCAAACAGCAGTTTTGTACAAGATGGAGGTTACTATGCTTCAAGACAAGCATTGTTCTTTATAGGTAGGGAAAATCTCACTATAGTTCTATTTTCCATAATAAATTTCCTACCACCATGGGTTTATACAGAAGAGAACAATAGCTATAAAGACTAATTTTTTAGATTGGTTTTTGTTGTATTAGTTCTGTTAGCACTGGACAATTATTTTACCTATGAAAGCTAATTGCCTTTCTCTTAAGCTTTCCCAAAGCACCATACATCTTTGTCATAGAGTTTTCATTCCAGAAGAGCTTTAATCTTGAAAAACAGTCCATAATAAAGATATTTCACCAGCACTAAAACAATTTACATTTGCTTTGCCTCTTTTACTTGTCTTTGTTGTATTTGTCTTAATACAATAGCAGAAATTATTAGACATTTTGAGTTATGTAATTAAAATCTCTTTGTAAGCAGAGTTCACTTCTATTCTAACTAGTCCATTGTGTTTATAATAAACTAGAGGCCCAGTGCATGAATTCATGCACCAGTGGGATCCCTCAGTCTGGCCTGTGGGATCAGGCCGAACCAGCTCTCTGGCATCCCCCAAGGGGTCCCGGATTGTGAGAAGGCACAGGCCAGGCTGAGGGACCCCACCGGTGCACGATCAGAGCAGGGGAAGGATGTGGGAGGTTGGACAGCTGAGGAGGGACCACAGGAGGCCTCCAAGGCATATCCGGCCCATCTCGCTCAGTCCTGATCAGCCAGACCCCAGCAGCAAGCTAACCTACCAGTCAGAGCATCTGCCTGCTGGTGGTCAGTGCACATCATAGTGACTGGTCGACCAGTTGACTGTCTAACCCCTGGTGGCCAATGCATGTCATAGTGAGTAGTTGAGCGGCCTTAGCATATCATTAGCATATTACATTTTGATTGGTGGAATGGATGACTGGACAACTGGACACTTAGCATAGTAGGCTTTATTACATAGGATATTTTGGCAATTACTCACAGTTTATAGACTATCAATTTAAAATATTATAGTTTTTAAAATAATTCTTGATCTTAAAAAGAGTTGGTTTCAAAATCTACTATAAAGTTTGTATTTACAACCCTTACCTAATTTGACTTCACTTCTCTTAAAATTTTCAAATCATTTGAGAGTTGCTGTGGTACTAAATATATAAAGGAAATATTTTTTAAAATTATATTTAAGTAGGGGAGGACAAAGATATAAAGATAGATAAGGTTTCTTTACTTCTTTCAAACTGGTAAATATTAATTCAGTAGGTAGACTGTGTTGTTATGTGTATATAATGCAATACCTAGAGCAATCCCTACAAAGGCTATACAAAGACATACATTTTAAAAACCACATTATAGATAAGTCAAAAGGCAATTTTAAAGAAAATGTTCAAGTAGTCCACAGGCAAAAGAAAACAAAGAAACATAAAACACAGAATAAATATTTAAAAAATAATGTGGCAAAATTAAGCCTTAACACATATAAACAATTACATTGAATGTAAATGGCCTAAATATGAGATTTAAAAGACAAGATTCATATGATAAAGTAAATAAAATGACCAAAATATTCTATGAAAAATTAATTTTAGTTATAAGGTTATACATAGGTTTAAAATAAAAATGTAGACAGAGATGTATCATGAAAACCTTAATGAAATGAGGACAGGAATGGCTATATTAATACTAAAATAGACTTATAAGTAAAAAACAAAACAAAGCAAAAAATATTACTAAAGACAGAGGGAAGTTGTATAATGATAAAAATAAGACATAGCCATCTTAAACACAAAAGCAACAAAAACAGAGCTGTAAAATATGTGAAGCAAAACTTACAAAAATGAAGGGAGATGAAAGCATAGCCACAACTACAGTAAAGGATGTTAACATCCTCTCTCAACAAGTGTCAGAATAACTAGACATAAAGTAAACACTAATATAGAAAAACTCAACAACATCAGCAACCAACGAGTTTAAAAGACATTTATATATGAATGGAGAATATATATTTCATATGGAGAATATGAAAATCTCCAAATACTTGAAACTCCAACAACAGATTTCTAAATCATCCATGGGTCAAATACAGTGTCACAAAAACCTTACAATGATATTGAACTGAATGAAGATCAGATTAATGGTTGCCAGGGCTTAAGGGCAGGGGCCAGGGCAGACAGGACTGAGGGAGATGCAATAGGGAAATAGATTTGCCTTTAAGAGGACAACAGATTCATGTGTCAATGGGTTTGTTCTGTACCTTAACAGTATCAGTGTCAATATCCTAGTTGTGATATTGCACCATAGTTTTGTAAAACATTGCCATTGGAACAAAATGGATAACATTTAAAGGGATCCTTTATTTTTTGTAATTGAAATGTACAATTACCTCAAAACATTAAAAACTGAATTAAAAATATGTGACTCTTCTATCCGTATCTGTTTATTTTTTATATTTACTGTATTTATTTTTTACCCTTATTGCCTTACTACGTTACATCTCATTTCAGATTTCACAGAAAAACATTCTCAATTATTTGTCCTTAAGTATGATATATTTTATAGATACCCTTCTTCTATAATCTATAGATTAACATTGTTCATATGATTCTTAGTATGGGATAGGCTTTCATTATGAATGTATGCTTAAATTTGTCAAATACCATATGTTACATATTTTGACTTAATTTCTCCCTTTAATCTGTTAATGTGACAAATTGTATTGATTGCTTTTTTATTATATTTACTAGAGGCCTGGTGCACACAATTAGTGCACCGAGGGGGAGGGGTGTCCCTCAGCCTGGCCTGTACCCTCTCCAATCTGGGACCCCTTGGGGGATGTCTAACTGCCGGTTTAGGCCTAAATCGGGCCTAAACCAGCAGTCGGACATCCCTCTCACAATCCTGGACTGCTGGCTCCTAATGGCTCACCTGCCTGCCTGCCTGGTTGCCCCTAATTGCTCCCCCCCCCCCACCACTGCCAGCCTGATCACTCCTCATTGCCTCTGTGTGCCCGGCCTAATCGCCCTTAACTGCCCCTCCTGATGGCCTGGTTGCCCCTTACTGCCCCCCACTGCCAGCCAGGTCATTCCCAACTGCCCCCTCCCTGTCAGCCTGGTCGCTCCTAACTGCCCCCTCCACAGGCCTGGTCACCCCCAACTGCCACTCCTGCTGGCCTGGTCGCCCCCAACAGCCCCCCTCTGCTGGCCTGGTTGCCTTTAACTGCCCCCTCTGCCAACCTAGTTGCCCCTCACTGACCCCCCTTCCAGCCTAATTGCCCCAACTGTCCCCCCTGCCGGCCTGGTCACCCACAACTGCACCCCCTGCTGTCCTGGTCACCTCTCATGGCTCCCCTGCCGGCCTGGTTGCCCCACGCAGCCTGCTTGTTCAGTTGTTTGGTCGTCCCTCACTAACCCCCCTGCTGGCCTGGTAATAAGCAGCCATCTTGTGAGGGCGTGAGGGTTAATTTGCATATTGCCTCTTTGTTATATAGGATTGGTTAATAAAATTATTTAGGTTTCAAGTGTATAATTCTATAATACATCATCTGTATATTGCATTGTGTGTTTGTCACCCAAAGTCATATCATCTTCCATCACCATATATTTGACCCCCTTTACTTTTTATTACCATCCCCACCCCATTCCCCTATAGCAATTACTATACTGTTATCTGTGTTTATGAGTTTTTATTTGTTTGTTTGTCTGTCTTATTTGTTCCTTTGTGTTTTTTTTCAGTTTTATATTCCACATATGAGTGAAATTCTATGGTTAACTTTTCTTGTCTGACATTTCACTTAGCATATTCTCAAGATCCATCCATGTCGTTGCAAATAGCAGTATTTCATCTTTTCTTATTGTTGAGTAATATTCCTTTGTATATATGTACCACATATTCTTTATCCAATCATCTATCAAAGGACTCTTTGGTTGTTTCCATGTCTTGGACACCATGAATAATGCTGCAATGAACATAGGGACACACATAACTTTACAAATAAATGTATTCAAAATTTTTGGATAGATACCAAAAGAGGGGTTGCTAGGTCATATGGTATCTCTATTTTTAACTTTTTTAGGAACCCCCATATTGTTTTTCATAATGGTTGTATCAGTTTACTTTCCCACCAGCAGTGAATGAGTGTTCCTTTTTCTTCACAACCTCTCCAACACTTATTATTACTTGTCTTATGGTATTTCGTTGTAGTTTTGATTTGTAATTTCCTAATAATTAGTGAAGTTGAGTATATTTTCATATATTTGTTGGCCAACTGGTATGTCATTTTGGGAGAAGTGTCTTTTCAGGTCCTCTGCCCATTTCTCAATTGAATTTATTGTGTTTTGAATCAAAAACAACATTATATTCCTAGAGTAAACCCAATATTGTTATGGTATATTATTTTTTACATATAGCTGAGTTCAGTTTTTTAAACTTATTTTTAGAAATTTTCCATCTATGTTCATGAGTAAGATTGGCTGGTCAGGTTTTAATTGAAGTGTTTTCCTGACATGATTTCTTTATATTCTCTGGAAGAATTTGTAATTTCTTATTTGTTCCTTAAATGTTTGGTAGATTAGAACATAAAATGATCTGGGCATGGAGGTCTATTGGTTATATTTTCCACATTTTCTTTTTTCTCCAAGAGGATATATTTATTGTTCAATATTTTTAAAATTTATTTTTGAAAGATTTTTTTTCTGGGAATTGTTCATTTTAGTTAAAAATTTGTTTATTTTACTTAAATTGTCAAGTATGCTAGCTTAAAATTATTCATAATACACTATTATGCATTTTAATGGCTGATTGTCCTCTCCTGCTTTCTGAAGAATTCCTTTTTATGGGGTCTTAGCATCTTGCCTCAGAAAAGGCCAATCTGATCCATCAGAAATATTTTAATACATTTAAACTTCAAGTTGGTTGGGCAGAAGAAGAATAACAATCCTTGAATATATTTTACTTGGAGGCTTTTTATGTAAGTAGGTACTAATAGACCTATAGGAGGTGGGATAAACAGTTCTTTCAAGTTCATTGTCCATCTGTCAAGATTCAAATACAAATGTATACATTTAATTCACTTACTGGCATGGGCCCTGGCCTACCTAAAATTTCTATATGTTACATTAGCCATTTCCACACCATTGTGTTTGAAAATAATCCTCCCAAATATTTTATACATGTCAGAAGCCTAGAGTTAATTGATGTAAAGTCCTATGGTGCGGTTAAACATTGTATCTCATCTTTGATATAGTTCTTTTATATCTTTTACTTTCAAAAAATTGTCAGATCTTTTAGATTCTGAGCTTCTGTAGATGTGAATGATATAAGGAGAAATATACTAGCTCATACTTTCCAAACCAACTTATTTCTGTTGGTTTTTTTTTAAGGAGATTTTCCACCAAAGAGGAAAATGAGAAAGTTCAAAGAATCAATTCAGAGAGGAGGGAAGGTTGGAAAGTGTTTAGAACTGGAAATTCCCCCACTTACTCATGGTTACCTTGATTGGCCCTTCGTGGTAACCAATTGAAAGCGTGAACACATCTGTGACTTAAAACTAATTTTTACCAATTTGCATAATTTGTATTGATTTAATAGAAGATAGAACATTATAAATTGAAGTTTTGGTTCCCAAGAAGATTAAAAGCCATTCAGAAACCTAAATCACTCATTGAAACAGAAAGGAAATTGAAAAAAGAAAAAAGAAAAGATGAACAGGTTGTCTTCGGAAACTGTCTTTGGTCGGAAGTTTGCAGTCCCTGTGAACAGGTGCCACGAAAAGCCTTCTGCTGAGCTGCTGCCTGATAAGGACTGTATATCCTGTCTTCTCTGCACCACTTTGCATCTAGCTCACATTACTTCATTTCCTTCCCGGGACCTTCCCCCGGATTCTTCATATAAGGTCAAACATAAAGGAGAGCTACACTGAGTTCTGGGGTCCTGAGTGGCTTCCTCCAACTTTGTCCAGGCACTAATTTTTCTAAGCTTCAGTTTCCTCAACAGAACTATAAAATGTCAATGATAATCTCTGCCTGGTGGATATCCTTAAGTTTTTGATGTATTATTTATGAAATAAGACATAAAGTATCTCTGAAAGTGATACTTCATATTATTGTCATGTGTTTTATAAGGAGATTGAAAAGAGTTTATTTGCACTAGTTTTGTTTCTTCAGTTTTCATTATGTGTTTCTTTGCTTTGGAGAATTGAATCCTTCAGGGCTGACCACAACCACATAGGAAGTTTGCTTCCATATTTAGATAAATAAGGGACAACTGAAAAACCTTCTGACCCTAAAATTTCTCCCACACTGCATCCTGACACTCTACACCTTCTTTTGTCCTATTTGCTGTAATTTCACATGTACAGATACCTTCCTTTCATTTAACAAATAATGATGGATGATCTGAGCATATAAATGATTGTACACAGGAAGACACTGTTGCAAGCGAAATGACATGCTTTTACTAATTACGTCAGGGCAGCAGGTGTCAACAAGGGCTGTGCTGGGCAACCCCTATTCAGTGTTCACGTCTTTACAGAAATTAAAGTTGATTACTTTCTCAAATATAAGGGAGAGTTCTTACACTTAAAAAATTACTGTAGGAGGGAAGGGGGAGTTAATGAACAACTTATTTGTTTT
This sequence comes from Cnephaeus nilssonii, assembly GCF_951640355.1. Classification (NCBI taxonomy): domain Eukaryota; kingdom Metazoa; phylum Chordata; class Mammalia; order Chiroptera; family Vespertilionidae; genus Cnephaeus; species Cnephaeus nilssonii. Next base: position 22,066,529 of record NC_137077.1, on the reverse strand, counting down.
ACAATAAAGTTTAGACTATTGTAGAGGACTTAAATAGCATGAGGGCCAATGCATACCTTGAAGGCCTACTGATAACATGTGCTTAGTACCTTGGCTGGATTTTACCTTTGCAATGACTGCCTACTCCCACCTGCGCACCTGGGAAATGGTTATCTATCTATCAAACGTACACTATTTTCATTACGGTAACCAGCCTAACTATTCTAGGATATCCAAACTTCAAAGATAGTTGGTGTCCAGCTAAGAAAATTATATTTTCACACTTCTATGAGAATTACTAGAGGAGAAAAGGTACATTAGTAAATGGTGTAACTGGAGCATGATTTTTATGTTAGTCTAATCAGCTGTTGAAAAGTCCTGCTTTACAAGTGGAAAACACATACGGTAAGGATTATCGTGTGTGTAAGGATGTTTTCTTTCTCTGTACCCCAGACTTGGAAGAGATCAAATCATGTTGCAAATTTATAGGACTAATATTTTCTCATGCATCATCACAACCACAACATGCTATGTATAGCTAGTGTCATATACACATTTAAAATATCTGGAGAGTATTATGTTAAGTGAAATAAACCAGTAAGAGAAAGACTAGTATTACATAATTTCACTTATATGTGGAATCTAATGAACAAAATAAAGTGGCAAGCAAAATAAATCCAGAGACATTGAAGCATGCACTAGACTGGCATATTTTAGAGGAGAGGGGGGAGGATCAGGAATAGATTAACCAAAGAACTTATATGCATATATTGATAGCCCGTGGACAGATAATAGTGCAGGGAAGTCCCGTGGAGGGGGCAGGAGCGGGCTGGAGGGGCTCAATCGGGGCCAAAAAGGGGACATCCTATCTAATAAAAGGGTAATATGCAAATTAACCATCACTCCGCGACAAAAATGGCGGCGCCCATGGCCACAAGATGGTGGCGCCCAGTCCTCTTAGCCCCTAGCCCCGGCAGAGTCCCCAAGTCTTCCCAGCAGTGGCAGTCCAGGGTGTCTAGCTGGGAGGCGCCCGCCCCACACACAGCAATTCCTGCCCAGTGGCGGCAGTCCGGGGTGTCCGGCTGGTTGCCCCCGAACTGTGCGCCATCAGGGTCGAAGCGGGCCGCGGGGCTTTTGGCCAGGGTGTCAGGCCAGCAGCGACCCGCCCCGAGCCACGCGCCATCCGGGGCAAAGCTGGCCACGGGGTTTGGGGCTGGGGTGTCAGGCCGGCAGCGCAGTGCACCCCCAATGCGAGATCTTCAGGCCAGGGAAGGCACCCACCGGGCTATCCGCAGCCAGGCTGAGATGGGGTGTCATCTGGCGGAGCTGAGGCGGCAGCCTTGGGCTGGGGTCTCAGCCTGGCCAGGGCCCGAACCCCTCCAGCGGTGGAGCCTGGGGCCTCAACCATTGAGTCACACCAGCCAGGCAGATATGGAGGAATCTTAAATGTTTCTTTTTTTATAATATATATTTTATTGATTTTTTACAGAGAGGAAGGAAAAGGGATAGAGAGCTAGAAACATCTATGAGAAAGAAACATCGATCAACTGCCTCCTGCAAACTCCCGACTGGGTATGTGCCCCCAACCAACGTACATGCCCTTGACCAGAATCGAACCTAGGACCCTTGAATCTGCAGGCCAGTGCTCCATCCACTGAGCCAAACCGGTTAGGACTGTCCAATATGCTAAAGAAAAAACCCTATCTAATAAAGAGGGAATATGCAAGGGAGGGCATTTCGGGGTGACCGGGGTGTCAGAGGAGGGCAGTTAGGCATCGATCGGGCTGGCAGGGGAGTGGTTAGGGGGTGATCAGGCTAGCAGGCAGAGCGGTTAGGAGCAATCAGGAAGGCAGGCAGGTGAGTAGTTGGGAACCAGCAGTCTTAGATTGTGAAAGGGATGTCTGACTGCCTGTTTGGGCCCGATCCCATGGATCGGGCCCAAACAGGCAGTCAGATATCCCCCAAGGGGTCCCAGATTGGAGAGGGTGCAGGTTCGGCTGAGAGACACCCCTCCCCCTCCCCCATGCACAAATTTCATGCACCGGGCCTCTAGTCTGTAATACTTTCAACAATAAAGATATAAATAAATAAATAAATAAATAAATAAATAAATAAATAAATAAATAAATAAAATATCTAAGTTGTTTTAACCCAAAGAAATTAGCAAATGCACTAGCTATTCCCTTAAGTACCAAATTTAACACCTCCAACAATCATCAGCAGTATTCAAATGTGTGCTTGCTATCTAGTGGCAGTCTAAAATTACATATTTCTTAACCCTACAGTCCCACAAGTCTCCCAGGCTAACACTCAACATTTTGCAAGTCATATGTTTTTATACATATTCTTTTTTAAATTCACATTTATTGATTTATTTATTCACGAGTATATACTGAGTATACACACTAGGTTCCAGTTACTATGTCAGGTATTAAAGGCAGAAGAGACAAGATAGGAAAAGTTCTTGCCACAAGCAGCTTACAGTCTAGTAAGGAAAGTAGATTATAAACAATACTAGAGGCCTGATGCATGAAATTCATGCTTGGGGGGCGGGGGTCCCTCAGCCTGCCCTGCACCCTCTCGCATTCCAGGACCTTTCGGGGGATGTCTGACTGCCAGTTTAGGCCCGATCCCACAGGGATTCCAGTTGAACATCCCTCTAGGAATCCAGGACTGCTGGCTCCTAACCACTCGCCTGCCTGCTTGATCACCCCTAACCACTCACCTGCCTGCCTGATTCCCCTAACCACTCCCTGGGGGGCGGGGCCAGCAGGGGTGAGGGGTCGTGGTGTTCTGGTCTCTGGTCATTCTGGTTGTTCCACCATTTCGGTCACTGGCCTTTTATTATATAGGATATAGGATAATATAATATCAGATATTGTCAAATGATATAGAGAAAGATAAAGCTTTATAGAAGCTTAGAGTGTGACATTTTTATTTTACTACAATGAAAGGCAAGTGAAGACCTCTCTGGGCTGAGGAAAGTTTCATAGTGAGGGAACTGAATTAAAGGGAGAGCAAGCCATGCAAGTAGGTGGAGGAAGACCCATTTAGAGAAAAGGCAAAGACCTTATAGTGGAAGTATGCCTGACATTTTTGTGGAACAGCAAAGAGGTTACTATGAGAGAAAGCAGTGGCTAATAGGAAAAGTAGTGGAGAGGTAGCCTGGGACCAGCTCATGAACCTACTTAAATATAAGAAGGTTGAATTTTATGGTAAGTCTGACAAGAAGCCATTGAGAATGGAAAGAGGAGGAGAGTTGAACAACTCACCAAAACTATATAATTTAATTACAAAACAAATCCTTGAGCTGCTATTTGGAAAACATACCAGGAAATTGAGTGAAAAATAGAATGAAAGCAAAGAGACTTTAGGACCAACATGTACCTCTTCATGTCTTAAGTAAACAAATAAATATGATGGCCTAACTAACCTACAGTAGATGATAGTTTCCAACCCACCTAAGCAAAACATTTTCTCAAAGACCTTATTGTACAAACAGAATGTCTCTACTCTAAAGAAGTGATATTAATGATACAATTTTTGGCACCATTGTTAACCAGAATGGTATTTTGATCCCCTCCTTAAGTCACCATACATGGACATTTTTTGTTTATGTTGATCTTAATACATTATCTGTATTATATTCATACTATGGCAATATATTTTTATAATAATCATACTTAAAATGTCTTAAACCTCAGAGATATATGAAAAAATAACCTAGTACATAGGGAAAAATAAGAGGATAAGATGCTACTGAGGGAAAACCAGAGTGATGACAGTAAAATTTGACAAAAAAAAAAAAAAAAAAACATTAACAGGAGATAAATGAAACAGATAATTCAAGATAAACAATTTTAGAATATAGAAAGGAAGTTCCAGACCACAGGGTTTCTATTTCCTGCATAAAGCACCTACTTACTAAATGATACCTTAAAAAAAAAAAAAAGCTAGTCCCCAGGAAAGAAGTGAATGACAGACTTCTGGAAGCCAACTTATAGCTTCCTAAGAAATTCTTCCACACTGAAGAGAGATGCAGGAAGATAGAGATTTTAAAATTCTTAAACAATAAATCCTCTAGCTCTAAACAGTGTCAGGTTCATAGTGGATGTTCAATAAATATTAGTTAAGTAAGTGAATGAATGGAATTCCAGAGAAATATTACCCTCAAAGTTATTTCCATCTCAAAAATAGGAATCTCTAACTTTGAATTTTTTATTTAGATCAGGGGTCCTCAAACTTTTTAAACAGGGGCCAGTTCACTGTCCCTCAGACCATTGGAGGGCCAGACTATAGTTTAAAAAATACTATGAACAAATTCCTGTGCACACTGCACATATCTTATTTTGAAGTAAAAAAAACAAAACGGCAAAAACACCCGCATGTGGCCCGCGAGGCCGTAGTTTGAGGACGCCTGATTTAGACACACCGTTTCTTAAACTACTTTTGTTTTCTATAAATTTAAGGAAGGATGTCACAGACTCTGGGAAATCCCACGTGTCTTTTCATGCTACACCTACAGTTGTGAGAAAGCACATTTCAGACAGTAGGGAAAACCCATAGCTCACCACAATAACACATTGTAAATTGTCTGGGCCACTGGAGCATAAATTAAAGGGAACTGGAGTGGTGGAGTGATTAGAAGTCAAGAGGAAGGGGGCGGAGACAGCATTTGTGACTATAAATGATGAGCTCTCTCAGAGACTGAGCTAGAGCTCCAGCAAAGACATTCACTGTAGATTGGCTTGACCTGAGATTAACCAGAGGATATTGGCTAGCATAAAGATGAACTCTGAAGATTGTTCCCTAACAGAGAACAGCTCCTTGGAAAGAGGACGACAAAGTAAGTCAGATCTTGTTTTCATATACTGCTTATAACTATCTATATAGATGATATATACAGGGAGGGCCAAAGGTAGGTTTACAGTTGTAAGTACATGAAACACAGAGTTTTATTCTGATATTATTATTTGATTAATTACTGTCTTATTTTTCCATACAAACAACTGTAAACCTACTTTCGACCCCCCCTCCTCCACCCCGCCCCCCTGTAACAGGACTTAGAACTTAGGGAAGAAAATGAGCCTTTGTCATTTGAAGAACTTGATTACATTCTATTTCAGTCAGGATAAAAGAGAAAATGGGAAGAAGTAAACCTATTTCTTTTTAATCTATGAAAAGATAGGATTCCTGAAAAGAGGGGAAACACAAAGGTGCATTTGAGAAGCTTTTCAAAGATGTGTTTCTTTGTTTCAATTTATATTATCTCATTTTTTAGATGAAATTATAAAACTCCCTGCTCTAGCCCAGTGCACTCTCTATAATTTTTCCATATCCATCTGCACATATTCCAGGAAGCATTGACTTTTTTTACAAAAATTCTGTGTAGCACATAAGCCATTATGCTCTTGACTGCCTTCACTTTGTATCTTTGTGTGCTTTCTGCGTGCCTCGCCTTATGTTCTCATGCCAGCATCTTCTAGTTGCTGAAAATAAAGGTTTCCAATCTTTGAGAGAATAGCCATCTAGGCATCTTTACATTTACAGTGTCAAACGGTCATTTATTCAGAGAATGTCATGAAATAATTCTTGAAAATGCCATCTTCTGCTTCTATAACCTTTATGGGACTCTATTTCTACGTTTCATCCTTCAGTTTCACGCATCCAGTCGCTGGCTTCATTTTCCAAATGAATCAGACATGTTTCTTTCTTTTTTTCATCAAAATGTGACTAGAGTAGCTGTATACTATTTCCTCTCTTCTACTTGTCTATTCTGTTCAGAGACCTATTCTATTTATTATACCAGAATTTTCCCATTGTTTTTCTATAACTTATTTCTATGAGGCTTTTTTTTCATTTATGCCTCTTCCTTTTTGAATCATTGAGGTACCCCAAAACCTAATATGTAAGCAATACAGTTTATTTGTAAGCAGTAATTAAGGGATGCGTTGTGGATAGCAGAGCTGAAAAAAATCTAGAGGAAGGATTGTTTTTAGAGTGTGTGTCCACTAAACTGTTTTGCATTAGAAAAGCTTTGATTACCTCCCCTAAACCCATCTTTCACTTTAGAACACAAAATCAACTACGGATAACAAGTGCAAACTATACAAAATTTCTGGTAACCATATAACCATAACTTTACGGACTAGTTGAACTACCAAAAAGAAAAATAATTGTAATAGTAAAACTACTCAATAAATAGAGGGCATTGTTGCAAAAAAGGTCCTAATTCAGGAATTCTTAACTTTTCCTGAGATCATCCCCATTTTCTGTTGAATGTTTAGTTTATGCTGCCTTATACATACTTTATTAGTATGAAAAAACACTGTGCATAACCTTTAGGTGACTCACTATGTAATGGTGGATTTATTTTCAATTTCTCCATTAATGGACAGAGACCATAATCAGAGCGGAAGTACACTCTTGCGGGGAGTGTTTTGTCACCTAGGTGATAAACCAAACTGAGCAACAACAGCCCTCACTAATGGATATAAAGTACAACCTGAAAATCATCTGCACAGTTTACCCGCTGGCTAGGCCAATAGACTGAAGTGGGCTTTGGAGTCCCTGAGCTATCTGGATGCGTTAATTCTGGCTCGGGAACAGGGGCTGTGTTGCTGCATTGAGGCTAAGAAGCATGACGAGAAGTGAAACTAGACAGAGAGCTCTGAACTTGCTATCTACCTACCACCGGCTCCTTCCGGTAACAGTCGGATTCTGGTGAAAAAGGGGAGATTGGCTTTGAGAAGCTGAAAGAAATAGAACTGGATAGGAGCGAAGTAAAGGCATCTCGTGAAAAATCCGAATGCAGATCTACGCTGGGAGAAACAACCCCTGAGGCAAGCAACATCCCTTAGCCCAGTTTAACTTCAGAGAAATGTTTTAAGGAAAAATACATGCATTTCAAGATATGTGCTCCTAATTGTAAAAGCCATCCATATTCAAAAACACGGTATTTTCTCATTTTGAGACTGTTTTTATGGTAAATTTTAATATCATTCACATAGCAGTTTTGCATTTCAGTTTCTCAGAACATAAAAGGTAACTATGTATTTCTTGTGAGGCCAAAGTTTTTTAAAATGACAGCAAAAATCCAATTCAAACTCTGAGCCACAGGTTCCCATGCTCTCCTTTCTCCATTATTTATTTATATTTTGGAACAGATACCCTTCTAGATTTTCTTTGGTGTGAGTCTGTGTAACTAAGAATCATCACTAAGACATCATATTTATATTCTAAATCCTTCCACAGAAATATTTTTATTGGTGAAATCAAAATTTTACTTTGTTTTAGCATTAACCAAAGGATAAATGGGGAAAAAATAACTTCTTCCCAATGTTTGGTCTTTAATACTGTTCTATTTCTTCTATTACTTTAAATTATCTTGAAAATTCAAATATTTTACTGTTCATTCACATGTTTTAACTGTGGTATAGTTTACATAGAATGGATGCATAGATCATAAGTGTGCAGTTTAATGAGGTATAGTTACAACTCCAATCAACATTTGAAATTGTCATCTCTCTAGAAAGTTCCCCTGTATTCCTTCCTACTCAGATTACCTTTCCTACACACATAAAAGCTTTCACTTTTCTGGATTCTGTCACCATAGCTTAGTTCAGCTATTCTTAAATGTTACATTAAATGAAATATGCAGTATGTAACTGTAGGTGGACTTTTTCACTCAACTTTTTAAAATTTTTCCATTTTTTTGCATGTATCAGTTGTTCTTTTTTTATGTTTTTTTTTATGGATAATAGCATGATTTGTTTACCAATTTTCCTGTTGCTGTTTATTTGGGTTATTTCTAGAACTTAGCTCTTAAGAATAAAACTGTTATGAACATTTTTATGCAAAGCATTTTTGAGACATATTTTCATTCCTTTTGAGAAAATACATAGGAGTAGAATTGCTGGGTCACCGGGTAGGTGTATGCTTGATAGTGTAAGAAACAGTTTTCTAAAGTTGTGTTGTTTTTTTTCATTTTACTCTTCCAACAGTAACTTATGAAAATTTCAATTGTTTCACATCTGTACCAACTTTACCAAAAATTATTATCAATTGTTTTTATTTTCTTTCGTGCTAGTTATAGATATTAATATATCAATTTAATATTTTTTATTATACTATCCCTCATTTATTCTCATTTACATCATTACTCTTAAACAGTTAAATAGTAAATACAGAGAGGTTAAGGGATTATGGTTAGGATTTTTTAAAATATGTCATCTAGGGTAATCAGGTATTTAATAAATGTTCTTATTAGATTAAAGCAATAAAACTATGATAGACGCAGAATTTTCATAGCTACTAAGTACATATGTTGGGAAGATATTTTATGATCTCATCATTACGCCTATATTGTTTCATTTATAGTCAAAAGAAATTATCCAAATTCACTCAAAATCTGGGGGAAACTGGCATAAATTTTATAGACACATTACTTTTTAAATTAAATACTGCAAGAAAATATCAAATGTCCCCACCTTACTTCTGTAGTCTGCCTGAACTCACATCAACGTTCTCTCTTCAGATAATGCTGCCAGCCTTCACTTTGCAACCCATCATGAAGGGTCCCTTCAGGTTCCTATCCCATGTGCTGTACTGAATGTGGTCATCATCACCGTGCTGATCATAGCTCTCATAGCTTTGTCAGGTGGGTCTGCACTTCATGAATTCATCGAGTCTCTTTGCTGAATCTGTTGTAATTTCAGCTGAAATCAGTGGGATTCCTTGGTCCAATTAATCAGCAATTCTGAGCAATTTAGCAGCATCCCATGTATCATACATGGTGGATTTCCTAAAAAATACTAATACAATTCCATGTTCCTTGGGCAATTAATATAATGCCATTTAGAATTTTCTAGAGCTTTTCTTTTTTATTAAATGTATTGGGTGACATTGGTTAATAAGATCATATAGGTTTCAAGTGTACATTTCTATGATACATGATCGGTTATATGGCATTGTGTGCCCATCACCCACAGTCAGATCATCATCCGTCACCATATATTTATCCCCCTTTACCGTTTACTGCCCTCCAACCCCTTCCCTCTGAAAACCACCATGCTGTTGTCTGTGTCTATGAATTCCAGTTTTATATCCTTCCTTTGTCTCCACAACTCGGGGGCCTTTCTATAAGTATGAAAAGTGTCTATGATGTATGATTACTGTGGAAGAAAGTTACATTACTATGGGTTTAAATATGAAATGACAGGAGCTGACTTAGATGTTAATAAATCAACAGTAAATTAGAAAAAATGTGGGCTTCACATTCATTATTGACAGAAAAATGTAATATCTAAGCCATAGATTAATCAAGATTTGGTCAGTCTTTTGTCTTCAACTCAAAGACTGCCAAATTGTGGCTATCAATAGTTATGACTGTATCTAGAAACACCCAGAGTCCATTGTCATAAGGTATTCAAAGTATACCACTATACCAAGATGCATTAGTGTCTTTTACAAACATTATATTTATAATTTTATGAAACTTTTCCAGTCATAGATCTTTTTGTGTTCTGAATTACTTCCCTGCAAATAATTAAATAATTCTCTCCTTCATCTTCCAATATAGTGTTTTGTCTCCTGAAAGTTTAAATCCCTCCACCTCTGTATTCAGATTCAAAACCCTTCTTGAAATTTATAAAGCACTTTACCCTTTCTAGTCCAAGGCTGTTTTTAAGATTTTTTTTGTCTTTTTTTTTTTTTTTACCACTTTTGGACATTATGGCCAAAGAGCCACCTCCTTTTCTCTTACTAGTATACCCTGTCCAATGATGATTAGGCACAATGGGAGATCTGATAAGATGAGGACCTTCCTTCTCATGCTTCTCAGAATTTGCCTTTTTGCCTTTCAGCCTTCACTTTATCACCTACCCCAAGAACTAGGTTTGCATGCTGTGGGTATTTAACTTACTTTGTTACTAAAACAATTTTTCTGTCCATAGTGGGCCAGTACAATTGTCCAGCGCAGTATATGTCTTCAGAACCATCAAACAGCCATGCTTTTTCATGCTCAGATGATTGGATTGGATATCAGAGGAAATGCTACTTTATTTCCAATATAACAAGGAATTGGACTTTGGCCCAAAACTCTTGCTTCAAACATGGTGCTACTCTTGCTCTCATTGATTCTGAACAAGACATGGTAAGATAGTATTCAAACACCATTTCATAAAATATTGCTGTTTTCTTTTATAGAGCTAATCTGTGGTTTCCTTCTGTTTCCTAATAAGTGAAGAAGACATTATACTTGTGTCCATGTAGGAACATTTAGTCTGAGGTCAAATGAGGGTTCTATTTAGTCTTGTAAATTTGATTTGGATGCCTAGCCTCAAAGGCTAGAAATCCAAATGAGTCAATTCTATACAGAGCTAATGAATGATCAGCTGTTTTACCTCAGATGCACCTTTTGAGAAGCTGATTTTGAGAATTTATTACATATATTTACCCATAACGGCTGTTTAACAGTACCCCCTTTGTCATTTCTTCAAGATCTTTTTAAAAAGATATGTGGGTAGAGCTGAACACTGGATTGGGCTGAAAAATGATGCTGGTCAGACATGGAAATGGTCAAATGGCAAGGAATTTAACAACTGGTAAGTTTCAAGATGTTTCTTTATCTTTCCCAGGCTGGTAGCTCAGGGAAACCATTTTCCCTGTTTCCACTGTTCGCTTTTGTATGCTTATACTCTTTGGAATTCTTTAAAGAAAAGCTTTCATATTTATCATTTTGCTCTTTTCATCTACTTGGAATTCATACAATAAATGCTTCTAGTAATTTTATCTCAGAAAAAAAATTAGTGTGAATAGAAGACTCCGAAATATTCCAGGAATAATTGTGATGATAAAATCTAACATTTCCATTCTCATATTAATATTTTACTGATGAACTAGTTTATGACAAACAATTCCCTCTTACTCTTTCCCTGTTCTCATCTCCACAGGAATAAAGAACAATATTTTCATACCTAATTACCAGCTTCTATGGACCTGAAGGAAAACTTGCCCCAGAATTAAAGATTCTGGCTTTATTTTATTATTATTTATTTTATTTTTTAAATACAGGTTTTACTGATTTCAGAGAGCAAGGGAGAGTGAGCGAGAGATAAAAACATCAATGATGAGAGAGAATCACTGATCAGGGGCCTTGTGCATACCCCCTACTGGGGATTGAACCTGCAACTCAGGCATGTGCCCTGACCAGGAATTGAACCTTGACCTCCTGGTTCATAGATCAATGCTCAACCACTGAGCCATGCTGGTTGGCCCAAATGGATACACTTTACTCTTAGCTTTGTACCTTCCTTCCACATACTCTTCCTCTCAATCCCTGTCTCTTCTCTCTCTAGATTAGTCTATGATCATTTGACTGGCAAACTTGCTTCAGGCATTTCTACTCAGTAAATAAATAAATAATGCAGAGGCCACTGCTACCACAAAGTTTTTATGTTCATGTAACTGAGTGGAAATGATGAACTGAAAGTAATTCTCAGTTTCTTTATTGTTTGACAGGTTCAACCTCACAGGGTCAGAGAACTGTGCATTTCTGAAAAGCACAGAGGTCAGCAGCACAGAATGCGGAAGGCATTTACATTGGATATGTAGCAAGCCCTTCAAACAATGAGGAGCCATGTTTGCTTATAGACTATCACATCATGGAACTCAAGGCAATTCGTGTCGATGGATGCTGCTCTATGGACAGATGTTTGCCATAAGGACTTTTGTGGAAAAAAACTTGCTATGATTTTGGAAACTTTCTTCCAAACAAGACTGTGGAAGAAAGGCAGGGAGATTGCAGGACTATCTGCATTTGCAGAGCACCCTTGTTGTGACCTGAAAACATCACCGGTTGATGGATATTTATGTCCAAGATGGAGAAGAATGACTTTAAACCTTTTGAATGCACTTTATACTTTTTCAAATTCAAAAATAATATAATAGCTAGGTTTAGAGTTATTATTTATTGCCGAATGACTAGCAACGATGAGTGTCCTTCACGCATTTGCACTATTAGAAGGAATTAGATGGCAGTATTAAAAACTGAATGTAAACAAAAGAAATTTTAACTGGTAACGCAGATAGTTAGTCTAAATGCATTTGTTAAACTCAGAGAACATTTATAGGTGGACAAATGCTTATGAAACTAAGCTTTGTAATGATTCTCTCTTTTTGGAGAAGTTTGCCAGGCTACTTTGTCACTTTTTCCTCCCAAAAGACTGGGATGACCACATATTTATGTTGTTTGTTTTTACTTCTTCAATGTCTTTTCCAATGGTACTTAATTTTTGCCTTTAAAACCTTATCCACCATATTTTACAAAGATAAAAACAAAACCAAAGAGCGTGAGAAATATTTGTAAAACAGATTAAGTGTTGGAAAGTGTGCAATATATGATGTGGCAAATCCCTATTAGAAAAAAATTCTGTATTGTTCAAACCTAGAATAATACAATATCTGATTATAAATTTGTGCCTCTCCTAATCAATGTTATCACATCTAGTACTTCATGTGATGTGTTTTTAGTGCAATAAAGTGTTTGTTTGTTTGTATTTTGTATTCAGTGCAATTATAAGCTGCTTTTATGTATGTTAAAATAAAAACAGAAACAAAATGATTTCTGAGAAGTGTTTGCTCCCTTAAAATACACTAAAAATAATGTCATACTAGAAATAAGAAAAACAGAATGCTATAACATTTTTTCAAAAAGCTATCTACTGTAATCTTAGCTTTATAGTGTGGTTTCTACTTTTTGAATTGTTTTTACATATCTGTTTCTAAAAAGGCCTTATCCATTTTTCTGTATAATAGGAGATGCTCAGTAAATATTATAATTGACTTGAAAAGAATCTATGCCATTTAAAATGTTTCATCTCTATTATTCTTTATTGTTTGTCACCCTCAGACTAAAGAAACATAAGCCTGATCGGTATGGATGAGTTGATTGAACGTTGTCCCTTATACCCAGTGGTCACCGGTTCAATTCCTGGTCAGGGCACGTGCCTGGATTGCAGGCTTGATCCCTAGTAGAGGGTATGCAGGAGGCAGTTGATCAATCTTTCTCTTTCATCAGATGTTTCCCTCTTTCAAAAATCAATACAAAATTTTTTTAAAAAGATGGTTATAACTAATAAACAAATTTAAATAAAAAGAAGCGTAGAGAAAGTAGGAGATGCCTAATGTCATTTTGTGGGAACCTATTTATAACCTCATTCTCTCTCCAATAAGAGAATAATTGGTCCTAATAACCAATGCTCTAAAAGCATCTTGTTCAATTCCAAAATGCTATACATATTTTAGTCACTCTTCTGAGTCATGTTAGAAAAAAATGTCTTGTGACTTGTGTTCCATGAAATGTGTAAGTGGAAAGTGTTGCTGTTAAGAGCCAGATCCCAGGAGAAAGATTGCCTGAGTTCATCTCTGCCATTCACTGGTGGAATAGCTGTTTAACTTAGAATTAGTTAGAAATGTAGTTAAAATAGCTGGAAACTGAATTAGTTAATACATGAAAAATGACTGAGAACATACCTGGCTGAAGATATTTATTGTTATCTGTGTTTTATTTTGCTTTTCCAAGATAATTTCAATTTCTTCCTCTGGAAAGGGAAAGAATTCTTTACTGGCTTACTTTACATAATTTTAGAAATTTAATAAAGTTAAAAGTATTTTAAAAATGATAAGGTGCCATTAAAATGTTATATACTATAGTCAGTCTTCAATTGACTCAAAATTTTATAATATGAATATGGCAATACTTTTCCTAAGCTTGTTCTCAATTTTTATAAATTTGACAAAATTTTTATACATGGAAATGTATCATAACTAAAATTAAATTGCTAAAAATACCTGGACAAAATGTTAAAAAATATGGCCAGAGAGACTGTTGGGGATAATATAAACTGATTTAGGGTAACCTTTGGAAAACAGTTTAAAAATACTTATCAGTAATCTTAAAAAGATTCATCCTTTTCTTTCATGTGAAAATTTAGGGGGGTGGATTTTAAAGGAATAGTCTTGGATGTGTAAAACATAATCACAAAAATATTTATCAAATGGCTTTTTTTTAACTAGCAATATGTCAGAACCACTTAATTGTCCAAAACTAAAGATTTAGCTAAGTATGTCTACTACATGACGAAAAATATGCCAACATTAAAAAATAATAATGAAGAAGAATGTTTAATTATATGGGAGAATACTCAAACTGTTATTGCTAAACCAGTTAAAATCATATATATACAGTAAGATTCCATGCCATTAATAAGCATTATGTTGAGCTAAAAATGAATTCAGGCATAAAATAGGACCTGATGTATGATTCCATTTACATAAAATTCAAGAACAGGCAACACTAAGGGACAGTGACAGAAATCAGTGGTTGCCTCTCTAAGTGAGGTGGGAGGAAGAAGTGGGAGGGGCATGAGGTGCTTTCTGGTCTACGTTTTATTACAGCGGTGTTCATAAGCATACACATCTGTCAAAACATAATGAATAGACACTTTAGCTCCACATTTTATTGGATACAAATATACCACACACAAAAATTGTCAAAATATCAAAAAATGCTAATTACATGTTTTGTGTTTCTATAAGCAGAAAGGAAGAAAAATTCCAAAGGTAAACAAAATGGTTTTCCCGGAATAGTAGGAATATAAGAAATATTTATGTTCTTCCCTATGCTTCTCTATTGATTCAAAGTGTTCTATAATGAATAGTTACTTTACTCTTCGTAAGAAAAACTTTTATTTTAAACAACCCAAATACAAGATCATTAAAGGAAATAATTTTATGATTTAAAGTGCAACTTTACTTCTAGCAACTAATTAGAAATAATTACTTTCTAGTAACTACAAGTTTGCTTCAAGAATCTTCCCCATGCTGTACTAAATTTGTCTTTTGGCTCCGCCCCCATTACCCCTTCCCCGCATTGTGGGCACCCACCAGCGGCAGTGCCCTCTAGTGGCTGGATAAATTGTTGCACTTTTTGTTTTGTCCTCTCTTGGGCCAGAAGATATAGTTAACCTGGGAACAATTGTGACTTTCCAAATTGTGATATTTGTAAGCACAGTGTTATAGATAGTGTAATCAGTTTTTGTGTTTAATTATAGAGACATTTCATCTAGCTTCTGCCCCACAATAGAAATAAAATAAAAATCACCTGCACTCCAAATAGTAGTATCTAAAATGCACTTTTATTCTGTTTTGTTTTGATTTTCAGCTTTATTGAAGAATAATCATTATGCCAAAAACTATACATAATTAATGTATACAACTTGGTGACTTTGGACAGATATGTTACCATCACCACAATCCAAGTAATACACATACTCACCACCTCCAAAAGGTTACTTTGGTGCCTGTGTGGGTTTGTGTAGGTGCTGTGGTAAGAAACAACATGAAAACTAACCTCTTAATGAATTCAATAAAGTTTCAACATACAAAATCAATATATGAAAATCAGGTGCATTTCTATACGCCAACAATGCACTATTCTGAAAAAGAAATTAAGAAAGCAATCTCACTTATAATAGGATCAAAAAGAATAACATATTTAGAAATAAACCTAATCAAAGAGAAGAATGACATGCATTGAAAACTTTAAAACATTGATGAAATTAGAGCAGACATAAGCAAATGTGAAGGTATTCTGTGTTCATGAATTAAAAGAATTAATATTGTTAAAATCCTCATATTACCCAAAGTGCACTATAAACAGTGCAATTCCTATCAAAATTCCTAAGACATTTTTTGCAGAAATGTATTTTTTTTAAAAACTAACATTTATATGGAATGACAAAAGACCCCAAATAGGCAGAACAATCTTGAGTGAAAATAACAAAGATGGAAGGTTTACACTTCCTCATTTCCAAATATATTGCAAAGGTACAATAATCAAAAGAGTATGGCACTGGAATAAAAATAAACATGTAGACCAATTGAACTGAATAGATAACTAAGTAATAAACCCACACAACTGGTCTTTGACAAAGGTGTCAAGAATACACAATGGAGAAAGGATAGTCTCTTAAATGTTGGGAAAACTGGAGGTCAACCTCCAAAATAATGAAATTAGATCTTTATCATTTCCCATACACAAAAAAATTTGCTCAAAATAGATTTAAAAATTGAGCACAGGATCTGAAACCATGAAAGTTCTAAAAGGAAAGATAGCAAAAAACTTCTTGACATTGGTCTTTGCAATGATTTCTTGAATATTACACCAAAAGCACAGGCTGTCACAAAAGGTTAGATTTCCCTTTTTATGGCCAACTAATATTCCATTGTGTAAATGTCCCACAGCTTTTTCACCCATGCCTCTACTGGTGGGTAGTTTGGCTATTTCCAGATCTTGGCTATTATAAATAACGCTGCAATGATCGTAGGGGTGCATATATTCTTTCGAATTAGTGTTTCGTGTTTCTTTGGATATATTCCCAGAAGTGGAATTGTGGGTCAGAAGGAAGTTCCATTTTTAATTTTTTGAGGAAATTCCATACTGTTTTCCACAGTGGCTGCACCATCTGCATTCCCACCAGCAATGCACAAGGGTTCCCTTTCCTCCACGTCCTCGCCAGCACTTGTTAACTGATGACTAGCCATTTTGACAGGCGTGAGGTGAGAAAGTCAATTACAAAGGTGAACAGGGCATACATGAAGAATTAGTAGAATCCAATGTCCAAGAAGACTCTGAAGGGAGAGGATATAAGATCGTTGGTGGGACAGAAGGAAACTGCTCAGTGAGAATGGTGCTGGCTAATAAGTAAGTAGCTAGTACCCGGTGGCAGGGAGAAGGCCAATAATGTGAGTAATAGAAGCTCAGAGGGAACAGAACCCAGTGAGAGGTTATGACAAGAGAAGAATGGAATTAGAGGGAGATGAGAGCTGAGATAGCAATCACTGAGGAAAGAAGGGTCTCCAGAGAGTCCTCAGCACAAGAAGCTGACAAAAAGACAGGAACTAGAGAGGACTAAGCAGAGGGTGGTTAGTAACTAGAGAGGACTAAGCAGAGGGTGGTTAGTAACTAGAGAGGACTAAGAGAGGGTGGTTAGTAACTAGAGAGGACTAAGCAGAGGGTGGTTAGTAACTGGACCTATGGAGTGTTTGCTGAAAGAGTGGGTGTCAGAAACAGAAGGCTAAAGCCAAAAGGACAAAGAAGAAGAAAGCCCCCCAAGTTCCTTGCACAGCAGCTCAACCTCCACCCTTGCTGTAGCAGTGGTCTTGCTGTAAGAGACTGAGACAGAGAAGCATCGACCTGATGCTCAAACCTCAGAGAGGAGGTAGGGGAGGATGAGGGTAAGGAGGAGAGATCAACCAAAGGACTTGTATGCACGCATATAAGCATAACCAATGGACGCAGACACCAGGGAGGGTGAGGGCATGAATGAGAGTGGGGTGGGGGGAAATGGGGAGATAAGGACACATATGCAATACCTTAATCAATAAAGAAAAAAATATATATTTTAAAAAAAGAGTGACTGAGAGTTGCCCTTAAGCAAGAGCTTGCGCAGGTTGCTGTAGGAGATGGAAGATCCACGCTCCAGCTAGGAACAGCACAGGGCCTGGCAGTCCTGGCAGAAGTCGCATTTTTCCATATTCCTGACTTTACCAAATCCCTTTTATCCTCACATTGCCTTTGCTATGGTTTCTCCTACTCAGTGTCAACCCAAGCTGCACTGGGGCCTTGGAATTCATAGGTCATGCTAGATAGAAAGATACAGGAAAGCGTGGAAATAAATTCACCACTTTTTCCAAAGAGAAAGCCAGTCTTGGGCCATCTCTGTCATTTTAGGGCAAGCTCTCCAAGCTTGGAAACCAAGAGATTATATTACAAGTGCCCAAGATCAGAGGCTTCTTATATGAGGCTAAGTAGAACTGGCCTTGGAGAAAGACTTTTGGGGGATTAGACGTTGATAGCCCCAACCATTAGTATACAGGTTAAATGGTCACTGACAATAATGGTAAGGTGTGTGTGTGTTGCTTTATCATTGCATAGTGATTTTACATACATTATTCCATGTGAAACTCACAACAATTCTGTGGTAAGGCATTCCGTGTTTGTTTGTTTTTCTCAATAAGGAATCAAAGACATAAAAAACTTAAACCACTTATTCAAAATCCAAGTCAAGTTTTGCTTCTAATGACACTTGAAATGGGAGAGGATGACTGCTTAACCTTGGTAAGGGACTCTCATTCTGCAGATATCCTAAACTCTTGTAATACACCCTGGCCATTACATCACTGTGCTTGGAGTTTTACTGTGGAGCCCTCTACGAGAGGGCTAAGAACTTTTATCCATACTGGCCCCTGCCTTGCCCAATCTATCTCCCAAGAAGGATAATATTCTATCATTTTCTAAGAGTTTCCATTTTGATTGTCTCTGTGTTTCCATAATTGATGTTATAAATGTGGAAGAATACAGGAACAAAATAGAATCAATTTCTGGTTGTGTCTGGGCCTAAAATTCTCTTACCAAACTGTTGTCTTTCACAAATATTAGCAAAAACAGACATTGCTTTCAGAGTGACATGTGGGGGAAAAATGCACAGCACAATCCAGTGCAAACAAATTAAAAATCAATTCTTAATCATTTTCCCCCAAATCTCTTTTGGATTATCTGCTCCCGAGGGCCTCTACTTTCTAATCTTCATCCATACAATTCCTCTCATTTCTGGTCCCTCTCTTTCTCAGGTTGTCAGATCTTCCCCTAAGATGTTATATTCTTCTCATTGATTTTACAGAGAAATCCACCTCTCCCTAGTCCTTATCCCAACCCTAGCTCACAAATTCGTCATCACATTTTGGGAGTAAGTGTGAACCCTCACTCATATAATCCAATATTTTACAAGAAAGCTGATGTTATGTATAACAATGTATTTTGGTTACTTCTGCTAAGAAGGCTTCTTTGATTTTTCTTATATATTCTCTATATTTTCATAAAAATTCCCTTTTACCTCTTAATAGTTACATTTTTAGAAAGATGGACTAAATTATTATATAGGAAAGTTGATATATCCCTAAGGTAGAATAGTGAAGCTGTATTGCTGTCCTTGTCAGCTGAAAGTAAAATGCTTTTGGTAATTTTTGCTAGCAGATACTGAGCGGGGGAGAAAATAATTTGTCAGATCAAGAGGTGCATACCAGATATCAAGCAATGTGTTAATTCCCTCCAGCCACAAAACCACGACTGAAACAGCAGCTGCAGTAGGCGTCACTACCTGGTTACATTTACAATAATTTACTGTCATTCTCCAAGATTCATCTCTTTTCTGTACAAGTCAAATACGTAGGTGAGTTGGATGGGTGTTTGTTAGAAATCACCACCCCAGTTTTTTTCAAGTTATTGAAGGTGGCACTAATCTGTGCAAGAATGTGGTAATGCTCCTGGCTAACTATTGTTATTGGAAGAGGCATTCTAGTAGCTTCCACTCGTTCTTTCCCATAATAAGAAACTCTCATTCCACAGGACACGGGACCAACGTGGGGATCCTGCCAGTTGTGGAGTATATCTATTCCAATTATACATTTCAGAACGGGGCACTGATCACATACGTGTTTGGTTCAAGAACCTGCTGGACTCACTGTGAGGCCTTCCTAAGCCAACACTCCATAGTGGAGTACCATGATATTCTCAGTCTCCTACTTAGTGTCAGCTCAGAGCCAGTGCCCATTAACTCCCCTGAAGTCTGATTATTTCCCTTCCCTCAGTACACAGATACCCAGGCAAATGGTTATAGGTCTCTGAAGAAAAGTGGGGGAAAATTAACTACACAAACTGTTTCACTTTAGCAGAGTCCTTCTGTAATGGGCTTGCCCTCTGCCACAACTCTTAATGAAAGAGATTACTGGTTTGTAAACTGGCTCAAGTCTGGAATTGATTGAGGGGACATGGCTCTCTGCTTTTAGGATTTGAGTTAGACTTCTGTTAACTTGCCCTAAAACTCTCTTAAGGGAGGGTATTACAAGATTCTTAAAAAACAAAAGTTAACCTCCTCAGACAGAAATAGAAGGGCTACATTAGAATGTAGGGCTCTATGTCCATAGCTTTATTGGAATCTTCCCATATTCTCTATTCTAGTATTTAAGATCTCATTTCTTCTCAGTCAGCGCCCTCACTTTAACAACAGACATCCTGCCATGTTGGGAATCCAGGACATCCCTCTTCTCAGTCCCTCACAACGCAACTAATAGTGGTTTTATCTCTAGACCAATTCTCTGGAAGTGTTCTAGGTATTTCTAGGGAATTGCCTAGCTTGTCCCTAAACACACTAACAAAAATAAGTAATCTAATGAGTCTGAAAAGAACACCCAATTGATAGACCTAAAGAGCTTTTGGCCTTGTAGAGAGGTGTTGCAATAGTGCCCTCTTTTGGACATTCTGAGAACAGCACCCTAGTAATGGATTAGTTGAAATAGCCCCCTCTTGTGGACATTCTGAAAATGGCACTCGTATAAGGAATTCTGTGATTCTGAAAAGAAAACCCAATTGACAGTCCTAGAGGGTTCTTGCCCTGCAGGGTGGTGTTGCAATAGTACACTCTTTTTTTTTATTTTTTATTTTTTTATTTTTATTGATTTCAGAGAAGAAGAGAGAGCGAGAGAGATATTGAAACATCAATGATGAGAATCATTAATCGGCTGCCTCCTGCATGCCCCTACTGGGGATCCAGCCTGCAACCCAGGCATGTGCCCTTGATGGAAATTGAACACGGGACCCTTCAGTCCCCAGGCCAATGCTCTATCCACTAAGCCAAACCAGCCAGGGCAACAGTACACTCTTGTGGACATTCTGAGAACAGCAACCTAGGAAGGGATTAGTTTCAATGGCACCCTCTTGTGGTCATTCTCAGAACAGCACCCTAGTAAGGAATTCTATGAGTCTGGTAATAAACCTTGATTGATAGAGGGCTCTTTCTCACCCTGCAGAAAGGTGTTGCAATAGTACCCTCTTGTGGACATTCTCAGAACAACACCCTAGTTAGGGATTAGCTGCAATCACACCCTCTTGTGGACATTCTGAGACCAGCACCCTAGTAAGGGATTCATTGAAAAAAAAAAAAAAAAAGACAAGTAGTGTAGATTATCACCAGAAGATGGCATTAAACAAAGGTGTTCTTAGGAAAGAATTAGAAGACTTCTGTTTTCTCTATGCTCTTCTGAGATACTGAGAGCCAACTATTAACGTCAATAACAGACGTTATTCACTACAGCTTACTAATGGGGAAGGAGTCTGATGTTTATAGGATCCTCTAAGTGACAACCGCTCAGTAGTAATGTGGGTTTTTAAAATTGATTAATTCTTATTATTTTAAAATTCAATTTGGATCTAGTCAGTCAGCTTATAAGGTTTATGGGATGAACTTCGGTTTACAGAGGAAAAGGTGTAGTTAACGTTAGGAGGCTCGAGTTCTAATGCGTCAGCTAGGTGACCACCAACACTTTTTTGAAATACAATAATGAGCATTACAAACTATAAAAGAAAATGAAAATAAGTACTAGAACTAGCCAAACAGAAGAACCACAAAAGCAAATTAAATGTTAAGCATGCTATTCAACAGGCAAATACTGTGCTGGCACCATCTATACAAAAAGTACTAAGACAGACCCTGGTGTGTAGTTTCCAGAGGACTAGGATTTCTGCCCTCTGGACTCAGTGAAATAATGGCAGGGATCCCAAAGGTACCAGGTCAGAGAATTCCCTGGAGGGGAAGGGGCTTTAGGAACTCCAGGCAAATTCAAGAGTAAAGAAGCTAAGTAAACAGCGCATTGGGTAGAGCTTGAACCAAAAGAGAGCAGCGGGACCTGGGAGAGGAGGTGGACAATCCTCAGATCTTGTCCTGCGTTGTTGAAACAAAATGAAACTCTCTTCCTGACTTACGTGTTTAACAGGACCACCTGTGTTTACCAAACACTTCTTCCTTTCACCTTCCAGGGAAGGGGGATTAGATTTACTCTCCTATTAATATGATACCCACTGTTGTATTAATCCACACACACCTTCCATTTTTAAAAATATTATTAGACTGGTTCAGCCTCTTAGAAAGTTTTCATTCACAGTCTGTTCCTGTAGAGATTCTAAGAGGCTTTGAATGAAGTCCTACATAGAAATAAGGCCTCAGAGGTCAATTAAAAGTGTCAGGGAAAGCATAGATGTGAGATTTGTCAGTCATGTTATCAAATGAGATCTCCCCCATTCCATAGTCCAGGAAAATGCCGATGCCTCAGGGCTTCGCTTCTGACAAGAGAGGGATGGTGCCAGCTCCCGGGACATCAGAGCCACTCCCCTGCGGCCTAATCCGCCAACAGGGTCCTCCTCGATGTGGTGGACAGAGGATCTTTGCAAACCCCGACAGCCCACTTCTACCTCCCAGAAATGCCTGCCGGAATGAAAGTATGGGAAACCCAGCACAACTGTGTTGACTGTAAATCTTTTTGGAAAATCAGAAACGTCTTGCTTTCTCTTTGTATATTGCACACTCTATGTTTTATCCTGAGAGACAGTCAGGTTAGGGTGTGTCGTGTCAGGGTTAGAATTACTCCAGAATTATATCTTCTCTAAATGTCTTTGTAATAGTATCTCAGATGTAAATTGAACAACTAGAAAATAACAGTGCACAATAATCACATATTTGCTTTAAACTGCTCATTCTGTGGGGTCCCAAACTCAAATACTGAAAAGAAAATCAGCACTTAAATAAGCACTTACTATTAGTCCAGCATAGTTCTAACTGCTTTAAACATAATAAATATATTTGGACCTCATCGAAAAACTATAGGATACTGCTATTATTCCCATTTTAAAGATAAAGAACGTTATTCTTCTGGAGAATTTGAGTAAATTTTACAAGGTCTCACATCTAGTAAGTGGCAGAGCTGAATTTGAACTCTGGCAGGGTGGTTTCAGAGTCCATGCTTAATATTCAGTTAAATTGTACCTAAGAGCCAGATAGTAAAGTTAGTTGAGTGAAGATAAGGGTTCTAGATACTAAGGTAAACTCGGGCAGACATTCAAAATCGGCATTGTTTTCTATTGAAAGCTACTGTATGGTAAAAACCCATAATCATAAACCAAATACCCTGGTTGAACCTGATGCATAGTCTGCCTTGGACCAGCATTATTGAAACTTCATCATGTGTACTACCCATGTGTCTTAGCCCACGATATTAATGGTAGTAATCATTAACCATTATTTTAGTTCTGGGGGAACCATTTGTGTTTTGATTGACTATGTGTCAATCAAATAAAAATTTGTCTGTGATCTAATAGATCTCAAAGCAGAAAATGTCATGTAAGAAGTACACTTTTGGGTGTTAGGAAAATAAATTACACACCCCTACGAAATTGATATGCTTTATGATTTTAATAGTGGGAGCTATATAAATAACCATGTTTTTCTTTCGGTTCTGGCTACCAGAAACCTCAAAGTCAAACACATTGTGTAGTCATTGTACATCTGTTTAGCTTTATGGCACTATATGAAGCTGTCTCCCTCTCATTGTTCCTGATAATAAATATTTCTCTAAGTAAACATTTCTCTAAGTGTATGTTTTTGTAAGTCAACTCAAAAACTTTTAAAAATAAGTTTTAATAGAAACAAATGTGGTGTTTGTTTGTTTTGTTTTTAAGGCACCTGCCAAAAATCTGTTCTATTGGCAGCTCTCTGGATTTGGAGTCGGACCAAAGTACCTTTTAGAATGTTTCTGAGATTAGTTTACTGAATGTGGAGAACCTTGTTTTACACTTATTACTCTCCTGAGGAATTGTATATTTTGTGTCTCCTGTAGCACTAAGCACAATGTCATGAACAGAGTAGGCATTCAACTGGATAAATTAATAAGTAAGTGAATGAAGTGAATATCCTCATTATCAAGGTGCTTGGAAACACCCTTCAAACCTCTAAAACTGTCCTTTATTCAAGGTCCAGATGAAAATTCTATGGGTTAAGAGGATTCAGTTTTATGTCATGTTTTCTATCACAAGAATTCTAGGAGTTCATATAAGTAATTGGTCTAAGAATTGGGCCAATCATCAATTTTTTGCTTCTTAGGTCCAAATCTACCCTTCATTGCCTGCTCTGTTATAATGACTAAATGGACTAACTAGTTCTCCTTTGCCGGCTGACACAACGTTAAGTTCTGTCAGTTGAGGGGACTAGACAAACTCTCAGAAGGGAAGGAGTTTCCCTCCCTGATTCCAGTGACAGCAATCATATTTTGGCTACATAAGGGCACAGTGTACCGTGTGTCCTTGCACCCGCTCGGTATCTTAGCCTGATTACGATTCCCAGGCTCAGAGTCCTTGGACATCCCGATTAGGCTTATGCCACGGTGGCCTTGACCGTTCTGGTGCATTGGTAACAAGGCCTCTGTGCTCCCTTTGGCCTTGACTATCCGGGGACCCTGGTGTGGTTCCCACATAAGTCTAGTGCCTTCCCAATTGCAGCACCTTCCTGTGGACACCTTCCCCAGCACGCCAGAGGGAAGACTTGTTGACCTGGCACCTCAGCTAACATCTCCATTATCTTCTGAGCCGTGCTGTGTCCTCTCTCCTAAGGTCAGGATTTCAGTCCACAGTTTAGTGCGGGGAGGCCTCTCTCTTCATCGTTTTGTCTCAGCTTGAGGGGTAGGGGCTACTCCCTGTGTTTGATATCCCTGTATTTTCTATAGTTTTCTTTACTTCCTTTTAACCAATGCCCCCATTACTCCAACCCTCCCTTAATAGTTTTTGTATTAAAATTTCCCAGTTCAAATTATTGTGGGTTTTAGTCTCCTGATTAGATCCCGATTGATATAAGAATAGAGTAAAATCAACTGGAATGTTACTGAACCTATTTTTCTCATCTCTCATGCCTCTAGAATTCCCCTGTGACTCATAAGCATTTTAAGTGATGGAATCCTGTTTGGACACAAGTCTCATGTGGGATACCAATAGGTATAACATTAAAAAAAGAAGAGGTGTTTTGATTTAAGAGGGGCATATCGAAAGATGTCCACGTATAGCTCCTTCTCATCTGTCACTCCCTCTTTCCTCCCAAGGTGATCTTGAAATACCTCTGTGGGACACAAAAGGGCCTCAGGACACAGTGCCTTAGTTGGTTAGGGCTACTATAAAAAATACCCAGGCTGAGCGGCTTATAAAAGACAGAAACTCGTGTCACACAGTTCTAGAGGAAGTCTGAGGTCAGGCTGCCGGCATGGCCAGCAGAGGCCCTCTTCCAGGTCACGGACTTCTGCTTTTGTCCTTAACATGTTGGGAGGACTGAGGGAGCTCTGGGAAGTCTCTTTTATAAGACACTAATCCCATTTATGGGGGCTCCACCCTCATGACCGAGTCGCCTCCCCCAAATCCCACCTCCTGGTGTTATCACATTGGGTATTAGGATTTTCACATGAATTTGGGGGCACCGATACATTCAGATCATAGCACACAGTTGAGAAACAGAACTCTGCATCCACCTTATGTACGATAATGTGAGAAATCTCCCACCAAGTTTTATAAATTATAACTACACTAGAGGCCCGGTGCATGAAATTCGTGCACAGGGGGGGGAGGGGCAGGGGGAGGAGGTTCCCCTCAAGCCCAGCCTGCACCCTCTCCAATCCAGGACCACTAGCTCCTAACTCCTCACCTGCCTGATCACCCCTAACTGCGCCCCCTGATGGCCTGGTCACCCCCAACTGCCCCCCTCTGCTGGCCTGGTCACCCCTCACTGCCCCCACCTGCCAGCCTGGTCATCCCTAACTGGCGCCCCTGCCGATCTAGACACCCCACACAGCCTGCTGTTCAGTCGTTTGGTCGGCCCTCACTAACCCCCCTGTCAGCCTGGTCGCCCCACGCAGCCCGCTGCTCAGTCGTTTGGTCGGCCCTCACTAACCCCCCTGCTGGCCTGGTCACCTCACACAGCCTGTTCAGTCATCCATTCAGTTGTTTCGGTTACGACGGTTGCTTAGGCTTTTATATATATAGATAAGGGCACAGTGTACCATGTGTCCTTGCACCTGCATAGTCATTATGACCAATGTGCACTGGACGAATATCCAGTTCTGGTTTTATTCAAGAAATAAAATGATGTCCTTTTATCTAATCCTGGAACAGAATATAATAGACGGAATATGGAAATCTCAGAAGGATACGGTTTTTTTCTATTAAACCAGAGAGCTGGCTCACAATGAGTGGAGATAGGAGGATGGCATGGATGGGATATTTAAGGGGGGAGAGGAAGGGAAGAGACTTAGTTCTCAGTATTGAAAACATAAATGTTTGGTGTCACTTTTTGTAATGAAGATTAACAAATGCCATTGCCACTCTGGAAAGTCCCTCTTACTGGCACAGGAGGGGAAGCACCAAGTGAGACTGCTTCTCCTTTCTCAGGTGCCTGTCACTCAGTAGGAACACGTTCTCAGAAGAATCCTCAGTGAGACAAGTTCTCACCTCACATCTATACGTTAACTTAATACCATCCAGCCTTTAGTTCAGAGAATGGCTGCATATAAGTTACACTGCAGAGCTCTCATTCTGTAGAATGAATATCAGAGGACTGCACCCTGCCAAGCCAATCGATATTCTGAAATACTAAAGTGGGGTAAAACTATTTATCTTCACAATTATTTGCTTTCCTGACATCAGCATGAAATAAACCCAATTTTCCAAATGGGTATGGAGAAGGCTCAGGATGTAGTGACCATATAGTACAGATTGGGTGTTCTGGAAGAACTTCATGGAAGGAGGAAAGTATAAAATGAATAAAGAACATCACAAAAATGTGAGCATTCTCCTGAGCCTTCCATGGAATTGTTACTTTCTGGAAACAAGATATTACTAGGTTACATTTATTTTGTTAGCAGGCATATGTTTTTACTGTAAAATGCATTCATCCACAAAAACAAATAAAAGGCAAAAAACACTTCTCCCCAGCTCCTATAACAAAGAGAACTATAATAAGAGAGGTTATATCATTTCCAGGCTATTCATTGATTATTTCCAACTTTGGATCCCACATTTAAAAGGTTAACAATTTTCTGAGTACAGGTAAAATTAAAACAAATGAGTTTTAAATTGTGAAACACAGAAATCCAAATTGTCATTTGAGTTTGAGTTTAGAATGTGATTAAACAGAGTTGAAAAATTCAAGCTTCCACAAAGGTCAAGAGGTCATGTGAGCAAAGAGGACGTAGTGACAAACTGAAGAACGTATATCCCTTACCAGTGGTTGCAGATAGAATTTACTATGACTTAATATCCATTCAGAGATTATGACGGAATTGGTCATAAGTGAAAATCAAGACATGTCATAATTAAAATACCAAAGGTTAAAGACAAAGAGAGAATCTTCAAAGCAGCAAGAGAAGGGCAGTTAGTTACCTACAACAGAGCACCTATATGACTCTCAGCTGATTTCTCAACAGAAACTTTGAAGGCCAGAAGGAAGTGGCAAGAAATATTCAAACTAATGAATAGCAAGAACCTACAACCAAGATTACTCTACCCAGCAAAGCTCTCATTTAGAATTGAAGATCAGATAAAGAGCTTTGCAGACAAGAAAAAGGTAAAGGAGTTCACCATCACCAAACCAGTATTTGTTGAAGGGTATTCTTGAAGAAGAAGAAGAAGAAGAAGAAGAAGAAGAAGAAGAAGAAGAAGAAGAAGAAGAAGAAGAAGGAGGAGGAGGAGGAGGAGGAGGAGGAGGAGGAGGAGGAGGAGGAGGAGGAGGAGGAGGAGGAGAAAATTATGAACAATAAAATGGCAATGAATACATATCTATAGCAATTGAATCTAAAAATCAAAATAAATGAACAAGAAATCTAATGAACAAAATAAACTGATGATAAAATAGAATCAGAGGCAAGGAAACATGGAACAGACTGACAAATCTCAGAGGGAAGGGAGTTGGGGGATCAGGAAGAGATTAACCAAAGATCTTATATGCAAACTAGAGGCCCGGTGCATGAAAATTCATGCACTGAAAGGGGGGGGGGGGGTAACTCAGCCTGGCCTACCCCCTCTCACAGTCTGGGAGCCCTCAGGAGCAGGAGGTGACCCCGGCGATCAGGGGAAGGTGACGCCCCATCACACCTCTGCTGCTGCCACTGCCAGCAGCACAAGCCTCGGCCGGCCCAGGTTACCTGAGCCTCGGTCAGCCCTGGGTGGTTGGGCAGCTGCCATCTGAGGCTTGCCTGTGCCTCGGGCCAGCCTGGGTGACTGGGGTGCTGAGGGGACTGGGGGACTCCAGAGGTAGGCATGTGGAGTGGCCACTGGCCTGCTGCCCTGGCG
Organism: Cnephaeus nilssonii; assembly: GCF_951640355.1. Classification (NCBI taxonomy): domain Eukaryota; kingdom Metazoa; phylum Chordata; class Mammalia; order Chiroptera; family Vespertilionidae; genus Cnephaeus; species Cnephaeus nilssonii. Next base: position 22,038,277 of record NC_137077.1, on the reverse strand, counting down.
GTGCTGAGGGGACTGGGTGCTGCCATTTTGTGGCTGTGGGAGGCGCCATCTTTGAGGGTGTGGCAGTCAATATTCATATTCCCTCCTTACTGGCTGTGGGCACTGCAATCTTTGTGATGGTGTGAGGGTCAATTAGCATATTCCCTCTTTATTATATAAAACACACATTACCTATGGACACAAACAATGGGGTGGTGAAGGCCTGGGGCAGGCGGGAACCAGGTGGAGGGGGGCAATGGGGAGAAAAAAGGGGGACATCTGTAATACTCTCAACAATAAAGATTAAAAAAGACTAAAATGCCACAGGTAACAAAACAAAAAAACATTACTATGCAGCAAAGAATTACGTTAGTCTATGTCCACTGAGAAAGAAAGAAAAAAAATAGCTAAAAGCGTATAATGTTGGATTTGAAAAAAAAAGTAATTTCATGCTCAATGTATTTCAAAACTTTGACAATTTTTTTTTTATTTTTATTTTTTAGGTTTTGGATTAAAAACCACATTCTTGACCTCAAACTTACTTTTTCCTTTTGGAAAAGAGGAAGACGAAAGAAAAACCCTGTTGCCTAAACCTTCTCTCTTCTTCAAGGCCTATCATTACCTGGACCATCTTAAGTCTTTCAGATGATTCACCATTCTCCTCTGTGTAAATTAGACACTCACCTTTCTGTTCATTAAAAAGAGATGGAGGCACAGTTATTCCAAAAGGAAGGGGGTGTGGTCTTCTCCTCAGTCTGGATTCGAAGAGTGGTTGTTTCAGAGAAGGTGAGAAATTGTGGCCCATGAACAGGTGGTAGAAGTCCTTTCTCCTTCAGGACAATGAGATAGCAAAGGAGCTGCAGCACTACAGGAGGGCCCACTTCAGTGAAACCGCCCTGTCTTGTCCCTCCAAGTTATATAGTGGTGCCTGAATTGGCAGGGGGGGGGTCGGGGGGGGGCACTAAGATATTGATGGAAACAGCTTCTGGGAAAGAAAAGACCTTCATCTGCTATAGCATTAGCCTAAGGTCAAGGTGTGAAGAAGCACAGGGTGATGAAAATAGCAATGACGATTGTGGCCTGTTCTGTGGGTTCACAGACCCACAGCGTCAGCGCTCCAGTGGCGGAAGGAGGAGGTGTGGGAGGCCGGGTCCCACTGGGCAGGTGTGTCTGAGGTGGGTTGACCCCCAACCGGCGGGACTGGGGTCCCCGTGCCCCCCGCCTCCTCTCTGCCCCGCAGCCCAGGCTGCACTGCCCAGAGCAGAGATGAACTTTGAGGACGTGGCCATTGCCTTCTCTCAGGAGGAGTGGGGGCTCCTTGATGAGGCTCAGAGACTTCTGTACTGTGATGTGATGCTGGAAGTGTTTGCACTGGTCTCATCTGCAGAGAGGAAGGGAGAGTTAGAAACATCAATGAGGGGGAAACCAAGATGGCGGCATAGGCTAAACACCTAACCTACAGCCTGGCAAACAATTTCAAAAATACAACTAAAAGTCAAAACGGACATCATCCAGAACCATAGGAAAGCTGGCTGACTGAAACGCCCACAACTAGAAGGAAAGAGAAAACTACAAGGAAAATCAGAGGAGCCATAAAAGCCTGAGGTATGGAGACACGGGCGGAGACACGAGCACTCGCGCATGCGGGGAGGACAGAGCCGGAGAGGACGGGGTGGCTGACGGCCTGGCCGGCACTCTCTAGCGGGAAGGAGATAAAAGCTCCAGATTGCGCTGAACCCCAGCTCCGACTGCACTGAACCCCAGTTCCAGGTGAAACCCTGGGAAGCCAGGCTCATGCTGGGGGAATCTGGGCTGTGGGGCGGAAACACAGAGGAGCGGTGAAAGGCAGAGCTCCGGAGGCGCGCACGTGAATGCGCGCAGAGGACGGACTTTTGCCTGTGCCGCTGAATTGCCCTGGTGGGGAGGAGACAGGGGCTCCGGACCGTGCTGAACCCCAGTTCTGACTGCACTGAACCCCAGTTCTGGGCAAGACCCTGGGAAGCCAGGCTTATACTGGGGGAATCTGGGCTGTAAGGCGGAAATGCAGAGAAGCGGCGAAGGGCAGAGCACTGGAGGCGCGCACGGGAATGCGCGCAGAGGATGGTCTGTTGACTGTGCTGCTGAATTGCCCTGGTGGGAAGGAGACAAAAGCGCCAGACTGCTCTGAGCCCCAGTTCCGACTACACTGAAACCCAGTTCCGGGCGAGAATCTGGGAATCCAGATTCATTGGGGGAGAGACTAGACTGTTTGGCGGCGGGCGAAACTCCAGGGCGCTTTTCTCTCAGAGGTATTTGCAGGGAGTACAGAGGGACACTGAGACACAGGAACCTCATAGGCAGGGCTGACAGGAAGCCAAGGCTGTAGGCTCCGCCCTGTAACTCCGCCCCATCCAAGCTGAGCACAGAGGCTTTTACAATTTTGCAAGTCTAGTTGAATAAGGCTGTCTCCCAGCATAGACACAGCTGATCCTCACAGCCAATTGGACTGGAGGTCAAATCCTCCCAGTGTACCAACAGCAATCAAGGCTTTAACAACACCAAGACTTTGCACTCAGCCCACAAAGGGGGGTATCAAGAGCGACCACCTAGGGAGATTGGGGAAGCTGAGCTATAGGGAGGCAGCCAAATGGTGAAGACACCGAAGCAGGTCACGAATAGAAAGGATGAAGGAAAGTAAACTAATGGACGACACAGTGTTCAGAACCACATTTATAAGGTTACTTAAGAATCTTCTGGAGGACCAAGATGGTGGCATAGGGCAGATGCCTGATTGTTGCCTACCACAACAATTTTGAAACTACAACTGGAAAACAGAGCAGACACCATCCAGAACAATGGCCGGAGGAATTGCTGAGAACGAATTGACCAATGGGAGTTGGGATCGGGAAGACGGGGCCCCGCTGTGTCCCGGATCCAGGTGCGCTCGCCCAGTGACTGGTCACCACTGCAGACCCGAGTACCACCGCAGTGACCTCGGACCAGCCCGCCGCCGTGCACCGGGTGCACTGGAGCTTCGCCGAGCCCGCCACCCAGTGAGTTCTGCGGCAGCCGCCCCGGAGCTTTGAGAAAATAGCCGAAGGAATTGCTGAGAGGGAATTGACCGACAGGAATTGGGATTAAGAAGATGAAGCCCCGCTGGGTCCTGGGTCCGGGTGAGGCCGCGCCCCTGGGTCCGGGTGAGGCCACGCGCCACTGGGTCTGGGTGTAGCTGGATCCTGGGTCCGGGTTAGGCCGTGCGCCCCTGGATCCGGGTGAGGCTGGGTCCCGGGTCTGGGTGAGGTCGCGCCCCTGGGTCCGGGAGAGGCCATGCGCCCCTGGGTCCGGGTGAGGCCACGTGCCCCTGGGTCTGGGTGTAGCTGAATCTTGGGTCCGGGTGAGGCCGTGCGCCCCTGGATTCAGGTGAGGTTGGGTCCCGGGTCCGGGTGAGGCCGCGCGCCCCTGGGTCCGGGTGAAGCCAGATCCCGGGTCCGGGTGAGGCCGTGCGCCCCTGGATCCGGGTGAGTCTGGGTCCTGGGTCCGGGTGAAGCTGGATCCCGGGTCCGGGTGAGGCCGTGCGCCTCTGAGTCCGGGTGAAGCCGCGCCCCTGGGTCCAGGCGAGACCAAACCAGAGGGAATCGGACCTGCATTACCACCATTTGTCCACCATCCAGAGCTGAAAAGTCAGTGCCGACATGTACACATAAGGAACTGGTGGACATTGAAATTGGGTCTCAAAAGAACTGTTGGTCCAGAAAGAAACTTACTACAGACTGATTCATTTGCCTGTCAGCATAACTATTATTGCTCGTCTCACATTCGGTTCTTATAAGCATATTTCTAGTAACATATGATCTCACTCATCTAGGGGAAATGATGAACAACATAGACTGATGAACAAGAACAGACCCAGAAACAAGGAGGCATCGATCGGACTGTCGGGCCTCAGAGGGAGGGTAAGGGAGGGTGGGGGTAGGGGGGAGAGATCAACCAAAGGACTTGTGTACATGCATACAAGCCTAACCAATGGTTAAGGACAATAGGGGGGTGGGGGCATCCGTGGGGAGGGGTGTGGGATGGGAATGGGGGGATGAGGACAAATATGTGACACCTTAATCAATAAAGAAATTTAAAAAAAAATAGCAATGACAACAACAATGCTGGCTGAGTTCTCATGAACGATCCACAAATCTACGTCTGCCTTGCTTTGGCTTTCCCTTCCGTCTTCACTGAACCCAGAGTGTGAAGTGCCTAGTCCTCTGGTTGACCAAGTGGCGCAGTCAGAACAGTGTGTCCCACGTGAAGGCCACCTGGAGCATCTGAGCAGAGTGATGTGTTGACTTGGCTCTGGAACTGGACAGCCCTTGACGTGTGTGACCCTGCTTGTCCACTCACTCAGGCCGGGGAAGTCGTATGTGGGGCTAGAAGCGTGACACGATACTGAGGCCAGTTTCAGGAAGAAGCAGTCCTTTAGATCTGTACGAAAATTAGTCTTCACAAAAAAAGGTGAAGAAAGAATATGACATGAAATGACCCTGATAAGGCATCGAGGTGCAGCTATTGACGTCTGCCAGCCACCAGTAATTTAAGCAGAGGTAATAGCATGTGCTAGGGCCTGGAAAAGTGAAAGAATGTGAACATTTAAAAAAAAATACAAAATACAGCCCTGACCGGTTTGGCTCAGTGGATAGAGCATCGGACTGAGGGGTCCCGGGTTTGATTCCAGTCAAGGGCATGTACTTTGGTTGCGGGCACATCCCCAATGGGAGGTGTGCAGGAGGCAGCTGATCAATGTTTCTCTCCCATCAATGTTTCTGACTCTATCCCTCTCCCTTCCTCTCTGTAAAAAATCAATAAAATATATTTTTAAAAATGCAAAATACAGTATGAAAAAGGAGGAAAAGAGATAAACAGGATAATGTATTTTGACACTTAAATTGCCAAGGGTCATTCTAAGGAACTTAATTTTGATTTGGAGATAATAGAATTTTTAAAAATTAAGCAATGACACTTATAAATAGATTCTAGAAGGAAACAATTCTGACAGTAATGTGAAAATTGGATTGAAAGAGAAGGTAGAGATTAGACTGGAGGTAAAGTAATTGCTAAGAAGCTAGCATACAGTAAATGTCTGGTTAAAAGATAATAAGGGATTACAATCTTCAGTAAAATTGCAATGGGATAAAAGGATACACATTGAAGAGATATTTATGTGTAATTCTGGTAAATCTTATTTGCGGGTAAAAACTTGGAACAAGTTGAATATGAGGCCCCCGTTTCTGGTTTGAATGTCTTATAAGAGTTGAGAACAGGCTTTCAAATCTCAAATTTATCTACAAGGTTAGATGTGGATGGAGGAAAAAAATAAATCAGCAAATGAAGAATCAGAACCTTGTTATTCTGAGATCCAGGCCGAAGAGGCAGCTTTTCCAGAAGTTCTTTTCAGGGAAACAGCATTCGTCTGAGACAGCAAACCCAACTGCTAAGCTGCTGAGCTGAGATTCACCTCCCCGCTGACGCCGTCAGGGAGGTGCCCTTCACTTCCAGTAAGAGGAACTTCACTCTCTTGCTGAGCTTCTTAGTCAGCTGAGTAACATTAAATAATTAACTCACTTATGCTCAATTTATTTTCCTCATTTAAAAAATACAGTGGTTGAAACAGGGCCCTTCACCTCTAATATCATGGCTCTGATAACTTATATGGGACAACTTTGTATTGTTATATAACTTTGTTCCTGCAAAGGTAGGTTGCTCTACTCGGTAGCATTTCCTCTTGAAAGACATGGCAGGACTAGCATGAAGTGGGCATAGAAAAGAACCAGGATTCAAGAAAAATTAAAAGTGATAACACACTGGAGAGATAGGAAAAGTACTCTATTTATGGAAGTCCCTTGCAAGAGAGTGAAGTTCCTCTTACTGGAAGTGAAGGGCACCTCCCTGACTGCGTCAGCGGGGAGGTGAATCTCAGCTCAGCCGCTTAGCAGTTGGATTTGCTGTCTCAGACGTCTGCCGTCTCCCTGAGAAGAACTTCTGGAAAAGCTGCCTCTTCCGCCTGGATCTCAGAATAGCAAGCACCGCCAGACTGGCAGCCCGAGACAGCCAGCTTCTAGCAAACAGCTCTCGGCCCATACAGCACGGACAAGTGAGTGAGCCAGGGTTTGGGGGATGGTTTGTAATTAGCGTTTATGTGGCCATGGCTACCTGGTAGCAAAGTTTATGCTTTTAAAATAGCGTTTAGACTTTTGGAATAATTTGTACTAGAGATAAAGGCTTGACAAAAATAATCTATTCATATGTTTCCCCAATCTCTCCTCTCTCTCTCTCTCTCTCTCTCTCTCTCTCTCTCTCTCTCTCTCTCTCTCTCTCTTTCTCTCTCTCTCTCTCTCTCTCTCTCACACACACACACACACACACACACACATCTGCTTGGCTCCTGAAATAATTATTTTGGAGATGTGAAATAATAGTTATACATTAAAAACTTCAAAATACAAAATTAGAGAGAACTCTATATCTTATAGGCCGGCTTTTTAAAAAATGTCAACCCATTACTCTCTGTCTCTCAAGGAGATGACTTTGAAACATAGGCTGCCATCCCTGTATTTTATCCTCACCTCTGTCAAATGATATGAGATGATTATAATCATCTTAGCATAATGCAAATAGCACATTTTTTGTTGTCGTTTAACTTGAGGTCTGCTTTCTATGCCTGGAAGTAGACGGTCAGCACATAAGAACACTCGTGGCAACGTCCTGAATAGAGAGAAGCTGTGGAGTATAATAGTGGTTGAATGAACAGAGCCTGTTAGTATCTAAGCCCTGCCACATATTGGCTGTGTTACTTTACGACAGTTTTTAACATCTCTGTTACTTTAAGGAAATTGCCTCATCTGTAAATTAGTGAAACATTTAAGCTCCTGTTTGGTGATGCTATTGAGTTTAAATTAAATCATAAAATTTAAGAGCTCAGGAATAGGCCTACCATAGAGTAAAGACATAATAAATATTAGGTATTATTTTTCCTATTATTATCATTAAAATGAATTCATACTTCTTTCACTGAAGTCTTAACTTGTCATTTCATGCTCAAATTTTTAGAATTGAATCTGTGACTGGTTATCCCTAGTAGTCAAACTTAACTAAACATTTTGGTAGGTCAGGGTGACGCTTGTGAAAACTCAAACTGGTGGCTTCATAAACCACCGAATCTTACTTTCTCTGCACAGATTCCAACAGCCAGAAGAATCATTTCAGAGTCCAAACTACCTCCAGGGATGTCTCAAACTGCAGTGAGGTAGAATGAACTTTGAATGGCAACATGCCAAGAGGGAAGGAGTTACGTGATTTCTGAGGAACCTCTGTCACATTTTTATATTAATGTTGCATTTTCATTTTAGATTGTCTTATCATTGTATTCTATTTTTAATTGTCTTCCTTTATATTATCGAAGCTAAACCCAGGGAGTGGGCAGGGATCTTGAATCCGGTGTGTTTACTATGACCAGTCTGTATTATTATTATTTTTTTTTTACTCAGAAGGAGACATGGATGATGACCTAAGCCTGACAAGTGTAGGAGGGTCCCAGTCTTCAGGTAAGAAGCACGTCTGTGACAGGCTCCAGATGTGGTTTGTGACGTCAGCACATTTATATTTTGCCAGTCCCTGCCTTCCACTCCGAATCCTTATCCACCTGAAAATTTACTGTCTCTATGCTTTTCATCTCTTCTATCTAGGTCAAATTACTTTCAGTTACCCCAGGTAAACAGTACACACTGTGTGAATAAAAGATAACTGGTCTTTGTACTATTTAACAGCTTTATTTAGATAAACTGACATACATGAAAATGTACATCTTTAAAGTGTACAATTTATAAATGTTGACATATATGACACATCCATGAATCCACAAATATGGTCAAGATAATGAACATATCCATCAACACTAAGAGTTTCCCCATACACCATTGTAATCTTTTTTTTTTTACTGCCACTTTCAGCATACCCTCCTTGACAGCCACAAATCAATTCTGTGTCACTATAACAGATTTGCATTTTCTGAAATGTTTACATAGATGGAATCATACAGCATGTACTCATTTTGGTTCAGCTTTTACTATCCAGCATAATTATTTTAATATTGATCCATGCTTTGTAGGTCTCAATAGTTCATTCCTTCCTTTATTTTTCTGACTAGTATTCACTCATATAGCTGTACCATAATCTATTTATGCCATTAATGAACATTTGGATTGTTTTCAGTTTGGGGTTATAAATAAACTGTTATAGAAAGTTGTGTACCAGTCCTTGTATGCATATAGGCTTCCATTTTGGGGGGAAACACCCATGAGTAGAATGGATGAATCATAGAGTAAGTGTATATTTGTTTTTTTAAAGACACTTTTATACTGCTTCCCAAAATGTCCATACCATTTTACATTTCTACCAAAAATGGATGGGATTTCCAGTTCTTTCATATTTTCCTGAATACTCAGTGTGGTCAGCCACTTTAACTTTAGTCATTTTAATAGATTTGTAGTGATTTCAACATTTGGTTTAGTTTGCCTTTTTTAATGACTAGTGATGATGAACATATTTTATGTTCAATTTGCCATCTGTATGTCTTAGTTCATGAAGTGTCTGTTGAACTCTTGCTCTGTTTTGTTTTTACAATATATTGTTTGTTTCCTTATTAAGTATTGAGAGTTCTTTATATATTCTTGACACAAATCCTTTATCAGACATTTGCTTCACAAATATTTTCTCTAAATCTCTGGTTCGTCTTTTTATTTTCGTTAATACTATCTTCTGAAAAGCATATATTCTTAGTTTTTAGGAAGTCCAACTTGTTACTTTTTATAGATTATGCTTTTTGGATTTGATTGAGGAAATCTTTGTTTTACAATATTATAGTTTTAGGCATTACATTCACTCCTATGGCCCATTTGGAATTAATTTTTGTATATGGAATGTGATATGTTCATTTTGTATATGGATATCCAATTATTCAGGAACCATTTATTAAAATGACTATCCTTTTTTGTGTCTGACAAAAATCTGGTGTGGGCCTATCCTAGATCATTTGTCTATTTTTACAACAATATCATGCTGTATTGACAACTGTAGCTTTATAATAAGTCTTTAAATCAGGTAATGTTTATTCTTCAACTTAGTTTTCAGTTCTAGCTATTCTAGTTTTATGCATTTTTATATAAACTTTATAAATTTTTACAAAAGAAAATAGAATGTTCAGAATTTTGTTTGGGGTTGTGATGAATCTATAGATTAATTTGAGTAGAATTGACATTTTCACAATATTGTGTCTTTGAACTTATGGAAACAGTATTTCCCTCCATTTATTTATGCTTGCAATTTTTTCAGCAATGTTTTATAATCTTCACTGTACAAAGCTTATGTGTCTTTTGTCAGATTTATCTATGAGTATTTAATATTTTATGCCACTGTAAATGGTATATTATATTTTAATTTTCTATTGATAATTGATAGTATATAGTAATATGATTAGTTTATGTATATTTATCTAATTCCAACAACATTCTACATTCACTTATTAGTAATGAAGAACTGATTTTTTTCTGTAGGTTATGATACCTCTTCCAACTTTACTGTAAAGTCACAAGAACAACTAAAAAGGAATAAAATGAGACTTAGTACCTCTAAAATCATCACCATCATCACCTTCTTTCTGATTTTTTTAATAATTACATTGACCACAATTTTAACAGGTGAGTTTTCCATGTCCCAAATATGCTCATGTTAACTCTCCTATAAAAATTTCATCATATGTGTACCTTTCATACTAAGTTCAGAATTAAAGGTCATTTCAGACATATTTGTGTATACAGAACAAGCATATGTTTTCTCTTCTATAACATGAGAATAATAGCAATATTAAATATTGTGAGGATAAAAATAACTTAATGAAAATGAAATTTCCTTTGAAACCAGTATTATTTAGTCTTTATAAGGTAAATCACCACACAGCTTCCTTCATTAAGAAAGTATCATTTTGAAGAAATATTAAAAGACTAAGCAGTATATTTAGTGATTTAGTTAACAATGTGTCACAAGGTCCTTATCTCACTGTAGACTGATAGTAAGAAGTTTGTGGAAGATTATCTAGTTGTGGACTACTTTGCCCTGAACTATATATATAAATGGGAGTAATTTTTGTCCTAAGTTGTTTCTAGTTGAGCCCTGTGTCTATAAGGAAAACTGAGTTCAATATACAAAACGTAATCTTTCTTTCTGGTTATGAAGTAAATGATGGGGCCAGATTTGTAAGTCCTATTTATAATTCACAAACAAGCATATGGGTTATAAAGAATTGGGCAAGAGAAAAATTGTTGCTCTCCTAATAAGCACATTTTTACGCAAAATATAAGTTACTTTTAAACTGTAAAAGCAGCAGGTTACATCTCTCCTTTATTATAGTGAACTATGGATATATCTCCTATAAATAACTCAGAATATTTTGAGATGTTTGAAAATATGTGCATAAGTATATATGATATAGATGTACATATATAAATGTGTATATAATTTATACATGAATGTATGTATTATAAATATGCATTTAATATATACATGAAAAAGTAATACATTGAAACATATTCTATATACATGTATACATACATGTGCACATATGCATGTCTAAATATGTTTATATAGAATGTAGATTATTAATCAACCTCATTCTATGAACTAGGCATTAAGATATATATAAATATATGTATATGCATAATTATATATATATGTACATAGATGTATATATGTAAAATGCGGTGTACATATATATACACACATATTTATGTATGTATGTGTAAATATATAAGTACATATAATGTATGGGAATGAGTCTGATCACCTGTATATCACTTGAGAAGAGCACCAAGCCTAAAATATGAGCAATAACTACTACCTGAGTAGCATTCATCAAGAATTTCTTTCAACCTAGCAGGAAAATAAATACATAAAATTGGGAGTTGTTCTCTCTTAGGGAACAATGTAAAGCATGAATAATGAAGTGTTTCAGATTGAAGAATCAAAACAATTCTGGTGGATTTCATTCACAAGGATAATTGTTTTAAATTCAGGGCTTTTTACCCCCTAACTACTTAATATGTTTTAAAATCTTTTTTTTTTTTTTTTTTTGGTAGAAAAACACAAATCTTTCACTGAACACAAATCATGCCTGGATGGCTGGATTGGTTACCTAGGAAAGTGCTTCTATTTTTCTGAAAACACAACCACCTGGGCAGCAAGCCAGAACTTCTGTGTCTCTCATGCAGCAACTCTTGCTGTGTTCAACACCACAAAAGAACTGGTAAGGCAATGCTTCTGAACTGCAATTATCTTTCCAAGATGAGAGCTAGTCTGAAGAGTGCTACTGGAAGCGGGAATGGTCCAGAAAAGACCTTCTTACCCAGCATAAGGGAGGCCCTATATTCCACATCAACTCAGGCCAAAGAAGCAGCTCACATCAGGGCCACCTATCTATTTGGATCACCCACCTGTTTTTGTTCACCTGTCTATTTTATACCAAATGAAAGTTGCCTTTTGTGGAACTATATTTAAAAATAGTAAGTAAAGAGTCATAACAAACTATTTGTCAAAAATACTGGAAAGAATTATAAAATGAGTAATATAATTAAGAGTATCTGGGAACATTAGGGCACAGAATGGGTAAATGAAGAAACTTAAAAGCATGCAATACAAACTGCCCCCAGACCAGAAATAATAGAGATGTAGAATGTCAAGTGGTAAGAGACAGAGAAGTTAAGATCTTAAGGAGCATGGGGATATATTTAACACTTGTGGAACGCCTATTCTATGAAGAACAGACAGAAGAGAGATTGACCCAAGATGAAATCAATTTTGAAGAACACTCTGATGAAGATTTTTAAATGAATATATGAGGGCAGCTGAAAAATATAAATGAAATTATACGTTTCATTCATTAGAATAGAAAATTATGAAAGTAAAGCAGGAAATATGGGAAAGTATCAGGTTGGTATAAAAATAGAACAAAGAAAATAAATAGTTTAACTAAAAAGCATAAGAGAAAATATAGAAAAAGAGCACAAGAAAATAATCAGTGAGGATTCACAAAGGCAAAACTTTTCTCTGAATAGACAGGACTGATCACAGAAAAAGAGACAAGATATGTCCTGGCTAATACAAACAACTGAGATTTAAAATAATATAATATTATAAATAATTTTATGCTAATAAATGTTAAAACTTTAAAGAAACAAATAATGTCTAAACAATTATTTAAACAATTGTTTAGACAACCTAAAATTGGGATATGTATAGATATGTATAAAAAATTAACTGGTAAACATGAAAGAGTAAAAAAAAGTTCAAGTAAACTAAAGTATTCAAATAAAGACATAGAAAAAGTATCAATCCAAATAGAATTTTCCTCCTAGTGTTATTGCATAAAAATTAGAAATAAATATCTCATTTTGTAATGAAAGAAAAAAAATAAAAAGCATCAATCCAAAAGAATTCAGAAAAGATTAAAAAAAGAAGAAGAAAATGGTCAGAAAACACAAAATTGATATATTCAAATATAACAGCAATTGTGATAAAAATGTAAAAGTTTTTAATTTATCTCTTAAAAGACAAATATGTCAGGTGGGTTTTAATAAAATAACAGAGTCCAGTTGGTGCTACTTACACAGACATAGCTAAGCATGTAGAGACACATGCGTGTGCATGAGTATACACACAAACACGAAAGAGATAAAGTGAGAGGAAAAGATATGAAAAGCAACTATTGACCAAACCCAAACCCAAATAAAACAAAAAAATTTGGTTAGTGGTAATATTGTCAGAAAATATAATGTATCAAAGTAAATTATGAACCTATATAAAAACTGAACAAACCAATAAATATTCAATATATTTTATGACTAACCAAAATTATCCCATCGTAAAAGGCACCAAAGCTAGGATGATTTACTGCCAAATTTGACCAAGACTTCACAAAACAGATAATTTTTTTCTTATATAAAATTCTTTTAGAAAAGAGAGAAATCTACCCAATGCAATTTATTATAGAAGTTGTTACAGAAGTAACATAACCCAAAACTAACCCATGAGACAAATAAGGACAATGTCGCCTCTAAGATTATTTCCAAATCTGGAAGCCTATATTTCTATAAAGAGTATAATGAGCCCTAACCAGTTTGTCTCAATGGATAGAGCATCAGCCTGCAGACTGAAGCGTTCCAGGTTCAATTCTGGTCAAGGGCATGTACCTTGGTTGCCAGTACATCCCCAGTATTGGGTGTGCAGGAGGCAGCTGATGGATGTTTCTCTCTCACTGATGTTCCTAATTCTCTACCCCTCTCCCTTCCTCCCTGTAAAAAATCAATAAAATATTTTTAAAAGAGTATAATGAATTAGATGAAAGAAAATCCAACAGAAAAAGGCATTTTCTGTTTACTCTGTAAATATTCTTTATCAAAGGATTTCCTGAAGCGATATTCTGAACATTCTCAATATTGGATTGGACTGAGCCAAAAACCAGGGCAGACCTGGAAGTGGGTAGATGGAACCACCTACAGTGATTGGTAAGTCCTGAGTATATAACTTACACACCTAAAGCTGGGATTCTGAGCCTTTCCCACTATGGAGAAATCTGGGTTATAATCTTTCTTTGGGGTTTAGAATAAAATGAACCTAGAGAAAATGTGGTAATACAAACTATTATACAAGTTATTTAATAGCTATAATATTGTAAACACAATGCTTCATAATCATATCATTTGACACTTACAAAAACTCTGGGAAGTGAGTATATTTATCTCCATTTTAGATTTTAAAAATTGATGTTCAACAATGTTGAATAAAAAGAATATCTTGCAACACATACTTAAAATGTATTTGACAATAAACCCTGCACTTTATCATACAGGTAACATTTTAGGCCAGGCAAGGCATGTGAATTCAGTTTGCTTCATATTTAAATACTATGGTATTGGGGTTAGAGTAAAAACACACATCAGAGGAAATTATTTTCTCTAAGTCTTCCAATAAATATTCACTCATTCTATATCCTTTTTCTTCTTTGGCATTTTGTTTCAGGTTTAAGATCATTGGATTTGGAGAATGTGCCTATCTACACAAAATTGGGATTAGTAGTTCCAGTAGCCATTTGGTTAGAAAATGGATTTGTAGCAAACCAGACACATGTATTCCAAGAAGTTAAGATATCATAGACCTAAGATCTTTTACATAAAATATAACTTTTATTCTCCTCGTAAGAAATATGTTATATTAATATAAAAGTACATAAAATTCATGTTTAGAAATTTTTATTGATGTTTCACTCCAAATCTCTAAATTAATTTGTTATAAATTTACTAGATTCTTGGCATTCAAGAAGTATACACCTCAGCATATATAAACATTCCCAAATTTTATAGAACAAAATTTCTGATATGTAACACATTAAAATATGAATGAACAATTTAAGTGACATTTTAAGATGTAATCATATGAATTCAGACTAATGGCATTTAAAATTACTTGTTTTATTTAAAAAAAACTGACATTTTTTCAGTCTCCCTACTTTTATTATCAATAACCATTGGTTGGTTTTATTTTAATTTTGCAATATTTGCATTACTTTGTGAGATTCATTCATGAATTCAGTGTAATTCAAACACAATAACAGTGTTTAGATTTGTTGATTTATTAGATTAAAAAATCTCTTTCACACACCAACCTCACAGAAAAAAAATAAAGCAATAATAAGATTTTACATTCAGACCATCATGTGAGGGGCCTTCAAGATTATGAGTAACCAGCCTTGAACTAGCTGTGTTCTGTTTATGAATGCCAGGAACCTATTGCATAATGGGCAAGTGAATAATAAACATTGGGTGGGCAGATGGGTGGGGGACTGGGTTTGAATTTTGCTGTTCCAAGTTTTTTTCTATTTGAGAAAACAAATTAGGTTCTGCAGACTGATGCTTCTTAGAGGATATTGTCTTTATGGTTACTCAACATTACCAATGTCTCTTTGTAAAACAATCCTTTTCTGAAAGTTCTGGTGAAATCTGTGATCTGCATCCCATGGATGCTTAATTTATCTTCATTGATAGAAGTTTGAATGATTGTAACAGAACACATATTGAAGATGGGACTAGTAAGAATTTGGGAACTTAGTAAAGTTTCTTATCTTTTGTTATAGATAAATATTATAACAGAGAAAATGTTTTTCAAACTAGTTTTCCATCTTTTTGCCCTCCCTCCTCACCCTCATTTTCACTTTCTTTTCCTCCCTGTACTTCCCCTTTTCCCTCATTCCTTATATTGATTTTTTTAAGAGAGGAAGGGAGAGGGATAAAGAGATAGAAACATCTATGAGAGAGAAACTTCATTGATCCACTGAAATTTAGTTAGAAATTTCCTTTCTAACTAAAATCAACCATTTCATGACTTTAGAAAACTCATGACTTTGTTCTTAAGGTCTTTATTTTGACTTTATTCTTAAGGTCTTTACTTTATCAGACTGTATAGTATTATTACTCCATTGTTCTCTTGTGTCAGGAATAAATAAAATTATTTTTATTGAAAACTAGAATGTGAAAAAAGGATGACAAGGAACTTAGTATTAAATCTACAATCAGTTTAGAAAATTAGAGACTGAATAGATGAACCTTCAACATTTAATTACCAAACAGAGTAAGAAGTGCAAAAATAAAAGAAGTGCATATAAGATATATGAAACGTTCAATGACAACACATGGAGAAAATGTCCAAAACTTGAGCAGGAGGGACCTAGCAAAATTCTTACAGAGAAAATATTTTTAAGCTGACAATTAAAGAAAGTAGGGGTTTTCCAGGGAGAAAATTCTCTGGAAGAACATTTGTGAGGGTATCAAGTGTTGCATAATTGAGAAATTATAATAGTCTGGAATCATGGGAACAGGAGGTATGGGAGGGGAAATAAGATTTGGGGTTGATGGAGGGAGGGTTAGATTTAGGGGAAATTATACTCCATGCTAAGGGAAGTTTATTCTTGATTCCATAGGTTATTGCTCTAAAGTTATTGAACACTTATACACAGGATAATATTACCTTCAATCATAAAATTTAGAATAATTCTCACAGCAATGTAAAATCTATCTGATGGACTAAGAAATGATTCAGAAGGTTGTCCAGAAGGTTGTCTAGATGAAGAAATAGGCATTTCAGAAGATAGAGATGAAGCAATACTCTGAAATATTAGATCTGCAAAACTTCTCATACTGAATATTGTCTAAGCTCAAATAGGAAAATATATTAATGCTTCTTTGCTCTTTCAAATTATAGTTTTAAAAATCATATCTTCATTGTATTAGCCCTCTTTAATAATAGAGCAACAATGTCAAGAATCTTTTGTTATGCCTCTTTGCTTTTATTGTAACTAATGCTATTTTATATTTAACTAGAGGCCATGGCAGCCCCCACTTTGTCTGGAAGATTGTCCAGAAGGTCGTTTGGCTGTCTGGCCTAATTAGCATATTATGCTTTTATTATTATAGATAACATAGATTTTAAAGTGTCTGTCTCAAATTTATTAATTAATACTAAAATAAAGTTGTTAGTTTAAAATCAATTGATGTTTTGGTGTGGTGTTGTTGTTTTTTTCAATAAAATCACAAATATACTCATATCTCTGTTGTGGGATAATAATAGATAATTATGCCTAGAAGTGCATATCTCTAAAATTCTGGAAAGACAACTTTAAGATTTAAAACTTTTTATACTTGAATAAAATTTTTGTTATACTTTTAAGTATTATTTATATACTAGAGGCCCTTAGCCTGGCCTGCACCCTCTCGCAGTCCAGGAGCCCTCAGGGGATGTCCAACTGACTGTTTAGGCCCCCTCCCTAAGCTGCAGTCAGACATTCTTAGCCCTGCCACGAGGGTAGGCCACGGAAGTGGGCCGCTGTGCTCACCAGCTGTCAGCCCGGCTTGTGGCTGAGGAGCGCTCCCCTTGTGGAAGTGCACTCATCACCAGGGGACAGCTCCTGAGTTGAGTGTCTGGCCCCTGGTGGTCAGTGTGCATCATAGCAACCAGTCATTCCACCGTTCAATCGATTTGCATATTACCCTTTTATTATATAGGATGTGCACTTAGTTTTAAGCGTAAACATATATATATATATATATATACACATATATATATATACACTAGAGGCCCGGTGCACAAAATTCGTGCATGGGGGGGGGGTGTCCCTCAGCCCAGCCTGTACCCTCTCCAATCTGGGACCCCTTGAGGGATGTCCGACTGCCCATTTAGGCCCGATCCGGGCCTAAACGGGCAGTCTGACATCCCTCTCACAATCCAGGACTGCTGGCTCCCAACAGCTTGCCTGCCTCTACCTGATTGCCCCTAACTGCTTCTGCCTGCCAGCCTGATCACCCCCTAACCACTCCACTGCCAGCCTGATTGATGCCTAACTGCTCCCCAGCCAGCCCGATTGCCCCTAACTGCTCTCCCCTGCCAGCCTGGTCACCCCTAACTGCCCTCTCCTGCCAGTCTGATCTCCCCCAACTGCCCTCCCCTGCTGGCCTGGTCACCCATAACTGCCCTCCCTGCTGGCCTGATTGCCCACAACTGCCCTCCTCTGCGAGCCTGGTCTCCTCCAACTGCCCTCCTCTGCCGGACCAGTCACCCCTAACTGCCCTCCCTGCTGGCCTGATCGCCCACAACTACCCTCCCCTGCAGGCCTGGTCCCCCCCAACTGCCCTCCCCTGCAGGCCTTGGTCCCCCCCAACTGCCCTCCCTTGCTGGCCTGGTCTTTCCCAACTGCCCTCCTCTGCCAGCCTGGTCACCCCAAACTGCCCACAACTGCCCGCCCCTGCCAGCGATCTTGTGGTGGCCATCTTGTGTCCACATGGGGTTAACCATCTTTGACCACATGGGGGCAGCCATCTTGTGTCTTGGAGTGATGGTCAATTTGCATATTACTCTTTTATTAGATAGGATGTATGCATATATACTAAGTATAAATAAAGTATGAAAGTATCATGTTAATTTTTATAGTGATTAGTAGAAAAGCCAAAGTATTCAAAACAATTGGGTATAAATGAGGAAAAAAGATATCAGGAACATAATCTTGTTATTTTGTGAGATTAAATATAGATACTTCATTTTACTTAAGAAATGCTTACTTGGAAATGAAAATGCTAAATCAATTGATAGAAGGTATCTATGGACATACAGTTCCAGAATAGTAATGTAATCTTTATGAACAATTTACTATTAAGGGCTTGTTGATTGATTCTTTTATCTTTTTAAAGTTCTGCTTTTGGTTTTGGCCAAAGCAATACCCAACATGCACTTCAAACTTACACCATTGAGTTGACATATCATCCAATGTACATTTTAACTATTAAAATAAACACAATTTGCTTGTCTTTCGGGAAATAAACTATTTTCTGGGAATAAACAAAGAAATTCAGCAGGAAAATCATAGTAATGGCAGAAAGGGAGCCCGCAGAACAGTAAACAAGAAAAGTAGTATGGCGAGTTCAAGCTCCTTTGCCAGGGATGTTCAAACACGTTCATTCACTCTGCCGAACTGGCTACTTAGGAAATCAACAACCAACATTGAAAAGGGTATCATTAGATACGATGCACCTTACCATGCTAACATACTGTCAGACAGAAACGTGTTGGAAGTGGCAAGTGTGCACATATAACTTGTCATTTTCTTATTTTCACACTTTTAACCTACCTAACATTAGATCTTTTTTTTTTTTTTTTTTTTTTTTTTTTTGGTGGTTAGAAGTAATGTGTCAGATAAGCTGAAAAATAGTTAACATAGTATAAAACTTTTCAAAGAAGGTAAAAGAACCGAGACCAACAGGAGCAGAAAATGACATAAAAGACTTCAGGAGCAAAGGAATCTAAGCTGTTTTCCCTTTTGTGGGGAGAGAGGCAGATATGACACTCAGCTATAATGGGAGCCTAACTGGGAAGTTGGAAGTGGTCTCATTTGAAGCCCTTACCTATTGAAACCACAATTTTCCCCACTTGCAAACAAGCATATAAACACATAAACACATATTCATTCCAAAAGAATTCTAAACTTTAAAGATAAAAACTTTTGAAGTACCATAAATTATAATTGTGTCATTTATTCCTGAAGCTTTTTCCACTAAAAACCTTCTAATTTACATTATTTAATATGCTCCCTTCTCAACAAGTAGGATTACTATATAATTAAAAATATTAATTTGGAGAACCGTGTCATCTAAAAATAACTTTGGTTGTTATGATTCAGACAATCTGATGTATCAAAAAATATATAGATATAGATATATAATGGAAATAATAAGACAAGCTTTGATTTTTATTATTCATGGCTAATTAAATTCACGGTAGTTTTTAGAATTTTAATATCAGGTGTTTGCTTGTAAACATTTCTTTATGTGCAAACTCAATTTTTAAAATTTAAAGGAAAATACTTTTCATGAATAATCCTCAAATAAAAATAAAAAAGGAATAAATGAAGCCAAACTAATTTTTAAACTGTTTTTAAATGTTTTAATATTTAATTATTTAAATACTTCAGTGTTTAAGTCAAAATAGTTTCAAAGAACATTGATAACTTGGCTTTGAATATTCGAGGTCCTCAGATCTTTTAATCTTCTATTATTTTTTCTTCTCTTTCAATTGTAACTTTTCTTCAATCATTTTTCCACATTTTGTAAATGTCCACCTTAATAAAATAGTACATATACTAAATAAACATAGTTCTGTATTTAATTTTTTAAAGTGAGTTGAAGGTTCTCTATTTCATTTCCTATAAACTATAATTACTTCTGTTCACACAAATGTATTTGAAAAAATATATTTTTTAAAATGTTGCTATATCATTTAAGTTTTACTCTTAGTGGATCTAAGGCTTTAAAGTAGGTTTCCCATTGGTAAACTTATATTTAATTAGCAAACATTAATGCGGCTATGTCTCTGCTCCAAGTCTCAATGTAGGTTCTAGGTTAAAAACAAACAGCAAACCAGGAAAATTATATTTATTAAAGCATATAAACCTAACACTGACCTTTATTTATTTATTTATTTTTAAATAGAGTGGTTTACTTCTCTATGTGTAGGTTACGCTTATCTACACTACAGAAAGATCTGCGTAACTACTAAAAGTCGGGCTCTGGAACTCATAGAACATATTACAAATACATATTCAGTAACATAAAAGGTGCTTATTTATCATTATACATCATTATTCCAAACAATGATAAGGATTATTGACCTTACATAGCTTACAGGTAATTAAGAAACAATTTAGTAAACAATGGCCAAAAAAAGAAGGTACTAGATGATTAGACTAGATAAGTACAGAGAGCTAGGAAAATATATACCAACTCCACATAATGTAGTCGGAGTGGAGAATGGTCGAGGAAGTATATTCCTCTAAATGACATTTAATCAGCCCCTGAAAAATAAAAAGTTAAAAAGGTGAGTAATAAAGGAAAAAAAATTAAGTTTGTTAAACTGTGTCAAACAAGAAAACTAGAGGCCTGAGAAAGCATGACACATTTAAAGGAACTGAACCGTTCAGTGCGTCTGCATCATTACGTACATGAAAGTGGGGGAGGAATGAAGAGGAGCCAAGACAGGAAGGGTCTGGTAGGAGCCGAAGAAAGGTTTAAGCAGTGAAACGCCACTGATATGAGGATTAGAGAGTCACTATGTCACAATGCAGAGAATGGACTTTGGCAGACAAAGCTAGAAGCAAACGAAAAGATTATTGCAGTAATCTAGGGTAATAGGGTGGGTATGAAGATATGAGGGTGAATTTCAGAAATATTTATGTAGTAAAATTGAAAGAATTAAATTAGTGTTTGAAAATTGAGGGTGAAAAAAGTGGAAGAAGTCATGGTTGACTCCAAGGACTCTGGCTTAGACTGGTGTGGGAATGTTCCTGTCATTAAGTTAGTGGAGACTGAGGGCCGTGAGATGTTCAAATAAAGATGCCCAATAGGTAATCCACTGTAATAAGATCTAGGCTAGAAATGAGGGCTTGGGAGTTATCAATAAATTGATGGCAATTAAAATTATGGAGTGGATGAGTTCAGACAAGAATTGTGTGTGATAGAGGATCCACACTAACTCAGGAACAGAAGAGGAAAGAGACACGACAGAAAAGACTGAGGAACAATGGATGGAGAAGTAGATAGATATTCAAGAGGGTCTTGTGTAATAGATCCTGAGGTTAACGAATATTTCTAGATGAAAGCACAGGTCAACAATGAGCAAACTTGATAGTTAAAGTGAAAGTTAAGAGGTTCTCATTATATTTAACTAGAAGCAAGTCATTGGTGACATGGTGAGAGCACTTTGGTGAAACAGTAGGAAAAGCAGAAGCCAAATTTTTGAAATGTAAGGTAGGAAGAGGAGAAAAGGACACATCATCATTTTTAGGAAGTCTGACTTATAAGAGGTGGTAAAACACATGGGCAGAAACTAGAAACCACATGTGGCTGAGGGAAAGTTTTCTTGTAGTTGCTGATAGAAAACAAGAGATTAGAGAGGAGGTAATCAACAAAAGGATTTTCTTGAAAAAATTAAAAGAGATGTGATTTTGACTATAGACTTGTAGATTTTATTTAGACAGAAAGAGGAATACTGCTTTATTGGAAACAGGAGAAGAGGAAAAAGTAGTAAGATGCAGACAAATATGTAGACTCAATGGTAGAAAGTTCAGGAATATATCATCTAATGTCTTCTCTTTAAAAAAAAGAAATGAGCAAAAAAAATAAACTCCTCTGTTAATGGTGACTAAGAGGTGCAGGGAGAGAATCATTGAGGAGATAAAAGAATAATTTCTGTCTGAAATAGCCACTATCATGAATGGGAGATGACTATGGAAATACAGTTTGAGTGACCAGGTAGAACCAAGTACTCAGTTGAGGCTGATTGTTTGTATTTATAGTGTCACAAATTGACACCAGTATCATCAATATCACCAAAAATTTTTTGTAGAAACAAAGTGTTTTTACAAAAATGCATAAATAAAGAATATCTGTGAACATTTTTTAATGGGAAACATACCTGTGATCAATTTAGAGGTCATCGTCTGAAGAAATCACATTTTGACAAATATGGTAATTATGAGTTTGACATGTTTCAGAAAAAACACCCTTCTTTGTTATCACAGCACAGGCATTGTCTTCATCCTTGCTCTTGACTTCACATCTGTAGAGGAAAAGGCATGATGTCCTCACTCTGCTGAAAGCACAATTGTGCATATTTTGTGTGTTTTCTCTCTTCTTAGAAAGAATGTACTATTCTCCAAGCTGGAGGTCTAAGGCATTGTAATATTCAGACAAGAAATGCACAGTAAACAAAGACTCATTCAATGAAGAAATTGCTCCAAATAGCTTTTTAACTCAAAATGGTCATTTGTAAATAGAAATACTATGTGGAATAAAAATGTGAATAGGAAAGACTGGTTTCCAAACGCCATTTGATTATTGAATTCTAATATCTTATTCCTTAGAATTTTAAATTATTAGAATCCTTCTAATAAAAATGAGGATTATTCTATAACCTTTGAGAAACACTTCATAAGAATTTAAATGTAGACAATTGTATATTGACTACAATTTCTATTTATACCTCTAGTGTTATAGGTAAACTAAAAGAAAATGCAAATATGAAAATAAATTAGCTTAGAAGCCTTCATTTCTCTAAGGAAAATTTTCTACACACACACATTAACAAATATCAAAGTCTGCAATCTATAAGAACCAGTTGTCTCTCTAGAATTTTCGAAAGCTCCCAGTAGGGATTGGCTGCTGAGCTTTTATATTTCCCAATGGTATTCAAAAGTCAGACACTCACAACTGTGGATTTAATGGGGTGCCATCCAGCCAGGTCCATGTCTTTTGTGGATATGTAATGTTCAATCCAATCCAAAAGTAGATTCCATCTTGTATACTATTTTGTATGAAAGCCTGTGAAAAGGGATACAGAGGAAATTAAGTGAGAACACCTACTAAAATAGCCTCTTCTATTTTTTTCCATCTTTAAAAGGTTTTTATATTTATCTCCCTAATCAGGAAAATCTTAAGAAAGTTAAAGATGTTTTCTACCTGTGTAGGCAAGGAAATCAATGTAGAAAGAAATTCAAAATATGTGACTTTATGTGAAAGCATGCACTGCTTAGTGGAATTCATGAGAATGGTGGGTGATATAAACAGCAACTGATGAAAGGGTGCAAAGAGAATGTGAAGCAAAAACGAGGAATGAACAAGTCTGTTAAAAGGAGCAAGAACTATACATGGATTGCTCTGTCTACCAATGGGCAGGCTTGTAGAAAACTGAGGCTTACGATGAACTTCTCATAAATGAAACCAAAGAGCCTTCTATTTCCTACCCAACACATTAGGATATTGCCAAATATTTGTACTGCTTTTGATGAGTACCTCAAAGAGATCCTACCTTTCTCTCCAAGAAGGATGGCATGGATATCCTAGCTTTGTGATTTACTGAGGGAGTGAAATAGACAAGTTTATAAAAACTGTCAAGTTCTGCAGATTCTTATGAAAATGAGGAAAATACCGTGGCCTATGTCATAGGTTACTGTGAGCACTAAGTTATAAAACATTTGTAACTTGTCTACCACAGTTCCTGCCACATGAATGGAATCCAATAAATGGCTATAACTATTAGTCTGTAATTCCTGGATTCTAAAATGTACCTATTTCTCCCAGTTTTCATTTTTTTATTTTTTCTCTTCCATAGTATATTTTTTTCACTCATAGTAAATTAGCTCTTACCAGTTCAGCCTTGTCTTGGATCATTAAGAGTTGTGATTTCATTCTTAAACAGAATTGTTGGCTATCAGTCCATGAATTAAAAGTTTTAAAAAAATTATAGCATTTCCCTTTCTCCTGCACCCAGTCATTAGGGCATAAGTTTAGTCTAGGGCTTCCTGAAATGAAAACATAAGAAGAAGTAGGAATGAAAACAAGGTGTGAATATCAAAAAAACAGTTTTTGCACTAATTTTATAAACTGTTTTCTTAAAGTTAACTATTTGTTCCACTTTTAAGAAATAAACTCCCTCTCTACTGATTAATAGTCTTTAGAAGAGATACATGCAAGAAATAGTTATTATTTATTGAGTTATTACTACATCAAGTAATTATCTGAATTTTTATGTACATGAATACATAAAATGTTTATTTTCTATAGGAAACTTACAAAATCCATGAAATGATTAACTCCATGTTCCTCATTTTGTAAATAAAGATACCACGGTTAAAGTTAAGTAAAGTTAAATATAAATTGGGAAACTAAAGGTTGAGTGACTTACTCAAAGTTATGTAACTAATAATTGGTGGACATAGGGGAATTTAAAGTAAAACAGAGAGCTTGAATGGCATTAGAAGAAAACTACTGTGGAAAAAGAAAGTCATTTTCAGAGTCCTTTTTAACTGCAGAAGAATGTATTTCATAACACACTGTATTAGCGAATTTGTAAAACAAATTGTTCAACAAGACCCCACTATCTATATGCCTCAATGGCCACCAGACTTATCTCTGTAAAAAGGGAAAATGTGGAATAGGTATTAAAATAAATCTATACTCAGAAATGAGTACAAACAGGTTTCAACTGAACTAATGATTGTTTTATATTTTAAGCTGAATAACCTATATATATAAAAGCCCTGAGACCATTAGAGCAGAAGACCAGAATGACGGGTCAACCAGTCTCTATGATGCACACTGACCACCAGGGGGCAGATACTTAAAGCAGGAGCTGCCCCCTGATAGACAGTGTGCTCCCACAGAGGGAGGGCTGCTCAGCCAGAACCTGAGCTACAGGGCACCCAGCCTGGTTCCGGCTCCTCCCTGGCCGTCTGCGGCTTGGCGCACTGCTATATCCCTGGGGGATGTCCAGCTGCCAGTTTATTCCGGACCCTCCTCACCCCCACACCCCCACCTCCCGGATTGGGCCTAAACCTGCAGTCCGACATCCCAAGGGGTCCCAGATTGCAAGGGTCTCAAGAACTTGGGTGCTATGGGCGCTCCTGTAGAGCAAGCGGTTACCGTGGACAGGTTCCATGTAAGCCCAATGTCAGCCTGTTTTTTTCTTAACTATGCAAACATATGACCCGCTCAGCGCTGGCAGAAGCAGCCAGGACATGGAGGGCGGGTGTCCGGGAGAAGGGGCATGGGAGGGGGTTTGGGGCGCATGGCTACCTGGGGGTTAGGGATAGGATTGGAATCTCTTTCTCTGTAAGCAAGGGAGAAAAGACAGGAGCCACTGTTTTGGTGGCTGCACATGCCTCCCCCTTGAGCCCTGCAGCGCAGCGGGCTTGCACGCTGTTTGCAAACATGACATTCAGTGCACACGTGCGGAGAAGGCGTGCGGGCGCTGTCTCGGGAGTCTCGTCAGTGGGTCTCTTCCTGGGGGAGCGGGGTTTCTTTGGTGCGAATTGCATGAGATCTGAATGTAGAGGTGGAAGGCAGCGCCCCAGGACTGAGCTCCCAGAGGGAGACTGCACCCCGCTTGCCTTCGGGCAAAGGCACTGGAACCATTCTTGGCGTTGGGCACGTGTTCGCTAACCTGCGTGGCCCACGGAGCTGTGCCAGCGCGCGGGCACAGTGAGCGGAGGAGGGGAAGGAGGGGGGACCCGCGGGGCCGCTCGCCTTGGGGGTGTGAGTGTTGGCCGCAGCTGGGAGGTGGCCGGGGAGCAGTGCCTTGGGATTGAGGGACTTAGGGCTCCAAAGTGCTGCGAGTGAGCCCTGGGGTCCAGGAGGTTGGGATGCTGCAGAGGTCAAGGAGTACATACAAGCAGCCCCTCCGCAGCAGCACCCCCTCCCAAGGGGTGGGCGACGTGGGCGGGAGGGTGGAGCGAGGGTCTGGGAAGCCCCTTGGGCCCCCCGCGGGGCGCAGCTGGGCAGGTGCAAGTGGGAAGATGGGTTGGCTCTCACTGAGCCCAGTTGCGCCGTTTACCTGTCCGTGGCTTCCTGAAGGCAAGCAAACCCTCTTTCTGGGGAGGCTTTTCTTCCCCCCTCCCCCCCCCCCCTTGCTCCCCAGCAGCCGCCCAACCTCTCCCGCACCCAGTCGGATGGATGTGGCACCCCGCAGGGCGCAACAGCCCCAGCCTCTGCCCGCTGGCGGGGTGGGTGGACGCAGGGGCCTCGGAGCTGGACCACCCGGCCCCCAGCGCGCTCTCCGCCTGCAGGCGTCCAGCTGCAGACCTCCGACCCCATTCCCCGGGTCAGTGGTGGGGTGAACAGCGACCTGGGAGGGCGAGGAAATGAAACTTGGGGCGAGTACCACGGGTGCAGTCCCGTGACCTTCCCCTCCCAGGATAGTGCTGCGCTCCCTACCCTCCCACAGCCAAGAGATAAATGTGGATTCGCAAAGAGGCAGACCCCCGAGGTTTAGCGGGGGGGTGGGGGGGTGGGGGGGTGACGAGAGGAGTTACACACTTCTGACACCCCCACCCTTTGCTTTAAGGCTGCATTCTCCTTCCCTAATTCATGTTGCTTGAAGTACAGGATGATTTGTGTTTAGACGTGCGATAAACGTGGGGAAAGCAAAGTTTTGTGCTTTAGAGTAAAAGAGTCTGGAGCCTTTGGGGGGTGTCTCTCTCTTTCTCACACACACACACACACTCCTTCCTCCCCTCTTCCTTGGCCTGGCGAATCTTCACGCAGAAAGTTAGCCCTAGCTCCTCAGAACCACCCTCACTGGAGTGGCCTCTGTTTTGTTTTGTTTTGTTTTGTTTCTCTCACAGGGTGTTGTTGTTTTTTTTCTTCTAACCTCTACACCCGCAGTCGGACAGTCCCCGAGGGGTCCCGGATTGCGAGTGACTAAGTCATAGCTTATAAACTGCTACATTCCACACACAGTTAAACAAGGAAGGTGGCTTCTGCAATGTTCGAAAAAGAGATCTGTGGCTGCTCAATCCTAACTCATCAGAAGAACCTCCAAACTGTCCACTTCCCGTTTCTTCTACATGGGGGTGAACATGCATTCCTATATATTGGGAACAGTCTCTTAGATTTAAAAACTAAAACCTGGCAAGGCTACTCTAACATGAAAAAACAGGATGATGCAGCAATGGCGTGCATGGACTCCGGCTTGCATATTTTGTGGCCCTAATTCTGACACTTATAACTGTGTAACCGATTATTAACTTCTCTCTGCTTCAGTTTTTCCACCCATAAGATGGGGAAAAGGGTACTACTGCCTCAGAAGGATCATGTTATGTACTGCTTTTTATAATCCGGGGCAACAAAAAAAAAAAAATGTAGCTGCCCATACAACAGCAAGATGCCTTTCACCTGTATGAAAAGTATGGTCACTGGTGCATGCAGCATCCTGGATTGCGAGAGGGTTGTCCCAGGGTTCCCAGATTGCGAGAGGGCGCAGGCCAGGCTGAGAGACCCCCTCCCCTGTATGAATTTCGTGCACCGGGCCTCTAGCAGGTACATACGTATTGATTGTATTCTATTTAAATTTTTATATCTTAAATATTGCATATTATTTTTTATAAAAACTTACCTGATATTCTTATATTAAATGAGATAAACATGAAAATATAAGATACTGTATAGAAAAGTTAGTAATTACCATTAAAGACTATGGGAGCTCTTTGGGAGACAGTATGAGAAATTATATTATTTCAGGAAAACATCAATACTAAGTTCATGTTTTGAATCAGCAAATCATCTTGATTCTTTACAACCCTTTTCCCAAGGCATTTTATTTTATAAGTAACTAGAGGACTGGTGCTGGGCACCAATTTCAGCATGTCATAATTACAAGAGTTTCAGCAAAAGGTTGGTGAAGCTTGGGCGGCTCAACAAGGGTGAGCCACATATGTAGTTTACCTGTTGGAAATAGCTAAAGGGCACTTCCCCCAAGCCTGAATAGGATTGGCTGCTGCCAGACAGCTCAGGGCATTTTATTGCCTCCTGTTGGCCAAACACCTGAACAGCTATAGGCTGTTCTCCAAACTGACAATGCTTCTGTATATCCTTTGATACCCTACCCTTTGAAGTGTATTATCTCTACCTTGCCTTACGAAAAATTGTGTTAATAAAAGCAGGGTCCTGAGTCACTCGAGGAAGGTAGTCTTCACTTCCTTTAGCTGAAGATCCTCTGACCCCCAATGCCTTTCAAAACTATCTTTCGTCTCCGGACTCTTTAATCATCTACTCATCAGCTCCTTTCTCCAGAATGCTGAACCCTTTGTAAGGCTGGGAAAAGAACCCCAGCAGCCCTGTGCACGAAATTCATGCACAAGGGAGGGGGTGTCCCTCAACCCAGCCTGCACCTTCTCCAATCTGGGACCCCTCGAAGGATGTCCAACTGCCAGTTTACAAGGATTGGGCCTAAACCAGCAGTCGGACATCCCTCTTGCAATCTGGGACTGCTGGCTCCTAACCACTCATCTGCCTGCCTGCCTGCCTGCCTGATTGCCCCTAACCATTCTGCCTGCTGGCCTGCTAGCCCCCAACTTCCCCCCGTGCCAGTGTGCTCACCCCCAACTGCCTCCCCTGCTGGCCTGCTCACCCCCAACTGCCCCCCCTGCTGGCCTGTTTACCCCCACCTTCCCTCCCCACTGGCCTGCTTGCCCCCAACTGACCCCCCCACCGGCCTGATCACCCCCAACGGCCCCCCCTCCAACCGCCTGATCACCCACAACTGCCGTCCCATCCTGGCCTGACCACCCACAACTGCCCTCCCCTCTTGGCCTCTAACCACCTCTACCTTGGCCCCGCCATCATGGCTTTGTCCAGAAGAACATCTGGAAGGTCTCCTGGAAGGTCTCCCAGTCTAATTAGTATATTACCTTTTATTAGTATAGATAGAGGCCTGGTGCACGGGTGGGGGCCAGCTGGTTTGCCCTGAAAGGTGTCCCAGATCAGGGTTGGGGTTCCCTTGGGACATGGGGTGGCCTGGACGAAGGGCCTGTGGTGGTTTTCAGGCCGGCCATGCCCCCATGGGGTGAGGGTCCCAATTGGGGTGCCTAGACAACCTGGGTGAGAGGCTGAGGGCCGTTTTCAGGCTGGCCACACCCCCTTCAGGGTGGGGTTCCCCCTGGGGTGCCTGGTCAGCCTGGGTGAGGGGCTGATGGCTGTTTTCAGGCTGGCCAAGCCTCCCAGCAGGGACCCTCACCCCATGGGGGTGTGGCCAGCCTGGGTAAGGGACTTTTTTTCTTTTTCTTTTTTTTTTTCAGTGCCTCCTTGAGCAGAGGCCAGGGCCAGCTGGAAGCAGCTATATGGGATTTATTTATCTTCTATAATTGAAACTTTGTAGCCTTGAGCGGAGGCCAGGGCTGGTCAGGGCGGGCGGGAAGCTTGGCTTCCTCCATTGCCAGGGGCACCCCAAGCCTCCTGCTCACTCCAGCTCTGTGGCTGCCACCATCTTTGTTGGGTTAATTTGCATACTCACTCCTAATTGGTTGGTGGGTGTAGCAGAGTGATGGTTAATTTGCCTGTTTCTCTTTTATTAGTGTAGATAACAACAAAGTGGTCATTGAAATAGTGTATTAATAAACTAGGCTTTAACTGCATTGGCCAGGAAAAATATCCAAGACACTGAAGACCAAAGCTGGAGAAAAATTTTAGTTTTGCTGAAATTCAGTATCATAAATTATTGACAGAAATAAATAATCTTAAGGTCTCACTCTTATTCAGACATTTACCATGATATGTCCTTTGTGATGGTAGCATTTAGCCTCTACAGTAAATCATCAATTATTCACTTCATTCTTTTTTTTTTTTTTTTTACTTGCCTGGAAGTCATATACCACAGCAATAGAGAAGTCCAGGCTGCTGCCAGTACTGTGCAAGGAAAAGAAATTAAACTATTGAAAATTAACTACTGGGGATTGAGCCTGCACCCCGGGCATGTGCCCTGAACAGGAATTAAACCAGTGAGTGACCTCTTGGTTCATGGGTTCGACGCCCAACCACTGAGCCATAGCAGCCTGGCGTCAATAAATAATTCTTGAGTGCCACAGTGCTGGGGACCCTCCCCCCCCCCTACATCAAGAGAAGGCCTCCAAATGGTCCTGAAAAGCCTAGAAGAGTACATGTATGGGGAAGAATATCAGAATTCCCACAATAAGGAAGCACTTTGTTGACCTATTAAAGAGATGTGATGTGAAGACTAAAAAAAACAAAAAACAAAAAAGTCTTAAGGGTAACCATAAACATGGGTAACCATAAACATGCACATTAGTTATATTTTATATTGTTTTTAAAATATGTTTTTACTTATTTTAGAAAGAGAAGAAAGGAATGGGATAGAGAGACATAAACATTGAAGAGAGAGAGACATCATCAATTGGCTGCCTCCTGCACACTCCCTACTAGGGATGGAGCCTGTATATTGTATCCTATCACTCTTATAGCCATTGACAGTTAATGAGAATACATTTGTTAATTACCCAAACTTAACATAAGGACTGGAAATATTTTTAGTATAATTTTTTGTATTTAGACTGTGCAAACATTTATAGTTTGGGGTAGATATTTTACTTAAAAGTTATTTGTAACTTATGAGAAAATGTTAACTTTTATCCTCACCTTGAAATAGAGACAGAGAGAGAGAGAAAGAGAGAGAGAGAGAGAGAGAGAGAGAGAGAGAGAGAGAGATCAATCTGCTGTCTCCCATATGTGCCCCAACCAAGAATTGAATCAGCAACCTAGTTATGTGCCCTGACCTAAATTGAATCTGCAACCTTTTGGTGTATAGGACAATGCTCCAACCAACTTGAGCCACCTGGACAGGTGAGAAAATGTTAACTTTTATTTTACAATAAGCACATTTAATAAGAAAAAATAAGCACTCTAATGTTTTTTAAAAAGGGGGCAATGATGATTAATAGGCAATTTACAGAATAAAAATTACAAATATCCAACATTTGCTTTTACATTTAATTTCCCTATTATATAAGAACTGCAAATAAAGTCAACCATGATTTCATCATGATTTTATCATATTATATTAGAATGTATAATCTGAACTGTGTGTGTGTGTGTGTGTTAGAAGAGTTCAGCAGGTAAGAAGATGAAATGGAGAAATAAATATTCAAAAAAGATGTACTTTCTGATAGCAGCACAATTTACAATAGCTAAGATTTAAAAACATCCTAAGTGCCCACTAGCAGAAGAGTGGGTTAAAAGACTATGGTACATCTATACAATGGAATATTACACTGCTATAAAAAAGAAAGAACTCTTACCATTTGCAACAGCAGGTGTGGACCTGGAGAGCATTATGCTAAGTGAAATAAGCCAGTCAGAGAAAGATAAATATCACATGATCTCACTCATATGTGGAATCTAATGACCAACATAAACTGATGAACAAAAATAGACCCAGAGACATAGAAACATCAGACTGTCCAACCTCAGAGGGAAGGCCGGGGAGGGTGGAGGAGGAGGAAAGATCAACCAATAAACTCATATGGGTATAGGCATACCCCAAGGACACAGACAATGGGTGGTGAAAGCTTGGGGGGGGGGGTGGAGAGGGGAGAGGGCAATGGTAGAAAAAAGGAACATATGTAATACTTTCAACAATGAAGATTTATTTTTAAAAGAGAGAGATGGACTTGATCAGCATGAATAATGATTCAAAGTTGAGAGAGTATGCTGCCTCATTACTTTATAGAGGTTTGTTTTGCTAGTACAAAGGAAAGCTCTGTGCTATGAGAAAGTAGACTGCTATTGTAGGAGGTCAGGACTCAGAGGACATTGTAGAATATGGTAATGTGCTTTGACTTTATTCTAAGGACTACAGAAAGTGATTATAGGGTTTTAACAACAGGAATGTTGTTAAATGCAGGAGCTGCTCCCTGGTGGTCAGTGCACTCTCTCCAGGTGAGCACCCTCAGCCAGAAGCCTCTCCCACCTCCACAGCAGCACTAAGGACGTCCGACTGCCGGCGTAGGCCCGCTCTTGGCGGGAAGCTGGCCTAAGCTGTCAGTTGGATATCCCCCAAGGGCTCCCATATGCTAGAAGGCACAGGCCGGGCTGAGGGACCCGCTACCCCCTCCCCACCCCACCCCTGAGTGCATAAATCTCATAAGTATATAAAGTCAAATAAATAAATTAAAATTTTGGAAAATGGGAAGAGATAGCCAGTTTGTTACCAAGGGGATTACATACTTGAAGTAGGGGCAAGTTGGCTATTGGAGACAGTGGTATTTGAGAAGAGTTTTAGCAACAGTAAGGTAAGCAAGTCAGCAGTAAGCATACTCTAAGCAGTAAACCTGAGCAGATTTACAGGAAGCAGAATGGAAGGGAAAGATTGAAGTAAAAAATCATCTTCAAAATATTGAATGGGAGATCAACCAAAGGACTTGTATGCATGCATATAAGCCTAACCAATGGACATGAACACCAGGGGGGTGAGGGCATGAGTGGGGAGGGGGGTGTTGGGGGGCTAATGGAGGGATGAGGACACATATGTAATACCTTAATCAATAAAGAAATTTTAAAAAATATTGAATGGTATCTGAATACACCAGACAAAAATATTTTATTTTGTTATAAGAATTATTTTAAATTAAAAGACACTTGAGATTCAGCAGATGTTCCTCTGAGTTACTCTGACCTGACTAAAAGCAGAACATTCTGGGAAATGAGGGTGCCATAAATTTCATCTTTGGGGTGATTTATTCTCAGGAAAAAGACTGACAGGGAACCCACAGTAAGTCCACTCTCTGGGGAGTTTTATAGTCATGAAGAAGAGGGAAAGACTAGTTTCACCATCACTAACAGACACTGTCACAGACTTTCTGCAGTTTGTACTTCTAAAAAAAACACTTGCCTTTCCTAGAGAAAGAAGCTTTGCCCATACAAGTCATTTCTTCCCCTCCTTTTTCTCTCCTAAATTAGGTATATAAGCCTTTAACTTCAAGCATTTTGAGCTAGCTACTTCTTTTGTTAGTTCCAGTATGCACATAAACAAACATTTTTCTCATGTTAATTGTTCTTTTGTCAGTTTAATTCACAGTCCCCGAGTTTTAACTTTAGAGGGTAGAGGGAAATTTTTTCTCCCCTACAATATAATGAAATAAAATCACTTACTTGTGAAATTTGTATTACTTGGTTGTTTCCTGGGAAAAGTATTTATACAATTGCATTCTCTGGTTCCATTTTCACTAACAAACATCTCCATGTTGTGGTTATCACTGAAGGAACGTAAGTTTGGGTGGCATACTAAGAAATAAGAAAAAGAATGACACTAATAAGATTTCTATAATTATAAGACTGTGGCTTTTAATTATCCATTAAAATGAAACTACAAGTGATTGCATAAACTTCTGGTTGAAAGAAAGTTTGTTTATAGTATTTCAACCCTCTAATTTAACAAAGGATTGATCATTTAGAGATAGATTTCCACTTGTAAAAAAGTAAGTAGAAACAAAAAACTAAAACAAATTTTCTAAATAAAATTAAAATATATTTAAATTTGCATCTGTTTACTTTGATAGGTTAGAATTTTTTGTGATCTTGAACTAATTATGAAGTCTCTCTGTTTCTCAGTACTTTCATATATAAAAGGGGGAATGCTTAACAAACAGACTTGTTGTAAGACTAAAAGAAAATTTATATAAAATGTGTATCCCAACCCCTAACATGCATAAAGTCACAACAAATAGAAAAAATAACAGATATAATTATCCATAGCTCTTATTCAGAACTCATCTTAGAAAAATATCTTTTTTTTTAATTGAATTTAGTAGGGTGACATTGGTTAATAAAATTATGTAAGTTTCATGGGGGTACAATTCTATAACACATTATCTGTATACTAGAGGCCCGATGCATGAAATTTCTGCACAGGTGGGATCCCTAGGTCTGGCCGGCAATCAGGGGCCATCAGGTTCCTTGTCTCCCTGTCTCTCCACTACTCCTTCTGCCGCCACCCACATCCACCGCCACCCACCCCCAGTTACCCGTCCCAGCCCAGGGTCTGGCCCTGATCAGGCAATCGGGGCCTACCAGCTGGGGGGAAGAACCAGGAGGTTGGCTGGCAAGCCCCACTGGTGATCAGGGCCCGCAGGCTGGGGGCAACTCCTGTGTTGAGCATCTGCCCCCCTGGTGGCCAGTGCTCATCATAGCAACCGGTCGTTCCAGTTGTTCCGTCATTCCATCATAACGGTCGCTTAGGCTTTTATATACGTAGATAGATTGTATTGTGTGTTCACCACCCAAGTCAAGTTTCCTTCCATCACCATTTATCCCCCCTTTACCCTCTCCTACCTCCTCACACCCTTTTCCCTCTGATAATCACTGTACTGTTGTCTGTCTTTGAGGGTTTTGTTTTTTTTGCTTTTATTTTTTGCTTAATGCATTCACCTTTATCACTAGCCTCCCCACTCCTTCCCTTCTGACAGCTGTCAGTTTGTTCTCTGTATTTATGAGTGTTTCTATTTTGTTAGTTTATTTTGCTCATTAGATTCTACAGATAAGTGAATTCATGTGGTATTTGTCCTTCCCTGACTGGCTTATTTCACTTAGCATAATACTATCCAGGTCCATCCTTGCTGTCCCAAACGGTAAGATTTCCTTTTTTTTTTTACAGCTTAGTAGTAGTCCACTATGTAAATGTACCACCACATTTTAATCCACGTATCTACTGATGGGCACTTGGGTTGCTTCCCTTAGCTATTATAAATAACTAGTAGCCCTGTGCACAAATCCGTGTGCCAGTAGCTCTCTGCAGGGCCTGGCCGCTCAGCGCCCGCGGCCCAGAGGCTCTCTGCGGCCCAGAGGCCCATCCGTTTTATCTATTATGCAGTCTGGGTTCTGGCATTTGCATGCTCGGTGTAGCAGGAATGAGAAGAAAATACCCCATTCATTTGTGAAGTGCCCAGAGTGGCTGTGCCTGCATGAGCCGTGTCTTTCGGATTTCCCCAAGTGGAGTTCTGTGCGTCTCCTTGGGCCTCCAGCACTGCTAGCTTGCACATCTCTTTCTCTCCAGTTAAAATGAGTAAGTCACAGGGATGACATGCTCCTGTCAGCACTCACTCAGGTAAATTGAGTGAGTGCTGACAGAAGCCCATCCGCGGCTGGGCGAGGAATGCTTACCTCATTGCTGCAGCGACGAAGCAAGCATTCCACCAGGCTGCTCACACTGCCCACTCTCAGCGGCCGCCCCCCCCAGGACTGGGGGACTCTGGTGGGGCTGAGAGGACTGAGCGCTGCCATCTTGTGGCTATGGACACCGCCATCTTTGTGACGGAGTGATGGTTAATTTTCATATTACCCTTTTATTAGATAGGAGGATGCTGCAATGAACATAAGGGTGCATTTATTCTTTCAAATACGTTTTTCAGGTTTCTTCAGATATATTCCCAGAAGTGGGATCACTGGGTCATAAGGCAGTTCCATTTTTAACTTTTTTAGATAACTCCATTCTGCTTTCCACAGTGGTTGCACCAATCTGCACTCCCACCAACAGTGCATGAGGGTTTCCTTTTCTCAACATCCTCACCCACACCTGTTTGTTGATTTATTGATGATAGTCATTATGACAGGTATGAGGTGATGTTTCATTGTGGCTTTAATTTGCATTTCTCTGATGATTAGTGATGTTGAGCATCTTCTCAAATGTCGTATCTCCTCTTGAGAGAAGTGTTTATTTAGGTTCTTTGCTAATTTTTTAACTTTTTAAAATTTTTCCATCACAATTTACCCCCTCTGTGCCCTCTTCCACTTCCACACCCCCTCCATCTCCCCAGCCTCCCTGCACAATCACCCCACTGTTGTCCATGTCCATGATTTCTCTTTCATTTTTTTTTCTTTTTTGCTCAATCTCCCTATACCTCCACATCCCCATCCTCACTAGAGCTTTCTGCCTGGAGAACATTATTATGGTAAGTGAAATAAGCCAGTTATGAAAAGACAAGTACCATATGGTTTTACTAATATGCAGAATTTAATGAGCAAACTGAACTACCAAGCAAAATAGAGACAGACTCATAAAAAGAGAGCAGACAGGCAGCTTTGCTCATTTTTTAATGGATTATTTGTTTTGTTTGGGTATTGAGTTGTATAAGTTCTTTGTACATTTTGGATATTAACCCTTTATGAGATGTATCATTGGTGAATATGTTTTCCTATTCAGTAGGTTAACTTTTCACTTTGTTGATGATTTCTTTTGCTGTGCAAAAACATTTTAATTTGATGTAGTCCCATTTGTTTATTTTTTCTTTCATTTCCCTTGCCCAAGGAGATATATTAGAAAAAAAAATATTGCTATGAGAAATGTCTGAGATTTTACTGCCTATGTTTTCTTCTAGGATTTTTATGTTTTTGAGTCTAACATTTAAGTCTTTAATCCATTTTGAATTTATTATATATGGTATAAGGAGGTAGTACAAGGAGGTGGTCTATACTATAAAATGTTTCATGTGTACTTGAAAAGAACGTACATTCTGCTGGTTTGGCATAAAATATTCTGAAGATATCAATTAAATACACCTGATATAGCATGTCATTTAAAGCTGCTGTTTCCTTGTTGTTTTATTGTTGTTGTTTTTTCCTGTCTGGAAGATCTATCCATTGATTTCATTGGGATGTTCAAGTCCCCTACTATGACTGCATTACTGTCAATCTCTCTCTTTATGTCGATCAAGATTTTCATTTACATTTGCATTAGATATCTTTTCCATCCCTTTACTTTTAGTATGTGTGCATCCTTCATTCTGAGGTGTTTCTTGTAGATGGCATGTGTAGGTCTTATTTCTTATTCATTCCACTAACCTAAGCACTATGATTGGAACACTTAAGCTGTTTACATTTAAAGTGATTATTGAAAGGTATAGATTTATTGCCATTTCAGTCTTCTTCTTCTTCTTTTTCCTCCTCCTCCTTTTTCTCCTCCTCCTCCTTCTTCTCCTTCACCTCCTCTTCTTCTTCTTCTTCAAGTAGACCCTTTAATATTACTTATAATGCTTGTTCAATGGCAACAAACTTCTTAAGCTTTTCTTGTCTTGGGAGCTCTTTATTTCTCCTTCAAGTTTAAATGATAGTCTTGCTGGGTAAAGTAGTCTTGGTTATAGGTCCTCAATTTTCAGATTTTGAATATTTTATGTCAATACCTTCTGGCCTGAATTGTTTCTGCTGAGTAATCAGCTGACAGTCTTATGTCAGCTCTCTTACAGGTAACTAACTGTCATTCTTCTGCTGCTTTTGTCTTTAGCCTTTGCCATTTTAATTATGATGTGTCTTGGTGTGGGCCTCTTTGGATTCATCTTGTTTGAAATTCTGCACTTCCTGAACTTGTGTGTCATTTTCCTTGATCAGGTTAGGGAAGTTTTCAGTCATTATTTTTTCAAATAGGTTCTCAATTCCTTGCTCACTCTCTTCTTCTTCTGGTACCCCTATGATGCAGATGTTCATTTAGCTCATGTTGTCACAAATGTTCCTTAAGCTATTGTCATTTTTTCTTAATTATTTTTTTTTACTGCTTTGATTGGGTGTTTTTTTCTACTTTGTCTTCTAAATCGCTGATTCAGTTCTCTGCTTAATCCAACCTACTGTTTATTCCTTCTGATGTATTTCTCATTTCAGATATTGTAGTCTTCATTTCTGATCAGTTCTTTTTATAGTTTCTATGCTCTTTTTCATGTTGTTGTAGTTCTCAAAGTTCCTTTTAGTTGTCACTAAGCTCGTTAAGCATCCTTTTAATCATTCTTTTGAACTCTATATCTGATCATTTGCTTGCTTCCATTTCACTAAGCTCCTTTTCTGGAGATTTCTCCTGCCCTTTCATGTGTGGCATGTTTCTTTGTCTTCCTATTTCAGCTGCCTCTTTGTGTTTGTTTCTATGTGTTAGGTAGGTATGCAATGACTTCCAGTCTTGGTAGGATGACTTTACGTGGTAGGTGTCCTGTGGGGCCTTGTGGTACAGTCTCCTTGATCACCTGCACTGAGTGCTCTCAGACTGACCCTTGTAGGAACAGATATTAAACTTCACTTGGTCTTAAATTTTCAAACAGCTGATATAGTCTGTCAAAACTTTAAAAATTAAATCACTTGTAGAGTCAAAAAAATTATTTTACACTTGCTTGTAGCCAAAAGGTAAAAAAAAATCAAAAAAAAAATTTTAAAGGGGCCAAAATCATCTTTCATAGAACTAAGTAATTTTACCAAAATATAAAAATTCAGCCTAGCTGGTGTAGATTAGTGGTTGAACATTGACCCAGGAACCAGGAGATCACTGGTTCAATTCCCAGTCAAGGCACATGCCTGGGTTTTGGTCTTAATTCCCCATCAGGGTATGCAGGCTACAGCTGATCAGTGATGTTTCTCTCTGATCAATGTTCCTATCTCTCTATTTCTTGCCCTTCCTCTTGCTCTAAAACTAGATAAAAATATATTTTTTTTGAAAAAGAAAAAAAAAAACTTCAGTTCATAGATTTATGACTGTTCAAGCCCACAATATTTACCAATTAAGTAAAGTTAGGAGCATAATAGATTTTATAAATTAATTTTATGGCCTCCTATATATAGGAAAAAAACTAATAATTATTAATAAAATAATCAACTGTTGCATTTATTACCACCATAATTAAAATAATGATGAAATAAATCACCAGGCAAATGTGAAAAATTATTCTGAAAAAGTTAGAGAAATAAAGGTAAATACCAAAGAAAACGTGTTGATCTCTATAGTTGAATATATAGCTTTCAATTTACTTACCCCAAATAATTAGTCCTATCACTGTAGCAATGAGAATAAGCAGTGCAATGCTGATCAGTCTCAGAGCAGTCTGATGCCACTTTGGACATTCAGGATAACCTGTAATGATTAATTTTTCTTTCTGAGATATTCTGACATTTAAAATGAACTTGAAAATGTTTCTTAGAAATGAAAATTCTGACGGTATACATTGTCTGAAGGTTGGGGAAGAAATCTACAATCTTTATTTAAATTTCCTTGACATGAACACATATTTAATTATCTTTAATGAATAAGATTTATTGATTTTAAATAAAAGGTCAATATACTTTATTTAAAAAATATTCTTCTTATGTTAACACTTCTGTACCACTTGTACAACAACCAAATGGGTGGATATTAGCTGATCAATTGGTTAGTCAAACCATTTCTACTAAAATTTTTCATTTATCTTCATTTATATCTTGATTGGATTACACAGATAATATTCAGTGGGGTTAAGGCACCAAAAGATGAAATATAAGTAGTACCAAAATAATTGAATAATAGTAAAAATGAATGTCTAATGGAGAAACATAAGAAAAATTGAATATTGTAGCCACCTTCCCAAATGTTGTTTGAAATAAAGTTGTATATTTATATCAATTCATAAAACAAAAATAGGATGATAATCTTTATAATTATATATTTTGCTTCAATAAAATAAGCATTAAACACCTTCACAATCTTCAACACAGGTCAAGTCAAATCTGATCTACTACATTCCATTTAATAGTATTTATAAACATATAACTATATGCCAGGAACTGTGCTAGATATAAGCATTACAGAGATAGAAAACTACGCACTTTAGTGCAGATATGTCTATGTAAACATACTATTTCAAAATAAGGTAACAAATTTTCTGAATAGACTCTAGATCAAATTCTTAAAAGTTCTCATGAAAAACCTAGGATTAAAAGACCCATAAAGCATCCTAGCTCTATAATCTGTGGTCTAATGGAGAGTTATGGATTCCTACCTTTGCATATCCACTTGTGTTGGCAATGATAGGGATGTTTCCTTGGCTTCTGAATCGTTGATCGCTCTGTGTTTTGCTCCTGTCCAAACATCCTATAAATAGAATAATCCATCTTTGAATTCGATGGAAAGAGAGACATCACCTAATCAAAAGCAGAGTTCCTGCGTAAGAACTGTGGCACTGAACAAACCCTAAACCTACATGTAAAATTACAAAGGATGTGGTTCAAGGGTACGGAAAACTTTTTTATTTTTTTAACTTTCCCTCAGCTTTGATTACTCATTTTACATTTAAACACTTGACCAAAGATAAGACATTCATCCAATTATTTGATTACAAGGCTCCTTAACTGGGATGGGGTGGGGGGGGCGCGGTGTGGCGGGCGGGAATCCATTATAAATACTTAGTTTGACATGCATTTCTAGAAACAAAGCTAGGATGAAATCTACTAGATAACAGGTTGTGAGTCTCCAGGACAATGTGACATGACTAAAAAATACTCCAGATAACCTTGATCTGCATGTGTTCTTTCCATGCCCGTAAAATAAAG
This sequence comes from Cnephaeus nilssonii, assembly GCF_951640355.1. NCBI lineage: Eukaryota > Metazoa > Chordata > Mammalia > Chiroptera > Vespertilionidae > Cnephaeus > Cnephaeus nilssonii. The sequence continues at coordinate 21,998,021 of NC_137077.1, read as the reverse complement.
AGCTTTGCCTGAGCACCAGTTTTCCATACAACTGACAAGTAAATCTTGTAACACTAGACAGAAATCAGTTTACAGCTTACAAATGTCACAGCAAACTGGCCTCTTTCAACAGGCAGAGAGCAACTCCTCATTCAAAATGAATCTGACAGCCAGTGACATCCACAACTTCATTAGTATTCATCAACCCCCAGGATGCTGGCAAGATTGTCAGGTTTTAGCCAGGTAATTTTCCAGCAAATATTCTCCCATATGTTTTGGGATTTTCCTTTGCATCTTCTTGTAACAGCTTCATTACACTGAGCGCCATTGTTCCAAGAACACATGACCAACTCCCAAGTCCAGACGCAAAAAAGCAGAAACTTCTTTCTTTAAATAACTTTTACTTTAGGGTAATTTTAGATTTATAAATAAGTTGTGAAGTTATTTATACATATAAATATCAGAGTTTCCATATAGCCACACCCAACTTCCCCTAGTGTTTGGTACATTTGTCAAAAATTGACATTGATACATTATTATTAACAAAAGTCTATTTACTTTGTATTCGCTCTTTACCTAATCATTTTTTCTTAGTTTTTACCTAATGCCTTTTTTTCTATTCAAAGTTCCCATTTAAGATATCACAAATCATTTAGTTCTCAGGTCTCCTTAGGAAACTCTTGGCTGTGACAGTTTTTCGCTCCTTGTATTTGATTTTTTTAAAAATATTTGAGGAATGTTGGTCAGATATTTTGTGGACTGTTCCCAAATTGTAGTAGTTTAATGGTTTTCTCATCATTATCATTAGGTTATCGCTTTTCAATGAAAGAAGACAGAGATAAATCGCCATTCTTATGTACTATCACCATGGCTTATCACGGATGATATGATGTTAACTTCAATCACTTGACTATGGTAGCATTTTTTAGGTTTATTTACTGTAAAGTTACTCTTATCCTTATTTCCATACTGTACTCTTCAGAAGGAAGTCAAGATTTATAGTTCACACTCAAGTCAAGAGTTATGTTCCACTTCTTTGAGGACAAAGTATCTACATAATTATCTAGAATTCTTCAGGTGACATTTGTCTAGTCTCCCATTTATTTATTTAAATTTTTTTTTCACTAAAAACTCATTCATATTTGTTTTATCTTTTGAGTTATAATTCAATATGATTTTGTTCATTTAATTTCTCACATTGTTCCAACTTTGGCCATTGGAAATGCTTTTAGTTGGCTCCATGAATTCATATTATTGTCTACAACTCTAATACAAGAGTGGGAAAAAATAGGTTTATGGTTGTGAGTACCTATGATTTATCTTTTAGGTAATGATGGCTGGTGATTTAACTTGCTTTTTTTTTTTCTTATAAGAACAACTGTGAACATACTTTTGCCTACCCCTATACATTACAACATGGATCATGCTAGTCTCCTCCCTTGCGTTTCTATAACCTCCCACTCCAAGAGTGAGAAACATGTCTACTGCCATCACTATTCATTCACTTACTTGTTCAATTCCAGTATACATATTTAGTGGTTTCAGAATTGCTATTCCACACCTTGTGAAAAATTACTTTACCAACTACAGCACTTATGTACACGTCCCTTTGTCACTAGTCTTAAAAGTTAAGACTACTCGTTTTTAAGGTTGCTTAGATCATCACACTTCATTCCCACACCCTTCAGGGAGGCCATTTCATACATTTACAATATATTTCAGATTCTTCTGGAAGTTTTCATTTTCCACACTGGGGGTCCACAGCTCCCAACGTTATTTTTATTTGCATACATTAAGGTTCAGTCTTTCTGCCATGAAGTTCTATAGGTTTTGACTAAAGCATAATGTCACGAATCCACCATTAGAGTATCAGACAGAATAGGTTCACTGCCCTAAAAATGTTCCCTTTGCTTCACTTTCAACCCTACTCTCAAATTCTGACAATGTTTACCTCCCCTACAGTTTTTTTTTTTTCTTATCTAGATGTCACGTAAATGAAATTATACAGAATATAATTTTTTCAGACTGGCTTTTTTGGGGTAAATCTTAAAATCAGGTAGTGAGTCCTCCAACTTTGTTTTTTTCAGCATGTGGTAGCTGTAGAGCCTTTGACTTTCTATATTTTTAGAACCAGTTTATCAGTACCTACAAAGTAGTCTGAAGATATTTGTTTGGGATTACAGTCTACAGATGAAGTTGGAAAGAAATAGCATCTTACAATAGTGAATCTTCTTATCTAAAACATGGAGTATCTCTCCATTGATCTAAAAATTTTTAATTTTATTTTTATCAATATTTTATAATTTTCCAAATATAGATTCTGTATGTATTTTGTTAGATTTATACCTATTTTGATTTTCTTTGGTGCTGTTATAAATGATATTTTAAATGTTAAATTCTAATTGTTCATTGCTGGTACTACATACAAAGGTAAATAATTTTTGTATATTAATTTTGTATCTATAAATTTTCTGTACACACTTTTTATTTCCAAGATTTATTTATTTTCATACTTTCGGGTTGTTTAACTAGACATTCATGACATCTCTTGAAAATATTAATAAAATTTATCAAGCTCTAGTCAGGCTAAGAAAAAAGAGAGAAAAGAGAAATTACCAATATCAGATATAAAATAGTTCATTGGCATTAAAGAGGCAGAATAGGAATACTACAGATAACTTTACTCCCATAGATTTGATAGATAAAATAAGCCACTTCCTGGAAATACACAAATTATTAAAACTCACAAAGGAGAAATAGATAAATTGAATAGCCCACCTCTCTTAAAGTAATTAAACCAGTAATTAATAACCTTACAAAATGAAAAAAACAAGGCCAGATGGTTTCACTTGTGAATTCTACAAAAATGTAAGGAAGATATAATACCTAATCTCTACAATCTCTTAAAAGAAATAGGAACAGAGAGAATATTTCATAACTCATTCTATGAAGCCAGCAGTTAATACTGAAGGCAGATAGAGACATTAAAAGAAAGTAAAAACACAAACCAATAGGAGCAAAGATATTATATCTTCTGTGACAGCAAGAGAAAACACATAGAGATTTAAGTTGTAAATATTCTTGGTAGGTAGGACACACTGTGTGCAAATGTCTAAATAGTTTTTCTGTATCAAAGAAAAGCAGCTGTGGAAAGGACAACCACAGCCTCTTCCTTTACTGGAACAACTTATTTCCTCTCAGCAATGACAATGGCATTTCGTGAGCATATCTTGTTGTCTGTGGTTTACCTAAAATTTTATCATATACTAGAGGCCCGATGCATGAAGATTCGTGCAAGAATGAGCCTTCCTTTCCCTGGCTGCTGGCACTGCCTTCACTCCAGTCTGGAGCTGCCTTTCAGCCTTCCCACACTTCCACGGCGACAACACAAGCATCCGCCCCCTGCCACTCGGCACCTGTGTATGCAAATTAACCTTTCATCTTTGATGCATTAATTTGCATACTCACTCCTGATTGGCTGGTGTGTGTCTTGAAAGTACGGTCAATTTGCATCCTTCTCTTTTATTAGTGTAGATGCCCTGTGCTTTCTTCAAGTGTATAAAATTTTTCATGATAAAATAATAATTTAGACCAACACGCATATAAATAGACATGAAGCAGCAAACTCACTGCTTGAGAGCTGGGTATATTCTCAGAAGAACTGATGTAGAAAAGAGAAGGTTTAGAACTAAAGGAGACCTTTTAACAGTATGCTTACTTGAAGAGATTGTTCTCTAAGGGGCTGGAGGGGAGTAGGGGCACATAGAGGGCAGAATATGGCAAATAAGTGAAGAAAAAGATAGTTGCCTAAAAAAAAGAAAATGAAACGATATCACTATTATTGCAATAGAATTTATGATAATTGAAAGAGCAGAGGAAAAAGTCCAGGTTGAACTCAGGATCATGTAGTAACTATGAATTTTTATGTCCTTGTACTTACAGTATGAGTATTTATCTGTGTAAGTATCATGGGTAGTTTCTTTTTTATCATTGGAATTCCATCACCTAGCAGAATGCTTGAAAAATGGAACTTTAAAAAAATATGTAGAAAATAAAACAAATACACAATGGGGGTCAATAAAACCCACTCGATGCAAAGTGCAATTTGTTTACACAAACACACTTATGATTGGAGCCAGGAAATGAAAAGGATGTGCTCAATTGACCAGTCGCTATGATGCGCACTAACCACCAGGGGCAGACGCTCGATACAGGAGCTGCCGCCTGGTGGTCAGTGCACTCTCACAACCAACCTCCTGCGGTCCCTCCCCCTGGCCAGCTGGCCCCGATCAGCCGGGATCGCTGGCCAGGCAGAGGAACCTCACCCATGCACGAATTTGTGCACCGGGCCTCTAGTTTAGAAATAATAAAAATAAAGGTTTTTATGATTTACATTATTTATTTAAATAATAAGAAATTTGAAAATTGTATGGAGAGTATTTGCAATGTTAAAGGCACATGTATTATTTCCTTTAACCATTCAACCACTCTATGAGGGCTATTATCCCCATTTTATAGATAAGGAAACTGAGCAGCAGAAAGAACAAGTTATTTAATGTAGCATTGGGACTAGAATTTGGATTCGTGCAGTCTGACACAGAGCCTAAACCCTTAAACATGTGGTTATATCATTTCTTAAAATTCTTTTTCCAAAGATATCCATTCTATACCACCTAAAAGTCTTTACTTAATTTCCCTTTATCCCACAAGAAATTTTACCAGCAAGTGTTGTGTGAATAATCATCTTTTGAATGACCTACTGTGAATTTGGTTCAACCAGAAGAATATCCTCCTAGTACATATTACTGAAGAAGCACTTAAGTCTTTAAAAGTGAAGGAAGATGTCAGAAAGGATGGAATGTGAAAAAGATTCAAAGAATTCAACCCACCCTTTTCTGGCATAGAAGATGGATAAAGGGAACCATAAGCCAAGGAATGCAGCAGTTACTAAAAGCTGGGAAAGGCCCTCAATTCATAGATAGTAAGAAAGGAGAGGCCTGGTCACCGTAATGGTGGCAAAAGAAACCCAATTAGATAACTATCCACTAACAAAACAGCACTGGGAGAGATCTGGGTCTACTTAAGAAACTTCAGTAAAGCAGTGCGGGGGGTGGGGGGGGCGGGGCAGGTGGGGAGGAGAGAGGGCTGGAGGGAGTCAAATGACTGAAAGAAATGGGAATAACAGCTTCATTTGGTTGTATCATCACATCCTGGAAGGCTGGCATTACTCAGCACCAAAAGGGAACTCCCCAGCTAGAAAGAGTTCCCCTCCCTGGGAAGCAAAGAGTGAGGTGAGCGACCTCCTTCATTTTCACCCTAACCAGAGTCCAGCTAATCTGAGAGCTATTGAGATGGCCAAGCAGGAACAAGGAAGACTCTAGTAGCAGATACTAGTGGCAGGGACTACTAGTATCAACCACAGAGCAAAAGTGACTGCATTCTCCATGACCTCCTCTGCAGAGAACTCCAGGAATGTTCACCACTGAAAAAAACAAGGTCCAGCTCAGCCACCACAAACCCACTACAGATTTCACTCTGTTTTGTTTCTTTGGTCCCACAGGTATTCATGTGCGCAGACTCTCGCCCCATTTCTGACCCTGCTAAAGCTCAGGACCAACACAGGCAGCTGACACCAGCCCAGACCCCCAGAGCTGCCTCCTACCAATGCATGTGCACTCAGGGCTAAGCCCTCCAGATGTGCACCTGAACACCACTGCCCTGACTCCCATCGCTGGCTTCCACCTACTTATGTGCACTCATGGCAAGATCCTGCAGCTGTGGAAGTGCACACCCTCCCCAGCCAAGGCCCTCACAGCTGCTTGTGGGCCTAGATCTGATTTGGTTCCTGTCACTGACTCCTCCAGCTGTGTACTGGCATGCCCCCAGCCTGAATTCCAACACCAGCCTCCACTGCTATGCACCTGTTCTAGAACCTAGCAATGCATGCCAACAGCCAGGGCTCCTGCAACAGCCAGTGAACCTGCAGCTGGCCTCAGCTCTTGCTGCTGGCTTTGGCTCCCACCTCTATGTATGTGTCTGCAACTGGCTCCTGTCACTGCATAGGGACCTGCAGATAATCCCTGCAACCAAGTGTGCACAGCATTGGCTACAGCCACAGCTACTGCTTGCCCTGGTTCCTAGCTACTAGACCTGGAGATGCCACTAAGGAACGCAACAGCTCTTTCAGCCATCATGAACCCCCACAACATTTACTAAAGATGATGCAGTTGATGCTGTACACCTGAGGGGTTGCACCAAATACTTAAAGAAGAATCAATGCCAATTCTTCTCAAGCTATTCCAAAAAAACTGAAGAGGAAGGAATACTCCCAAACTTGTTTTATGAGGCCAGCATTACTCTGGTATCAAAACCACTTAAGGACACTACAAAAAGAGAAAACTGTAGGCCAATATCCCTGGTGACTATAGGTGCAAAATGACAAAAAATATTTGCATCACTTATCATATCTAATAAAAGAGTAATATGCAAATTGGCCATCACTCCAACACACGAGATGGCTGTCCCCATGTGGTCAAAGATGGCTGCCCCCATGTGGACACAAGATGGCCGCCACAAGATGGCTATCAGGGGAGGGCAGTTGTGGGCGATCAGGCCAGCAGGGGAGGGCAGTTAGGGGTGACCAGGCTGGCAGAGGAGGGAAGTTGGGGGCAACCGGGTCTGCAGGGAAGGGCAGTTGTGGGGGGACCTAGGCCTGCAGGGCAGAGCAGTTGGGAGGGGTCAGGCCTGCAGGGGAGGGCAGTTGGGCGGGGGGGGAGGCAGGCCTGCAGGGGAGGGCAGTTAGGGGCAAACAGACTTGCAGGGAGTAGTTAGGCATCAATCAGGCTGGCAGGGGAGTGGTTAGGGGTTGATCAGGCTGGCAGGCAGACATGGTTAGGGGCGTTCAGGAAGGCAGGCAGGTGAGCAGTTGGGAGCCAGCAGTCCTGGATTGTGAGAGGGGTTCCAGATTGGAGAGGGTGCAGGCTGGGCTGAGGGACACCACCCCCCCCCCCCCCCCCCGTGCACGAATTTCATGCACCGGGCCTCTAGTAAAAGATAATGGACTAGCATCCACATACATTTAAAAAAAAAAAAAAACACCAATAAAACATAGGATATAGACTACCCACAAGCAAAAATGGGCAAAAAAATTGAGAAGATTTTCACAATAAAAGTATATCCAAATAACTAGTACACATATGAAAAGCTGATCATTCTCAGTCATAATCAGGAAAAAAAAAAGTGAATTTTAACCACCCAGAAATATTATTATATAGCTTTTAGATTGGTAAAATTTAGCACATTCTAACATTAGCAAATATCTAAAAGATTGTGAAACAACAGCAAAAAATGACCCTTCACAGGTGAAAATGGACACCATTTTGAAAATGTTTAGTATCCTATAGAATAAAAGCCTAATATGCAAATTGTTCGACCTGGAGTTCAATAGAGAGTTCGACAGTTTGCTATGACGTACGTTGACCACCAGTGGGCGGCAAAGAACATGGCAGGCATCAGCGATGTGGCACTGGCAGCAGGCGGCAGTGCAGGTGCTGCCGCCCTGATGGGCCCCAACAAGAGTGGGACCACAGTGGGATGGTGGAGCAGGTGAGCAGGCAACGCCAGGCCAAGGTAGGTGCAAGCGGGAGCCTGATCACCCTGTTGATTGCCCTGCAGACAGCGACCAGCAGCGGCGGCAAAGGGTGGGGCCACGGCCCAGCTCCCAGGCACTGAGAGAGCTGGGCAGGGTGGCCCAGCCCCAATTGATTGCCCTGCAGACAGCGACCAGCGGCAGTGGTGGGAGGGGGGGGGGCAGGGAGTCCAGCCCAACCTATTGCCCCACAGAGGTGACCAAAGGCCGACAGGCCCTGATCGCCCAATCGGGGCCGGGCCCCAGGCTTGGATGGGGAACTGAGGGTGGGTGGCAGCAACCAAACCTCCCGCGGCACCCGGGTGGAAGGCTGTGACCTCTCACTGGCTACCTGGAGACAGGGTGACAGGGACGGAGGTGTGGTGAGAATGTGGGGTGTCTGCCAAGCTCACTCTCACTTCCCTTGCTACCCTCCCCCACAATGCCAGGGCTCACGCACCAGGGAAGCCCCCATGCTCAGGTGCCGGGTGCCCGCGAGGAGCCCGCCCCACACCCATGTGGCCTCTTCCAGGTGAGCCAGACTGCAGCCACAGGGACCACAGGAGCCAGTTGGATTCCTCCTGGGCTCACACAGGAGCTGGTCTGCAAGGCCGGCCAGGAGAGAGCGCGCTGCCCACCTGGCTTCCGCGCAGGCCCACGATGCGCCCTGGCCTGTAGCGTCTCACCGCATCCCTGCGTGGGGACGTGGGCACCATGACTCAGGCGGAGAGGGGCATGCAGGGGCCCAGGGGCCCAGGTGCTGCGCAGGGCCCAGAGGTCAGCTGGGACCTGCCCTTCCACGCCAGACGCTCATGCTTCAATCACCGGCCAGGCCTAGGGACCACGATTTTGTACACCGGGCCTCTAGTTATCTAATAAAATAGAAGATAAGCATTCCCAAGGAACAATAAATTCTGTTCTTAGGTGTTTTTTTCTATAGAAACTAATGAAGTACTTGTGACTGTATTCACCAGGGTATCCTATCTAATAATAGACAAATATGCAAATTGACCATACCTCCGACACACCCGCAGGCCACGCCCACCATCCAATCAGAGCAAGTATGCAAATTAACCCAAGCCAAGATGGCTACAGCCACAGAGAGCAAGGTTTCCTAGGTAACAGAGGAAGCCAAGCTTTCCGCCTGCCCTTGCCAGGCCTAAGCCTCCACTCAAGCTACAAAGTTTCAATTATAGAAGGTAAACAAATTCAAACAAATGGCGGCAGAATGGAGCTTGAGAGAGCAGGCCAGGGTTGCCGCCGGCAACAGGGGAAGCAAAGCTTTCCGCACACCCTGGCAGGGCCCACCCGCTTAAGGCAACAAAGTTTCAATTATAACCCCAACACAAATGGCTGCCAGCCGCTCGGAGGGAGCCCCAGGCTTGGCTCTGCTCCAGGCTACAAAGTTTCAATTGTAGAAGGAAAATAAATTCCAGATACCAGGGCCTCCACTTGGGTTGCCAGGGGGCGTGGCCGGCCTGCAAACCACCACAGGCCCCTCGCTCAGGCCGCCCCACACCCCAAGGGAACCCCCACCTGATCCGGGACGCCCTTCAGGGAAAACCAGCTGGCCCCCACCCCTGTACCAGGCCTCTATCCTATCTAATAAAGGAGTAATCTGCAAATTGATCATCACTGCAACACACAATATAGCTGCCCCCATGTGGTCAAAGATCCTGCCCCCATGTGGACACAAGATGGCCACCACAAGATGGCCAGCAGGAGAGGGCAGTTGGGAGGCACCCGGCCTGCAAGGGAGGGCAGTTGAGATGGACCAAGCCTGCAAGGGAGGGCAGTTGGAGGTGATCAACCCTGCAGGAGAGGGCAGTTAGGGGTGACCAGGCCGGCAGAGGAGGGAAGTTGGGGGCAAACAGGCTGGCAGCAGAGTGGTTAGGGGCTGATCAGGCTGGCAGGCAGAAGCGGTTAGGGGCAATCAGGAAGGCAGGCAGGCAAGCAGTTGGGAGCCAGCAGTCCTAGATTGTGAGAGAGATGTCCGACTGCCCGTTTAGGCCCATAGGGATCGGGCCTAAACGGGCAGTCAGACATCCCTCAAGGGGTCCCATATTGGAGAGGGTACAGGCTGGGCTGAGGGACAACCCTCCTCCGTGCACGAATTTCGTGCACCGGGCCTCTAGTATGAAAAGAATGTTCATTGTAGCTATTTTCTTTAAAGCCCCAAACAACATGAAATACATCAAATGTTCATCCAATAAAAAATACATTTAATTGCTATTGTAGTAATTAAAAATTAATGATCTATATAGCTACATGGTACAACAAAATTGAATCTCCAAACATTATATTGTGTGAAAGAAGTTACTATATACACATATATTCTGAATTTTATTATAATTTTCCTGACTTTTGTTATTCTTTAACATTTTTTATATTTTGACATGTTATTTAAAAATTTGTTTTTACTTTATTATTATTATTAGCTTTTAACTATATATTCAGAATTGTGGTAAATGTAGGAGGAGGCACAGTTGATGAAAAGCACAGAGTGGAAAAATAAGGTATGTACCTACTTGTGAAATTATTTCAGCAATTTCCAAATCTGATTTTATTATTTCTTAAATAAATCAGCTTAATATGTATTAGATGTCCTTAATGTACAAATATAAATGGTACCAGAAAAAAAGGCCACTTATATAAACTGGCCTAAAAGAAAGACCAACATTGCATAGTAAGTGGGGGAGAGGTGCGTTAAGTATACTTAAAATTTAAGCTACAATTGTGTCTATGCAGTAATTCATAAAAGTGGGGAAAGAATCAAATGTTGAGATTGTTTGAGAACCATTACTTTTCAGCAAAATTTTATAGTAGCACAAAACTCATTTGAGTTTTATACCATGATCATATGATGCCATTTAAGAAACAGATTTTAGTTCTACCAAGAGTCTCTCTTAATACTTCATTCTTTAATTCTTTTACCTTTGATACATCTATCAATCTTCTTAGTGTAACCTGTCCATTTTTTTACATTTAAATCATTAACTTGCACAACTCTGATGTTCTCCTATTTGTTAGTGACTTTGCTTGTGACTTAAACAAATATCTATTACTTTTATGGCTCTCATAAAATCCTAAATATGTTGAAAGCAATTTTAGTTTACATAGTACATTATATTTGCACTATATTATTAAATTTTAGATTCTGACAGCTGGTAAAAATAGTTTACAATGTCCTTGATGTCTTGAGAGAGATAGAAGCTAATGCCAGGTGGGAAAAGAAGGTGAGTGGGAGCCTATTTTATAATTAGCAGTGAATAATTGTGCTCCTATTGCTTTTAACAGTTATTGTTCTCATATACAACCTCATAACTACAATAATTCTGTGAATAAATGATTGGAGAATGAAGACCTTCTCTGTAATATATTAAAGATGCTTTAACACAATTCTTAAATGATTCTCACAGCTCTAATGTGATGTAGCCAAGACATACATTATTATTCCTACTTGATACTCAATTTGAAATTGTTACATGATTTGTTCAGTCACAGAATTATTGAATAATATAGCTAGGACTTGTACACAAATCTGTTTCTGTACCAAAGTCCTGTTTAGTCTAATGTTCTATGCTGCCTCCCAGTGGTACCAACTTATATTCACAGGCATCTGTAAATGAACACACATTATTTCTTTCTTTCTTTTCCACATTATTTATTTCTTGTGGATTTAGGAAGATTGGAGATCTATTTGCTTATCCATAATTAAAGTATTTTTTTTCTGTTACCAGAGGTGCTCTTTTGCAATATTCACATCTTTCTGAATTTGTATAATTTCAAGCTTTAGATGTGCAGGGAGGAGTTAATTATATGAAAAGTTACACATATAGAGTGTTTATTTTATCCCAGGCATTTTACTGTGTACCCTAAAAATTATGGAACTATTATTGCTATCCCCACTTTAGTAGTAAAATAAATGAACTTCATAGAATTTGTGTAAGTTGCCAATATTACACAGCTAATAATGGAGATTACCTGTTCATCTCCAAAGCCCATCCTTGTGACCATCAGTTACACTTTTTATTATAGTTCCCCCCCTAGTTAAAACTGTTGTTGAGGCACTATTCTTTCACTGTCTGTCTACTACTTCTCTAACACAATGTCTTCTGATTGACCACAAGCACAGAGCTTTTGACATCAACCCTTGTTCAGGTGTTAATTTGTGTAAACATAACAAAAAATACATTTATGATGAGTAAATGTTCCACTTTTTCAGAAGAAGTAACCATGAGCTTTTTCTGAACTATTTCTTGATTTTACCACTCCACTCCTGACAAAAACATTGACAGTGAAAAATTCTTCTCTAAATGCTTTAATGCCCAAATCCCAACCATACATAGAGCTGCTATCCAATATACTAGCCATTAATCTCATGGTGACTACTGAAATTATAATCAATTACAATAAAATAAAATAAAAGATTTAGCCACATTTCAAGTGCTCAATAGCCACACGTGATTAATAGTTATAATTTCGGGTGCACTGATATGTAATAATCCCATCATTTCCAAAAGTTGATTAGGCAGTGTTGGTCTAGAATAAAGATGACAGTTTTCTTCCAGATGTGGAAGGAAAGGAATTCCATCTAATTTTTTTTAACAACGAGCCACATATAACTCAAAGCATTTTAAAGCAGTTACAAACAATAGCCCTCTTCAGTGTGTGTGTTTGTCAGCAGTGTAGAGGTTATGATCCAGGTGAAGCAAGATTGGATATGATGATGGTGTTTAAAGAGACCCTGAAAATAGGGGAGCAATGCTAGAAGTGTGGTCACTTCTAAACCTTTTGCTGAGATCATGTGGACACCTTTAAAGCAAATAGCAGCACAGGTCTAAAAGCGACAGAGATTTCCAACGAAAAGTAATTTCTTTCCAACTTCTTGTTAAAAATGCCCTGCAATACATATGACTTGAGGAAAGACCAGAATGGTACCATAAATTAAATTTTAAAATACATATGTCAGAATATGGAAGAAACTTCTACAGCTAGAGTAATATAGGATAGAGTTCAACAAGTTCCTTAGTGGCCAATAGGAGTTTTCCCACGTGACCATTAGAAGCAATGGACTGTGTGTCTTTTTCGGTGGGTCTGATGGCAGTTTGAAATACATGGTTTGGAAATTATATTGAACTTCATAAAAGTCAGACAAGACTTACTTTATTGGAAGTATTAAAGGAGCACTTGCAGATAGTTCCTGCTTCTTTGGGAAAAGCTGAAAATAGCTTTGTTTTCTTTCTCCTTCATAATATCTAGGTTTTGTAATATTTGGCATCACGCTTTGCTAATGTCTATTGCATCATTATTCTGGTCCCATATTATTAAGAGGTTTTGTTCAGTAAAGAGGTTCTTGAGACTGATAATCTATTAAGTTGTTAACAGTTATAGACAGCTTAAGAAGAAAGAGAGAGGCTTCCTTATAGGTCCAGACGATCAAACAATTAAAACAACATCAACAGTATTTCAAACAACCACAGTACAATTTACCCCATCAGTTCATTCACCTATCTCAGTAATTTTTATTTCACTGGGTCTTGGGTTACCAGTCTCGTGAAACTGCCCATTTCTCAACTAAAAAGAGTTCTGAAAACCGCAGTTAGCACCCTGGAAAGGTCTGAACATCGTCCCAACAAAGCCATTGAAGTCTGTCGCCAAGGGTCTATTCTTTGGACTGGGAAGTTTGAGGTGCCTGGAGTCCTTTGCTATCAGGTTCTGAGATGGTCCTTCTTCATTGAAGGCACAAACCATGACCTCTCACTCGTTATGGATGTTTCAGACAAGCCTCAGAGTGAAAGGAAACTATCTGTGGATGACAGCGACACATGACCCACCCCCCATTTTACAGAAGATACAACTGAAGTCCAAGAAGGTGAGGAGCTTACCCAGGGCCACAGAGGTAATAAGCAGAGAGTCAAAGATCCCCACCAGGCAGCCCGGTTCCTCCATGGGGGAAGAGCCCACAGGCCTATCTGCGGGTGCTCTTGGCAAAATCACTTACCTTCTGAGGAAAGTCAGAGGCGCCCTGCCAGTCCTAAGAGGCTGACATTTCATAATCAACCATCTCCTGCTGAGTTTTGAGGTTCAGCCTTTTTATGCGCCTCCCTCAAGTAAGCCCCAGGGGCCCCAGCGTTCGAAGCTGTCTTTCCAGATATGACTGGAGAGAATTTAACTCAGAGATCAACAACCCCTGTGAACTTTGAGGGGCTGAGACAAGACTGCTGCTAACCATGTCATACCCAGTGTAGGCATGAGAAAAGCACCCCCTGGGAGGGTTGCAGGAGGCCAGGGGGGCTTTTATTTAAAGGCATCTGGGCTGAGTTGAAGAACTACAAAAGGTGCCCCCCTCTGGATTGAGGCAACGCTACGTCAACTCACCCAAATGCAGGACTTCCAGGTTTTCTTAAAGTGATCACGCCTTTCAGTTTTCCCTGTTATATGTGTAGGGTTCTTTTTCATCCAGAATTTACTTTTAAATTACCCCTTCCACTTCTAACGTCCCAATTGGATCATTTGACTGAAAGATAATGAGATTCTTTACAACCACTCTGATCAACTGTGTAGCTTGAAGGATTTGAAGATATCGTGCAACAGGAAAGTCAACAAGTCCATGTAGGTATTACTGCCAGGAGAATAGCAGAAGACTTGATACTGTTTCCAGTAGAAAGATCATTGTCTTTGTGTTTTGTTTTCTCTTCTGTGATGAATGTAGAGGATGTTACAGAACCATCAGGGGAAGAAACAACATCTTGGGGTTTGGGGGGCAAACGTAGGTTAACACACTGGGCCAAAATGTGCTTGAGTACAGCAAGTAGACTACAAGAACGTGTAAAACATGAAGGCCAGCAACAACAACTGTGAGCCTACATTGCCAACCCCTGTGTTTGGTCTCAGCTGGAGGAAGTGGTGCACTGGCTTTAGTGTGTTTGTTTTTCTCTCTCTCTCTCTCTGTGGAGGCAGCTGGTGGCAGGGGAGAAGGTGCACAGCGTGAGACGACGTTGATAAGGAGGAATAGGTGGGTAGGTGGGGACATCCTGTCCCTGCTGGTCTCAATAGTACATCGTCCTGAAGGGCCCTGCACCCACTCTCCTGCGGCTTCTCCTCCCACCAGTCCCTTTTGGTGTCTGCACGCTTCTGGTTCAGCTCTCAACCTGAAACTTGTATAGGGAGGAAGTGATGGTTTCTCTGTAGGGCACCCCTACATCTCCCGAGCCGAGCGGGCAGGCTGGGCTCCCAGGAGCTCATTAGGAGCCATAAGGCTTTTCCCCACCCTGAATCATTTTCCAGCCAGGAGCTGGGGACCTGGTCCCACCTCCTCCGGACCCCCTCCCAGAAGTGGGGGCGAGGCTGGGTGCATCTGGGCAAGGGAGGCAGGGACGCTGGCACTGGATTTCAATGACATGGAGACCACTGTTGACTTGGACCGGGGCAGTTTTGGTGAAGTGGTAGAACAACAATAGAAAAAGACATCTAAACAAATGTGTTCAAGAGAGAACAGGAGGAAAGTGAAGGGGGGAATTATAGATAGCTCTTGCCAGGGCTGACTGGCAGACCCTGAATGACGGATTAGCTTGAAACAATTGATTGGTTTATTCTTGCCAGAGAGCCATGCTCTTAGGGAATAGAGCATTAGACAAGTGAGTTTGATTGGTGTGTTTTTTGGTTGTTAATTTTTATTGAATGTATTGGGGTGTGGCATTGATTAATAAAATTATGCAGGTTTCAAGTGTACAATTCTATAATACGTCATCTGCATATTGTATTGTATATTCTCCACCCAAAGCCAAGTCTCTTTTGGTCACCCTTTATCCCCCATTTTGTCCTTTTTTACCTGCCCTTCCCCCTCCCCCCTCCCCCCCTGCTAATCATGATACTGTTGTCTATGAGGTTTCGTTTTTTTGTTTGTTTGCTTAATCCCTTCACCTCTTTTACCCAGCCTCCCAACCCCACTCCTCTCTGAGAACTTCACTGTCTGTGAGTCTAATCCTAGTTTGTTGTATTTATTTTGTTCATTAGCTTGCAAGTGAGTTGGATGGACTGGCTAGTGATGGAGAAAATCTGGAGACCCGTGACATTGCTGAGAAAGGTGGGCCGGGTAGAGGGCAACAGAGGCAGGACAGGAGAAGAGTTTCAAAGTGGGAACTGGAAACTGGGAAGGAGCACACTGGAGGAACAGTGTTGAAGGGCAACAGGAAAGTGTGCAGCGTTCTTCATCGTTTTGCTCAAAGCACACCACACTGACGGTCTCCTCATTACACCACACTGACAGTCTCCTCATTACCTTTTCATTGTCCCCCACAGAGAGGTCTCTAGAGCTCAACTCTGTCCCCCATAGAGGAAGCGTTATGAAGAAGCGTGCTAACGGTTTCTAAGAACGATGAAACATGGCTGAAGAGTAGAACGCTGTCAAGAGAAAGATACGGCCATGGCCACGGTCCAGGCTATGAATGAACTGGTGAGAACTTGAATACATGACTGAAAATGTTCGTGGTCGTCATTTAGTCAGAAAAGGAATTTTCTTTGCAATTATAGGTTTATGTTATTCCTTTCTGTGACATAAAAACCCACACACAAATAATCTATTGTAAGAAGGACATTTTGAGTCAGTCATTCATTGAGCAATCACAGGCCTGTTACTCTATTTGACTCTTGTGAAATAAAACAGACAGTTCTTTCCACTCAAAGTGCTTTCCCTAGAGGGTCAGCGAGGGTTTACCTGAGGAAGTAAAGCCTGAGATGAATTTGAAATGAATAGGCGTCAAGCAGCAAACGTAATCTGAGAGTGGATTGATTGCATGGGGGAAGCGGACGAGGGCTTTCTGAGCAGTGGGGACTGTGTTTCTGTCTCATCACTCACAGGCTACTTCTGAGTAGCCATTGTTTCACTTCAATGAAAGAAAATGGGAAAGTGAGTTTGGAAGTTGTTTTTCAGGAAAAAGGAAGTCAAAGTAGCTTCCAAATAACCTCCCTTTTTAAATAACCTTATCCCGTGATTCTCTGACACAAAATTGCCTGTCTTCCTGTCCCCTGGCTCCTTCCACAGAACTATATTCTTCCCTTTCTATTTTCAGGAAATCCAGTACATTATGAAGGCTATTGAATCCCATACATCTGTCAAGTGGGAGCATAATGAAACATTATCCCCTAGGCATCATATGGGTCAATTAGTAAAAATATTAAATTATTTTTCTTTCAAGAAGATTGTCAAAATATTGCTCAAATATGCTATCATACATGCTGATAATTTAGTTTCCTTCTCCATAGGAACCTATCACAGCAACAGAATGTCAATTGAGTTTATCAGTAATGTCCTTCTAGTGTATTGTCTCAGAGGACTAAGACTCAGGATGTACATTATTAGAGAGTTACCATATTCAGGTTGAACCTAAAAGAGAACCTATTCTTTTTACCACTGGAAAGAAAGCCAAAGATTCTCAAGTCCAATTTGCTCATTTTACACGTGAGAGTTGCCCAGGTAAGGTCACAGAATTAAGCATCAAAAAAGCCAGGTCTAAAACATAGATTTCTCCAAAATGAGCAATCCTTGCTGCTTCGTCCTGTTTCAGTGTTTCTTCCACTTTCCAGCATGCCTATTTGAATATTTAACTTCTCAAGTATAGTGTTTGTTTCTTTTTTCTAGGGTTTCTTGTTTTCTGAGATTTTTACACATTTCTCCTCCTAAAGTCAGCATTTGAGAATGTTATGTTAAGAAATACTTTTTTTCTGGATTCTCCTTTGACAGTAAGGTGTTCTTAAATAAAAGTGAATCTATTGCCCCCTTGTGACTATAATGCACAACTGCAATGGTAAAAAGTGCAATTTTTAAAGGGAAAGTTTTATGTTTATCAAAAGTTCAGGAATGGGTCAATAAAACCAGTATTTTCCTTACCTAGAGTATCTTCTTCCACAGTTATTACAACTTTTTCACATATACTTTACCAATCTCTCTTGCGTTCTATTGCCTTTTATTCTCTGAATGCTTTGAAAGTAAGTTGCACACATAAATAAATCTAAAAAAACAAAAATAATTCAAAATTTCAAATTCAAATATACTCAAATTTCCCTAAAGTATTTTCATAAACCCTTATGTTTTTAATCCAGGACCTAATCCAGGTTTATACTTCGCATTTTGATTATTGTCACTGCTAAATAATAATTAAAAACTTAAAGAGTATGGCTGGTAACAAAAGTAGGAACAGCAAGAAGGTGAAAATGGCTGGAGCTGAATAAATGAAGGCACAGCGAAATAACAAGGTCAGATCATGTAATAGTACCTGTAGGCTATTGTAAGGACATTAGCTTTTCTTCTGTGGGAAATGAAAAGCCATCATGGGGTTTAAAGAAGAGTAAGAACATGATCTGGCTTCATTTTAGTTTTAGGGGATCAATTTGGTTTCTGCGTGCACAAATAACTATGGTAGCAAAGTCAGAGGCAAGGAGACAGATTAGGAGACAATTATAGAAATATAGCATATTAAATGTAACAGTGTCGATATTAATTATAATATAATAATGTTATATTTATAATATACCACAATTCACAGGCCTTTTCCTTCTCTCTAGGTCCTTTTCTCTTTCACCACAATATTCTATTATCTAATTTATCTCCTTGATATTCTATTGACTAATTCTCTCACCCCCTTTAAGCCTTTGCTCATTATGTATGTCTAATTTTGACCATCTTATTTAATAGCAGTCTAGTCACCACCATCCCTCACATTTTTCACACTTTACCTTTTTTCTTCCTTTAGTATTTATTACCTTTGACAATGTTCACTTAGTTTTATTGTTTACCATTAATCTGACCATTAGAAAATGTAAACTTTATAAGGTCTGGGATCTTTCTGTATTCGGTTCGCTGATGTATTCCAAGTGACAAAAATACTGGCAGGCATTGTAGCTCAATCAGTATTTCTTCAATGAATAATTGACCCTGAACTTTAATATACCACAAGTATAGATTAATAATATCTAAAGAAATGTTTTTAAATATATGTAAACATATAGAAACAAAACTATGATGGGGAGGTTTGCCATACCACACTCTATTTGCTGGGTTCACTTAACTAAAGATTCACTAGGATATAACAGACTACAATACAAATAATAGAGTGGATTTATGAGCTATTTAAATTGTGTACTTCAGAGAACATATTTCTTTTTCAAAAACCACAAAATACAGGGTTAAGTATTTTGTCATGATTTTAGAAATTATTAAACATTTTAAACAAAAATACCCCTCAATACTTGGAAGAAAGGAAATCACTCCTAAATAATTTTTGAACTGAAAAGAATTTCAAATAACTACAGAGTATATGTAATAAATGATATTAACAACATTGCAGATCCAAATGTATGAGATGTGGCCAAAGTCCTACCCAGAAAGAATGTCATTGTCTTGAATGTTCTTATTTTTTATGACAAAAATTAAATGTATATTGTCATTTATTCAAGATCACACAATTCAGATGGCTGGAATCCATTTATTGAATCCATTTATTTTTCCATTGGATAAGACGTATGACACTCCTGTTTAGAAAAGCCTTTTAGAAAAAACAACAACTAATCATCCACCTGTCAGAGCCTCTATCTCATCTCTGATGTGAACATAAAAAATAAAAATAAATTTGTCTATATTTATTGAATTTACTATCTTAATAAGCTATTAAAATGTCCTTAATGAAGAGACAAATCATGTTAATTATCATGTGTATAAATTCATGTTTTTTAAAAGCAATGTACCAGAAATGTTTAATCATTTATATTAATCACCATGTTCATCAATGTTGATAATTCTCTATATTAGGTGTAGGAGTTACTCAGTAGAATTTGGATTTCTCCCAAAGAGAATTGATTCATGTGTAACTGTATTCTTGGTGGATACATGGGAGGAGGGAATTTTAGGAGTCTCCTATGTTGCCACCTTGGAGACATCATCTTCAGTGCATATCTTTAGCCAAAACTTTAGAGCAACTTTTCTCAACTGGGTAATATGAGAGAATTAAGTCCCACAGAGAAAGAATTACATGACTATTTTCTCAGTATTTGCAAGAATGGCACATACAAAGTACCATTCTAAGTACATAGAGAGAAGGTAATTCATTACATTCATCAATAATTTAGGAATTTGCCAAAACCGGTTTGGCTCAGTGGATAGAGCATCGACCTGCGGACTGGAAGGTCCCAGGTTCGATTCCGGTCAAGGGCATATGCCTTGGTTGCGGGCGCATCCCCAGTGGGGGGGGTGTGGGAGGCAGCTGGTCGATGTTTCTCTCTCATCGACGTTTCTAGCTCTCTATCCCTCTCCCTTCCTCCCTGTAAAAATCAATAAAATACATATCTTTTTAAAATAATAATAATTTAGGAATTAATTCTGTTACAGAAGTCTGAATGTGAAGGGTTAATTTAGAGGCCTGGGCTTGTCATTCCTTTTTGACTTTCCTAGAACTCTTGGAAGTAGTCAGCTCAGTACTGTACAATAAGCAGTGGAAATGTGGTCCCCAAATGCTTGCTCTCAATGGGTGCTTCATTAATGGTGAATAAGAGATTATCTTTTTCACCAATGTGTGATATAGATTGCTGAAATCCTATATAATAAAGAGCTAATATGCAAATAGTCTTCACGCCCTCATGCCATCAGGCCATAACCAGTTCAGACACTCAACACTGGGGAGAGAGAAATGGGGACCAACCAGGCATAAATGAGCTAATAAGAGAATAGGGACCAGCCAGACACAAATGAGTTCGCAAGAGAGGAGTGGGGACCAGCCAGACTGCGGCCTGGGAGAGGGACAAGCCGCCGCCCCACGGTCCAGGGCACCTGTGGCTGCAGCCTGGGTAAAGCCGCCCGCCCATGGTCCCCTATGGCTACGGCCAGCCTGGGCAAAGCCAGCCCGGGTCCTGGGTGACTGGCTGGCCAGAGGGAGGGAAGCCCAGGTCCCAGGTGCCTGCGACAGGCCAGAGGAGGGAATCCTGGGTCCTGGGTGCGGGACAAGGAAGAGACAGTTAAGAGTGATCAGGCCAGCAGGGGAGCAGTTAGGGGCAATCAGGCAGGCAGAGAGGTTAGGGGCGATCAGGCAGGCAGGCAGGCGAGTGGTTAGGAGCCAGCAGTCCCAGATTGTGAGAGGCAGTCGGACATCCCCAAAGGGGTCCAGGATTGGAGACGATCCAGGCTGGGCTAAGGGACCCCCTAACCCCATGCACACATTTCGTGCAGCGGGCCTCTAGTTTACCTATAAATATTTACATAATTTTCATTGCTTTCCACCTTAGTTGGGTGGATAATCCATACCTATGAACTTCTTCCTAGTTTTCCCAAAGATATTCAACCTGAATAGTTTATAAAATACATGAGTTCAGGAAAATATAAAAATATATTTTATATTATCATGCTGGTAATACCTGAGAAAGGAGGATTTTGACTTTCAAGAACTGGAGTTTTGATGCAAGTTAGCTTCATAGTAGACCTAACAGAGCCTAAATTCATCTCCTGGTTGTTTAACCAGTTCCGAATGGGGTGGTTAAAACTGATGTAACTAGCAATGATCAGAATCCCCACCTTTGACTCTTAGATTTATGGAACAAACACATTGGACTAGAAGCAAAAGAGCATTCTGCTTATTTTATCCTCAATGAACTAGAAATTGCCACTCACACTCACTTTCCTCCACTGCCTCTTCATTTCACTTACTTCTGATTCCAAGTCTCATAACAATGCATGCATTTGATAGAACCTACATCATTTATCTTCTCCCTGGCTGTAAGGTAATCTAGAAATGGAATTTTCTAACTTATTTCTTGGGTAATTACCAAAGTATTAAAAAAGTCCACCAAATGGCCTGAGGTAAAGATTCATACCACTTTATTTATTCATACCACAAATCTGTTGCAAATTTAGAACGAGACGTTCTGGGGGATTGTTGCAAGGAGGTTTAAGGATGAGTTATATTGAAGGGCTTGTTCTTCTTTCTTGAGGAGATGGAAATATATGACTCTGGGAGCCAAGTTGTGGATTTGGCAGTGGCTATTATAAAACACTTCTTTTCCCTTCTCAGACGATGGACCTTTCTGATATAGATGTTTCAGAACTCAGGAAAGAAATATATTTGCATTAATATGATTAAGAATTCCACTGAATTGGAAGCTGTTATCTGGACATTTGGGGACTCACATGTCCATGCCTCTGGTATAACACATACAAACTCTCAAGAAAAAATATATTTACTGATGCATATTAGGGACAGGAGTACAAATAAAACCAAGATGAATTTATGGAACCTGTCCATGTACCACAATGCAGTAGATTGATCACTTCTAGATGTAGGGGTTTATAATTTGTTGATTTGTACTAGGGAACATGTATTCAAGGACAAGTTTAGAGAAATTTCTTTAATATGAAATCCAATTTGATTAGAATAACATCTATTAAGCCAACACTGTGCTTAGAGACCTATACTTCAATTATACTGGGTGGAGCAAAAGTAGGTTTACAGTTGTTTATATGGAAAATAATACAATAATTAATAAAGAGTAAACTGTTTCACATACTCACAACTGTAAACCTACTTTTGTCACACCCTGCATAATGGGAATTGCAACAATAAGAGAACAAAATTGTGTAACTGCAGTTACAAAGAACACAATGATGCATATTTTCAAGCTAATCTGGGCTAGAATCATTTTGTACTCATCTCTGTGCTTCAAGCATTCTAGTCAGTCCTTGTAACATATTTGACACTCTTCAATAATTTTTAAAATTTAATATAATCTGAAAAGAATAGGGGAGGCACAAATTCTTATGGTCAAAGCATAGTAAATACATAGTCCTCTGAGATTTATAGATATCAGTGTTCTTAAGCCTTAATAGGCTCTGTCAAAAGTATTTCTTCCCAGTAAGAGATAATATTGTCCTAAAATAATGAATTTATATTTTTAAATCCAGATACATTTTGAAAATAAATTAAAAATCATGGGTAAAAGACTTCTAGAACTTTCTATTTGAGAAATTGAAAGAAGTCCACTTGGTCTGAAGTACGGCAAACTTGTTTTAAAAAACTCATTTGCTTTCCCTGGCTGGTTTGGCTCAGTGGATGTAGTGTTGGCCTATAGACTGAAAGGTTCCAGGTCCAATTCTGGTCAAGGGCACATGCCTGGGTTGTGGGCTCGATTCCCAGTAGGGGTTGTGCGGGAGGGAGCCGATCAATGATTCTCTCTCATCGTTGATGTTTCTAACTCTCTCTTCCTCTCCCTTCCTCTCTGAAATCAATAAAAAAAATAGATATTAAAAAAAAAACTCATTTGCTTTTGTTATTGAATTTTATTGAGTTTAGACTTTGTTTATTAGGGCTTGAAAAATAAAAACAAGTTCTAACTACAAAATGTGTCTTATTCTAAAACTATGTAAATGAAATTCATATCCAGCAAAGAGTGCCAGTTCTCCACAACTTCACGGAGGCACCCTTTACTTATTTGGGATCTTGACCTTCATCGTTTACACTGGCTCCATGCAAGGTCTTCTCCTCCTGCTCAGCCCCACAACTCTCAGATTTAATCTTGATAATATTCATCAGTTAGGCTAAAATCAATAGTCTAATGTGTTGCAATATAGGGGAAAGTAAATGTGATTTGGCTTAAGTATTGAAAAGAGAGGTAGTTTTATCTCTTTAGGCTGACTTATTTATTCAATTGCGTATTGCAAAGGCATTATCAAGACTAGGTATTCTTATAGGTATGATGAGGCAAAAACTAGTTGATTCAAAATATTAGCTTGTTTCAGACATGGACCAATTGTTTAAAAAGTAAGATTTCAAAGATAGGGACAAAGTGGAATCTAAAATACAGGTAGAAGAAGAATTGATCTTAAATACAAAAGGGACACTTAAACTTCTTACATGAGAAAGAAGTTGAGAAAAATGGATTGAAATATATTTGAAAACTTGTGACAGATGTGGAGTGAAGTCATATGCGATGTTCTCAGTTTTACTGATGTAATAGGATAAAACTTGGAAAAGTGAAAGAATTCACCAGTAATACAGAGTGACTTGCTTAGCTGGGCCACCAAAAGTTTTGCTTTCAAAGGGATTAATTTGTATAGTTGTGTTGTTTCTTCAATAGCATGATTTTTTTTTTTAAGAGCACATTATTCTTGGTCAGGGCTTTCTAGAATAATAAAGATTTTACAATTAATATATTTCATTTCTTTTTCATTTGACATGGGGCATAGACTGGAAAATCATCTCTTTTCTTCTTTATAATTCCCGGAAACTATCACAGGTCAATGGACAAAAGGAAACACACTATTTGGATATTTAAAAGGCTTTCAACAGCAAACCTAATGATTTGTTGACTTTAGAATATTTTCTAGTCCTGAATAAGTGCTTTCTTATTCATAAAATCTTAAGTTTATAAGTGAAAATGCCTGGTTTTATAAGAGCTCAGTTACATTTGATTTTTTTTTTCAGTCCTGGTGGATAAAGTTATTCAGGAAGCAATTTTCCCATGTTTGTGTTGGACTAAATTAATCAAATATTGTTGGACTAATTTGTACAATTCCAGACCAATTGGAGCGAGTCCAGTCATAGCAAGAAACTGATTATTCTTCCTGGAACAATGAAAATCACTGCCTTGGAACCAACCAAATGGCCACTGCTTTCCTAAACAATTGATTCTAATCACAGAGATAAGATGTATAAACAAAGGAGGAATCATAGAGACTATGTACTTTACAATGGCCATATTCCACAAAAGCAAACATGAGGCCAGGTAAAAAAGTTTTAATTTGCTTACATCCAATGTTTTACTTCACCCTTTATGTCCTAAGATTTATTGTTTTTACTAAGTGCCAAGGATTGTTCTCAATACTTTTAATCCTCATAAAACACATTTAATCCTCATAAAAACTCTATAAAATTGGTACTATTATTTTTCTAATTTTTCAGATGAGAAAATCAGTTTCCAAGAGGTTTCAATGTGTCCAAGATTAATCAGTCTGTAAATGCAAGAGCTGCTGAAAAGAAACCATAGGCTCAAAATAGTGTCACTTGTGCTAAAAGCCCATGATACCAAACTTAGATTTAATACCTGATTTTAACTGCAGTTTCAACTTTTTGCAGAAATATAATTTTAATCAACCAGTCCGGAATTTTCTAGTCAACACCAATGAGATAAACTGTCATGTAGGCCCTCTCCATTGCCCATAAGAAGAGACCATCTACATGATAAAACACTTGCCTTACTCTCTCTTCCACCCCAAAGATGTCCTGGTCTAAAATTAATCCTTTACTTTCTTTTGCTAATGGAACCCCTGCCACACTCTTCTTCTTCTAATACCTTCTTAGTACACTTCTATTTGCTGCCAAATTCAAGGCATGAATGCCTTGAGAAAAATAAAGCAACTTTGTATGTTGGCAATGCAGGGAATAGCAGATCTTTGTGCATGGAAGGGAAGGATAAGTAACCAAACATAAGACTCAGGAATATGGAAACATGTGAGACTACAGACTAGCCATAAATAGTATTTTGGTGCTTTGTGAAAAATTCTACAATATCACAGATCTTGGGGGATAGATTCACCCACAGGACTTGGAAATCCAGTCACTGTTCTTGCTTCATACAGATGAATTATATTATCCCATCTCCTATAATGCCCTGGAACATATTAGTATCTTAAAAGAGTATCATGCCTTATGAATATTGTTTCAAATCTCTATTGGAAACTATTAAAAGAGTGCTTGTAACTTGCAAAAGCATAACTTTAAGTATTATAAAAAAATATTATTTTATTCTTTTTCCTCCTCAGTATGCAGGTGTACTGAGCTTTTTAAATTTCTGTGGAAATTATATTACTTTATAGGACTAATCTTAGCAGCAAAATTAGTATAATTTAAGCTAAATTCCCTGCCCCTAATATCTCCACAATTGCCTGTGCCTGAAATTCTGCTACTAAAGAGACCTTTCTTTTGGCCTTGAAGCATTTTTTAACATACACTCGCTTTACATTATAATACCCATACCCCAGATTAGCTAGCACTTTCATCATCATTATTAAAATAAATTATAATGACAGAAGGAGGTTCTTCAAGGGGGGATAAAAATGGAATGTATGGGGTTCTAAGACAAACTTTTCTATTTCCTATTTAGTAAGAATTAGCCCAGATATATTTCTTCCCAGATGCTATAAGAATATTTCATTTTTAATGAGGTGGTCGTTAACTTTTCTTTACAGAATATATTACGGATTTCATAGATCAATAAAATAACAAAATAACAGTTAGAAAATTGACAAAAGATGGCTGATTTTTTTATTTTGCAAAGGAAGGAATTGAAAATTAAAAAGTACAACCATTTATTTTTACCATTACTCTATAAAAGAAAGGACATTTGGTATCAAACATGTGAGAAGAATGTAAACTCAGAATGAAGAACCTAATTTGTAGTCAGGTTTCCTTATTTCCCCAAGGACTAATGCAAACTTTGTCAACAACACCAATACCTTATTCTCTGATATCCTCACATTCATTTGAGAAGCATTACTCTAGTGGTTCTCAACTGGGGATAATTTTGTCCCCCAGACATTTGGCCATTTCTGGAGATATTTTTTGGTAGTCATAACTGTGAGAGGTACTATTGGCATCTAGTGAGAAGAGGTTAAGGATTCTGCTAAACATCCTACAACACACAGGACAGTTAACACAACCAAGCGTTATCCAGCCCCCGATGTCAGTAATACCAATATTGAGAAACCCTGCCTGGCTGGTGTGGCTCAGGGGTTGAAAATCGACCTATGAACCAAGAGGTCACAGTTCAATTCTTGGTCAGGTCACATGCCCGGGTTGTGGGCTTGATCCCCAGTGTGGAGGAGGTGGCCGATCAATTATTCTCTCTTATTGATGTTTCTATCTCTCTCCCTCTCTCTTCCTCTCTGAAATCAATAAAAATATAATTTTTTTTAAAAAAGATTGAGGAACCCTGATCTAAGAGATCAAAGGAGTAAAGAAATTCCAGTATTGATAAGACAGCAGTTCAGAGCAATGCTTCTTAGGAAGGTCAACAGTGTCTTCTTTCCTGGGTTCTATGACTCCAACTAGGGACTTTGACACATAGTTGAAGCCACATGAGTCTGAGTTGGTTACCATTTAATCCAATGCATTCCTCATTACCGCTCTTTTTCCAGGCTCCATTTGCAGGAAAAAATGTACATGAAAGTAGCTGGCACAGTGTCTGGCATGTAATAAAAGTTTAATAAATGTTGTTTTCATGTTTTTCCTTCTAAATCTTTGTTTTTTTCTGATAAGCAAAAATAAATGCAAAATGGCTTCATGATTTGACAATTCAGTTTGCTTGCTGCCTCAATTTCACTACATCCTATATCTTGTTCTGCATTCTAGCTGCTCTGCTCATGCTGAATCCTTTTACTTGACAGATTCTTTCTTACTTTTAAGTTGTAGAACATTTTTAACTTCATTTGGGACCTATGGCTTACTCCAACAAAGAGGTATCACACTTTCAAGGAGGTAGCTGTCCCTGCTGCTTAGGTCTGTGGTAGGCACCTGTCTTACATGTTCTACTGCTCCCATCCAGGCAGCTATCACACTATGTTATAACTGGTTTTGAAAATTTCTCTCCCATTAGGTTGTAAATCTCTTAGAGTAGGCATCACATATACCTTATTAATTAATTGTTGAATTCCTAGTGCCTTTTTTAAGGTTTGGCAGTTAGTAAGTGTCCAAGTAATTATTTGTTAAATGAATGACGAACTCTTTTAAACAAATTATCCTGCTTTTCATATCTTGCCTGGAGGCCTTTTCAAGTAATAAGTAGTAGGCATTGACAGGAGTCCAAAACAAGAGGGAAATGATGAACTCCCATGTGTTATATACAGTTAGCAATGTGTTATATACAGTTAGCAATTTGGATGCCTTGGAGGTATCCCTGAAAGTTCATGATCACCTATGAATGAATTTATTAGAGAAAGGCAATTGAACCAGATTCTTGAATTATGTCATACCTTGTTCCATGAGTGTCATAACAGCAATTCAGATTAAAATGCATGATATTTATCATCAGAGACACAAAGTCAGAGTTATAAGAAAATGTGGACTGGCCCCAGGCAAAATAAGCTGTGAAAAAGTATTTTTGAAAATATGACTCAGGCCATAGCAACACAATATATTTCCATTAAATGCATCATTACTGTGCCACTGTGATATTAGAAAGTGGCAGAAAGACTGAGTTGTAAAGTTACATAAAATAATATGGCATGAGTCATATATAAAAATATTATTTTAAATATCAAAATGGTAATCACAGTGAGTTAGATGTCCAAACCAGAAGGGTTACTCAAGGTAGTTTGAAGATTGTTCAAATGGTCACAGTGAAGTAGGTCAGACCCACTCAGTTAAGATTATTTCACTTTTACATTACTATCTTTTCATTTATCAAGTAAAGGAAAAGATGCACAAGAAAATAAGGATATAACCTCCAGCACTTTCCTTCAACTTCACAGAAGTCCCATCTTATTTTGTTTTATCAATCCAGGAGTTGACAGGAGAGAAAGTTCCACTGGTTTAGAGAATCCAGAATCACAGATTAGCTAACTTTTATCCCTTTTATTCTGGGAGAAGGTGAAAATCATACCTTTATAGATTTGGCTGTGAACAAAACCAACTCCATGTCTATGACCCAGATGTCTTTAAGTTTTCATGTTGTGATCTTTAACCAACCTCACTGTCCTTAGCTGACACACCAGAGCCTTCTAGTTTATGATTATCTATATTCCTTAAACAGTAGCCATAAATATTTTTGTTGGTGATGATCTGAATGGCATGACAGCTGAGATAAATATCAAACAGGTAATAGTATTAATTATAAACAATCATTCATCACAAGATGACCAGTAGGTATAGAATTCTTTGTTCCTTTGTCCTGTCAATTATTACTACCTGAGTTATCCTCTATAATAATCCTATATAATAAAGAGGTAATATGCAAATTGACCATCACACCCTCACAAGCTGGCTGCCTATGACCAGGCTGGCAGGCGGGTTAGTGAGGGACAACCAAATGACTGAACAAGCAGGCTGTGTGGGGCAAACAGGCCAGTAGGGGGGTTAGTGAGGGATGACCAAACAACTGAACACCAGGCTGTGTAGGTTGACCAGGCTGGTGGGAGGTCCATGAGGGGTGACCAGGCCGTCAGGGGGATTAGTGAGGGATGACCAAACGACTGAACAGCAGGCTGTGTTGGGCGACCAGGCTGGCAGGGGGGTGGGGGCAGTTGGAGGCGACCAGGCTAGCAGGGAGACAGTAAGAGGTAACCAGGCTCGTGTGGGGGAGCAATAAGAGGTGATTAGGCCATAAGAGAGCAGTTGGGGGTGATTAGGCTAGCAGGGGGGCAGTGAGGGGCAACTTGACTGGTGGGGGGACAAGTGGGGGTGACCAGGCCAGCATAGGGGGGCAGTTAGGGGTGGCCAGGCCAGCAGGGGGGGCAGTTAGGAGCAACCAGGCTAGCAAGAAAGGGGCATTTGGGGGTGACCTGGCTGGCAGGGAGGGCCGTTAAGAGGAATCAGGTCGGCATGCAGAGGCAGTGAGGGGTTATCAGGCCAGCATAAGGGGTCAGTTAGGGGTAATCAGGCCAGCATGCAGAGGCAGTGAGGGGCGACTAGGCAGGCAGGCAGGTGAGTAATTAGGAGCCAGTGGTCCAGGATTGTGAGAGGGATGTTTGACTGCCGTTTGGACAACCAGCAGTTGGACATCCCCTAAGGGGTCCCAGATTGGAGAGGGTGCAGGCTGGGCTGAGGGGACCACCTCCCAAACACAAATTTCGTGCACCGGGCCTCTAGTACTATATAAAAAGAAAAAGTCCTGCAATAAAAGTCTGTTGGTGAAAAATAATCTGTAAAGATTGCTGCATCGTCTGTCTGCTCTGACCCTACATTGTTGTGAGTAAACTACCCCATAATAAATTCTATTATATTCTATAAAGTTGCCTCAGCAGTCTTTGGTTTTAAGATACTTTCACATTAGGGTATCCATTATACCTTTGCCCCACCATCAGACAATACCTCACCACTCATACTTAATGTCCAGGTTCCAAATTAAACATTTTTTTGGCCCCACAGCTTAGTAACCTCTTCCAAATTTGCTTTATTGCCACATCATCTACCCTATTCAAGTTAAAGTGTAATAATAGTCCTAGGTATGGAGTACAACATTGATTTAGGCTCCTGAGTTTGATATATTAACAAAATAAAAACTTGAATATTCTCAAGTGACACCTCTTTGGTGCAATCCTCTTTGATTCAGCCATTCTCCAGGTAGAAAACTTTCTAAAAATGTTTCTTTTTCTATTATTGCATTTACATGGTTTGAAGTTGATTTGGGGTTTATCTCGGCAATTATATCACCCTATTCTTGAAGAAAATTAACTATATATAAATTTTTTATTTCTATTGAATGATAAATTCTAAAACACATCCAATTAATATTCTTTAGCCAATAAATAAACCTCTGTGTTGAATGGATAATATTAGTTGAAGTCCAAGGATGGAAGCAGCAATTCCTAGGCAAATGGTGGTTTCAGTGATGAACTACATAATTATGAATACTATATCATATTTTTATCATTATTACAAATCTTTCTTTACCTTATCCATTCCTTGTCCCATGACTTTAATATTTTCTCTAGTAAAGAAAAAAGTTATAAAACTAAAGATGCCTGAAGTACCATATCGGTGGTAACATTTTGTATGACTCCATTTGACATTTGTCTCTTTATTTGTCTGTCTGTTTGGATGAAGTAATAGTATTTAGGATTGGTGGTGGTCACTTAGGCAAAATGAAATATAAAAACTGACCCTAAGTGACTTAGGGTAAAATCCTAACTTTAACAGTGTTGAACTTTGCCCATTAAAAATAATAATAATAATAAGTGGCTCTATAAACCCAGTCACATCAGAAGTATTTAGTTTGCCCTTCATTATCCACCTGTTTCTCCTTTTTTTTTTTTTTTTTTTTTTTGGTCACTCATCCACAGGTTGCTATTGTGTGATTAGAAATTTCTTGGCAATTCTAACAATCAATCAGTGTTGCAGGAGATAAAGATCTGAGAACAAGAAGGGCGATTTCACTTGTCAAGCTGGTTGTTCCTTTATAAGGAAAAGGTGATTTCCCTTTTAATGGATTACAACATCAGGAACTGGAGAGCTTAGTATAGTTTAGTTTAGTTTAGTTTAGTTTAAAACATAATTGACAGCCTATACATTACTAATCTTGGGCAATATTCTTATTTGTAGTGTTTGCTTAAACACTTTATAAAGGTGAACTAGAAGTTCAAGATGTTCTCAGGAACTGTGAAATAGATTTCAAATTTCTGAAACTTACAATGGACTATCATTAATTATGCAGCTGGAAATCAAGAAAATGTATCCCCATTATTTCAATAATTTTTAAAAGATATAATGTCAAAATGACACTCCCAGGCATTGCCTCAGATTCAACTCAGTGATGGTAGGAAAATAAACCAATATTGTCCCATGCCTGATGAATAGCACCCAGCTGGAGTTGCAGAGTAGCCAGCCAGATCTTCACCAGTCTTTCCCTTAACATTGGTTATCTTTTTTCCCTTTGTAAATGTTTTTTTCCATATAATGTTAGCAATGTCTGTGATATCAAGCAACATATATGTGATGTAATGATTCCGAATCTTTATCCACATTTTCAACTTTTTTCAGAGCAGCAGATTTTTATTTCATCTGTCTATCTGGTATCATATGTCTGTTGTATTGCAGTAACTCCACACTTGACATGCTAAACTTAAATCATCACTTCATCTATATGTTCATTTTGTCTTCTCTCTCTTGTCTAATTGCAATAGCATTCAATATCAGTGTCGATCTCACCCTCTTTCTCTTCTTCATCACATATCAAAACCACCTCAAGTTCTAGCATTAGAATAAATATATGTTATTTAATATTGCTCTTACCTCTGTAACCTAAAATAGTCTTTGAGCAAACTCATACTTCTCTTACTGCTATTTTGCTTTCATTTATTTCTGTTATCTATGAAGTACAGAGTTATTATATTCATTGCTCTTCAAAACTGAACCTACGATTTTTAAAACATACCCAATATTTGATTATAATCATAGTTCTCTTCAAAAAGCTGTTACTTCAGTAATAATTTCTTCAGTTTCTACTCTACCTGAAAAAGTCATAATCATGTTAATATTTCCAACTCAAACCTCCATATTTCACTCTTTTCCAGCTTTCAGATATATCTTTTTCATGTGATTCCATTGAGCATTGCTCATAGTTTTCATAGAACAGTGTTTGTATCACATGGCATTGCAATTTATGCTTACATATCCTGCTGGGCGAACAGTGAACTATTCTAAGAAAAGAAGTAGTCTTACTCATCTGTTTATCCTCAGGACCTGGTTCAATACTAAGTCCTTCCCAACGTACATTCTCATGATGCCCTATAGTTTATTTTCCTCTGCAACACTTGCCATAATTGTAGTGAAATAATTAATTTTTCAATTAGTTATTTAGAATTTGCCTTTCCTGATAGAATAGCTCCAATAACTTATATTCATCTCTTCATCCCAACCATATACCATAATTCTAGCAGATAGTAGATAATCAATAAATATATACTAAATGAATATGTGAACAGAAGTATTTCCATAATAGGAAATACCAATAACATAAATAGTATTGAGTCTGTCAAGTGACAATGATGTAATATCTATTTTCTATTATATATCCCTTTCCTCAGTAGAAACATACTGAGAATTTAGAAGATCGTATATTAATCCATGTCCTATCATATTCTTACCTATGAAAATATCCTTTAATCTCACGTAATTTATAGTTGTTAAAGGACATTCTTCCCAATCACTTACTGTCTTTGTGACCCTATGAAAATTAATGACCTTTTCTGGTGCTTTATTTTCCTTATTTGTAAAATGAGAATAAATAATAAATTTAAAGCTGTATTTCATGAAGATTAAATGGGATACTGTCAATATCAGCATATAGCACATTGCCTGTTAATTATTAAGTACTCAGCAAGCAACCTCCCTCTTCAACACATTCCCTCTTGCTTTATTGTCATTTTTTCCTCTCTGTCCTCCTTCCACACTTCTTCCCTCCTTTCCTTTTTTCCTTGCTTTTCTTCTTCCTCTCTCCCTTTCCCCTTTTCTTTCTTTCTCTCTCTCCTAGAAGGTAAACTCTTTTAGAGAACTGTGTCTTATTCATCTTGTTATCTCTAGAAACTAACACTGTTGCTAATAATAAGTACTCACTAGATCTTGTTGGATTCATATCTGAATTTTTGGAATAAGAGTCCAATAATCTTAGGACAATGTTGACCAGATTAGATACATTGAGTCATTTACGCAGGAAAAAAAAATTACAGTTGGAAAATAAAACTAATTTAGAGAAGTTTCATTACTTTGTATTTTTTTCAGCATTGAGAATAAAGAATTGGTTGCTTTGATTTATAAACAATCTGCCTTGGGGTGCTGCTTATCCTGAAAGCTGATGAATGAAAGTTGTGAGCTTCCATTGTTTTGGAAGCTAGTGACTTAATTTATCTTACGAGTATGGAGGGTAAAGTGTAAGAGAGTGGTTCTAATAATAAGTCTAAGGGGCTGAGGGAAAGATATTGGTCAAAAACAGAGCTCACAGCTTGACGATCCAGTGGAAAGAAAGTAAATCTTAAAACTGGTAAGGCAGGTCAACAATTGAGGATTAACAACTTTAGAGGAAAGGCAGAAGAAAAAAAAAAAGTCCTGAATAGGAATGGGAAAGGGAGCCATGTTTTAATTCAACTGAGTGAACAACATAGTCAGAGTTGTCATGAACACAGTTCTGCACTGGAATGTGAAATGTGGTCATCAAGGAGCCCTTGTTGTCACATTCCCTAGGTCTCATGGTTGCTTGTATTTTACCTTCCATTACAGCTCTCATCCTATCTAATAAAAGGGTAATATGCAAATTAACCATCACTCCGTCACAAAGATGGTGGTGCCCATAGCCACAAGATGGTATATCCTCTCAGCCCCGCCGGAGTCCCCCAGTCCTGGGGGTGGGCAGCTGCTCAGAGTGGGCAGCATGAGTGGCCTGGCAGAATGCTTGCTTCATCACCACGGTGATGAGGCAAGCTTTCCGCGCCCAGCCGCAGAGAGCCTCTGGGCAGCGGGCATGGAGCAGCCAGGCCCCGCAGAGAGCTACTGGCACACGGATTCATGTGCAGGGCTACTAGTCTGTTATAACTGGTTATGTCCTTTTTCCTTTGTATTTGCTGTTGCACTGTTGCAAGCCTATTTCTAAAAGACTGGCACCAGCTCTTGTCTTTTGTTACCTAATGTAATAACTCCATCTATATGTGAACTAGAAAGGATGCTAAAGAAAACATGATGAAGGGAGAACTATCATACTGGAGACTCTGGCAAGAGTTTGCTGATTACTTTGGTATGGCTCATTTTTCCTGGTAGAAATTGCTTACAATCAAAATTATGTTAAATCTTTTTCTTTTCTACCAAAAGTGACTAGTATGTGTGTATGCAAGCACAAAAATTCAACACATTTTCTTTCTTTCTTTTTTTTTCTTATATTTAAGGTACAAAAGGATATTGAACATTGTAAAAAAAGAAAATCATAGTAAATGTTGAATGCATAGCAACATTTTAAATGCTGTATTCTGTAATATGAAATTATAAAAGAATGACTTAATAGTTTCAATTATCTGTAAAATGAGCCTGCTTTGAGATATCTATTTGTATCTGGGTTTTGGCAACATCAGGTATGCTACTTCTCTCAGAAGCCTGGAAATTTTACCTTTCGGGAATTGCCCTAACCACAGCTCCTTAGAGGGGCAGTTTTCTTTCATGTGCTAATTCCTACAAATTAATGCTTTTGATACTGCTGCTAATTCCTACAAATTAATGCTTTTGATACTGTGGTCATCCCTGTGAGCAAGGTACTACTTTAAACTAATGAACTCCTAAGTGTCACACAACTGCTTTCTTTGTTTTTCTCTTTCTTCCTGTCCAGCCTCTATAGCTAATTCCAAAAACAGCAGCATCAGTGAATTTAAGAAGGAAGTCGTATATTAAATAACAACCCCCTGGAAAATAATGGGAAAGGTGATCTAAGTGTTATTGATGGTTCTTATGATACTTGCTCCAAAAAAGTAATTGATCCTTCATTGTGTGGCTATAAAAGCAACACCGTACAGAGAGAGGCAGAGTAGAAGGAAGGAAAGACAGTGGAGAGTTGAGGCAGCTGCCTTCTAATAAGAGAAAAAGAGAGACAGAGAGACAGAGATAATAGTTATAGTGAACTCTTTATTGTTCAGGCATTGGGATAAAATGGTGCTCACCCTGCTTCTGAGCACCCTCTGGCTTCATTTTACTGTTTCTGTGGCTTCAGAACCGTAAGGGAATATTCTGCTCTCTATTCATATTAAAGCACTAGCAAAGGGACCTCATTACACCTGTTCTGTGTTAGCATTTGATACTTTACCACTTCTGAGACTGAGTGCTGGTTTGCCTTATACATTTTTAAACAAGTGCATAAAAAGAATTGACATATTTTTTAAGATACCTCTCTCTGTATACTTAACATTTATTGTAATGAAAAATGTGTATGTTTCAGGACCATTTCAATAAGCTAACATTGCCTTTTATGCGTGTTCTGCATTTCTCCTACCTAGGCAATATATTCTATGGGTCTCCTCTGTGATTCAGAGTCACTCTACAGAGAAAGCCTGTCTCCACCTTTTAAACCTTAATGAGTCTGTATCCTTGAGTATTGTCCTAGAGTATGATGAAGTCAATGTCACTATTTTTGACCAGCCTGTGGAGGAGGAGAACTTCTATGCTTGTGCAGATTTCCAGGTGAGGCACTGAATTTGCCATTTCAGAACTTTGGATGGGAACAAGAAATTATTATTTAAAATTTCATTTTAGAGGGATAACAAATCTTGATTTCAGGTGACTTAGGGAAGCTAGGGAATAAAACAAGAGAATTTCTGAGGCAAGAAACGAAATGAAAATTAACATAGGCAAAAAAATGTGTGGGATATTACCGTTTTCTATTATATGGAGTGATTAAATGTAATTACTGCTTTTTGATAGAGCTGTTCAACAATATGAGAAAACAGAATCTAGGTAAAGGGAAGCAGAATTGGAATTTGGGACAACAAAAAAAATAGAAGGCAAGAAGACATAAAAAGAAGTTTATTAAAAACTTTTCATACTAAAAAAAAAGAAATTAAAGCAAGTAATCACAGTCTCTCATTGAGAAATAATGAGCTTAAAATGCTCTCAGACTGAGAACCCAAATTAAGACATTGTTCACCTTCTTAATGTCTACAAATAATTGTCCCATTCTCTGTTCTTTAACATAAACAGGTTTCTCAAAAGTCCTCTGAACAGTTAGCTTTTGTGACATTGTTGGCTAAGGGTGATACTCTTGAAATCTTTGAGAGGAGGTCCGTAGCACTCGTTTCAGAAGAGACAGTAACCTTCGTGCAGACAGATAAACCCATCTACAAACCTGGAGAGGATGGTAAGTCAATATTCACATTTCCTTTGTATCCTTGACCTTACAAACACATTCTTCAAATTTAGGGCAACCCAAACATGGGAATTTTAGTCTTAAATTTATCCTTAATGTTATAGAATCATGGATCTCTAGAATTTTTACTGGTTGAGTAGGCCAATTATAAAATAGTTCCCTCAAGCTCCAGTAATTGAATGCTTTGCTTCTTAAAATTTTGCATGCCACTTTTATTTTGTACAAATTCTAGTGACAGGCATACATAAAACCATGGTTACAAGCATGGGATGTGGAACAAAATTATTAGGTTTGAATTGTTGCTCCATAATTTACCAGTTGGGTGCACAAGTTAAATCTCTATTTAGACTCAACTTTTTAAATCTGTAGAATGAAGATAATCAAAATATCTCACTTATACAAATATTGTGAGAATAAAATCAGATTGTCAATGTAAATCAGTACTTAGGCCATAGTAAAGACTCCATAAATGATATTTATAATCACTATTATTATTATTCATTTTAGTAGAAGTAATCATAAATCTGAAAACCAAAGCAAAGCCCTTATATTTTCTTTATTATTGTAAGTAGAAGATAGCATAAAGAACACTAACCAAGGACTCAAAAGAATTTGGTTTTGTCTTGACTTTGTTAATGATTTATTGGCCTTTGCCAAGCAAATTCTGATCTTAGAGATGTAAAATAGAGGGTTAAGTGAGAGCATCTATATATTATGTTTGATTTGTTGAAAAGAAATTAAAGAATTGAAACAGAATTTATATGGTGAAATTTTTTTGGGGGGGCTGCATTATATTCTCTCTGTGGAGTTATTAAAATGCTATGATGGACAGGCATGTGTAAAAAAATAGCTAAGATGGTTTTCTAGAATTCTGCTCAAATTAATATACTGTAATGTTTGTTAACATCAATATATTTTTTCCCAGAAAAATTATGTTTAACTCCTACCATACATATTTCACATTTGTCCTTCTATGACTCATTCTGCCACAAATTCTGGTGGTGGCAGTAGCTAGTGTCAGCTTTAGTAGCAAGCAGCGTCATCAGCAGAAGAATTACAATTGTGCAATAAGAGATCTTTCCAAATGGAACTCAAGGGATCAAATCAGAGTTAGGGGAGAAGGGAGGGCAGTATTCTATGATAGGAAAGCAATTTATTTCCATGTCTACCTGTAAACAATTATATCTAGGAGAGAAATAACAAGAAAAAATATTGCTCCCCCCCCCCTTTTCTTTTAGTTCAAATTCGCATTGTGACACTGAATACCAAGTTCAAACCTGTTGAGGAGTTGGTGAGTTCAATAATTTCTAATGATACACTGAAATTTAAGCAAGTTAAACAAATCTATTGCTATAGAAAGTGTTGTCAGGAAGTTTTTCAAAGTATGAAAATAGATTCTAACATAGAGAACTTTACAGGTATAGTTTCATTGCTAAACCTCAAATTTAAACATGAAACTTTCATTTATCGTGAGTTAATTTATACTTCTTTAAGACTTTTTTTCATCGTGTAAGGATGGGTTGCCTGAAACCTTTTGTCCTCTGGGAAAATGAGAGTGAAGACTCAATACTTAAATTAAGTCAAATAATCTTTATAAATGCAATATGTGGCCAAAAACAGTGCACTATTACAATATTAACCTACTTTTTTTCCTCTTGCAGTATCCTTTAATCAGACTTCAGGTAAGAAATCATTTTTTTTTCATTTCCATTATTTTAAATATTCAGATAAATAGTGATTTGTGTCTGGTTTTCATTATACATAGTTACAAGTTAAGATAACTGAAATAGCGGAGGAGAAAATCTTTATATACACAATATAAGACATCAGATGAAGAACTAAACAAAGGGCTGTCGCTTTTAGTGTAGTCTGTGTGGCAAGTGCAGTAACTTAGGTTTTCAAGGAAAAGAAAAGATTGAACTCTTTTTAAAGGAGATTTATGTTTAAAATTGCTTAATTTTGGCTGCTGGCCCTTCTCAATCCTAATTTAGCCATATCTTATTTTAAGGAAATAGAAAGCATATACACCTACAAATTTAGAAATTAGCTAAGAAGGTGATTTTATTATTATAATAGAATTTTGGTTTTCAGGAAATAGTTAATGGAGTCTCTTTCTACTAACTCAGATCTTTAATATTGTGCAGTATGGTATCTAAATGTATTTGAAGTCTTATGCCTATCAGAAAATAACAATCAACTCAAACATATATATTTGAATTTCTACATAAACTATATGTACCATTATTATTATTAACTAATTATGAAGGTTAGTACACTGAGATCTAAGTTTATCATTACTGACTAGAGGCCCAGTGCACAAATTTGTGCACGGGTGGGGTCCCTCGGCCTGGCCAGTGATCGGGGCCATGGGAGGGGCAGGCCTGCCAGGGAGAGGGACCGTGGGAAGTTGACCCCAGCAGCAAGCTAACTAATGGGCCAATTCCATGAGGAACTGGGCTCCCGCTTCCCTCCTGTCTGGTTCTGGGGTGCAGGTGAACCAGATTCGGGGCTGTCAGGGCCCCAGCAGCAAGCTAACCAATGACCAATCCAGCAAGGAATCAGGCTCCCTCCTCCCTCCTGTCTGGGTCCAGGGTGCAAGTGAACCAGATTTGGGGCTGTCAAGGCCCCAACAGCAAGGTCTGGGTCAATGTGTGTCATAGCTACCGGCCGGTCGTTCGGTTGTAACAGTCGCTTAGGCTTTTATATATATAGATTATGTGTGTAAATACATACTTCAAATAGTCTTTTTAATTTGAATGTTTTTGACTTTGTTATCTGAGTGAAAAATAGGTCATCTTTCTAGTAGGATAAATATCAGGTTAGCCATTTTTAATTTTTCTGCATGATTAATTATCTATGAAGAATATTATCTTCACAGCCTATTTAAGCTAGTATTGTGTTCCATAGAAAGCTTAATTAACATTAGTTTAAATGAGTAAAAAATTATTGTCTACATGAACTATATGTCTGAGTCTAGGCACTTCAGTGTTAGGACAGTAACAGCATAATGTTACCAAGGACCTAGGCTTCTTCTGCTTCTTTACCATCCTCAATGTCTTGTTTTATTTTCAATGCCAGCTGAGTCTCATTTTCTTAGAAAGAATTTTTACCCAGTGACTGACACTTACATTTAATTTGCCATCACTGAGTCACATGGGCAATCCTTCTTAAAAGGAAGTCTGGAAAATTAATTTAACTTTCTAGACTTTATTGTAGAGGAAAGAAAAGGTGAGCAGAGAATAATGGTTTTGTTTCTTTGTAGAAATCTTTTCACCAGAGTTTCTTTAATCACAATTGGATGATATCAATAAATGTATTAAGTCAAGCTCACATAAGCTACAATAGGCTAAAGGCAAATAAAAGAGAAAGGATGGCATTATCAATCCTTTCTTGTTGTAGAACTTCTATTTAACAGCTGTTGTATGCAGTGTGGAATTTATGACCAACTTACTTACAAACCAACCAACATGTTTACTGGTATTTGTAAAGATAAGCATCTCCTGTGCATTATTGGTGTTTGTCACTATACTTGAGAGAGCACCACTCTGAAGCTTGCACACTGAGTTTTAAGTTCTTTAATTATGCAACTATGGTTCAGAAAGATCAAAATCAAAAGCATTAATTATAGATTTTGTTCATTATCTTTTGGGGGCTTACAAGATATACTCTAAGGTTGAATTTGAAGATCTGAGGAAATTATGTTACTTTTACAATTTGAGATATCTATATATATAAAAGCCTAAGTGACTGTTACTACCAAATGACCAGAATGACCAGAACGACGAGTCCACCAGTTGCTATGACACACACTGACCACCAGGGGGCAGACATTCAATGCAGGAGTTGCCCCCTTGTGGTCAGTGCACCCCCACAGCCACCCTCCCTCAGTCCCTCCCCCCTGCTGGCCGGCCCCCTTATAGGCCCGAATTGGGGGGCCCACCAGCCAACCTCCTGGGGTCCCTACCCCTGCCAGCTGGCCCCCCAATAGACCTTGATCACTGGCTAGGCCGAGGGACCCCACTCATGCATGAATTCATACACCAGGCCTCTAGTTCAATAAAATGATAGAGCTTTCTTTACTTCCCATAATTACAGAAAGTACCCAAACGAAGAAGGAAAGAATAAAACTCTTATATGACCTCTGTTTTTATTTCTTCTTTATTTTCTAGGATCCTCAAAACAATGGGATTTTTCAATGGGAAAATGTGGCACCTTTTCAAAATATTACCCAACTCTCATTCAGATTGATTTCAGAACCAATGTTTGGCGAATACTCTATCGTTGTGAAAAGGGCATCAGGAAAGACGTTGGCACACCCATTTACTGTTAATAGATATGGTAACCAATTGCTACTTATAATTGTTCTATATAGATGAAGCTTTCAGAGGACTCGACAAAGTAACTTGTTAGAATTAGGAAAAGTAGGTGAGGCTTTATTTGGTGTTCTCCCATCATTCTTTCTTGGCCTTTTCTGCTTTGTCATCTTTCTTGCTCCTCACTCTTTGCCTTCATCCTTTTTTCTGACCCTTGCCTTTACTTCCTAAGAAATATCTCATTTTATAAAATCTACACAATCTTCTTGGAAGTATTACAACAAATAAAATCTAAAGTTATGAGAATAGAGAAGAGAAAGGAAAGGGAAATAATTAATCATTAATGAGACACCATCACTTACTGGTGCAACGCAGAATTTGGGACAATTGAAACATGGTCTATACAGATGTACACAAAGGAAAATATGGTGCATAGAAGGATACTTAGCTACATAATTGTAATAAGTTTTCTCTTCAGTATTTGTAGGGGCTGATCTATATTTCTCTTTATTTCCAGTGTTGCCTAAGTTTGAAGTAAAGGTCAATGTACCACAAACAGTAACTATTTCAGATGAGGAATTCCAAGTGGATGCATGTGCTAAGTAAGTATTTATTCAGGAGATTTGACATCACATGTCAATTCAAGGCTCAGAGTGAAGGAGAAATGAAATTAAGCATGTAACTTTAATTATTTGTATGCTTATATTAAAATTATCAGACAAGTGATGAATTGCCATTATAAGAGATTTTGAAAATATGAAGCAAAACATAAGAAATTATCTATAATTAATTCTACTGATGCCATTAATACTGGAATTTATTTTTCTCTAATCTTTCATGAAGTTTCTATAATTGCAATCCTACGTTTCTACCCATTATAATTAAGAAACATGTTTCCATATATGCCAATATTTTCATGAATTCTAGTCTCTATGGTTATATCAAATTTACTTAATCACTTTTATTATATAACATGTAGGCTGTTCCATTTGGTTTTTCTAATCCTATCTAATAAAAGGGTAATATGCAAATGAACCATCACTCCATCACAAAGATGGCAGTGCCCATAGCCACAAGTTGGCAGCGCCCAGTCCTCTCAGCCCCGCTGGAGTCCCCAGTCCCGGGGGGGGGGGGGGGGGCAGCTGCTGAGAGTGGGCAGCCACGGCGAAAGCATTCCGCACCCGGCCACGGATGGGCCTCTGGGCCGCGGAGAGCCTCTGGGTAGTGGACTCGAGCAGCCAGGCCCCGCAGATTAGTGCATGGATTAGTGTGCAGGGCTACTAGTAATAAATAATATTTAGCATATGTCTTTGTGTATACAGTAAGTGTATAAGAAGTAGCTTCTGAATTAAAAATTACTTAAGAAAGATTTCAAGAATTGGAATTACCAAAATGAAATGTGTAACATTCTTTTAGTCTTTTGATTGCCATAATGCTCTCTAAATATGTTGTGCCAATGTACAATTCCAACACTGCCTGTCTCATTGAATCCTCATTATCTTGGGAGTTTTCATTTTTTCAAAAAAAGAACATAAACTTTTGAAATGTCTTGGTGAAAAAGAAGGCACTTTATCAATTTATTTGAGTTAATTTGAATAATTTTAATGTAAAAAACATTTCTATGTAATGTGAAAATTTTTTATTTTATTTTTGGAGAATTATTTCTAATGATATTTACCTTTTTTAAAAGTGTCATGTATTTTTTCAAATTTCTAAAAAATAATTAAAAATAGCTAATATTTAGTGAGTGCCAATTACTGTGCTAAGCATTGCACTTATTATATTCTTACCACCATGCTATGAGATAGATGCTATTATCATTTTTATTTTATATTGAAAGATTATGTCACAGAGAACTGAAATAACTTATCAACATTAATGAAGCTTTTTTGATGGCAGAACTTGAATTTAGACCTATGTTATCTGACTTCAGAACTACTCTCTTAACCAAAAACTCTGTTGTACTTTATGTAACAAAATTTAAAATATTAATATTTCCACATATTTAAACACTGTTTAATTGATGACATGCAAATTACTTGCCTTTGAATATTTTAAGCAGTATATTAAAGATACATTGGGTAAAAGGGCTATCTAATAAACAAGTTAGGGTAGTGCTAATGGATGCCACAAAGTATCTTGAAAAAAGTTTTTAGTTTTTCTATATTATTTAAAATGTTCGTTGGACTCTAGAAAAAGAAACATAATACTTTTTGAGTTTCAAAAAGAGTAGCTGAACATATGCCAGAATTTCATAAATGTAATATATAAGAGATCATAGACTATCTGTGTTAAAAGATAACAGGATAATCAACTTAAGTTTGAAGAAATCCAGGAACCTAAGTTGGCTTCACTTAAAAACCCTACACAAAACCAAAATTGTCAGTGGGATTAACAACTATAATTTATCTGCCCAATGGCATGCTAATAACACATACCAGAAGAACCAAAATATTTATGAAGTATCACCTACATAAAAGACTTGCTAAACTAAATATTGATATGGGATTGGAACATCTTGAAACTTCTTTAATGTTATATTCTACTTAGATTTGACATTAAATAGTACTTTAGTATCAGCAATAATAATATCCTACAACAGGACCAGGCAATTGAGTCAGGAGCTGTGCGTGCTACGAGGTTATTTCAGGGCAGGCTATGTCTAGAAGTTAACATCAGTGAATCAGTTGCTGGGATTCCCACAGGGATTGGGCCTAAACCGGCAGTCAGACATCCCCCAAGGGGTTCCCTGATTGGAGAGGGTACAGGCTGGGCTGAGGGAACCCCCCCTCCATGCACGAATTTCGTGCACTGGGCCACTAGTATATATATAAAAGGCTAAGTCACAAACCATCCATTGTCTGACCAGCTGGCCGGCCAGCCCGCCAGTACATATGATGCGCACTGGCAATTTAAAAATAAACGTTGATTTGCGCATGTGCAATACATACTGTATAAAGCTTTCACTGGTGCCAATCTAGACAGAGTAGGAATATTCCTACCTGAACCGGTTTTCGGACATGGTCGGTTATATGTTGCTTTTTCTAGAGTTCAAAGAGTGTGTGATGTTAAAGTTAAAATTGTAAATACTTCATCACAAGGGAAATTAGTCAAGCACTCTGAAAGTGTTTTTACTCTTAATGTGGTATACAGGGAGATATTAGAATAAGTTTATTCAATTTATCAGTCATTGTTTTTACCAATGTTTTTATATCATGTTTTTGTTGTTTTTATATCATGTCTTTGTTGTTATATCACGTTGTTATTTCTTCTAATTAATTTCCTTTCAATGGGCCCAAATCCATGCACCAGACCACTAGTACTACCATAAGAATTGTACTTCATAAATAAAAGAAATAAGGTATTTCAGGTATAACTTAGCCTTGCTTCTCACATGTAACTAATATTTAGAGCTGACAGAGGATTTTTTAAAATAGTTTTTATTGATTTCAAAAAGTAATGGAGAGAGAGAGAGAGAGAGAGAGAGAGAGAGAGAGAGAGAGAGAGATCAATGACAGGAGAGAATCATTGATTGGCTGCCTCCTACAAGTTCCACACTGGGGATCGAGCCTGCAACCTGGACGTGTGCCTGACCACAGAATTGAATCCTCCTGGTTCTTAGGTTAATGCTCAACCACTGAGTCATGCTGACAGGGCCTGACAGAGGATTTTAATTATTTGAATTGAGTCAAAATCTCAGAAGCATTAAGAGTTTTTAAATAGAGAGAAATAAATTAGGGAATGGGAAGAAAATGGACTGTGGAGTGAGGAAGATCTGAGTTTAAATTTTAATCCCATAAGTTATAATGTGGTGATGTGTTACTTGATCTCAGTATACTAATCTATAAAATGAGATAATAATACTATCTCTCAGGGTCCCCGAGAAAAATGAATAAGATATCGTAATGTACACACTGGATATATACTAGATCCACCAGTTAGAAAAATATATTCTAATTGATCAATTTTATTACATTGAGTTTTGCCATATGCTAATTTCACATATGTTATCTGTGTTTCTGAATCTTAGTGGGCCTAATTCTCAACTAACAAAACAAAACAAACAAACAAAAAACTCAAATTAACTGTATTTGCCTTTGGTTAAACTTTTAAAGAACTTGTATTGATATTTTTTGTGTGTTTTAGAAGAAAATGAGATATGTATTTAACCCCACCCCATAAAGACTCTTTACTTTTGGTCAAAGCATATTTAGTTTACATACATATTTTCTGATAAAGAAAAAAAGTGATGCAAACAATTTTTATATTTCTATCAGATTAAAATATAATTTTAAAAACTAAATTTAATCATTAAATCTTATTCACTGAAATTTTAGAGTCTACATTACCTTGAATTTGATTTAAAAAGCAGCTGAATCCTGCTGCCTGATCAAATACCTAATTTAACCTAAATTCTGTGGGGGTGATATCACCAAGAGATGAGAATTCCTAATAGAATTTGGTCATTGAAGTACTCATAGTTTAG
The DNA here is from genome assembly GCF_951640355.1 of Cnephaeus nilssonii. Classification (NCBI taxonomy): domain Eukaryota; kingdom Metazoa; phylum Chordata; class Mammalia; order Chiroptera; family Vespertilionidae; genus Cnephaeus; species Cnephaeus nilssonii. Next base: position 21,953,029 of record NC_137077.1, on the reverse strand, counting down.
AGATTTCATATGTAATTTCTGAAGAAGGCCATAAAATATTACCATGGTTTTGTTCATCAATAATTACCAATACACCTTCTCCTCCTAGGTACACCTTTGGCCAACCTGTGCAAGGAAAAGCCCAAATCAAGGTGTGCAGAGAATATTTTTCCCCTGGGAATTGTGAAACAGACAACAATGAAATATGTGAACAATTTATTGTGCAGGTACAGATCATAATCTTTATTTCAAAACAAGTTCAATTTATTATTATTCTTTCTTTGATTTCATTTATAAAAGGTATATAACACTTTTCATCTTGTGAATAACAGAGGTTGCAGGTAGATAAGGTAAAGAATGAGGAAGAAAATACAATGTTTAACAATAGTCTCTTATTCTCTAGACTATGTAAATTGTTACCCACCTATGAAATAATACATTTTTAGAATTGAAAGCTGTTATTGGCTCCCTTATGTTATAAACTGGGTGGCCAGATTATTATGATCTCTGAACGCATAATAATCTGGCCACTCAGTGTATATATATATATAGAGAGAGAGAGAGAGAGGCCCAGTGCATGGGTGGGGTCCAGCCAGCCTGGCCAAGGGGAGGGGACATGGGCAGTTGGCTGGCCTGCCTGCTGGTCGAGCTCCTGGTCGAGGGGAAAATTTGCATATTAGCCTTTTATTATATAGGCTATACACTGAGTGGCCAGATTATTATGCATTAGATTATTATGCATTCAGAGATCATAATAATCTGGCCACTCAGTGTATTTTGTCTAGGTGACCTCCCTGATCTTTCTTTGGAGAATCATTAATTACCCTTTAAATAAATTAATCCTTCATAGTATTCCCCATGCAAGCTAGAATTGTTCTTATGAAAGAAAGGTCATTTGAAAACATCTGCAATTCAGAGTATCTGCATTTATTACTTTAGATTTGAAGTTCATTTTTTTAAAATATCATTCAGTTCCATGTTTATCTTTTTAAAATTTTTTATTGTTGACACTATTACAAATGTCCCCCATTTTCCTCCTCTTTGCCCACCTTCACTCACCCCTCTCCCTCACTCTCCACCTACTCTCTCCCCCACTCCCTCCCTTCAGCCCCACCGGCCTTCACCACACTGTTATCAGTGCCCATAGGCTATGCATATATGTTCTTTGGCTAATTGTTCACCTTCTTTTATCCAGTCCCGCCTCTACCCCATTCCCCTCTGAGATCTGTCACTCTGCTCCATGCATCCATCCCTCTGTTCCTATTTAGTTCACCAGATTATTTTTTAACTTGTTCCCATCCACATTGTTTCCAGGAGAATAACCCTGACATCTGTAAAATATGCAATATCTCCTTACTTTGTTTTAATTGGTTATGAAAACTACCTCCCCCCATCTTTTGTAATTCTGTGGTCATTTCAACAAGTCTGTGATATGGAGCCATTGGGTGTTGGAGGGAGATAAGTATCTGTGCTGAAATTCCATATTCTTTAAAGACTTTTGGATCCCTAACTTTTTCTTTGTATCTTCTCTTTATCTTTCAGTTGGAAAATGGTTGTGTTTCTCAAATTGTAAATACAAAGGTCTTCCAACTTTCCCGTTCTGGATTTTTCATGTTATTTCATATCACTGTAACTGTGACAGAAACTGGGACAGGTAATGGTTGTATTTTATTGGCAACTTGAGGATATATGCAGCTTACTAGAAAGAAGTTTATTGAGTTAGTAACACTCACCAACTACAGATCATTAATTGCTCAATAGAGTAAAGTGCAGTACATTTGCTAATAGGTCAACCTGAGGGTTGTTTTTCAATAAGATTTTTCTAATAATATTTAAAGTAAAAGTATTATGTAAATGCTACACTCAACTTGGAACAGTATCACATTTGTTTGCTTTGCTTAAGAGCTACTACAAAAAAGTTGAGTAGTTGTTACAGAGACCATGGAGTCCAAAAGCTTAAAATAATTACTGTCAGATCCTTTACAAGAGAAATTTATCTATCTCCCATCTAATACAACTGGGAACATTACAAGTGCAAAAGTTAGTGAGAAATTCATAAGATTGCACATAAATGATTCATCTTCCTTAACACTATTTTTCATTTGTTATAGGTGTGCAGATCAGTGAAAAATCTTCTATATCTATCACTTCATTTCTTGGGACAGTGAACTTTGAGAACACGGACCCTTTCTATAGAAGAGGAATTCCTTTTTTTGGCACAGTAGGTTTGACTAAAATATATATATATATATATATGTTCTCATTTCACTTTCTTGGATCATAGGTTGCCCTTTGAAATTTTCTGGACATGTTTTTCCTACTTTCATAACACATTGCAACATTACTACATCTGACATACTGGAAAAAGTCCTAGGCTAAAAGAAAGTGGTAGATAAAAGTATAGCTGTTTTCATATTATATATTTACTTAATGGAATATCTGTCAGAATTTAAGAAAATTACAATAAATGATTACATTTATGAATAGAAAATTTCTTCTCAGTAGCGATGTGACAGTTTGAATTTTAAAAATCAATCCTTCTCTCTCTCGTTCTCTCTCTCTCTTTTTTTTTTTTTTTTTTTTTGTACAGCTTAAATTTTCTGGTCCTAATAATGTCCCGATGGTGAACAAGCTATTGCAATTGGAGCTCAATAACAAATTTATAGGAAATTACACCACAGACGAGAATGGTGAAGCTCAGTTATCCATTGACACTTCAGACATATTTGATGCGGAGTTCATCCTGAAAGTAAGACATAAAAGAGTAGACGTGACCCCACAGAGCATTCCAATGTTAGGAATTTTGAATGTTAGGAATCTCTTAAAAGATAACTTATATTGAGAATGTATTTTAACAGAGTTTCAAAATTTAGGGTATTTTATATATTTGCTTGTTCATTAGATAATACATGAGAATACTTATTCAAGAGGATGAGATAATAATAGCCCATAATTATTATAAACTAGAGGCCCGGTACACGGATTCATGCAGGGTGTGTCTGGCTGGTCTCGCCCAGTTGCCCAGTCCCAATTGGGGCCAATTGGGGCCAGCCAGCCAGGAAGGGACCATGGGAGGGCTCCAGGGCATGTCCAGCCCATCTCTCCCAGTCCCTATTGGCCAGACCTCAGCAGCAAGCTAACTTACTGGTTGGAGCATCTCCTCCCTGGTGGTAAGTGCGTATCATAGCAACTGGTCAAAAGGTTGGTCAAACGGTCAAACGAATGGTCAGACACTTAGCATATTAAGCTTTTATTATATAGGATTCTATAACAACTTATTTTCCTCTGAGAAACTAGAAATAGCTCATGAAAAGTATTTGACTCTTTTCCTTTGATCATTTTATGCATAGATTAGGAGTCATAATACTATGATTTCTCTTTTTCTGCTTCTTAAACAGAATTTTACAATTAAACAATTTATCAATGTTTAAGTGTAACTTGAAAGACACAGAACCTGAAGGCTCATCTCTGATTTCAATTACAAAGTAAAAATAAATACTTCATTGTAAGCCTAATGAAACAGACATACAATTATGGCCATGGTTTGTATACAAAAAAGAGGAGAGTGCTTATATTATTTTAAATTCTAATAACTTAATGTTTAAAGTCAGCCACAAGCTGAGGTTTCTCTCTGCTTTGAAGGGATTAGAAGCTTTTCATTCTGTAGTAATTACTGTCCTTGAAAGACAGCTCTAAGATCCTTTGCTTTCTTTTATCTTATTAGGCCACATTTGTTCACCCTAAGAACTGCTATGTTCCCAGCTGGTTAACACCTGAGTATTTGGATGCCCAAATATCAGTCCCACGCTTTTACTCCCAAACCAACAGCTTCCTGAAGATTGTTCCTGAACCAAAGCAGCTTAGATGCAATCAACAAAAGATTGTTAATGTGCATTACTCCCTGAACAGTGAAGCATACAGGGAAGAGTCAAATATAAACTTCTTTTATTTGGTAAGTCTTGGCTGGTGGATTCTTGGATTTTGTCTGTCTGCTTAGCATGGTACAGTTTAGAACTTGTCCATCAGTCATGCATGCCAGTCTGAGGAGGCCAACCCAACCTCACTTTGCTGGTGAATGATATTGGCACCATTAAAAACAAACACAGAAACAAATAAATGAACACATAAAAGGATTCAGGCAATTTCCCTAAGGTTGAAAAACGTACCCTTCTGAGTCTGCTATTTTAAGAATTTAATTATAACTCACATCAAGTAAGTATTTATGTCCCTTTGTGAGAGTAAAATATTAGGCAGATACCAGAGACTAAGTGGAAAGCTGATTTTGATAAATACTAAAAGAAATTAGCCCTTTTTGTTTTGTCCTTATATTTATTCATTTTGTCTCTAGAAGGCATATTGAAAGGTGAAAAGCTACAGACTTGGAAATTACAACTCCTAATTAAAATCCTCCACCCTCTCCTAGTTTTCATGCAAGCTAGTTGATATTGGACAGATTGTTTAAACTTCCTAAGCCTTAGCTGCCTCAGCTGTATATTTGTAATTGGAAATAATAAGACATCTCCTAGGGCCAGTAGTTTGTGTCAGACACTGTTATGAGGGCTTTACATGTGTTAACTCATTAATCAACCTTCTGAGTAGCTCAATTTTACAAATAAAATAACAGAGGCAAGGAATTGAAATGACTTGGCTTATTCAAAGCCAGGCAGGCTGGACAATTTCAGAGCTTTATGCAACCCTTACTCAGTGCACTGCATACTATTTAACAAGCTTCTAGCACATAATATATTCTCAATAAATTATAGTGACTTTCTCTGTTCTTTTCCAAGTTTTGCAAAGTCCATTTTTAATATTTATTCATGGAAAATATCCTATCTTACAGATACATCCCTAGATTGTTCAGAATTACAGAATTAACACTAGATTGTTCATTATTTAATAATTTTATGATATATTAAATAATATGATTTCAGATATTGTGTTTTCTTTTTGCTTCACAGATGATGGCAAAAGGGGCTATCTTGCTCAGTGGACAAACGGAAATCAGAGACAAAGGTGTTTACAATACATTAGTATTTTTTAAATATGTACTCCACCTTCATTTTTCTTTATTTTTAAGAAAATGTTATAGTGCTAGAGTCAAAAGGTTAGGTTAGAAGAGTGCTTAACATTACTATTTGTGAGTGGAGGGCAATAGTTAGCGTGATCCAACATAACTTACTAAATATTTTGATGAAAGAGATTTCAGCCAGTTTCTTTATTGCCAGGTTATTAAGTACACTAGAGGCCCAGTGCATGAAATTTGTTCAGGGCCGGGGGGGGGGGGGGGGTGGGCAGTAATCCCTCAGCCTGGCCTGCACCCTCTCCAATCTGGGAGCCTTCGGGGGATGTCCGACTGCCGGTTTAGGACATCCTTCTCACAAACTGGAACAGCTAGCTCCTAACCACTCGCCTGCCTGCCTGCCCTAGCCACTCTGCCTGCCACCTTGATCCCCCTAACTGCTCTCCCCTGCTGGCCTGATGGCCCCTAACTGCCTCTGCCTCAGCCTTGCTACTGTGGCTTTGTCCGGAAGGACATCAGGAAGACATCCAGTCTAATTAGCATATTACCCCTTTTTAGTATAGATTGTAGAAAAGTGATGCCCAAAACCTAAATACCATTATTGACTCAATTATGCAGTGTTCATATTTGTATATAGAGTTTCCATTACTTAATTCATTTGTCTTTAAAGTAAAGCCCAATTTGCTCTTTCTATCCATAAGCCATTCCCTTTTATGTAAGTGTACCCAGTGAGCCAGGAACCTTTTGGCATTGCATCCCTTGATGACATCTCCTATTTACACAGCCTGGAATGGACAGTTCTCATTCCCGATCAACATCAGTGCTGATCTGGCTCCTGTGGCCGTCATGCTCGTCTACACCCTTCACCCCAGTGGGGAAATTGTGGCTGACACTGTCAAATTCCAGGTTGAGAAGTGCTTTAAAAACAAGGTGATGTGTGGGTTGTTTTTTTTTTCTATTTCTTGCTGGTCCTGAGTGAGAGAGGTGAGCACTTTTCTCCCTGTCATCTCACTCCTATAAACTCTACAAGGTATTCTCAATAAATGTTGGTATAATTAAATTATTAGGGGATAAGAGAATCGCCAAACAGAATGAATAAATTTTGGCAGCAATGCCAATCCTGAGATGATGGGAGGATGTCCCTGGAGGGGAAGCGAGGGTGATAGTAGGCAGGAAAAATATAGGTACAGAAATCTATACAGATGTATTTGGGGGAAAAACTGAGACTATTCCAATTCTATTCATATGAAATTATCTTACACTCATTCTTTTCTTCCTCTCCTTCAGGTTAGCATCAAGTTCTCTGAGGAGCAGGGACTCCCTGGCTCCAACACCATCCTCTATCTAGAAGCCGCCCCTGACTCCCTCTGCGCACTCCGGGCTGTGGATAAGAGCGTTCTTCTACTGAAATCAGAACAAGAGCTGTCAGCTGAAAGTGTAAGCACTCCGATTTCCCAATTTTTACCTGGACTCCTGCAAGTCTAACCCTTCAGATGATATTTTTGAGATGGAACATGTTTAAATATCAAATATTCTCTTCCTTTATTCCTTCACGGATTACATACTTAATTATTTCTCTCATCAGACCCAGCACTTATAACAATACAGAATTCAGTCGATAGTTATAACAGGGTAGGGATCATATAACAATGTGATTTTGAAAAAAGTAATATCTGTAATTATATGTATGTGGAAACCTAGAGTTAAATCTCTGTGTTGAAAGATATGCTTGGCTCATAGTGGGTTTGGCTCAGTGGATAGAGCATCCGCCCCAGGACAGAAGAGTCCCGGGTTTGATTCCAGTCAATGGACACTCGTACCTAGCTTGCAGGCTTGATCCCCAGCCCTGGTCAGGATTTGAGGCAACCAATCGATGTGTCTTTCTCACATCAATATTTCTCTCTCTGTGTCTCTTCCTCTCCCTTCCACTCTTTCTAAAAATCAATAGAAAAATATAATCAGGTGAGGATTAACAACAACAACAACAAAAGATATGCTTTACAACAATTTAAAGTTATAATCTATTGATTCATTTTGTATTTTCACTAGAGGCCCGGTGCACGAAATTCATGCACGAGGGTGGGGGGATGTCCCTCAGCCCAGCCTGCACCCTCTCCAATCTGGGACCCCTTGAGGGATGTCCGACGGCCCGTTTAGACATCCCTCTCACAATCCCGGACTGCTGGCTCCCAACTGCTCGCCTGCCTGTCTTCCTGATTGCCCCTAACCACTTATGCCTGCCAGCCTGATCATACCCTAGCCACTCCCATGCCAGCCTGATTGATGTCTAACTGCTCCCCTGCCAACCTGTTTGCCTCCAACTTCCCTCCTCTGCCGGCCTGGTCACCCCTAACTGCCGTCCCTTGCAGGCCTGGGTCACCCTCAACTGCCCTCCCCTGCTGGCCATCTTGTGGTGGCCATCTTGTGTCCACATGGGGGCAGGATCTTTGAACACATGGGGGCAGCCATATTGTGTGTTGGAATGATGGTCAATTTGCATATTACTATTTTATTAGATAGGATAGAGGCCTGCTGCATGGGTGGGGGCCAGCTGGTTTGCCCTGAAGGGTGTCCTGGATCAGGGTGGGGGTTCCCTTGGGGTGTGGGGCGGCCTGAGCGAGGGGCCTGTGGTGGTTTGCAGGCCAGCCAAGCCCCCTGGCAACCCACCAGAGGCCCTGGTATCTGGAATTTATTTACCTTCTACAATTGAAACTTTGTAACCTGGAGCGGAACCAAGCCTCCTGCTCGCTCCGTGGCTGGCAGCCATTTCTGTTGGGGTTTGTGTATATCTTCTATAATTGAAACTTTGTAGCCTTAAGCAGAGGCCTGGGCTGGCCAGGGTGTGCCGAAAGCTTTGCTTCTTCCATTGCTGGGGGGCAACTCTAGCCTCCTGCTCTTTCCAGCTCCATGGCTGCTGCCATTTCTGTTTGGATTTGTTTACCTTCTATAATTGAAACTTTGTAGCCTTGAGTGGAGGCTTAGGTGGCAAATGCAGGTGGAAAGCTTGGCTTTCTCCTTTGCCTGGGAAACCCAAGCCTCCCTCCTGCTTTCTGTGGCTGTAGCCATCTTGGTTGGGTTTATTTGCATACTCGTTCTGATTGGCTGGTGGGCATGGCTGGTGGGCATGGCTTGTGAGTGTAGCGGAGTGATGGTTAATTTGCATATTACTCTTTTATTAGGTAGGCTAAGCATTTTCAGACTAGCAATCCCAGAATTTCACACCAATTTGTTTCAGTTAACTGTTGGATATTTTCCCTTTATTTTTAACACAAGTATATGTAAATATGGAAATTTTTTTATTTTATTTTTTTATTATACCTTACCTTTAATATTATTTTGTTTTAGTTTCAGGTGTACAGCATAGCTGTTAGAGTCATATGCTTTAAAATGTGGTCCTCCCATTATTTCTAGTACCACCTGGCACCATACATAGTTATTACAATATTTTTTACTATATTTCCTATGCTGTACTTTACATCCCTGTGACTATTTTGTAACTACCAACCTGTGCTTTTTAATCCCTTTACCTTTTTCACCCAGTCCCTCAAACCCACTCTCCTCTGGCATCTATCAGTCTGTTCTCTGTATCTTTGAGTCTGTTTCAATTCTGTTTGTTTGTTTGTTTGTTTGTTTGTTTGTTTGTTTGTTTTGGAAATTTATGATCATGTTTAAAACTAAATTAATCATTTCAAAAATGTATTATTAAAACTATGCCTATTGTCCTAATCCACTTGGGCTGCTGTAGCATTTGGGCTACCACAGACTAGATAGCCTATAAATCACAGATATTTCAGTCTGAGATCCAGATGTGAGCACAGTCAGGTGCAGTGTCTCTTCCTGGTGACAGACTTCTCCTTGTGTCTTGATGGAAGGAACAAGGGCTATTTCTTGGGGACCTTTTATAAGGGCATTAATATCATTCTTGAGGGCTCTGCCCTCATGACCTAATCACCTTCTAAAGGTCCCACCTCCTAATACCATCACATTGGGCATTAGGACTCCAACATATGAATTTTGAGAAGACACAAACATTCAGACTGCAGCACCAGTGTATTGTAGAAAATGTGCAAAATAAAAGGATAAAAAAGAAAATCTTTTAAAAATCACTAATAATTGTAAAAGTTAGACATATGTACATTTTTGTTGTCATTTTTATTTATTTTATTCAAATTATTAGTATAAGTGAAAGTTTATTTTGAAAGTAACAGATGTAAAAGTAAGCCAGCTGAGCAGTGAAGGCTTAGAAAACAAGTTACAGAAGCAAAAGAAGGGCCATTGGAGCCTAGGAAAGGGAAAGGCAAAGATAACTCACCTGAGTGGAAGAAGAGGGGGAAGGGAAAAGTATAGGTGCTCCTTGAAAGAGGCATATGTGTTTTACGAATTAGATCTCATTGAAAAATGCAATTTTGTATTTTGCCTTTAACACTCTATAGTAAATCTAGTTTTAAATATAAATCTATAAAAATTAATTAATGACAATATCTAATAACCATGAATCAAGACATAAACTGTATAATTTTTCCATTGTAAAAGTGTTTTACTAAAGTTTTGTTATGAGAAGGGCAGGTTATCTGTATATTGAGTTCTAGGTTTCTGCTTTCTTTAAGTATCTTAAAAATGCCACTCCCCTATTGCCTTGCTTTGAATATAGCTTTTAAGACTTCTGACATAAGTCTAATTCATTTGTCCTTGTAAGTTATTTAATCTTTTTTGCCTGAGGGCCTTGAAGGCTTTTTTTCTTTATATTTTAAATTTGATAGTTTTAGTAAAACACCTGTAAGAATTTATTGTTTGGGAGAAATTTTCCTAAATACACAGTGACCCATACAATGTATAAACATAGATCTTTTATTTTCAGGATTTGTCTTGAATTATAATTCTAAATTTTAATTTTTCCATTGTTTCTTTCCCTCCTTCTAGTAAAACTTTATAAAGATGCTTCATCTCTACCTGCTTTCCAATTCAACCACTTTGCCTATGACCTGTTTTAATTCGTTCTTTCTCTCATTTTTATTCTCTTTTTTTCTCTGTTACTTTTTAACGTTTTCTTTCAGTCTATTTTTTTCTTGAGCTCCTAATAATTTAGATTTTATTTCTCTTTTATCTTACAGCAGTTTTGTTGGAATTCATTTTTTCCAGTTCTTGATAATTGGTGGAAGAATGAATGAGTTGACTCAAAAGTGTTGGATTAAATTGATTCAATATTTTTTAAAAAACAAAACCACAATAAATGGTTATGGCACAATTTTTCCAATTTTATAAAAATAAAATGAATGCTTAAAATCACTGAAAACCATGTGATATTTTTCCACAGGTGTATAACCTGCTTCCAAATATAGAACTCTATGGTTATTTCCATCATGGTCTCAACCTTGACGATGGCAAGGAAGACCCTTGCATTCCTCAGAAGGATATGTTTTACAATGGTTTGTATTACATACCTGTAGGCAACTATGGAGATGGAGACACCTATGATATTATCAGGGTAAGAACATTTAAAACTTTTTTATTTATTTTATCTCAATTTTAATACTCATACTGCATATCTATGTTTTATTATTTATGTATTTTTTTCCTATTCTTTGAGATAGAGATCAGTAATCTGCTTAAAGAACACACAAAAATTGTCTTACAAAAAAGAGATATTCATTTCTGTTGATTCTTTTGTTGAAAATAAATTAAGTGGCAGCTAAAATTATAAAACCTCATGTTGGAAGTAATGAGATAGTCTTCAATTTGTTGTGGTAAACTGAATGCAGAAATAGTCAAATAAAGAGTCTAGAATATTGTCTGGGCTACCAATTAGATATGCTAAGACCTCCATGAAAGAATCTTTATCATTGAAGTCACAGATATAAAGGAAAAAGGGCATAGATTTAGACAGACTTTAGTTTAAGTCCAAGACCTCCAAATTATTAACTCTACATTGTATATGTGTGTGCTTGAGTGTGTATATGTTTGATATTAATTAGGATCAAAGTAGTGCTATTTGTATTTTTCCCTTAAAATTAAATGAAAAATGATGTTAAATACTTAGCAAAATTCTAGCACATAATGAGTGGTGGATAAATAAGACTATCATTTTTCATTCAAATTAGATATTTTTCATACTTCAAATACAAGTGATTTAATTTCTAACATCCCAGACCCTTGCTAGGAGAGGAAATCTGTATATTTAGCACTATAATGTAGCTGATGGACCTGTTTTAGGTCTTGTGTGAAGGAAATGCACAACTTTTCTTTTGTTGTTTGTTTATTTGAAGGCCATGGGTCTGAAAGCCTTTACCAATCTCCGTTATCGGAAGCCAGAAGTATGTCCACTAGAGTGGAGGCCATTCTCCAGGAATTCATTTCTAATCGGACACATGTCTGAACCGATGTACAGTGCCCCACCTAAAATTGCATGTGAGTAATCTAGAATTCTGTGTTTGGGAGATGGCCAAAGGAGTATTTTGGATAAAACTATAAAAAATAGTATTTTACATGTAAATTAAGCTTTTTTTTTTTTTTTGCTAAAATTAGACATCCTGCAAAATAGGCAAAATAATGCAGGATGAGAATGGTTTGGGCTAAAAGGAAGAACTGGCTTCAAACATGAGAGGAAGTTTATTTTTATTGGTAGAACATAATATCAGAAGCGTATAGGAGCAGGTAATGTGTGGTGATATGGAAGGACAGTCATTATAAGTGAGTATGATACAGGAGAATGAGGGGTCCTTATGGGGCTTTATATCCTTATTATGTATAGACCATAATTCACAGAATTCAAGGCAGAGGATATTTTGATTCTCAGATAACCAAACAGATGGCATCAGAACAGTGTGTTCAAATACTAGTTCCATTTACCACTGGAAGAACTGGAAGCACAAAACTCAGTCATGGTCTTAGATGAATAAGTTAATTAGGTAGAACTCCAATGCAGAAATTTCATCAGGGAAGCAAAATGAAACAAGGTCATCAGAATAGAACCCAAATCAAAGTTGTATTCCAGATCTGAAAACACTTAACATCTTTTAAATCCCTCTGGCCTACCATGAGGATTAGTCCAGTAATTTAAGTGGGGTTGATCCTGAAGATGGATATCAGAAACACCACTTGAGAAAAATGAAAGGCCTGACAATGTTATACAAGGATAGACTCGCTGAGTTCAAGAGGCCCTATAAAGTCCAGAAGTTGAAACCATTTTGAAGTCCTGGTCAAGAGGTTGAAACTGTCTACTTTTCTGCTACTAGATTAAACCATATTAACGGAGCTTTATCAGACACATCTAAACTTTTCAGTGTCTTTGACTAAAATGGACTGAAACCCAAAGTCATTCATTTTCTTTAGCTGTTCATTTATTAGTTCACTCAACAAATATTTATTGGGGTCAGAAATTTAGTTACATACAGTAAAAGCAATGGCTTAATCTCTGCTTTCCTGGAACGTTTAGTCTAACAGGGAAGCCTTACAGTGAAACAGGTAATTCCAAAAACGTGGGAAGAGTACATTAAATGAAAATAAGGTCAATAGAAATGACCTAAATTTTTCAAGGACCTATTATGTCCTTCTGGAAAATGTTACATTTATACTAAGGCCTGAAAGAAGTTCTATGAAAAAATAAAGTAGAAATTAAAAGCACTCCAAAAATGGCAGAAGATGTGGTTCAAAGGCAAGTGTCAAGATAGCTAAAGCAAAAGGGATAAACAGACAGGTCATGAAGATCTTGTAAGGCATTTAAAGAATTTGGAATTAATTCTAATGCAGTAATACACTACTGACAAGTTTTAAGCAGACAATCTCATATGTGTTTTCAAAAGATCTCTGCTCCGTGGAAAAAGGGATTGGAACTTGTGCTAAGACTGTCTGTATGAAATGTTATAAAAGCTAGTAATAGAGTTGAGAGACAGTGGTGACTGGACTATTAATAAAAAGGCTATTTTCATTTGGTTGGTTATGATAAGAAATGCAGGATGTAGGGGGCGAGGGCCAAAGACAATTCTTAAATTTCTGATTTGGGTAAGTGGGTAGACTTATTTTGGTACCTGTCATGGAGATAGGAAATAGTGGAGAAAAGCAGGGGAAGATAATAATGAGTTTACTTTTGGGACCGTTGAATTTGAAATGCCTGTAAAGCATCCCAAAAGAAATGTGCACAAGGGTGTTGCATGCACAACATGGAGCTCAGAAGAGAGGTCCAGCTGGGAGACAGATTAGGATACCTCAGCGTAAGTATTGTAACGAAGCTATGTGTGAGGATATCAATGCGGACACAGTGCACAGTAGGAAAAAGAGGACCTGAAACAGAGCTCTTAGGAACAAATCAAGGACAAGGGATTCCATCCTCAAACAAAAATGGGAAAAGAGATGAGAAGTCCACTAGAAGGAGCTGGTATTATGGAAGTTAACTAGTGACTCTTGAACAGGACACGGTGATTAAGAATGTCAAATAACCTAGAGACCAAGCAAGTACAGAGTTAACAATATTAATGTCATTAGAAGCTTTAGTGAAAGTCGTGTTAGCCTAGCAGAATTGGCAGCTACCAAGACTGCTTTCTGGCCAACACCAGGGTGTCAGATGAGAAACTGGATTCAGTGACTAGACATCACTTTTTCTAAACTTAGCTGTGGAGGGACAATGTAGGCTGACTATTTGTTGTTAATAATGGGAGAGGTATGAGCATCAAAATGCTGATACCTAGACTGAGATATACGTTTATTGACAATGAGCCTCGGGAGCAAATTCCTATACTGCTTCACACTGAGCATATACAGTTAAAGACATAGCCTATAGATGTGTGCCGTTGAAATATGTATTTTCATTCTTCCAAAATAAAGAATTTCTCTTTTCTTTTGCCTGGTGAAGTCGCCAGTGAGGACTTGGGCTTTGTAGAATGGACTATCACAGAAACAGTAAGAACGAACTTTCCAGAGACATGGATATGGGACCTCGTCAGTGTCGAGTGAGCTTTCAACAATTCTCTTTCTCATGTGTCTTTATTTCTATTTTCTTTTTGTTATTATTTATTAAACATTATTTCTGGGTATATAAAGCAGTACCACATCTGTAATATTATGTAATACCATTCATTTGTATGAGTTGACCTAATTTTTTTCTTCAGAATGTTTCTCATTTACTAATTTCATGCATATAGATGTAACATGCCTCAATTTAATAAATAAAAAAACACACAATTCCTTGTTTAAAGGGATGTGACCTTTTTAAGGTTAAAGTTCATAAAAATACAGATCTCAAGACTTATTTAAACACTATAACCCTTTTGTAACCCTTCGTTAATGCTTGCTTATTTGTTTGTTTGTTTGTTTGTTGTTTATTTATTTATTTATTTATTGCTTTCTCTGGACTGATTTTTAGGTCCCAGTTTAGACAAAAATTTCATTTTGCTATTAACCTGTCCTTGTAGTTCCTCAGGTTCAGCAAATGTTTCACTCCTCATCCCTGATACTATAACTCGATGGGAGGCAAATGGCTTCTGTGTGAATGGTGATGCAGGGTTTGGCATTTCGTCAACAATTGGTCTGGAAGCCTCCCAACCTTTCTTTGTTGAAGTGACCCTACCCTTTTCAGTCGTTCGAAATGAAGAATCTGATGTGGTTGTCAATGTCTTCAGCTACCTGAATACATGTGCAGAGGTAAGTTTGTTCCCTTTGCTCTGGAGACCAAATCTAACAAGGGCAAAAAGGGCACTTAATATTTTCCTGGAATTTGGCCACATTCTTTTCATTCTCCGATGCAAAATGGTGCTATAAGGTAATAAGACTTGTTTCCATAGTCCTCAAACGAAAACAACCGCTTTCATTCACAGCAATGATTTAAATACTGCTTTGAGAATGTCAATTCATAATGATAAGTGTTCTGGCTTATTTACCTTTGTATAAGAAGAGTCATTTGGTATGTTTTATCTCTGATAACTTAAAATAGGTAAAGCAGAATTTTCTCAAGTTGGGAAGAGGAATAATAACAGCAAAGCATTTTAGCATGCCACCCTCATTACCATGACTTTTATTTTTTTTTTTTTTTTTTAGATTTCTGTGCAACTGGAAGAATCTGAGAATTTTGAGGCACATATCAGCACCCCTAAAAACAATGGCGCTGAGGTTATTCAAGCTGGAGAGAGAAAAACATATGTCTGGACTCTTATACCTAAGAAGTTGGGTAAGCAGCTATGTACCTATGCCAATCTCTGGTGGAAAACCAGCCCATTTTTATTGACCCTATTTTTCTTAAATTGTCTATACCCGTGGTCTGAAAACTGTGGCTCATGAGCCACATGCGGCTCTTTTGCCCCTTAAGTGTGGCTCTTCCACAAAATACCACGGCCTGGGGGAGTCTATTTTGAAGAAGTGGCATTAGAAGAAGTTTAAGTATAAAAAATTTGGCTCTCAAAAGAAATTTCAATCGTTGTACTGTTGATCTTTGGCTCTGTTGACTAATGAGCTTGCCGACCACTGGTCTATACAAACAATTTTTTCGATCCCATTTTTAATCCTCCTTTTTTTTTTAATTCTCAATTTAAAAGTCTTATTTTTATTAGCTAATTTCTGGTTGCTAATGTTTGAGTAAAGGAAAACCACCCTTCATTTGTATAAAAGCATAATGTGATCAAAATACAATAGAAATGCTAATTTTTGTGACCTATAAAATCTATATATGTTATCCTGAATGAAGGCCATATTTTTATTAATGCTGACCAATTCCTTCACTTCTCACTTATTCCTTCCTCACCTATCAGCATGAACCCATGTCACTTATACAAAAATTGCTCCTCAATTACAGTTGTCAGGATTTGCAAATTTATTAAATACTAAAGGGCCCACTGCATGAAATTCGTGCAAGAGTAGGCCTTCCTTCCCCCAGCTGCCGGCACCGGCTTTCCTCTGGCACCCGGGACCCGGGCTTCTGTTACAGCCCCAGCTTCACCCAGAAGGTCGTCCAGAAGGACATCCGGTCTAATTAGCATATATGCCTTTATTATTAGGGATATCATGAGACACCAAAAACCCTGAATATTTAGATGGAGATCAAACACTGAAAAGCATTGTCTCAGTGTATATATTACCTGCAACATAGAAAAATAAATTTGCAAGTATCTTCTTGAAAATATAAGGGAAGGGAAAAGTTAAAAGGATTCTAATAAACAAAGAATGATAGATGTGGTAGATGCATGATTGTCATTATCACTAATTTAAAAAATTAAGTGCCATTAAAATTTTCTTTATTTCATGTCCCATATTTATTGTATTATTTCTCTGAGTTTTTAAAATTTATTAAGGTGCCTGGCTGGTGTGGCTCAGTGGTTGAGTGTCAACCTGTGAACCAGGAGGTCATGGTTTGATTCCCGGTTAGGGCACAAGCCTGGTTGCAACTCAATCCCCAGTGGGGGCCATGCAGGAGGCAGCCGATCAGTGATTTTCTCTTATCATTGATGTTTCTGTCTCTCCCTCTCCCTTCCTCTCTGAAATCAATAAAGATATATTTTAAAAAGTTAAAAATTGTACCATTTATTAAAGTGACATTGGTTAGAAATATTAGATAGGTTTCAGGTGTACAATTCTATAAGATATCATCTGTATACTGTATTGTGTGCTCACCACCCCAAGTCAAATCTCCTTCCATCACCAACAACCAGTATTTTTATGAGATTGTTTTAGTTCATCTGTGATATTTATCTGCCTAAAACTACTTTCCCTTTTAGATTTTGTTTCTCAATTTTTCTAACTACACAGAGTTTTCAAAATTTTTACCCTGACAATTGAGTTAGAATACTGTACTAACTTGTATGGTTTTTATGGCATTAAGTGGGGAACACAGTTCTAAGAGGGAAGTATCGAAGGCTTTCCTAAAAAGAAACAAAATACAACAATAAACAAGAACAGTATATTGGTTATACATATTGGTATATAGGCAAATAGGTAATATTAAATCAAAAGAATTATATTTCTCAATCCTCTGATATTTTACAATTAAAAGGAAACTGGAGATTATGTGACCTTGATATTACAGAGGGTTAAAAGAAAATAGATTGCTTGCTAGCACTTGATTTAAATCCAGTGCCCTTTCCACAATGTCGTATTTTCCTGTTTTTGTTTACTTGATCTCAGGATAAGTTAGGAACCCTAGTTATCTGATGTTATGTCCCTATATTGTCATCTATAACATAAACAATATCAAGGAATCTCCTCATTGACTTTGCAGAACTATTATTTTTCCTTAAAATTTATCAAGTTCTAATTAATTAAATGAATTGCTTATTTAATATAAGGAATCTTGCCCTGGCTGGTTTGGCTCACTGGATGGAGCATCAGCCTGGGAACTGAAGGGTCCCAGGTTTGATTCCGGTCAAGGGCATGTACCTTGGGTACAGGTACATCCCCAGTGGGGGGCATGCAGGAGGCAGCTGATCGATGCTTCTCTCTCATCAATGTTTCCAACTTTCTATCCCTCTCCCTTTCTCTCTGTAAAAAATCAATAAAATATATTTAAAATATATATATATAAGGAATCTTGAAACAGGTAAAACAGAATATACCAAATTATTTCCTGTCAGGAGAAAGAAGAATGTATTTTAGTCTAAGCTTAAATATGATAGAATTCAGTTCCTCTGATTGAAAATGTGGTTCACAAACTCTCTATCATTTCCCATCATAGAAGGGCCCAATGTTCAATCTAATGTATGTTTGGGAATGTTTTCCAGGTAAAGTGAATATCGCTGTAGTTGCTGAGTTCGGACAAAGTAGTGCTTGTCCAAATGGAGATGAGCAGCAAAATCTAAACTGGAGAGATACTGTGCTCAAAAGTTTGTTGGTAGAGGTATGTACATGCAAAACTATCAAGCTCTCCCAGGTGAGAAACAGAATCTAATAGGTTAAATATTAAAAGACATTCCCTTTGAAGAGACTTCATTGACCATAGTTACTTTTGACACAGGCCATGTCATCTGGCCCAGAATAGTAAAACATCACTTAAAACAAGCTTGATGATTTTTTGTTTGCTCCTAACTCACAATGTTTTCTGTACACTTATTTTTATTCCCTTCCCCCTTTTTAATTGACTCCAATACAAGGCAAATCTACTTGCTTTACAATCCTACGTAGTTTCCATCATCCTCACCTGCAAAAAACTTTGTCTATTGGAGATGCTAAACAGTATCAGCATCTGTCATGTCCCAAAATGAAAAGTTATCTTTATCCAAAATATGGGAGTACAGGGCCTAAAATGGATGTTGGTAATGTACAGTGACTTCCAGATATAAACAGAAGGAGACAGTGAATGGATCTTCTCCCAAGGGCAAACACATCCAGCCATGCCTATGTACGTTGATGCTCGATTACTTTTCCTTCATGGAAAGATCATCCAGACTCATTACTTTGTGCTTGTTTTTGTTTACCCTTTGACAGCCCGAAGGTATTGAAAAAGAAATGACTCAAAGTTTCTTTATCCATACAACAGGTAAGAGGATCTTTTAGGTGGTAGACTTAGTCCTAATGAAAATTTATCAACACTTGTCATGTTGAGTACCCCAGAGATTTCATTTTAATTACTAATGGGGGATTATTTTTTTCACTTCCTAACTTTATGGTATAATTTTTGCCATAAAAAAACTATAGTATTTAGGGTGTTTTATTTTAGTTTATTTTAGTTTTAGTTCACCCAACTCATTGGTCTGCCTCAAACTATTTTTCCTATTTTATATATTTTCTGCTCCTCTTGTCATATGATTGTGACAAACTGTTGGACAGTGGTAAATCGAGATTATGCCCAAATTACACATAATGTAACCTTTGCTTTTGTACTCTTGGGATGAAACAATCACTGCCCCTCAATTGCTTGCTTAATGGCCTCACAGTACTGTTTTATCTAATTGATAATGATATGATTTTAATGACTAATAGGCATCTCTTTACCTATTGTGTGTGCTATTTTATATGTCATAGTCAGCAGTTTTTGACATTTTTTTTTTTATATTTAAGTAGTATAGGCACTAAACTAATGGAGAATAGTGGCCATTATCTAACATACAAATGCATATACCATTTTCTGAATGTATTGATACTCTAAACTAGATCAAAACCTCAATTTATGTCTTCTAACAAGCAACTTGTAAAATTTTTTTAAAAGAAATATATTTTATAATGTGTTTGTCCCACAAGTCTTTTTCTATTGTTTATGAAAGGAAGCCATCACATTGTTTATTTTATTGATATTTTCTTTCCAGGCACTAATGTCTCCATGCCAATAGTTTTGGATTTGCCGGATAATGTGGTAGAAGGATCAGCCAGGGCCTTTATCACTGTTGTGGGTAAGTTGGTTAAATTTTGTGTTTCACAATTATTTGAAAAGTCTTGATTGAGGTGGTCTTTTAAAATTCCTTAAAATAACAGGATGGAGAGATGTTTCTTATGCTATCCATTGGAGCAAAATTATTGTTGAGGATTATCCTCTAAACTTGTTTTTATATGAGGATCTGAAGGAATTATATCATCATTTTCAAATCTGTGTCCCTAGGAAACATTTGTTCTGGTGGAAGGTAATTGGTGTTTAGAAAGCAAAGAGTTGTATTATATTAATATGAAATATTAAATTCCCCTTTGGAGAATCAGAATAATCTTTGCTTGTTTTAAATGCTGGAAATATCCCCAGTAATAGGAGAAATCTGTTTTACAAGAGTAAAACTTGTTTATCTATCATTAACATTAACACCCTTAGGGAAAGGAATGGATTACAGCAGGGGTCCTCAAACTTTTTAAACAGGGGGCCAGTTCACTGTCCCTCAGACCATTGGAGGGCCGGACTATAGTTTAAAAAAAACCAACTATGAACAAATTCCTATGCACACTGCTAAGTTGGCTGCTAAGCAGGACAGGCAGCGGCGGCAAAAACACCCGGCGGGCCGGATAAATGTCCTCGGCGGGCCGCATGTGGCCTGCGGGCCGTAGTTTGAGGACCCCTGGATTACAGTTTATATAGTTCATAGGGTCAATTTCTCAAAAAACAAAGAAGCAAGCAAACATAATTTTTTAACTTTCTCTTCTCTGGTAATGAGATTTTTCAGAAACAATTTTCATACCAGAAATCCCATTAATTTTACCTTTCATATCTGTCTCCTTTTCAGAATCACTTCATGAAAATTTTCCTTGTTTCCACCTTTTAGACTCAATTTTTAAATATTTTCTACTTTCACTATGCCTCTTTAATCTGTACTTATCAATGCTCAGATGCCAACTTTAAGTGATAGTAACTTTCTGCTTTTCCTATTTTTAGGGGATGTTCTAGGACTTGCGATGCAGAATCTTGAGAATCTTCTGCAAATGCCCAGTGGAGGTGGAGAGCAGAATATTGCCCTGCTAGCATCTGATACTTATGTCCTTGACTACCTGCAATCTACTCAACAATTGACAGAGGAAGTTAAATCTAAGGCTTTCTCTTTCTTATCTAACGGTGAGAAGGTTCAAGTAATTTCTGCCCATAATAGATGAAATCAGTTGTTCCTGATACCAAGGTGTCAAAAAGCTGTTATTATGAGGTAGTCCCATGGGGGGAAAGTGGATCTGAACTGAGGTATATTCTGAGTTTGAACTATGTTTTTGTTTGTTTGTTTTGTTTTGGGTATTTTTGAGATTTTTTAGACTTTAATACCTGTGTGGTCATTTAGTTTTACAATTTAAATCTGCAGCATTTCAAATTATGAGTTCAGTTTTTTTTTTAGTGCCTAGTATTTTGCCAAGCTACTTTGTGTGTCCCTGTTGCTGCTATTATTGTAGCTAGAAATGGTTCATTTATCAACTTCTGTATGTATCTTTCAGTTGTGTTTCATTGCAATGAAGTTATTGAATGTATGTGCAGAAAAAATACATAAACCTTGTAAAAATGTGATGTTAAGGAAAAGTCAGAGGTATTATTTGTTTGGGTTTTCTTTTCAGAAAGATAACACAAACAAAATAACCTTAATGAAGTTTTGTAAATGCCAATTATTGAGCTAGGCTCAGTCACATATAATATCTCTTTTTTGATGATTTTATTATTTTACTGTTATAACTATATTAGAGGCCTGGTGCATGAAATTCATGCATGGAGGTTGGGGGGAGGGGTCCCTCAGCCTGGCCTGCACCCTCTTGCAATTCCACAAGGATCAGGCCTAAACCGGCAGTCAGACATCCTTCTTGCAATCCGGGACTGCTGGCTCATAACAACTCGCCTGCCTGCCTACTTGATCGCCCCTAACCACTCTGCCTGCCTGGCTGATGCCCCTAATAGCCTCTGCCTGCCTGCCTGATCACCTCCTCACTGCTCACCTGCCTGCCTAACCACCACTAATCACCTCTGCCTGCCTGCCTGATTGCCCCTAACAACTTGCCTGCTTGCCTTATCGCCCCTAACTGCTTGCCTGCCTGCCTGTTCACTCCTAACTGCCTCTGCCTCGGCCCCTGCTGCTGCGGCTTCATCTGGAAGTATGTCCAAAAGGTTGTTCGGCTGTCTGGTCTAATTAGCATATTTTGCTTCTATTATTATAGATTGTCACATGGCATCATTAAACCCTGACAAGGTAGAAGTTATTTTTTTCTCAATATAGATAGAGAACCTGAGTTTCAGAAGTTAAATTGAAATCATCATCTAGTAATTTATGTCTATCTAACACCAAAACACAAGGCTCATTTACCACATCGTTCTTTTTCTTCTAACTTTCTTATATTAGAAAATAATTTCCCGCAATGCTGTATTTTAGGCTATCAAAAGCAGCTGTCTTTCAAGAACATTGATGGCTCATATAGCACATTTTGGCGGAGGAATCAGAAAGGAAGCATATGGTGAGACATGGAAATTTTATTTTAAATAATGTAGTAATGATCTGAGGAGGGCTTATGAGAGAATGAGAGCAGTTGAGTTCAGTGGAAATATAAAAGCAAAGTGGGTTTCCAAGTGAATTTACAGAGGTGAATCAGATAATACTAAAATAGTTGGTTATTCCAGTTCTAAAGCAGTATACCTAGAGTCTTCTGGCACATTTAATGAGAGCCCCACTACTTCCATAGCTTGTTAAACTCCATGGGAAAATGCCACAACTTAGTCTGCATTTCTCAGAGTCCCATGTTTATTCAAGAAGAGTACAACTAGATGTCCCCAAAGCACCTAGTTACACCCACTCTCTCACCACATAAGGATAATCTAATGAACTATATACCTAGAACTTGGTGTATAAACACGCCGGAAATTACCTACTCTTACTTTCACATATTGCTATTCAAAACATTTCATTGGCCCAAAGGAAAGAGCCACTATCCTTACTCATTAGTCAACATTAGGCAAATTGGATGCACCCATTACCCAAAGGGGACAATGCCGATGAATCTGTGGAGTAGCTAACCTTATTCCTTCCTTAGTCCAACTTTTGTCTAACTGGTGGTATGCATTACAGGCTCAGTGCCCTTACCTTTAAGACATTTGAGAGAATGAAGAAGTATGTTTTCATTGATGAACAAGTTCAACAACAGACCTTCATCTGGCTTTCGAGCAAACAGGAAAGCAATGGTGGCTTTAAAAGTGATGGCAAGATTTTCCACAATGCCTGGGAGGTGAGAGATTAACAGTAGTATGTTTTCCTTGCTCCTTTGTTTTGTCTACCTTCCCTGCCTTTGGCCTAACTAACCTGGAACGTGAATATTTTTTCTTGTGAATATTACCTTTTCTGAGTCTGCTGAAGTCATAGGCCTGTGGTGTAATAGTCAGCAGCATCACTGCTAGATGTAGCTCCTCATGAATCTATTATTTGCCTTACTGTCTTTAGCCCTTCCATAGAACCAATCTATTTTAAGATATAAACTAGAGAGAGGAGGATGGGGAGAGAAAAGGAACTTAGAGAGGAAACCTTCATAAGTTTGGAGCCAGAAAATATATTAAAGGAGTGGGCCTTGAGTAAGAAATTCATTCCTATTCATGGGTGACAAAAAAATTTAGGCGGAGTATCTAGTAAATTACATCGTTTCAATGAAGCACTCTTCCAATACTTTCTCAAGTCAAAGCATGAAGGTCTAGCTTGCCCTAAGTCAAAACGCAGATGAGATGATGTATGTCTTTGACAATAATCACTCCCCTTTTCTGTCCATCTTTAGGTTAAATCACTAGCATTCTCCCTCCTGTTTTCCTTTGTAGACTGCTGCCCACCTCCACCCCACCCTCTGCGTCCTTGATTCGCCTAACATTTGTATTTCCCTCTATAAATCCCTTATCATAATATTTTATCATGCCCTGATAGCCTCTGGGATAGCCTGGGCTTTTCTTTTGTGTCTTCTTCATAATCACCACTTCCATTTTTGGATTTTTGAAATGTAAAGCTAATCCACTTCAAAGTATAGGTGAATAACAACTCTGAATGGTATTTAATTTTAATGTGAATTGTTTTCACATTGCTTTACGATTATGTAGTATGGAAAAATGTCTTCGAATTATTTCAAACTTACTCCTCACAGTAGGAGGCCCCTGATAGAGAATAGCACTTGTTCCTGTGTGGAAAATCAGAATTTTTCATGTTCTCTTCTAAAACATCCCCACATTTCTTCTTAATGGCTTCATTACTGGTCACTACATCAGTTTGTCTGATCTTACCCAATCCTTTTTCCATAACTCTGTGTGTGTGTGTGTGTGTGCATTTTGAATTGGGTCAGAGAAAGAAGCAAGGAGAAAAAGAAAAACCTGCACTGCAGAGGAATGGTGATACAACCTGCTACAGCTTAAGGGTGTGCTTTGGGTCCCCACATCTTATTTTAGTGCCCGACATCTCCAGTTATTTACACCTTAATAACTGAGCTCCTCAGAAGTGTCTTTTTTATTTATATAGAAGAGAGAAGTCACCTTTCGCTTAAATAAATAAAACAAGAATTTAATATTAGATCAGTGGACCCCAAATGTCTTATGAATGTTATTTGCATCAGTATCACTAGAACACCCATTAAAATTCATTTCCCTATTCAGTATTCCTGACTTTTTGAATCAGAATCTCTTGTGTGAATACTGGTTTATTTCATAAGTTCCCCAGGGTAATTTTATGCAGAGTTTGCAAACTACATAACTTATGACTGTTTTTCTAATTTTATACCACAAGAATCCATGAGACCTGATCATTGTTATCACCTAGGATACTTTTCCGGGGATGTTTAGGAAGCTTCACAGCAACTTTCTGTTGTATCCCATGAGAAATTGTTTGCTTTTTTAAATTAATACCAAATAAAGTAAAATACGGCTCTTCATATAAATTGCTTGTAATTCATGTTTAATACCAGGCCACAAAAATACAATTATATATGTCATTAAGTATACTTGAAATTAATTGTATGTTTTATTTCATTATTACATTGGATCTTGATGAATTTTTATTCAAACAGCATGGTTATTAACAACTTAATTTAAAAATTACACATTTTCAGATTTATGGATAATGGCAATTGTTTTCAGTGCTTCTTTTATCCCTTGTCTCACTTCAGAAGTATAGCTTTTCTTTTGTGCTCTACCATCCTGTATGACTCATTGTTCCTTTGTGTTTAGGAAGAAGAAGAAGAGGAGGAGGAGGACATTTTACTCACTGCATATATTGTTGGAACATTCCTTGAAGCTGGGCTCAATTTTACTGTAAGGATTCCCATCATCTTACTGTTTCAGTCAGCTGAATGCATATTAAATAGACTGTGAAATAAGAGTGATTTGAAATTCTTACAACAGATGAAACATCAAAAGAACATTTCATTCATTACCTCTCTTTGAGTTGATGTTACTCAAGCTATTTTTCATTCATAGAAATCTTTGATGAACACTATTGAGATTTTCCCTAGGGAGAATATATACTAGTATATGTACACACACAGGAGGTTTTCATTCTGTTTTCAGTATTTACAGATCTTCTGAAGTTCAGCCATGAATTTTAGATTAAGAACCCATGCACTAAGTATAACCATAACCTAGGTTCTGTTTCTCTAACCAATTCAATGTGTAAACATTTCAACGTAAGTGTTGTTCATCTTGGCTGCCTCCCAATCCAAAGGTTAAGTTATCTGATTGCACACTCTATTCCTGAAAAAAGATACCAGGAACTTTCAGGATCATTGTCTATCTCAAAAACCATCTTTAGAAATATAAGCTTCTATTTTAGGTATTCGAATAACACATCTTGAGTCTAAAAGTAAATGTGTATTCTTAGCCACATATAATAAATTTATATTATTAACTAAAATATGACTGATCAGATATAGAAACCAGCATTTTAAGATTATTTAAATTTTATTTCTCAAACACTAGTAATCCATCTAAAATTAATTGTATTGATACTTACAATGAAAAATACATATGCATACATATGAACAGGTTTGTATATAAAATATATTTTAAGGAGACTTAATCTAAGGTGTAAAGTGAGATTAGTTTTTTCAGCAAGATTATGAAGTGTTCACGTATAATTTTAAAATATGTTGTCTTTCTACATGACTAGTTTCCTGCTCTGCGACATGGGCTCTTTTTCCTGGAGGAGGCATTGGAAAATGGTGTCACCAATGGCTATAATCATGCAATGCTAGCTTATGTTTTTGCATTAGCTGGGAAAGAGGAGCAGGTGGAATCCTTACTCCAGATCCTGGATCAATCTGCTACCAAAGAAAGTAATTATTTACTTTTGCTAATAGAGATGACCTTGGGAATAAAGTGATAAAACTTCCTTAGCATTCATATAGGAACACTCTCTCTTTTTTTTCTGTTTTCTTTTTTTTTTTCTTTATTGATTAAAGTATTACATATGTGTCCTTATGCCCCCATTGCCCCCACTCATGCCCTCACCCCACTGGTGTCTGTGTCCATTGGTTAGGCTTATATGCATGTATATAAGACCTTTGGTTGATCTCTCCCCTTTACCCTTACCCTCCCCTACCTTCCCTCTGAGGTTTGATGGTCTGACCGATGCTTCTCTGTCTCTGGATCTGTTTTTGTTCATCAGTTTATGTTGTTCATTATATTCCACAAATGAGTGAGATCATGTGATATTTATCTTTCTCTGGCTGGCTTATTTTGCTTAGCATAATGCTTTCCAGTTCCATCCATGCTGTTGCAAATGGTAAGAATTCCTTCTTTTTTACCGCAGCATGTAGTATTCCATTGTGTAGTTGTATTACAGTTTTTTAATCCATTCATCTGTTTCCAAATCTTAGCTATGGTAAATTGTGCTGCTATGAACATAGGGGTGCTTATATCCTTTCTGATTGGTGTTTCTAGTTTCTTGGGATGTACTAGTAGTCCTAGAAGTGGGATCACTGAGTCAAATGGGAGTTCCATTTTTAGTCTTTTGAGGAAACTTCATACTGTTCACAGTGGTTGCAACAGTCTGAATTCCCACCAGCAGTGCACAAGGGTTCCTTTTTCTCCGCATCCTCGCCAGCACTTGTTATTTGTTGATATGTTGATGATAGCCATTCTGACAGGTGTGGGATGGTACTGCATTGTCATTTTGATTTGCATCTCTCAGATGATAAGTGACTTTGAGCATAGAACACTCTCTTGATTTGTATATTTCTATTTCCCTTATGGAATTTCCAAGTGGCCCTTTGTCTTTAAAGAACACTATATATTTTCTGCTAGTTTCTTCTTAAATGAGTGAAATAAAGGAAATCAAGCATAGTGACCATACCATAGATAATAAAAACTGCTTGTAAAACTTAATCACATACCACTTTTGACCTTAGGAAGTTGCTATATTCATTTCATAAGGCTGCCATATAAAATACCATAGACTAGATGGCTTAAATAACAGTTTATTTTTTCACTAGAGGCCCGGTGCACGAAATTTGTGCACTGCACGGGTAGGGTCCCTAGGCCTGGCTGGCAATCAGGGCCAATTGGGGCCTTCCTTCTCCAGGCTGCCAGCTGCTGGCTGGGGCCTTCCTTCATTCCACACCGCCCCCTGGTGGTCAGCACATGTCATAGCGAGCAGTTGAACTCCCAATTGTTTAAACCTGAGGGGACAATTTGCATATTAGCCTTTTATTATATAGGATGGTTCTAGATGGTAGAATTCTAAGATCAAGGTGTCAACAGGTTTGGCTTCTTCTGAAGCCATATTCTTGGTTTGTAGATAACCATCTTCTCTCTCCATGTTCACATTGTGGGGTTTTTCTGTGTGCATCATCCCTGGGGTCCCTTTCATGTATCCAAATTTTCTCTTCTAAGGACACTAAGTAGATTGGCTTAGGGCACATCCTAACGGCCTTGTTTTAACTTAATCACCTCTTTGAAGGCCCTGTCTCCAAATAGAGTCACATTCTGAAGTTCTGGCATTTAGGACTTGAACATGTGAATTTTGAGGGATACAATTCAGTCCATAACAGAGGCCAAGAATGGAATTTGCATCATTCTTATGTGCAATCAGTTCTCTTTATAGGGACTGTGTTAAAATTCTTTCTTTTTCTCAGATAATGTAATATATTGGGAAAGAGCTAAGAAATCCAAGACAGAAGCACCCCCATCCTTTATTCCTCCGGCACCTTCTGCCGACACTGAGAAGACATGCTATGTGCTGTTGGCCATCATTTCCCAAAAAGCTCCTGACCTCACCTATGCTAGTCAGATTGTGCAATGGGTCGCTCAACAAATGAATTCCCAAGGAGGCTTCTCTTCCACCCAGGTAATTGATGTCAGTCTGGTATTAATAACAATATTTGACAGCAAAGATAATCATAGAAAATACCTGCAAAGATAAAGAATATTTGCTGTTATAAATCCTATTATAGTCACTTAACAATGATTTATCACTTCTTGTGTATCAGGGACTCTACTAGGAATTATTTATGTACAGATTAATAAAATGAGGTTCCTTTTCAAGGAATTTTGCCTGATCTATATTTCCATTTACACAGTAAAAAAAAAAAAAATGTAAGTCTTGAAGAGATTGTTGTCATAAACACCAGTCTTGATGATAAGTTAGATAGCTGTTGATATTATGGTTAAAGTACATATCAACCAAGAAGAAGTATTTTTCTTTATTTCTGTTGTCTGCACTTTGGGAAAAACAGATGAAATGAGTGCATAACAGGAAAAAAAATAGTTATGAAAAACAATTATGTACTAGTATATCATTTCTTAGCAGGAAAAATAATTTTAAATGCAAAGAAATGCAGTTTTATTCCCACAGGGAAAATCTTCACTCCCCTCTTTATTTTTTTTTCAGTCTTAGCTTCTGACTAAAACCATGTTTGTGAATCTCCTAACAGCTATCTCCAAATACAGTCATGTTCTGAGGTTCAGACTTCTCTCTTTGAAGATAGTTGGGTATAAGCATTGTCAAAGGCAGCTTAATTACATAACATCTTGATTTTTCAGAAAGTGTTTGGCACTACTTACAAAAGCAGAGATTATACTTTATATAATCCTTTAGAAAAATAAAATCTGATTAAGATTTGTAGAAGAAAATCAATTTAAATGGTAGCAACTAGCACAAACAAATATATCTTCCTGTCCTTTAAGATATTGCTTCTTATTGTTCTACTAGAGGCCCAGTGCACGAAATCATGCATGGGTAGGGTCCCTAGGCCTGGCCGGCAATCAGGGCCAATTGGGGCCTTCCGGCTGCCAGCCAGGGCCTTCCTTTGTTTTGCACCGCCCCTTGGTGGTCAGTGCACGTCATAGTGAGTGATCAGTCTCCTGGTCAAACTTCCATGGGGACAATCTGCATATTAGGCTTTTATATAGAGAGATTGACCTGTCTTGGGAATGTTTCCATGGACTGATTTAAATTTCATTGTCAAATGATAACTAAAACTGCAGCATAACAGAGCTCGTACTATTGCTTGTACTCTTCCATGCAGGACACTGCTGTCTGTCTTCTTGCCATAACCCGTTACGTGAAGCTAACATTCTCTAATGGTCAAAACAATGTCACCATTAGCAACGAAGAATTCAGTGAGACTTTCCAGGTTAACGATGACAACCGCTTACTAGTCCAACGTTCAGAACTAACAAAAGCATATGGACAATACACAGTAGATGTAGAAGGAGAAGGTTTTGCATTTATTCAGGTAATGGAGTCTACCTGAGAGGGAAATGAATGTTGCCAGTAAAAAGGTCAGGCTATCAGTTCAGTTATATATGAAGTGCTATTTTACCATTTTACATAATTCCATCATTATTTCTACTCATTCTCTCATTGATATGCCCTACTCAATAGCTGAAAATGCAAGTTATTTTATGAAGAGGTATTTAATCTTAAGGATAACTGGGTTTCTTGAGGAATGTCACCGTTAAAAAGTATTCTGATATTTTTATTAAATTATGTTGTTAAAGATTCTTGTGTATTCTGAAAACTAAACAATTACATTTAGCCTTATTCCCTGATAAGTAGAGACATAAAATAAAGTACATTAATCATGGAAATAAGAGAAACAATAAGTCCTTCAGGTTTTACTACAAAAAAAGTGGACGGATTTTTTAATGATTTGTTATCTTTCCTAGGCTACCCTTAGGTATAATGTGCTACCATCTAAGAAGGAATCTGGATTTTTCCTTTCCTTGGAAATGGCAAAGAAAAACTGTTCTGATAGATTCCAGAGTAATTTTGAGCTGACAGTAACCATCAAGTAAGTGTCCATTTTAATACCAACTCCCAGGTTAGAGAGAAGGTAATCCTATATCATAAAGAGGTAATATGCAAATTGACCATCACTCCAACACACAAGATGGCTGCCCCCATGTGGACAAAGGTGGCTGCTTCCATGTGGACACTAGATGGCCACCACAAGATGACTAGCAGGGGAGGGCAGTTGGGGGAGAACCAGGCCTGCAGAGGAGGGCAGTTGGGGGGGGGGACCAGGCCTGCAGGGGAGGGCAGTTGGGGGTACCAGGCCTGCAGAGGAGGGCAATTGGGGGTGACCAGGCCTGCAAGGGAGAGCAGTTAGGGGTGACCAGACCAGCAGGGGAGGGCAGTTAGGGGTGACTGGGCTGGCAGGGGTGGGAAGTTAGGGGCAACCATTTCTGTAGGAGAGGGCAGTTGGGAGTCACCAGGCCTGCAGGGGAGGGCAGTTGGGGGCAAACAGGCCAGCAGGGGAGGGCAGTTATGGGTGACCAGACCCACAGGGGAGGGCAGTTGGGGGTGACCAGGCCTGCAGGGGAGGGCAGTTGGGGGTGACCAGGCCTGCAGGGTAGGGCTGTTGAGGGGGACCAGGCCTACAGAGGAGTGCAGTTGGGGGAAACCAGGCTGGCAAGGGAGGGCAGTTAGGGGTTACTGGGCCAGCAGGGGAGGGCAGTTGGGGGCGACCAGGCCTGCAGGGGAGGGCAGTTAGAGGTGACCAGGCTGGCAGGGGAGGGCAGTTAGGGGCAATCAGGCCAGCAGGGGAGCAGTTAGGCTTCGATCAGGCTGGCAGGGGAGTGGTTAGGGGGTGATCAGGCTGGCAAGCAGAAGAGGTTACGGGCAATCAGGCAGGCAGGCAGGTGAGTGGTTGGGAGCCAGCAGTCCTAGATTGTGAGAGGGATGTCCGACTGCCCGTTTAGGTCCAACCTGGGATCGGGCCTAAACGGGCAGTCAGACATCCCTCAAGGGGTCCCAGATTGGAGAGGGTGCAGGCTGGGCTGAGGGACACCCACCCCCCTCGTGCACGAATTTTATGCACCGGGCTTCTAGTATATATATAAATAATTATTTTAGACAGTAGCAACATAACAAAATATGAACGATAGTAACCAATGATGATTTTACTTGTTGGTGCATAATTTCTATAGCATAATCACTTTATGGCTTTTTGTCTAGACACCACAATTTAGTATATCTTAAACTAAATCAGAGCTAGAATTATGCAAATATAATTTATATTGTGTGCAAGTAAAATTTGCAAGCTTCTGACACACCAATACTGTAACAATGCTTCCTTTTTTTTTTTTTTTTTTTTGGTATGAAAATGCTGTCAGTTTTGGACAATAAAGATACTATTTTTCCACCTAAAAACAAGCACACGGAGGCCTAGAGGACAAAACCTACAAATGCTATTTTATAACTGTACAGAGTAAAATTTCAGATTTTTATTTTTCAGATTAGGAAAGCAAAATAAGTATCTTAAAATATAAAATGTAGACACCAAAGAGTTTTAACCTTAGTTAATATGTGAAGAAACACTGAGAAAAATATCATGAACACCAGAGCTAAAATAAGAAGTAAATACATTGTAGAACTCTTAACTTCATGTCCCAACAAACCTTTCCAGTGTTAAGGACATAGCCTAGATCTCTTAGGGACATGTCTATGATTCTACCAATATCTCACTTTTTAAACAAAGATTTTCTTTAAGTTTTGTGCAAATCTAAGGCTACTATCGGTATATGTAATATCAATTTACAAGCTTTGTTTATAAGTTCTGTCTTTGAGACTTCAGGTCATCTTAAAAGCATGGTTTAGGTAGATTCTGGTTTCAAATAATTCATTATTTACTCCAACTTATGTTGCTTTGTCTTGTCTCATCCATTATCATTCTAGTTATGTCTATTCTAAGATGTTTAGGAGTGACTTTGCTTGCCCAGCCAGTGTTGCTCAGTGGTTGAGCACACACCCATGAACCAAAATAGGTCACCAGTTCAATTCCCACTAGGGGCACATGCCCAGGTTGCAAACTAGATCCCCAGTAGGGGCATGCAGGAGGCAGCCGATTGATGTTTCCCTCATCAATGTTTCTATCTCTCTCTAAAATCAGTAAAGACATGTTTTTAAAAATTAAATAAATAAAAGAATGACTTTCATCAGGTGTTTTTTCTTCAACTGTGCCTTTCTTCCAGACCTATGGCTAATTAGTATGTTTGTACCCGCAACACTTACCATAAAATAAGTCACTTTTCTAAACTGATGTCTACACTGTGCTTTGTTTTAAATTTCAGATACATTGGAATGCGCAATATCTCCAAAATGGTCCTTGTTGATGTAAAAATGCTCTCAGGATTTACTCCAGTCATGTCATCCACTGAGGAGGTAAATAACAGAAGTCCAATCTTTCAGCACAGGAAAAGCAATAGTGTGTAGAAGAAATAACTGGTTAGCAAAACCAAGCTGTGGAATTCTTCATTTAAACAAATTTACTCATTCTTCACATTTTTGTTTTTGCTGCAACAGTGGAGGGGTGGTGTTATCAACTTAGAGCAATTAGCAGACATTATTTTTCATAGCTTATAATCTATTTCTTACTTTAATTCTACTATGCTTATGCAAACATAATGGCACAAGGGAACATTCCATAATATAGATTCCTGACAATTGGTTAAATAACAACTATGAAATATTCAATACCAGAATAATACTCTTTAATATTTATTCCCCATCCTTCCCTGACAATTTCTTCAAAGCTTGAAAACAATGGCCAAGTGATGAAGACTGAAGTCAAGAATGACCATGTTCTTTTCTACTTGGAAAATGTAAGTTGAGCAATAATTTTTCCATGGTTTGTTCTTTTTTTTTTTTTCTGAGGGTAATTGAATGAGTCTATTTCTTGTAGATATACATGACAGGGTTTCTCAAAAAATATGGGACATTAAAGATTATCAGTGGTCTTCTATTCCAGTGCTCACCTTATCCCTGTTAACTCTAATATTATTTCATGTGTCTTGACTGCCTGACTAGGTAATTCTCAAGTTTAGAAGCATAATTTTTCTGTTTTTCACTCCTCATAGCATCTAACATAGTCTGGTCACAGAGTAGATGTATAATTCTTTTATACTTTTGACTTGAACTCCAATGAAGGTGACATGAGTTCTAGAATCATTCTTTCTATGTGTATATCATTACCAGTCACACGAATGCCTACATTACTGCTTTCAACTAAATTTCTTGCACCTCAATATAAACAATGGAACTTAAATTTATATACAATTTAATGTTACCTAATTATTTAAGATTAAGTCATTCCATAAAATAATGTAAGATATTAATACCCTGGATCTATTTAATTGGATAGATCATGAACTTTTGGAGATATTTTCTCAGTGATTTTGTTTCCAGATCTACTCTGATGTATTTGTAATTTGTGTCTTTATAGGTTTCTGGTCCAGCAAAGAGTTTTACTTTCTCTGTTGAACAAAACAACCTTGTGTCCAACATTCAGCCAGCCCCAGTTATGGTCTACGATTATTATGAAAAAGGTAGGCAAGCAACAACCACGCCCTAAAGCTAGTGAACATAATATCTAAATCTAACAATCCCTGAGCTACCAAATTTTCCAAAATCACCTTCAGTCTACAAAGACTATACCGTAGATGGTTTTATACTGATTTGTTTTTATTTGTTTTTTACTTCATGATATATCTACTGAGTGGGCCAGTTTCCAATTACCAGAGTTTTTCAAACCTAGAATCCTTTAGATACAACGTGTAAGAGCATCCCTGTAACTTGAAATATAAACTATGTTAAGTGTCAACTCCTTTTTGTTGTTATTGTTACTGGCAAGACTTACCATTTTATGCTACCTTTATGAATTTCAATTTGAGAAGGGGAATAGGCAATATTCTGAAATGTTTTAGGAAAAAAGTTGTTAGATTAGGTTCCAAACCAATTACTAAGGTGTCATAGAGACCATACAAAATTTCCCTAGATTGTTAGTGATATCAGTTCCTTTTTTAATGTCAGATAAAGTTTGTCAGGAAGTATTTGAATTCTGGCTGTCATTTACTAATAGAATATATTTCATTAAGTGCCTTAAACTTTTTTTTTAGTCTTCACTGGAAGATATATTTTTATTTATTTTTAGAGAGAGAGGAAGGAAGAGAGAGAGAGAGAGAGAGAGAGAGAGAGAGAGAGAGAAACAATGATGTGAGAGAAAAACATAGATTGGTTGCCTCCAGTACATTCCCCAACGGAGATCAAACCCACAACCTAAGTATGTGTCCTGACCAGGAATGGAACCTGCAACCTTTTGTTATAAGGGATGATGCTCCAACCAACTGAGCCACCTGGCTAGGGCAAGTGCTTTAAATTTTAATGAGATATTTTTGGATTTCAAAAACAGAAGTGATTGACTCTCTTGCAAAATTACTGAAAAGATTAGACCTAATGTATCTACAATTGTCTGACTTAACTGATTATAGAAAGTTGGAGATCTAATGAGGATGAATTTTTCCTTTATTTTCCAGATGAGTATGCCATTGTTTTTTATAATGTCAACAGTGTTTCAGTTTCCTTTTGAGAAAACAAAGCACAGGAAAAGGTAAGGAAATTGAATATATCATAAAACATTGAAAACACATCTGGTAAGCAAATGAAAACCTAAACATAGAACAATGAATGACACAAAGAGAGGTCTCTGGTATTTATGGAGGTTTGGATGCTAGATGAGTATTCTATAGTCATTAAGATTTTATTAATTTCTTTAAAATAGCTTGAAAGAATGTATAGCTATGTATATGCCTTTTACAAATCTCTCATTTAAAAAAAATCTCTCATTTTTTGTTTTATAGGTTGATAGGTCATTATGCTGTATATGCATGCACATATATTTATACATAGTCATGTATATGTTAAATGTGTATGTGGGTATATTTGTGTGTGTATAAAGGTATGTTTGTATATTTATATATTTATTTATATTTACATATGTTTTTAAATCCCAGGTGGAAAGCTATTTGCTTTGAACAAACTTATCCTTCTAAATCAACCTGAAAGAAAACCATTCATAGTCTGTAACCTGTTATGACTTCTCAGATTTTATTTCCTTATTACCCATTAAATGCTGTGATTTCACATTTGAGTCTATGACTTTCTTTTCTTTCAGTACTTTATTCATAATTTCCATCCTAAAAAATGCTGGACTTCATTTGGTAGCAAACTATATAATATTGTCAATACTAAATTCAAGATTTTAGACATTATGGCATACAGAAAATATGGAATCCCCAACATCCAGAGAAAGTCAGAGTTGATGAGGAGTAGAGAAAGAGACTAAAATTGAAGAGAATTTCATGTGAGTTCAAGAAAACAAAAATAAAAACCAAAACACAACAAAAACACACAGAAACATTTCAGTAAAAGATTATCAAAAAATGAGGGGGGGTTGCTTAGAGAGTCACAAATTGACGGATGGACTGAGAGAATTTATGTTCATGATTGAGAAGGTAATCCAAGGGCATTTTATCATAATAAACTTATTTTTATTTTTTCTGAGCTTATCACTTACTACTGAAAAGTGATACTCAAAGTCTGTCCTTTGCTTAACCTAACACCGTGGTCGGCAAACTGCGGCTCGAGAGCCACATGCGGCTCTTTGGCCCCTTGAGTGTGGCTCTTCCACAAAATACCACTGCCTGGGCGAGTCTGTTTTGAAGAAGTGGCGTTAGAAAAAGTTTAAATTTAAAAAATTTGGCTCTCAAAAGAAATTTCAATCGTTGCACTGTTGATATTTGGCTCTGTTGACTAATGAGTTTGCAGACCACTGACCTAACACTATTATCAATGTAATGAATTCAGATGGAGAAAAGTGAGCAGAAAGAAACTGGAGAAAATAGGAATGGGAATGAAAACAATTTCGCTACTAACTTTAACACGGGCTTCTGACTGCTGAGCTACTGCTGCAGACAAGAAAAATCCACAGATAAATTTTCCAGTTTTGGAGTGAAGAAATTTGAAAACAGAGTGTCCTTGACTCTGTCAATATTCAACAAGTTTAAAATGTAGTATTTTAATAGAAGATGGTTAGACTTATTTATTTTTGTAGCCTCCCTTCTAATAGCTAAATTACAGCTGGCTCTTAATAAATGGTTAATCATAGATGCATTGTTAAGGTCCATCCATGTCTGATGCTACAGAAGTTTATTTTACTGTGTTAATAATTTCTTCATACCATTTCAGTTCTCCTGTTTTACCAAAACATGCCGCATCCGATGTGTAGATAAGACATCATTATTCTTGCCCTGGCGGGTTTGGCTCAGTGGCCAGAGCGTCGGCCTGCAGACCAAAGGGTCACAGGTTTGATTCCTGTCGAGGGCACATACCTTGGTTATGGGCCTGGCCCTGGTCTGAGTGTGTGCAGAAGGCAGCCAATTGATGTATTTCTCTCACACCTATATTTCTCTCTGTCTTTCCCTCTCTTTTCCACTCTCTCTAAAACTCAATGGAAAAATATCCTCAAGTGAGGATTAAAAAAAAAAATACATCATTATTCTTATATTTTAAAACACCCCAGGCTTTGCCAAAACCGGTTTGGCTCGGTGGATGGAGCGTCGGCCTGCGGACTCAAGAGTCCCAGGTTTGATTCTGGTCAAGGGCATGTACGTTGGTTGTGGGCACATCCCCAGTGGGGGGTGTGCAGGAGGCAGCTGATGGATGTTTCTCTCTCATCGATGTTTCTAACTCTCTATCCCTCTCCCTTCCTCTCTGTAAAAAAATCAATAAAATATATTTTTTTAATAAATTAAATAAAACACCCCAGGCTTGAACAAAATAAACTGACAAACAAAATAGATCCAGAGACATGGAAGCATGGAACAGACTAATAAATCTCAGAGGGGTGGGAGGGAGGCGAGATTAACCATAGGATTTATATGCATATATGCATAACACATGGACACATACAATAGTGTGGTGAAGGCCTAGGGGGGATATGAGCAGGGTGGAGGGGGTCAATGGGAGGAAACAAAGGAGACACCTGCAATACTTTCAATAATGAAGTTAAATTTTTAAAAATAAAATAAAAGCACCCAGGCTCTATAGCTATTCAAAGATTCCACTCAAGGAAAAATGTGACTATTCTAGTATATTTTGTGCAAAAGGTTCAAGAAAAATGAAGGGAATTTACTTTGAGGAAAATCATTTCTCTTGGTGGGAAACTTTATTTTTCCAAAGTAAGTGATCAATTCTTAGTCTGCATTTTATTTGACATGTAGTGAGTATTAGTCTGCTCACATAGTAATATTGTTCCTCAAATGACAAGCAAGCAAGGAAGGTATGCGGAGTCAACTACTTGCTGTACCTTGAGGCACAGAGGAAGTCTTGGATTTAATATTTACATTCGCAAAATTTCTTGGTGTTACAATGAGAATGGAAGGTAATAAGGAACTCTGAAGACTATAGATGAACAATATACATTACCTACTGTATTCTTTAACCGAATGTCCAATAGGCACCTCAATAGGATCCATCATCTACACCCAAAGAATATTCTTCTGAGAATCCTATCCAGTGTGTGATAATTTCATCACCAAACAATCATGTGAATAGCAACCTAACTCTTTCCCTCTCTCATCTCTCACACTTATTAGTTACTATTGATAGCCGAAACCGGTTTGGCTCAGTGGATAGAGCGTCGGTCTGCGGACTGGAAGGTCCCAGGTTCGATTCCGGTCAAGGGCATGTACATTGGTTGCGGGCATATCCCCCGGTGCGGGGTGTGCAGGAGGCAGCTGGTCGATGTCTCTCTCTCATCGATGTTTCTAGCTCTCTATCCCTCTCCCTTCCTCTCTGTGAAAAATCAATAAAATATATTTTAAAAAAAAAAAGCACTCCATTTCTGAAATCAAAGAAGAGAGACTTCAACCAGAAGGATTCACTTTTTAAGAGCAGCAAGTTAAATCAATGAAAATTGAATCAGTGCAAATGGAGGGATGCAGTCAAGTAATTAGATCAGCCCACACAGCCCCTGATAATCTAATCAAAGCTTCATATTCTTTAAACATAAAGATTTATATTCTCACTTTCATGGGAGTGCATAAATTTTCTAGGGGCTCATAAACTCCCTGAAGCTCATTTATGGAATAGTAATGTTTAAAATCCCTGGATAATTGAATTTTTCCTGGAGAGTCTAGTGTCTAAACACAGTCAGATTTATCCTGCTCCAAAAGTTTAGGAAGATTAGTAGTGGTGCCAAAAAAGGCTGAGTATAACTATATTGAGAGGCTAGCCAAAAAAAAAAAAGGGGGGGGAGGGCTTCCATTCAAACTGTTTTTCACTTCTGGAATTTGGATTTGAAAGATAGAATATAAAGTTGGCATTGTGATGGTAACTTTAAAATATTTGATAAATTCCTAAGGATGTTTTTTACTCTGTCAAGTGACAGAGTGACAGTTTTTCTTTCTCAGCTCATAGTTTTTTGTTTGTTTTGAATAATTCAGCCAAAGGTCTTACAGAGAAATCAACTAAAGGTGGTGGAAATCATGACATGAGAGAGCAATGTACTACTTTGTGCCTCAGGGTTGTTTGCACACAAAGTTCTCCATCTTTAGGCAGAGCTGAAATGAATTCCAATTCCCATCCTCTCTAATAAAATGGTAATATGCAAATTAACCATCACTCCGCTACATAAACCATGCCCACAAGCCAAGCCACGCCCACCAGCCAATCAGGGCGAGCATGCAAATTAACCCCATCTAAGATGGCTACAGCCACAGAGAGCAAGGTTTCCCAGGTAACAGAGTAAGCCAAGCTTTCCATAGCCATTGCAGGCCTAAGCCTCCACTCAAGCTACAAAGTTTCAATTACAGAAGGTAAACAAATTCAAACAAATGGCGGCAGAATGGAGCTTGAGAGAGCAGGCCAGGGTTGCCGCCGGCAACAGGGGAAGCAAAGCTTTCCACACACCCTGGCCGGGCTCACCCGCTTAAGGCTACAAAGTTTCAATTGTAGAAGGTGAATTAACTGCCACAGAAATGGCTGCTGCCCCGGAGGGAGCAGCAGGCTTGACTCTGCTCCAGGCTACAAAGTTTCAATTGTAGAAGGAAAATAAATTCCAGATACCAGGGCCTCCACTTGGGTTGCCAGGGGGCGTGGCCGGCCTGCAAACCACCACAGGCCCCTTGCTCAGGACGCCCACACCCCAAGGGAACCCCACCCTGATCTGGGACACCCTTCAGGGCAAACCAGCTGGCCCCCACCCCTTTACCAGGCCTCTATCCTATCTAATAAAAGAGTAATATACAGATTGATCATCACTGCAACACACAATATGTCTGTCCCCATGTGGTCAAAGATCCTGCCCCCATGTGGACACAAGATGGCCACCACAAGATGGCCAGCAGGAGAGGGCAGTTGGGAGGCACTCAGCCTGCAAGGGAGGGCAGTTGTGAGGGACCAGGCCTGCAAGGGAGGGCAGTTGAGAGGGACCAGGCTTGCAAGGGAGGGCAGTTGGAGGTGATCAACCCTGCAGGAGAGGGCAGTTAGGGGTGACCAGGCTGGCAGAGGAGGGAAGTTGGGGGCAAACAGGCTGGCAGGGGAGCAGTTAAGCATCAACCAGGCTGGCAGCGGTGTGGTTAGGGGGTGATCAGGTTGGCAGGCAGAAGCGGTTAGGGGCAATCAGGAAGGCAGGCAGGCAAGCAGTTGGAAGCCAGCAGTCCTGCATTGAGAGAGGGATGTCCGACTGCCCCCAGGAGTCCCAGATTGGAGAGGGTACAGGCTGGGCTGAGGGACAACCCCCCACCGTGCACAACACAGGCATTCCGCACCACCCCAGCCGCTCTGGGCCTCTGGGCAGCATGGGAAGGCAGAAAGGTGGCTCCGGCCAGAGAGAAGGTGGTGCCAGCAGCCAGGGTAAGGAAGGCCCATTCTTGCACCAATCTTCATGCATCAGGCCTCTAGTAAAATAAATAAAAAGCCATACTAAAATACCAGCTTTATATAAAAAGTGACTATTGACTCTGGTGTGTTTCTGACACCTTTCTAGAAAAAAAGTCTGTTGCTCAGTTACACCGAAGAGAAAGAAAAGTTTGCTTAGGCCGCCTTTTATAAAGCTTTGCAGAACCTCTGGATCACATTCACAGTTTCCAGAAGAGACTTTGAGACCTCAGGCCACGAGACTAAGTAGTTTGGCAGCAAAGTCGCAACTGGGACCAACTCCATGATATTTGCCAGCAAAGATAATGGGCAAAGTTGTGCTGCTTT
Organism: Cnephaeus nilssonii; assembly: GCF_951640355.1. Lineage (NCBI taxonomy): Eukaryota > Metazoa > Chordata > Mammalia > Chiroptera > Vespertilionidae > Cnephaeus > Cnephaeus nilssonii. The sequence goes on along the minus strand of NC_137077.1, from coordinate 21,913,177 downwards.
AATCTGTGAGGCAAAAGTTTCTCCTATTGAGGGGATCTGCAGGTGACCAGTTTTCCCCTTCCAATTGCCCTGCTGACATTGGAGCCAAGAAATAATCATTCCTTGGGACTCTATCAAGTATTCCCTATTTCCATTCTTCAAATGGTTGTTGATGAGAAAGTTGTATGGATCTCAGAGCATTTTCCCCATTAAAATAAGTCATAGTGGGGGTTAGCTTTTAAGCCCAAACACACTAACTGCTTTAACTTACACTGCAATGTTCTAATGGTAGAAGTGAACTACTACTTATAACTATGTTTGCCTTTCAATATACAAGAAAACAATTTATAAATCCCAAATTGGGTTGTCAAGAGCTCTGACATTATAGTGCTGACCCTTGTGACATCACCCCCAGCCTCACTGTCAGGCAAATAGAGGAAGAGCTCTCAAGTCTAGGCAGAGATTTCTGGGGTGTACATGGGGAAACCAGAGATGAAAAGAGAGGCCTGGGGGAATGAGGAAAATCTGAACTCTGGGCAACAATGATAAAACTCCCTGTTTTATTTTTCTCCTCATCTTTCACTCACTGAGGCTTTAGGAGTGTGTTTAAAGTGTACTCTATACATCGGGGACTGCTGGTATTTGGAAGATTCATTCATTTTAGCATCCTATTCTCAGCCTTTAAGCTGAATCGAGAAATTACTCATCTATATTTTTATTAAGCCTTAAAACTTTTCTTGTGTGCAAATGGTGTCAACATTTTTTCTAGAGCTGTACAAAAACAATAAACCTATACTCACATCAACAAGGTGATGAATCACTATTGACAAAATATTTTTATATTTCTCAAGCTTAGAGTGTTCATCAAATAAAGGTCATTTTTCTTAAAGAATAAAATAAATTAATTGACTTTATATTCTAGATGTTAAATGAATTAAGAAACAATAAATATATGTTACATGGGTTGTTATATCCAAATGAATTATCATTTTCTTTGTAAACAAAAAAATATAAGGATAACTATAAAAAGCAAAAGTTAATTTTTTGAATAATAGAAAGATTATCTTCAAACTGATTTTTTTAAACCCTGTGATAAATTTTCTTTGTTTCCTTAAAGAACTATATAAGATGAAGCTTTGGGAAATAAGTGATGTTCCCTGGACTATGAAGAAGGGATTTGAGACATGTATTTACATTAATAGTTCTTTTTTAAAAGAAAAGAGAAGTGTCTACTCAGTCCTTTACCATTTTTTTAATTGGATTGTTTGTCTTCCTGCTGTTACGTTGTATAAGTTCTTTATATATTCTGGAAATTAACCCATTATCACACAATGGAATACTATGTGGCCATAAAAAAGAAGAAAATGCTACCTTTTGTGACAGCATGGATGAACCTGGAGAGTATTATGCTAAGTGAAATAAACAAATCAGAGAAAGACAAATACCATATGATCTCACTTATATGTGGAATCTAATGAACACAATAAACTGATAAACAAAATGGAAACAGAGTCATGGATCCATGGAACAACAGACTGAAAACCATCAGAGAAAAGGGGGAAGAGGGGCACTGGATGAAAGAAGGTGAGGAGATTAGCCAAAGAACATACATGCATAACCCACAGACACAGACAACAGTGTGATGATGGCCAGAGGGAAGGAGGGGGAGGGGCTTGGTGGAGTTGGGCCAAGGCAGGAAGGGGGGAGGACAAGGAGGGAATGGGGACGACTGTAAGAGTGTCAACAATAAAAATAAAATAAAAAATAAAAAATTATAAAAAGGAAAAAGAAATCAAGAATATTGATTGATTTCATCAAATTATATAATTTATTTTGGTTTTTCTTAAAAATATTTAAAGTGCTGATTAATAGCCAGAGCCAGTGTAGCCTCAAAGCACTATCTTTGAAGATCTTAAAATATTTGAAAAAGTAGGTAAAAGAACACAGATAGTTGTGGAAATTGTCTGCAATTGATTTTTTTATACGGGAAGTAGTTAATATGTTACAAAAATAAATGGTTAGCAGTGTACTTTCACTGTCCATCAGGTAAAATAAAAAACAGTGATTCAGGAACAAGAGCAGAGTTCAAGGGATCAAGGGCTCAGACTCTCATTTCCTTTTTCTCTCCACACCATGAGGGGACGTCAGCTGCCCAGTCCAGTCTTGATTCTGCTCTTCCTGCTCCTTCCCAGAGATGCTTCAGCTACTTCAAAACCGTAAGCGACATGTCCAGAAAAGTCTATTGTACTCCTCTTTCCCATTGCGTTATCTGCTTCTTGATGTCTATCTTTTTATTTATTTTCTGATTCCCTGTGAAATAATCTATTGTCCAAAGGGCTTGGAAGAATTAGTTATTAAGTTGTTATTGCATTTCACTTACATGTGGAATATAATGAGCAAAATAAACAAAACAGAAACAGACTCATAGATACAGAGAACAGACTGAGAGCTGCCAGAAGAAATGAGGATTGGAGGGCTGGATGAAAAGGTGAAGAGATTAAGAAAAAAAATCTCATAGACACAGACAACAGTATGGTGATTTCCAGAGGATAAAGGAGGAGGAGAGTTAGAAGAGGGTAAAGGGAGCATAAACGGTGATGAAAGAACACTTGACTTGGGGTAATGAACACATAATACAATATACAAATGGTGTATTATAGAACTGTACACTTGTAACCTACATAATTTTATTAACCAATGTCAGTCAACCCAATAAATACAATAAAAAATTTTTAAAGTTGTTATTGTTCACATGGAAAGAAGTATACTCCAATTCTAGAAAACTCAGACATAGGGCAGTGACATTTATGAAACATTCACCAAATCTATATATATAAAAAGCCAGCGACCGTAACGGCCATAACGACCATAATGACTGGTCTATGACACCCACTGTGGCCACCGAACTGGCCGGATCAGGGGGTGGGGTCGGTCAGCCAACCTCATCCCCTCCCCCCTCACCAGCCTGCCCCTGATCAGAATCTCCCACCCGGATCAAGAGCGGGGCCGGCCAAATGTCCCCTCCCTTCCCCCCAGCCAGCCCGGCCCCAATCAGCCTGCCCCACAACAATAGGCCCGCAGCCCCTCCCCCAAGCCAGCCCACCCCTGATCGCACCCTGCACCCCAATAGGGGGTGGGGCTGGCCGGCCAACCTCCCACAGCCCCTCCACCCAGCCGGCCCCACCCCCTATGGGCCCCACCACCCTGATCAGCCTGCAGCCCCTCCCCCTGGCCAGCCTGCCCCTGATCGTCCCTCCACCCCAATAGGGGGTGGGGCTGGCCAACCTCCTGCAGCCCCTCCTCCACCCGGCCCCTCCCCAGATCAGCCCCCCCAATCACAGGCAGGGTCAGCCGGCCAACCATCATGGCCCCTCCCCCCAGGCCACCAGCCCCCGATTGGCACCCCTCACCATATTCAGGGGCAGGGCCAGACAACCCACTACCCACAGACCCCCCCCCCATGGCTGGCCCACCCCTAATAGGCCCCCCAACCCCAATCAGGGGCAGGGCCCGCCAGTCAATCACCCACAGCCCCTTCTCCCAGCCAGCCCAGCCTTGATCAGGCCCCAATCGAGGCAGGCTGGCTGGCCAACCTCCCCCCATCTCCTCCTACCAACAGGCCCAGCCCCAATCCGCCCCAATTGGGGCTGGGCCAGTTGGACCCCACCCATGCATGAATTCATGCACTGGGCCTCTAGTCTATCTATATAAAAGCCTAAGTGACCATCACAACTGAATGGATGACCAAACAGGCTGCATAGGCAACCAGGCCAGCAGGGGTGACCAAATGACTGAGCAACAGGCTGCATGGGACAACTAGGCCAGCAGGAGAGGCAGTTGGGGGCAATCAGGCTGGCAGGCAGAGGCAGTTAGGGGTGATCAGGTTGGCAGGGGGGCAGTTAGGGGTGATCAGGCAGGCAGGCAGGTGAGCAGTTAGGTGCCAGCGGTCCAGGATTGTGAGACCGGCAGTCAGACATCCCCCGAGGGGTCCCGGATTGGAGAGGGTGCAGGCTGGGCTGAGGGGACCCTCCCCCCCGCCCCGTGCACAAATTTCATGCACCAGGCCTCTAGTAATAATATAAAATTCTAAAATAAAAAAGTAAAAATTAAAGAATATAGAATTCTACAGCATTCATAGAATATAAAGAACATAGAATTCTGAACACACATACATACACATATAAAAGGTAAATTCTTTACTGGCACATGAAAGAGAGTTGGTGCACAGAATGAAATGCAGTGCAAAACCAGAAGAAGGTATCACAGGATTCTGTGAGAATATGTACAAAGGAAACTTAAACTCCTTATGGGACCTGTCACCGAAGTCTGCACAGAGAAAATTGCTTTCAAGGTTAGTCTTACAAAAAAAAAATAGAAATTTTCCAGATAGACAAGGACACTGTTGAAGGAGAAAAGGCATGGGCAAGCAGAGCTTTGCAAAGTGCAGAGTGTTTGGGTGCTTATAAATGATAAGCAAATAGCCACAAGAGAGAGAGAGATTTGTCTTCTGGGTGTAGGTGGAAATGTGTTTGGTGACTAGGCTAGCATGGCAAGGCTTTTCTTTCATCACCAGAGAATGAAAGAGAGAAAAGAGCTAATGTTGCTTCTGAAACAGTAGTAAAAAGCAATTCAACTCCTGCCTGTGTGTTAAATGATATCTCTTTAGTATTTCCTGGAACAATGACATTTTGTGATTTCTTCCATATGAAACACAAGATTACTTAAAGACAGGTTCTTTATGCTTTCAGTGATGATTATTTGATTAATCACATGTTGTTGTTACTAAAGAAAAGAAAATTTTTTCAGCTTTATTGACAAACAATTGACAAAAAATTATAGTATCCAGTGTGATGATTTGATCTATGTATATATTTTGAAAGGATTTCCCTCATTGAGTTAATTAACACATCTATTTCTTATAGATTTACTTTTTTATGTGAGATCATTAAGTACTACTCTCCTAGCAAATTTCAGTTATGCAATAGAGTGTTATCAACCATAGTCATTACGTTATATATTAGATCCTCATGCCTAAATCATCTTATAACTGAAACTGTGTACCCTTTTACCAACATCTCGCTATTCCCCCCAATACCACCCCTGACAACCACTTTTCTATTCTCTGTTTCTATGAATTTGATTTTTTTTTTTTTTAGATTCCACATATAAGTGATACCATGCAGTATTATCTTTCTCTGTCTGACTTATTTCACTTAGCATCATGTCCATCCATGTTATTGCAAATGGCAGGATATTCTTCTTTTTTATAAGACTGACTGCTATTTCATTATATATAATCACATTTTCTTCATCTATTCTTAGAGTTGAAAATTATTTCTACCCAAATTACATAATAACTCATGGAATACTTATCCAGTTTATGGACAGGTTTAGAAATATTACAAGGGTGAATATTTTTATAAGGTAAGAATATTAATGTTTAGTTTGTTGAGTGGAGGCGTTTCTAAGATCTTTTAGGTTGGCTTTTGAGGAATACAATCCTCTACACTCCTGAGGAAATCTGGCTTAGTTCTGATGGGTGGCAATAACCAAGATGATCTAGGAAACAGCCACAATAATCATGTCTTTTGACTCTCTCCATGGTTGATCCAGATTCTTCTTCTCTCCAGGCAGTACCTGGTGGTGGTCCCATCACAGCTGTACACGGGGGTTCCTGAGAAGGCCTGTGTCATGCTCAATCACCTGAATGAGACAGTGACACTTCATGTAATTCTGGAGAATGGAGCGCACAGCAAGGCCCTCCTTACAGACCTGGTGGCAGAGAAGGACTCCTTCCACTGCAGCTCCTTCATTGTCAGTATCACTCTTCGGAATAAGGGATATTGTTCATGAAAGCACGTATTAGTTGATGCCTTGCATTCTGACCCCCCAACAATAAAAAAGCATAATGAAGAAAACACAAGAAGTGCAGAGTACATTTCAAATCAGATTATAAACATGACATTCCTGCTGAATGGGCTTAGACAATATTCACAAGCAGATCTAATGCAATATATGAAAGCTAACAGTAGTTATAGGAAAGGTTTTTTGTTTGTTCTTAAACTTCTAAGACCGTGTTCATGCCATCACAGATATAAACACGAAGATTCATAAAGTTAAGTGACTTATCTACGATCTCACAGATGGCTAAGGGTTAATGTATTGTCCTAGTAAACTTCTATTATTTAAGATATTAAATGTTTAGTTAATCATACTGGCCTACTACAAATGATAACATATAATTGCTGTGACAATACAACCATGTTATTTCCTTCACTGTCATTACTAGTTGAAGTTTGTTTTATTTCAGTGACATTTTTGCTTTAATTAAATCATTGGGTTGTTAGTGTCATGTTGCACAAACATAATAATCTATAAAACAGAGGAAATAACCCTTGACCATATCCCCTACTAGTTCTCATGAGACTCACCAGAAAAATTAGAATATCATAAAGGTTGAGACCTTCAGAAGTGGGTCAGTCTGGGCAGATTCTTCAACTCATATTTCTGTTTTACAGATTCCAGAGTTGCCATCTTCCTCAGCATTCATTACTGTGCAGGTGAAAGGGCCAACCCAGGAGTTCATAAAGAGGAAGCCAATGCACATATTAAAAGTAGAGAGCCTTGTCTTTGTCCAGACAGACAAACCCATCTACAAACCAGGACAAACAGGTATAAGGAACCAAATGAGCAAGGGCAACTTTAAGGGGCAGGGTTGTGGGGGATTCTTTATTGAATCATGGAAGTCCTATCATGTTGTAATCTGTATTACTACTCTGGATTCCCATTGGAGTGTTTCATGGGAGGAAAATATCTCTTGCAGTGAAATTCCGCATTGTCTCTGTGGATGTCAATTTTCACCCTTTGAATGAAACGGTGAGTCTCATAATGATGGGTGAGGTTGGGAGAAACAGGCAAAAAGTTAAAGCCTCTTCTTGTGGGGAACCAATATGAGAGACTTAAATCTACCACAGAAACATTTCATAAGGGTACCATTGCTGTAGAATAAAGAAATCAGTTCATCAATTATATTTTTAAAGTAAATTAAATGGTGTTTAAATGATCTTCTTAAATATACCCGTTATATTTGAATTCTGTCTTAGAAAAAAAGAGAATTTCTTAGAGATAAATATCATCTGCAAAATAAACTTACTATTCGGACCTTTTTAAACCTAAGTGTAGATTTCCTCAATTGTACATCCTATATAATAAAAACTCAGTGACCAAATGGCAGAACGACCAGAATGACCAGAATGAATCAGCTCCTTGCCCCAGCCAACCCGCCCCCAAACGGGTCCCCTCACCTAATCGGGAGTGAGGCTGGTTTGCAAACTTCCCTCGGCCCCTTGTCCAGGCTGGCTCTGCCCCTGTAGGCCCCCCCACCCTGATCAGGGTGCAGTCCCCATCGGGGCAGGCTGGCTGGACCCCACCAGTGCACAAATTCATGCACCGGTCCTCTTTATTTCATAACGGGAAAGGCATAGTTTCTTAGGCTTCACAAAAGACATATGTTCCAAACTAAATGTATAAAGTGCTGTGAACCAAACTGAGGCAAAATTCCTTGATTGGATAAGAAATATACAGACTCACTGAGCCAGATACTCTATCAATGCTGATATTATGGTTTTCTCTTTCTAAACTCTATCTCACACTCATATTATTATTTCTTTTCAGTTCCCGGCAGTTTATATTGAGGTAGGTAATATACCATGTATTTTATTTGGGATGAGAACTTACTATAAATTATATTAAATTGCCTTTCTCCACCTCCTCATTCCCCACTAGCATTTCATCAAAACTAAGTAAATACTGTTTTTCTAGCTTATCTTAAATCTTTTGGAGAGTGGATGAGATGTAAATGGAAGAACAAAATTCCCTGAGATGATGCAATTTAGTGACTCTTCTAGTATTTCTACCCACAATAAATATGCCTAATCCCCAAAAGGTGTACTGTAATTTATAATATTTTATTGCTGGTAAATGTGTTGCCCTTTTCTCAATCTAGAATTCTTAGAAAACTTTACTAATATTTTTGGTGCCAATTTACCAAGCATCTATTATCCAACTCTCAATGTCACCTTCCCCAATGTCTCCCGACTCAAAAGTATATATTTTAATTGTTTCTTTTAACTCATGATGTTTTTATCTATAGAATCCCAAAAGGAACCGAATTTTCCAATGGCAAAGTCTCAGATTGCAAGGGGGACTCACCCAGCTCTCTTTCCCACTCTCAGAGGAGCCCACTCTGGGTGCCTACAAGGTCCTGGTGCAGAAGGAGTCAGGGGGGAAAATAGAGCACTCCTTTGAGGTGAATGAATATGGTAAGAATTCTGCACGTATCAAAGAGATTTACAACATTAGAGTATTTAAGATTGGCTAGTTTATGCACATAGATGACAAACAAAAATCTAGCATATAATAGTTAAAAATTAACATGCTTTTTTATTTACTTAAATATTTGCTAAGCACTTTCATGCATTATCTCAATTAAACTTCACAACAGCCTATGGGGAAGATACTATTTTATAAGTGAGTATATCATTATCTCCATATCAATTCTAGAAAAGTTAATAATTTACCAAAATCTACAGAGCCAATAAGAGGCAAGAGAGATTTTAATAGGTTCATTTGACCCTATTCAAACTTTATATTGTTAATCAAAACATTAGGTTACCTATATGCATCTGTTGATCTATAGCGTATAACTAAAGGTATTTCCTGTGATTATCTCCTGGCTGTCTATAAACTATACCTCCACTAAATTATAATAATCAGACATTGAAGCCATCTTATTAGTTAGCAGTTATGTAGATTTTTAATGTAAATTAAATATATACCAAGAATTAGGAAATCTATAACAAAAACATGATTTCCAAAACTCACCATAGCTTCCATGAGAATTATCGAAGATGGATTTATTATCTGAATAACTAACCTTATACAACTGTGGGAGGGGCCAGAAAAGTAAGTGTCCAGCAGAAGTTGATGAATCAGAGGAAATTACTAACCAGTTCTCCTGAAGCAATGGAAGGGACAAATATATCAGACCTGGCAAGGCCACCTTCAGGTGCCAGAGTGGACCATGAAGGAAAACTTATCTATATATATAAAAAGCCAGCAACCATAATGCCATAACAACCAGAACGACCAGTCATTATGATGCCCACTGCGGCCAGCGAACCAGCCTCACTGGGGGGGGGGGGGGGGGGGGGGGATAGAGGGGGCCAGCCAGCCAACCTCCCAAAGCCACTGAACGGCCTCTCCCACCCCAATCAATGGCGGGGTGGCCCACCAACCCCCCCATGGCTCCTCCCCCTAGCCAGCCCCGCCCCTGATTACCCCCCACCCTAATAGCCAACCTCCTGCAGCCCCTCCCCCCAGCCAGGCCTACCCCAGATCGGCTCCCCCACCCCGATCAGGGCTAGGGCTGGCCAGCCAACCACCTGCAGCCGCTCCCCCCAACCCTGCCCAGCCCCCAATGGGCCCCCACCAAGTGTCTGGTAGTAGGGCTAGGGCCTGTTAGTCAGCAAGGCTAGCAGTTGGGAAGAAAAGCTGGACACAGAGGGAAAGAATAAGAACAAATTGGAACCTACTGGCCTTATTGTACCTGTTACCACATCTAACCATGATGATCTTCAGGTGCTGCTTTCTTTTCTTTCTTTCTTTTTTTTTTTTTTTAATCTCGATCATTCGAGATTCGGACAAGGAGATTCTAGAAAATGTAGTAGTGGCTTCACCAAGTAAACATGGTACAAACTGCCCATGGTTATGCACGACATTTCCTTTCTCAGTGGTGTCCCTGCTGCTGCAAATTGTAATTGAAATCATTTCATGTGATCCTGCTATAAGATTCTGTAATAGAATTATTACTAATACTTGCAAGATCTCCTGCCCACTCTCATCTCTTTTGTTCTTCTATTGACAACAGTTTTGCCCAAATTTGAGGTCCAAGTGAAAATGCCCAAGACTATTGGTTTTCTAGATGAAACATTTGTGGTATCTGCATGTGGCCTGTGAGTTTCATTTTCATCTCATTTCTATTTTCCTCCTTTATTTGTATTGCAAATAACTGTTACTGGACTTTGAAGTATTTTAACTAGAGAAGGAAAGACTCTCTCTCCAACTTGCCTGAGCCCTGATTAGGGAGCAGGAGAGGTAGCATATGACACTTTTACTAATAATAATAAAATCTTTTCCTGAACACTTACAATGTGCCAGACAATGATTTATACCACTTACACTTATTAACATTTGTTAGTCTTATATGAACCCTATGAGATGGGGATAGTTATACTTAATTTACAAGTAAGAAAACTATAACATATAAAGTATAAAAAAAAAAACTTGCTCAAGCTTCAAAAGGTAGTAAATGGCAGACTGGAATTTAAATCCAACAGCCTGGCTCCAGACTCTGAACTCATCATCAGTATTCTCTATTATCCCTACAATTTAAAAAAAATAAAATCTAGCTTCATGAAGCATTTATATATCCCAAACACTGTGCTAAACTGACCCCAGGTATTTAACTCTGGAGCTCATGCTCATAACTTCTGTATTATTTTATGTCCTATTATCCCCATTTTTTATTGCTCCAAATTTCTTAAACTATGAAAAGTTAGAAGGTAAGCTGATCCTTTGTCTTAAATGCTGGATATATAATGTAGAAATCAAAATATATGTTATAGTTATTACTTTTCTGATTGCCTTTCAGTGAGTAGAGCATCCTCCAAATGCACTAAGGAGACACAATACCTCTTGCTTTTGAAAACAGAATGAGGAACATGTTTTTAATCTTCTTACCACCTTCAATGCCTTAAATTTTTCCATCAGAGGGAACACCTTTTTATTCAGACTTAAAGATTCAACAAAGTGATTGAAATTTAGTAAATAATTTATTACTTTATTAGCACTTGTGAAATTCGGGGGGAAAATTATTTTTAAAAAGAGACGTTTGGGGACATTGAGGCCAAATCTCCCCTTCCTCACAGTTTGGGCTAATGCAATAGATTCCAAACTTGTGTGCATCAGAATCTATGGAGGTGCTTAGATAAAAATGTAGATTTCTTGGCCTCACCTCTAGAAATTCTAAACATAAATCTGAGGAGAGATTCAAGACTCTGAATCTCAATATGTATCTCAGGTAGCTTCAATGTAGGTGGTCCATAAAGCATACTTTGAGAAACAATAAACTAAGTTTGACTTCACATCATGTCTTAGTCATTCAGGCTGCCATACCAAAATGCTACAGATGGGGTCGCTTATAAACAACAGAAATGCATTGCTCACAGTTCTAGAGACCGGGAAATCCAGGATCAAAGTGACAGCATAGCCGAGTTCTGGTGACGGTCATCTTTTTGGTTCATAGCTGGTGCCTTCTGGCCATGTCCTCACCTGGTGGAAGGGACAAGGGATCTCTCTGGAGCTTCTTTTATAAAAGCACTAATCTCATTCACGAAGACTCCAACCTCATCATCTAAGCACCTCCCAAAGTCCTTATACCCTAATACTACCCTCTTTGTGGATTAGGATTTTAACATATAAATTTAGGGGCACACAAACATTCAGACCATGGCACCAGATTTGGCAGAACCAGACTAAGTCATCATGCTATTCTTCATTTATAACATTTTTTTTCTGTAGAGCTAGTGCTTTCCAATTTAACTTCTCTTTTATCTTCTTAAAATACATAACAATTAGGAGGTGTTTCCAAAGCTGGAATCATAACCTAGATAGTCTGGCAGCAGAAAAAGGCAGAAATAAAATAGGCTTATAAGCAAACCTCAACTGAGGGGAAGGAATGATCTGAGAAATAACACATTGTTAATTTTCCACTTGGAGGTGTTTCAAAAGATTCCGTAAGTATTTTTTCTCCTGGATTTATACATGTATGTTTACTTAAATAATTATGACATAGTTTCAGAATAAGTGCTTTTAAAATACAAATCCTCTAGGAGGAAATATAATTGCTGTAGATGAATAAGATGGATAGATCATGAGGAAAAACAAAGGAGTTATTTATATTAAGTATTTTTACATGACTGCTTTATCATTATAGATACACATATGGAAAGCCTGTCCCTGGTCTGGTGACGATTAATGTATGCAGAAAATATACACGATTCTCTTCCACCTGCCATGGAAAACACTCACAAAGTATCTGTGAAGAATTCAGTCAACAGGTATATGGAAACCACTCTCCCCAGGATATTAAAATCAGATCTTGTTTTCTCCTGGATTATAATACAATGGAGAACATAATAGAACATTGCATTCTGAATATATTATAATAAAGAGTAGTGTTTGAAATAGTCACCTTGAAAACTTATGAAGGGAAACATCATATAATTGCATGGCAACATCAGGAGCCCACTCGAGGGCTGGGCTCATGGATTTATAGTGATATTTATTTGTCTAGTTTTGTAATTTTCTTCCAACTGCAATCAACATATGGTTATATGGGCATACAAGGATATGGAAGTATTCAAACTTGGCTAGATAAGCATGAGATAAATCTAGCAGTCAAAATCTTTAATATACCAGAGAGATTAAGATTAATTTTTATTTCCAAGTGAGTCATGGCCTCTATATATAGTTAAACATAAGTAAAGGTTATTATGCAATAAATATTTTTATGTAAGTACAAAAATAAAAACAAATCTTTATTAAAACATGGCTCCAAATATTTAGTTTGGAAATCTGATTACAGTCATGCGCTGCATAATGATGTTTCAGTCAATAACAGGCTTGGTCCACTTCTCTCCCTAATGTCACAGTGAAACACATTACTCATGTGTTTGTGTTGATGCTGGTGTAAACAATCCTAATGCTGCCAGTCGTATAAAAGTATAATAGCACATACAGTTAGATACAGTACAGAATACTTGATAATAAATGACTATGTTGCTGTTATGTATTTACTACTTTTTCCCCATATTATTATTTTTTTAATTTATCTTTATTGTTGAAAGTATTAAAGATATCCCTTTTCTCCCCATTGACTCCCCCTCCTCCCCACTCCTGTTCCCCTCCCCAAACCTTCATCCCACTATTATTTGTGTCCATTGGTTATGCACACACGTATGTACATATTAATTCTCTTATTCCCCCCCTTCCCTCTGAGGGTCTTTTGTCTGTTGCATGCTTCCATGTCTCTAAAATAGATTACCATACTCTTTATTGTTATTTTAGAGTGTACTCTTTCTACTTATTAAAAAAAAAAAAAAAACAGTTGTGAAACAGTATGCTATGTCATACCAGCCACAGCCTCATACAGGTCATGTTTACTGTGTCTCTCTTGATTACATCATCTTCTCTTGTGCTTGATTTACCCTCGTGTTGTTTTTCACAGTAACATGCTGTGCAGGCATTTAGCCTAGGAGCAATAAGCAATCCCATAGAGCCTAGGTGTGTAGTAGGTTGTGCCATATAGGTTTGTTTCAGTACACTCCACTCAATGTTTGCACAGCTACCTAAAGATACATTTCTCTGGATGTATCCCCATCATTAAGTGATGCATGACTATACTATAGTAATTCATCTATTTGATGAATAGATTTGTTTTTATTAATGTCTGAGACATTGAGAATGTATAGTTAAGAAAATACAATCCTTAGCCGATATTTAGGTGGAGGTAGGTACTGAGGCTTCCTGGATGTTATTTCGGGGTTGAGTTTAGAACAGCAATGACTGCTGTTCTTCTAAGATAAGAATGAGAGAAAGAATGTAATCATTTAAGAAACAATATATGAAAAAAAAGGGAATCACAAAATACTGTAACACATTTGGACAGGCTAAAAAGTTTAATATGACAAAAATGGAGACAGGGAAGAAGACAAAGATTGGCAAGAGTAACTCAATGAATGATTAATGAAGACATTTTATGTCATTTTGGGGACTGAGAAAGGTTCAGCAACTAAAAGATGGTCATAACATTTGTAAAATGTTCTTCTATAGACAACAAATAATTTTCATAGGTTGATAACTGACTCTGTTGATAGCAAATCAGAGAACCCAGGAATTATCTTCCTTTCTCTTCAGGCAGACAGTAAAGGCTGTTTCACACAACTTGTCAAGACTAAATTATTTCAGCTGAGATTAAAAGGATATGACATGAAATTAAGAGTGGAAGCCAAGGTCAGAGAAGAGGGAACAGGTTTGTATTATTTTAAAATATTAATTCATCAAATTATTAATTTTTATACATTTATCCAAATCCCATTCCATGTAAAACACTTTATTGTTTCTGGGTCAATGAAAATAGCATGATCCCTGCCTGCAAGTAATTAGGAATCTTTAAAGTTATGTATATCTATATGTATATATGTATGTATGTATGTATGTATAGATCAGTGGTTCTCAACCTTTCTAATGTCACGACCCTTTAATACAGTTCCTCATGCTGTGGTGACCCCCAACCATAAAATTATTTTCGTTGCTACTTCATAACTGTAATGTTGCTACTGTTATGAATCGTAATGTAAATATCTGTGTTTTCTGATGGTCTTATGCTCTACAGCAGTGGTTCTCAACCTGTGGGTCGCGACCCACAGGTTGAGAACCGCTAGCAAGGTTGCCTAAGACCATCGGAAAACACAGATATTTACATTATGATTCATAACAGTAGAAAAATTACAGTTTATGAAGTAGCAACGAAAATAATTTTGTGTTTGGGGGTTACCACAACATGAGGAACTGTATTAAAGGGTCGCGGCATTAGAAAGGTTGAGAACCACTGGTATAGATGTATAACCATAATAAAATTACTATCAGAAATGCAAAATATAAGGGATAAATGAGTATGAAGAGGAATAATTCTAACCCAAAACCAAAGAAAGCTCATTTGAGCTGATTTGTATAGAATGAATAATATTTTGAAAGATAGTGATGAGTGGGGAAAGCTTGGTAAGCATAACACAAATGTGTTTGGTCTCAGAAGAATCTGAAAATGTAGGTTGGTGCTAATGTAGAAAAATAAACCATATACTAAAGAAGTTAGACTTTATTATGAAAAGCATTGGATAACTTTAGATATATGTCAGGAGAATGATCTAAATAAGTGGATATTTTTAAAAGATAATTCTAACCAACATGAATAGGACAGGCTAGATGAAAAATGTGTTATAACGCAATATATATATATATATATGAAACCTAAGCAACCGTTATGACAGAACAACCAGAACGACTGGTTGACCAGTCGCTATGATGCACACTGACCACCAGGGGCAGATGCTCAATGCAGGAGCTGCCCCCTGGTGGTCAGTGTGCTCCCACAGGGGGAGCACCGCTCAGCCAGAAGCCGGGCTCACGGCTGGCGAGGGCAGCTGTGGCAGTGGGAGGCTCTCCCAACTCTGCAGCAGCACTACTGAGCTGTGGCAGCAGGAGCAGCAGGCTGGGATGAGTGCAAATGGCATGGTGCCTGGCCCTGGTTCGGGCTCCTCTCTGGCCGCCTGCTGCTTGGCACACTGTTACATCCCTTGGGGGATGTCTGACTGCCAGTTTAGGCCCAATCCCCACAGGCAAGGCTGGGATGGGGCCTAAACCGGCAGTCAGACATCCCCTGAGGGGTCCCAGATTGCGAGAAGACGCAGGGCAGGCTGAGGGACATCTCCCGCCCCATGCACAAATTTCATGCACCGGGCCTTTAGTATCAGAACATTATTCAAAGATAACCCCATGATTACAAATTTGGGTCCTAGAAAATGGAAATGACATTAACCAAAATAAGGAGCAGATAGGAAAGAACTATGGTGATGAGAATGTGTCCAAGATAATCTATACTAATAAAGGGGGAATATGCTAATTAGACCAGGAGACCTTCCAGGGGACCGGCCGGGGAGGGCAGCTGGGGCCAATCAGGCCGGCAGGGGAGGGCAGTTGGGGGCCATGAGGCTGGCCGAAGAGAGCAGTTGGGGGCCATGAAGCCGGCAGGGGAAGGCAATTGGGGGCGATCAGGCTGGCGGGGGGGTCAGTTGGGGGCGAGCAGACCAGCAGGCAGAGTGGTTAGGGGTGATCGGGCAGACAGGCATGTGAGTGGTTAGGAGCCAGCAGTCCTGGATTGCGAGAGGGATGTCCAACTGCTGGTTTAGGCCCTATGGGATAGGGCCTAAACCAGCAGTTGGACATCCCTCAAGGGGTCCCAGATTGGAGAAGGTGCAAGCGGGGCTAAGGGACACCCCCCAGCCCCGTGCACGAATTTCGTGCACTGGGCCACTAGTGTATTATAATATAAAATATCAAAATGGAAGTGGATTCATTCATTAGATAATTTAAGAAGAAAGCCAGAGCAAAATCAAAACAATAAATGTATCTCTGGAACCATTCTCATTGTGTCCATATCCTCCTAAGAGTAAATGCAATAGTTCTGAAAGTGAGTTCACTTAGTATTGCTAAATTGAGGCTAGAATTGAACAAGGATGGTCCCACGAAAGAAACAAGTAAAGATTAAGTTACCCATGATCATTCGTGGTCCAAAAATATTAAGTGGAAATTTTCAGACATAAATAATTTATTAGTTTTAAGTTGCACACATAATTTGTAAATTAAACTTTACCATAGGTAAATATGCATGGGAAAAAACATAGTATACCATATATAGGGTTGGGTACTATTTGTGGCTGCAGGCATCCACTGGGGGTCTTGAAACATATCCCCACAAATAAGGGGAACTACTAGATAGTTAAAAGATAGTACAAATAAGTCAGCATAACAAAATTAGAAGTCAGAACAATAGAGGGGAAAATAAAAATACTATTTCTTAGAAGTCACTGGAAGAATTTTAATTATAATTATTATGTATGAATTACTTCTGAGATTCATTATATTAAATCTGAAATGAGACTGCTATATTGGAAGTGAATAGGGAATCTTTTAGATTTTGATAAAATGGTACTTTAGATGTTGAAGACAAAATACAAATTGAGTGGAAAAGCAACAGTTGTTGCTTCTCCTTGGACAGGACTTTAAGTGAAAAGAAGGATCTTGCTGGAGAAGTTGTGTAATAAATTTAAGTATATTTTTAAGCCAATGTGAAGGATTATGTTTTATGCAAAAGGTTGTGGGCGAGGGCAGGGATATGAGAGAGACAGAATCACAGAGGATGAAAAAACTTAAGAACAAAAGTGGAACAAGTAGAGTACTTGTGAAGCCAGAGGAATTGGAGAATTATGGATGCCAAAAATATTTTTTTATATGAAGGTGGAGTTAATGTCAAATTACTTGTATTTTCTAAGTGAGAAACTCTGGAAAGAATAAGAAAAAGGGATATGGGTGGTATTTTGTTATGATGGAGTGAAGCTGGGATGAAGGTAGGAGGTAAGTTGACTACATAGAACTGTTCAACTGCACTTTTTTTTTTCAGGGCTGGAATTAACTGGGCATGGATCATGTGAAATCACAAATACCTTAAGCAAACTGGTATTTACAAAAATGGATTCATATTATAGACCTGGGATCCCTATCTTTGGGCAGGTAAAATATCTTTTCAATATAATCATAATTTGGGAGATATAGCTTTTTTTTAATATATTTTATTGATTTTTTACAGAGAGGAAGAGAGAGGGATAGAGAGTTAGAAACATCGATGAAAGAGAAACATCGATCAGCTGCCTCTTGCACACCCCCTACTGGGGATGTGCCCGCAACCAAGGCACATGCCCTTGACTGGAATCGAACCTGGGACCCTTGAGTCCGCAGGCCGACGCTCTATCCATTGAGCCAAACCGGTCTCGGCGAGATATAGCTTTTAATAAGTTTTTAGTCACAAAATCAAAATTTATTATGAAAATGAATATTTATTTATAATAAGAAAATAAATTATATCAAATCACAACTTTAAAAAGCAAATGTCATACGAAATCCAGAAAAATAAAGCATTTTTATTAATTAGCTGCCTAACACACCTCCATAATTCATTTTTTTTAGTAGTTTGGCTGCATACTCTTTGATTGCCTCTTTATAAACAACTAGAGGCCCAGTGCATGGATTCATGCACCGGTGGGGTACCTTGGCCTGGCCTGCGGGGATCGGACTGAAACCAGCTCTCCAACATCCCCCAAGGTGTTCCGGATTGCGAGAGGGTGCAGGCCAGGTCTAGGGACCCCACAGGTGCATGATTGGGGCCAGGGAGGGACCACGGGAGGGCTCCAGGGCATGCCCGGCCTGTCTGGCCTAGTCCCAATGGGCCGGACCTTAGCATCAAGCTAACCTCCCGGTTGGAGCATCTGCCCCCTGGTGGTCAGTGCACGTGATAGCGACTGGTCGAATGGTCAAATGAATAGTTGGAGATTTAGCATATTAGGTTTTTATTATATAGGATGATTTTGCAATATAATCTTTTATAGAAAAAATAGTCTTTCATCTAAATGATTAAGTTTTTCAACTTATTAATAGTTTTTTTAAGTTTTTCAGTTTCAAGGCTCAATATTGGTAAATTTTAGGCCCAATATCCAATTTAGTAATCTATCAATTTTCTTTCATATAAGAAATTCAAGATTTCTGGGCATGGTTTTTTCTTTCATATAAGAAATTCCAGTTTTGTTTTATAATACTAATATTTGAATTGACAGTATATTACCAACTTCCTCATCTTAGTGGCATATTATAAATTTTATGTTATTTTCATTTATTCCAGTATTTCATATCAAAATGTAAATAAAATATATAGATATGATTAGACAAGGTTATTTCAGGTTGGTAGAAAAGCACGAGAAAACTGAAGACTTGAAAGATGACTATAACAATGCCTATAAATTTAAGAACAATGGAAGAAGGTCTAAAGTTCTAAGTATGGAAAAGCTTTTCAAGAGTAAAGAACTAAGAGATAGCCAGTGTGACTGGCTCAGATAGAAGGTATAACTGGATTGACTGAATAGCTGTAGGTAAGCTAGAACAGACTTAAAGGACCGTTAGTATATGTTTAGAATTTTGAATTGAGAAATTACTGATGGTTTTAAGAGTAACAGATTAGTTTAGCTGAGTCAGTATAGAAAATGTTTTGAAGCAAGGATGAAGCAACAAGAGAGTGGACTACATAAGATTAAATAGAAAGCTAATGGAAACCAGATGGGGAAAATATTGTGGTTTTAACTGGATTGGTAGTAATGAATTCAGAAATAAGTAAACAGCAATAAAGTATGTTTTCCAGGAGAAGAGATAGCCCTTGCCAATGGGTTAGATATAGGCATAAAGAGAAAAATAAAAAGCCCTCAATATTCCTGCATAAACTATGCAATGGATGGAAGCATTATATGCTAAGATAGGGAACACCGGACATGGAGAAAATTTAGAAAGGTAACATCATGAGTCCACTCTGAGATATCTTCAAATGAATGCTCATGAGTTATCTAAATTGAAATATCAAAAAGGAAAATAACTTAGAGACCAGAAAGCAAATCTTATTTTTAGGTCCTAAGATCTTCAGTAGATGACAATGACCAAGATGTCAAGAGTGAACACAACAAAGAATGTAAGATGTTATGGCTATATAACACTTGAAACCAGCTGTCATTTTCATATTTCTAGGTTCTTCTAACTGATGAGAAGGATCAGCCAATCCCCAATAAAACTCTAGTTGTCCATGTGGGTCAAATGGAATATTCTCACTTTACTACTAATGAGCATGGTTTGGCGAACATGTCCATTGATACCACCAACCTCACATCTTCTATGATTATAGTGAAGGTAAGTGGAGAGGGGCATCTGGAACTGAAGATAGAAATCACTAAAGCCACATAGTTTAAGACTATATGGTAAGCACACGACTGTAGGGATAAAAGGTAATAAAGAGTGAAATAGAAAGCAAACAATGTAGAGACTTAAATTATAAGAAACAAAAAATTCTTTGTCAGAAAACTTCTACTTTAAATTGACTCTATTTATAACGTACTATAGTTTCAGGAGATATTTATTATATCATCTTGATATTCCCTTGAAAAATTCAATATTTTTACAATTTTATAATAAACTAGAGGCCCGATGCACGAACATTCATGCAAGAATAGGCCTTCCTTACCCTGGTTGCCAGCACCAGCTTCCCTCCTCCCACTGCCCACAGGCACCCGGGACCCCAGTTGGCTTCGCCCAGGCTGCCCACAGGTACCTGGGACCTGGGTTGGCTTCCCCCAGACCCCAGCTTTATCAGGAAGGACATCTGGAATGATGTCCAGAAGATGTCTGGTCTAATTAGCATATTACCCTTTTATTAGTATAGATTAGGTTTTTCTTGGTATCTTTGGTATAACACTATTTTTGTTTTGTGTTGAATAATCAAATGATCTTGTGCAATTTATAGCCATAAAGGTATGAAGAAAAAGTAATTGGTCTTGATCATGAGTGAATAATATGTATTAAATCAATACAGTATAACCTAAAATAAACTTAAGGGAAAATCATCCACAGATTATGCTTTATTTGGAGAATCAGCCTATAATAGAACAAAGTGTAATTCACATAAAATCTTCAGTAAATTATAAAGAGTGACTAACAAATGCGTAATATATATTAGTAACCAATAGCCTATTTAAGACCTTTATTCTTTCCATTAGGTCACTTACAAACAGCATAGCAACTGCTTTGATAACTGGTGGCTTAGAGAAATTCATCCACAAGCACAGCACACTGTAAGACATATTTATTCCCCAAGCAAGAGTTACATTCACCTTGAAACTGTTGCTGATACCATAGCCTGTGGGAAAACCCAAGAGATCCAGACACACTACATCCTGAATGGACACATTCTGAAAGATGAAAAGGAGTTAAACTTCTACTATTTGGTAAGACTAAAAGCCATTGTAGCTCTAATTGTTTAGATCCCCAAAAGATTGGGTTTCTATCTAACTATTATGAGATATCAATATTAAAATGTTAAGCAATATTCTGGAAAAATATTTAATTTTGACATTAATTAGAGAACTGAAAATTAAAATAATAAAGCAGTATAATTTTATTTATAAAGGTTCTAATAATTTACAGAGTTTATGACTGGTACAATTTCAGGGGAAAAGTACATTCACAGGCATATTATAAATTGATATGATATTTTTGAGGCTAAAATACCTGTTTATGTCTCAAAATTAAAAATATTCAAAGCTAGTAGTTACCCAAGTAAGTCATTGTTAGAAGAAAAAAATGTATGTGTAGGAAATTCTGTATAGGAACATTAACTATAAATAATACTCTAAAATTCTATGAAAAAGTTTTTTAAAATGCCAATAAGTTAGAATCTTAGTTTTATTGCTTCCTAATTATGTGACCTTGGACAATTTACCTAATCTTATCTGTAAAGAGAAATATCAGTAATCTTATCCTAATACTGAAGTTGATATTTATAACAACTTTGTAAGGTTACTATGCAAATTAAATAAAATCCTAAAACTATTTAGTTCAATACTTGTCACACAGAGAGTGTCAATAGTTTGTGTGCTTTTTCAATAGAGACTACAGAGAATATTTATAAATATTTTACCTCTGCCTTCATTAGAGGTTGTTTTGCATATAATAGATCTTAAAACATTTGTTAAAAAACTATGAAAATTTGAAATATAAATATTCATGATAGAAAGTAAATATTAAGTAAAATACAAAAATATTGTAAAAGTATGTTTCTTACTTAAAGTGTCTAACTATACACATAGGAAAGTATTAGAAGAAAATACTTTGGTGATCCAAAATAACTTCTGGGTTGGAGTAGTGAGATTATTGTTTCTTATATATTACAAATATGTTTAAGTTTAATATATACGCTCAAAAATAATAATAAGTGCAATTTCCTCTGTCTTTAGATTAAAGCAAGAGGAAGCATCTCCCAATCAGGAATCCATGTGTTGCCCATTGAACAAGGGGACAGTAAGTATTATCAGGATTTCCTATTTTTTTCTCTCATATTGTCAAATCTTGAGCATTTTAGCAAGAATGAATTATTTTTACATTAGAGAAAATTATCAACAACCTTCTGTCAACCAAAGATGAAAAAGCTGATACAAAAGGATGCCATAGAGGTTTAGTTTAGTTCATTTAGTATATTTTCTTCTTTTAATAGTATTTTTACATATTAAATTTTATTTCTAAAATAAAATATATTCATTTTATAATGGTTTTAAAAATACAGACAATAATTGAAAATGTAGAAATTCACCAAAGAAAAAATTCACTCTGTATATTTTTGTATTAGTTTCCTATTGCTTCTGTCATAGAGTACCATACCCTTTTTGCCTTAAAACCATGCAAATTTATTATTTACAGTTCATAGGTCAAAATTCTCACTGGGCTAATAATTAAGGTGTCAACAGGGCTACTTTAGTCTGGAATTCTAGGTAATTATCTGTTTCCTTGCCTTTCCAGCTTCTAAAGAACTCCTGCATTCCTTAATTCACGGGCCCTTCTTCTATCTTCAATGCCAGTACCACACCATCTTCAAATCTCTCTTACATTCCTGCTTTTCTCTCTGTGTTTTCTTTTTTAAGGTTTAAAAGTGAATATTTATTAGGATGGGAAATTAGATCATAATAAATTACCAGTGCCATAAAGATATGTATACTAGATTTATCAGGATGATCACTTAGTAAATTATATAATGTGTAATCACTGGATTATATGCCTGAAACAAATATAGTGTCATCTGTCAACTGTAATTGAAAAATAAAAGATTATATAAAATACAAAATATTTCACAAAAAAGAAAAGAAAAAAGCATTTCTAGTGATTACCTTGGGCCCACTTGGATAAGCCAATATAACCTTCCCATCTCATGGTCCTTGACTTAATCACATCTGCAAAGTCCCTCTTGCTATATGTGAGAACTTTCTTCTTTTCTAATATAGTTGTTGGTGCTATGCATTGTCCTCAAAATACTACTTTAAATGCATCTTACAAATATTCACATGTAATATGAAGGTTGTTGCTAACAGCATATCAAAAACCAAAGAGCCTCATAAAGCCATTTCTTCAAAATTAGTTCTTATAATAGAGTTAAATTGTATCTGGATTAAGTACCTAGAGGGGTGGAGTGAGAAGAAAATGTCTCTCTAAGAAAAAATATACTTCATTTCATTTGACGATAACTATATAAATGGTTGTTTTTTCATTTGTCTTTGACTTGTAGAAAACTCAGTGCTAAATTTAAGTACTCTAGTGTATAACCATTTTGTTAGTAAAGTTAATTCCTGCCTATGTCTAAGCCTGCTCCAGAAATCCGCCTTCATACAGTTTCAGTATTATTGTTTCAAATTTATATTGATCATGCTGTTTTTGTGTATTTTCACCACAAGCTGCCTTCAAATATTTTATAGCTATGGGAAGGGTATATTTTTTAAAGAATTTTGTACTACAAAGATCAAACTTAGAACATTTATGAGAAAATTAAGCAGGCACGTTATGTAAGTTCTATGCAATTTACACAGAAAGCAACTACTAAGATAAATACAGAGAATTCTTTTATAAAAATCAGAGGCACAGGTTGTTTTATATGTGATTATTTGTACCTATGTCTGTGCTCTTTTGTAAATAGTTTGAGGGTAGTGACTAAGTTGCATTCTCTGAATTGTCCCCAGGCATTTGACAAGAATTGCACTGATAGAAATAATTAAAGATTTCTACAAGTTCTACTCTGGACTTCTTTCTTAATACATCTTGTTTAATTTAAAATTTGAAACATGCTCTAAATGGCTTTTATATACTTAAACAGAGGAAATGAGTAAAGTAATCTAAATCTTCAAGGAAAAATATCATTTAGTTCAGCATATATTTATTGAACACTATTATATGCACAATTATGTAAATGCAAGTCTTTTCTTACTTCAGTATACTCCAAATATGAATAAGTAAAATTATTTGAGAATCTCTTCTTTGTAAAATTGAGACCTCTTCCCTCTTCTTAATCTATTTTTTTGGACTTCTTTATTCTCCAGCAAAGGGGGTATTTTCCTTCTCCTTTCGAGTGGAATCAGAGATTGCTCCTACTGCCCAGTTGCTTATTTATACTGTTTTACCAAATGGAGAAATTGTTGCAGATACACAGAAACTCAAGATTGAAAACTGTTTTGCCAATAAGGTGGGTGTTTTGTTTAAGTCCTTTCCTTTTATCCAACTCCCTTTTGGAAATATGGAAAATAAGAACATATGTGCATTAAAATATTGCCATATAGTGTCCTAAAACTTGCCTCCCTAGGTCCCTAGAAGCAGAGAGTGATGCCATACCCTGAGAGGTCTAGTGGAGGAATCCAAAGCAGACTGCCATAAACACAATTTTTTGTATCTGGTTTTATCTTAAAATTCATGTGAAATTCAGAACCTATTCCATTATGAACCTTTAATAGTTTTCATTTTTGAGTGGTTTTGTTCCAATATTTTTCAATTAAAAATAATGTTTCAAAAGGATGTTTCAATTTTATCCCATCATGCCCCTCTGATGCACCTCCATGTACAACTACAGAAACCAGTAACTTTTGTGAATTTAAATTTAGTTTGCTGATACAGAACAGGGGTATATGTGCGTATCCCACTTTGAGAAACATAGCCTGAGCACTCTAATAATATCTTTTTAAAAATATGCCTAGAAGAACTCTTTAACATTGGTCTTCTGGAGGTTAAAACAATACGCATCTATAGCAAGTGAACTTTCCTTGTAATGAGAACTATATTTAAGTTATCCATGTCTTACTATACAATGATCTAAGAAAAATGCACAGTGGATTCTGATATCCATTTTCAATTCAACCTTACTAAAGCATGCTATTAAAGAAGCACAGGTGTCCCAGAGCATAGTTCCTGTCCTGTTTGGATGTCCTGTGTGTTTTACATGAACCAGAAGAAATTCCTGCTTTGAACTTCAATGCCCTTGTTGCTCATTATGGACAGATAGCAGTTTGTTGGGCCTAAGAATGGCCGTGTTATGCTACAGCTTTCAACACCTTTACTCATTCTAGCAGTGGTCTCTCTGTGATGCAAAACATATGAATACTCCTGTGCAACACCATAAGACTTACATAGAGAAGCAAACCTCCATGGGCCTTAGGTCAAATATCTTTTAATTTATCATTGATCAGGCAAGGAGATCAGTTATGAAAAATAATAATTATAGTTGAAGAGTTTTACAGTATTTAGAAGTTGATTATTTTTATTTAACAAAAAAAAAAATTATAAAAGGGGGCTGTGAAAGTTAAAAGTTAAGGCCCCTAGAAGTTAGGCATTCTGACAGGATGAAGAGCAAACAGAGTAGGCTAAGAATGTGAAGAAAGATCCAGGTCAGATTTAGACGTGTCTTCCTTCAAACCAATATACTTTAAATATTTTTTTCAATCATTGTTGAGGTAAAGAAAAACTGCTTTCTAGTCAAAATTCATATACCTCTTTCTTAGTTTAAAAATAACAGATTAAAAATAAATATATAAATAAATAACAGATTTAGCATATACGTTAAATACTATGTAGCAGTTTAAATTGCCTGACATTCTTAACTGGATCTAATTATTCATTGAGGATAACATTGCTTAATATAAGTAGGTACAGACTCCCAAAATATGGCTTAAAGTTCTTTTTTCATTCTCAGATCAGTAAAACATTTTATGTTTTCTAATATATTCACTTCTTAGCTAAAAATATTTTCAGTTTATTATAATTCCAAATAACTGACTTGATATGAACATATTCACAAACATATTATAATGAAATTAAATTTTATACAAATAAAAACAAACATTTAAAATAGAGGTCTCCATAAGCAGTATTTTCATAGTATATTGAACTGTAGATATGACTACTATAACATCTAGAGGAAAAATCAATTATTTTTTTCATGTACGTCTCATAATACATAAATCCAAACCATTACATGAATTCACTAGACAGTGTAAATGAATTACTATAGTTAAATTCAGCAATCCAAGTCAAATATTATTTTACTAAACACACTGACTTTTCATTCCAATCCAAATCAGCTTTCAATTCAAGAACCTATGTTACCTGATGCTACTACAGTAACTTAATTTTATATTATTTTATTTTATGTTTTGGACTATAAGATAAAACTCATATTTCACTCAAGAAGTGTTTACACAAACATAAGGACCCAATAGCTTCACTTACCAATGAATTGCTACTGGCCAAAGCAGAATCAAATCTCTAAAAAATTGTGCATAATTTTCCATTATTTTGTACTTTTTATTCTTTATTCGCAGTTCTTTGAATTTTCTAAACCAGTTAACTCAGGATGTATATTAAATGTTTAATTTTTAAGACTCAATACACCTCTGATCCCACTAAACATTACTACACATCTTTAGAATATCACATGACTAAGACTGCCAACCAGAGGAGACTTGGGTTGGCTGGTCTCAGAGGTAAAGTGATTTCTTCTCCAGTGCCATGCAAAACAGTCAGTGCCATTCATCACAAAAACACTGCATGGAGAGTGGTCAGCTACCACAGGTATATAACTTAGTCAGCATGTGTGTTCTCCTTCCCCTTCAGGAGTCTATCTTATTGCGATCGAAACCAATTTATACTTCACCAGTTAGATAAGGAGCGGGAAATATGAGGTAACTGGAACCACATTTTCAGTTTATTCCAGAGATGGTTAACTGGTCATTCCTAGGTGGAGTCACCTCTTAATCCTGCTCTAAAAATAGATGAAGGGAAAGGAAGTGTAGAAAGAACAAGGCCTACTTTAGGGTAGAGGAGATTTTTGAGATTGTAATTAAAAATTTGCTGCTATAATCGTATTCTCTTGACAGGTAAATTTGAGCTTCTCCTCAGCCAAGAGCCTGCCAGCTTCAGGAACCAACCTGAAGGTCACAGCCACTCCTCAGTCCCTCTGTGCCCTTCGTGCAGTAGACCAGAGTATGCTGCTAATGAAGCCTGAAGCTGAGCTCTCGCCTCAATCAGTGAGTCCTATTTCAGTCTTGAATATTAGAAAATGCACCTATGATAAGACCAAAGACCATATTTGGAAGTTGGAAATTATAATTACAAAGGACACGTTCTTCAGCATGTCAGGCATAATGTAT
This sequence comes from Cnephaeus nilssonii, assembly GCF_951640355.1. NCBI lineage: Eukaryota > Metazoa > Chordata > Mammalia > Chiroptera > Vespertilionidae > Cnephaeus > Cnephaeus nilssonii. Next base: position 21,886,199 of record NC_137077.1, on the reverse strand, counting down.
TGTTATGTATGAGTTGAAATTCAGTTCGGTTCCAAGAAAGGTATTGCCCAAGGTGCTCATTTATCATCTCATTTCATTCTCTGTTATAATATACTAGAGGCCAGGTGCATGAATTCATGCATGGTGGGGTCCCTCAGACTAGCCGGTGATTGAGGCCTATTGAGGGGGGGAGGGGGGGCGCGCAACCAGCAGTGGGGAGGAACCACGGGAGGTTGGCTATGGGAGCACACTGACCACCAGGGGGCAGCTCCTGTGTTGAGGGTCTGCCCCCTGGTGGTCAGTGCACATCAGAGTGACTGGTCAACCAGTCGTTCCGGTCATTGAGTCATAACGGTCACTTAGGCTTTTATATATATAAATTCTCAGTGAAGGAACAATCTTGCTCACCACAACATTCTCTGTGCCTAGCACAGTACCTTTTATATAAAAGATGCTCACCTGGCCTCAATGGCTCAGTAGTAGAGCATCTACCTATGAACCAGGGAGGTCACAGTTCTATTCCTGGTTCGCTTCCCAGTCAGGGCATATGCCAGGGTTGTGGACTTGATCTCTGATTATGCCATAGACAGCCTATCAATGATTCTCTCTCATCATTGACATTTCTATCTCTCTCTTATCCTCTCCCTTCCTCTCTGAAATCAATTAAAATATATTTTTTAAAAAGATGCTTAACACATTTTAACAAATGAATAATCTATATAATAAAAGCCTAAGCAACCATTATGGCGGAACGACCAGAACAACCAGTCACTATGATGCACACTGACCACCAGGGGGCAGACGCTCAATGCAGGAGCTGCCCCCTGGTGGTCAGTGTGCTCCCACAGGGGGAGCACCGCTCAGCCAAAAGCTGGGCTCATGGCTAGCGAATGCAGCGGCAGTGGCAGGAGCCTCTCCTGCCTCCACAGCAGCACTAAAGTGCAGTGAGCTGAGCAGTAAGGAGCAGTGAGCAGAAGGGTGGTAAGGAGCGAGGGGTCCTGGACTGAGAGAGGGTGCAGGCAGGGCTAAGGGCCCCACCCCCACCCCCAGTGCATGAATTTCGTGCACCAGGCCTCTGGTTGAATAATAATTCTTAAGGTGGGTATTATAACCTCAATTTTATGAGTGAAAAAGCACAGCTAAAATAGACTAAGCAATTATAGAAAGAATATGCCAAACATATATTTTAAAAGTGGGATTTGAACCAAATTTCAATTAGTGCCACTTCAATTGCACTACATTTCAAGATAGTATGCGAAATGCCAGATTTTTAAGCTTTCTTTAAAATCCAGGCACTTACTCTCTGGTTTTAATTATAGACAAAAGAGAGTTTCCACTCAAACTTGTCTTTTAAAGATGTCTGTCATAATAAAGTATTTTCAAAAGGGCCCTATAGTTTACAGGCTTCATGGCACATTTATTTAACAAATATTGGTGACATCTTGATTATAAGATGGCTACTACTCTAGAAATAGTTCTAATGGTGAAAAATCAGATGTGGTCTTGGACCATTTTAGACTTATAGTTTTGTGATGTATTAAAACAAACAAACAAATAAATAACAAGGAAATTGGGGGGGGAGGTAAACAATTTTTGATAGAGTGATTAGAGTTGTCTTCTTAGATTGTCAGATAATGAAGGAACAGGGGCAGGCATTGCAATGAATGAAAGTAGTATGCCTGAAGGTGTGAGGTCAGAATAAGTGTAAGTCCGGAGTGTTCTAAAAAAGGATAAGGTGTCCTTGCCAGTTTGGCTCAGTGGGTAAAGTGTCAGCCTGCGAACCAAAGGGTCCTGGGTTCAATTCCGGTCAAGGGCACGTCCCTTGGTTGCAGGCTCTTCCCAGGTCTGAGCCCTGGTCAGGTGGGTACAGGAGACAACCAATCAATGTGTTTCGCACATGGATGTTTCTCTCGTTCTAAAAATCAATTGGAATTCTCCCTAAAAATTCAATGGGAAAATATCCTTAGGTGAGGATTAACACACACAAAAAAAAATAAAAGGATAAATATGTAGTTGTGACAGACGAGGATGGTAGAGGCCATAGGTGGAATGGAAAGTAAGGAAAATCAACTCTGTTAACTTGGAATGGAATTTGGAGTTGACAATAACTGCAATAGTAAATTACTGAGAAGTTTTAAGCAGGAGAGTGACAGTTTAGATTTATCTATTAAGAAGAACCTGTTTGCTGCTGAAAGTATAAGAACAAGAATAAAAGAATGGAGACAGTTATGAGGTTATTGTAGTTCAGATAAAAAATGATAGCAACCGGATTAGGAGGTCTGCATGGAGTCCAGAGTGTCTTTAATGTCCCCAGCACTATGTGACTGTGCAGGTGGCTTTATTTGGGGCAAAAGCTGAACTGAAATTGATGTATTCCAGAGAAAAAACTGCACCTAATTTTTTCTCAAGCTAAAGGTGGTCTTAAAATAGTAGAGTAAAAAATGTTTTTATCTTGGTAAGAACTTAATCATATAAAAAGGAAAAAAGAAGTAAATCTAGTATTTACAGAGGTCATTCCTGAGTGATGGGGTTATAGTGGGCCTTTGTTCTCTTGTTACACTTCTTTATACTAGCCACATTTTCTGCTTCCTTTTAAAAGTAGGCATTTGGGCTGGGAGGCAGGTGACTTGGCTTTTATTGTTACACAACCAAAATGGGACCTGAGACTTGGATCAATTAATTTGATTTCTTTCTATGTTAATTTCTTATGCACAACAAGAGGCTTAGGATCCCTAATCTTTAGTATCTCTCTATGATTCCCTGTATTTGGTTTTTATAATGTTGACATGGGAGTGTTAAAACACTATGAGATTTGAAATTCCAGAATGAACATTATCACACTTAAAATAAGAAAACAAAATCCAAGAGTTTTTCCTTTCTTTTCTCAATTTTTTCAGGTCTATAATTTGTTACCAGTAAAGAAAGACTTTAATGTTCAATATGATGGTTTCATGAATGAAGACATTGAAGGATGCATAATTGCAGAAGACATAATTCACAACGGAATCATTTACACACCAAAGCAGATCCTGGATGATGGTGATGTTTACAGTATCTTTGAGGTAATTCTTCCTAAAAACATAACCAGAATTGACCTCTAAGTCCTTGTAAACTGGAGAACAAATGGACTTCTCAGCCCTAGAATCTGATCCTGCCCTTGCTCCTGTCCCCAGACAAAGCTATGATTAACAGAAAAACATGAAAACCTCAGACACATAGCTAACTTTGTATACATACAGATATTTAATCATGAATTTCTCTGGCATTTGAAATAGCAAGTGGTAGACTTTTAGGGACCACAACTTTAATTAAATTGACCCCAAAGCTAGTTACCACTGTCATATGCCCCTCTCAGTGATTCTCAGAAATGATAATATGTGAAAAAATATTTTCTTTAGTGCCTCTGACACCCCTGGAAAGGTGAGTACCTCGTTGTTAGCCATTATAGTTGTCATTTGCATAATAAATACATGTTGGATGACTGAATACCCAAAGTACAAAACTTGAGCCATCTATCTCTTGGGGCAGTACAATTTCAGGAAACTGAAAGTAGATTTTCATGAAGAAAATAGTTACAATACTTGGGATAGAGATGTCAGCATGCTTTAGGTGTGTCAGATAAAAGGTGTATCTTTGAGATTGATTATAATTAGGTAGAGTTATGAAAAGGGAGTTTATCCAGCTTGTGAGACTAAATTTGGTCACTATCCCAAAGGAAAAGAATTCTCATTATACCTTGAGGAAAACATATGTCATCTTTCAATAGAGGTCTGCAACCTAGCAGACAATAATTTAAATCTCCCCCTTCTGGAACTTTCAGAGTCATAAATCCATTGGTGGTGGAAGGATTAAAAGGACTCTAGGCTGATTAGTTCACTGTTTCATCTTTAAACATTTATTTCTTTTTTGTTTGGTTGGTTGATTTTTTAAATTGAATTTATTGGAGAGACATCCTATCTAATAAAAGGGTGATATGCAAATTGACCATCACTCCAACATACAATATGGCTGCCCCCATGTGATCAAAGATGGCTGCCCCCATGTGGACACAAGATGGCCACCACAAGATGGCCTGCAGGGGAGGGTACTTGTGGGCGATCAGGCCAGCAGGGGAGTGCAGTTGGGAGGGACCAGGCCTGCAAGGGAGGGCAGTTGTGGGTGATCAAGCCTGCAGGGGAGGGCAGTTAGGGGTGACCAGGCCGGCAGAAGAGGGAAGTTGGGGGCGACCAGGCCTGCAGGGAAGGGCAATTGGGGGTGATCAGGCTGGCAGGCAGAATTGTTTAGGGACAATCAGGAAGGAAGGCAGGCAAGCAGTTGGGAACCAGAAGTCCTGGATTGTGAGAGGGATCCCAGATTGGAGAGGGTGCAAACTGGGCTGAGGGACACACACCCCCGTGCACGAATTTCATGCACCTGGCCTCTAGTTGATTAATAAAATTATATAGATTTCAGGTATTCAATTCTACAATATATCATCTGTATATTGTACTGTGTGTTTACCAGCCCAAGGCAAGTCTTCTTCCATCATCATTTATCCTTCCTTTTACCTTCTTCTACCAACCCCCATCCTCCTTTCCCTCTGGCAATTACCATACTGTTGTCTGTGTCCATAAGTCTTTTTTTTTTTTTTTGCTTAATCCCTTCATCTTTCTCACCTAAACATCTGTTACTTATTTCTTTCCTCCTATTCATATTGCTACCAGCATTGGCCACTGTGCTCAGAGTCCCACAGTGTCCCATGTACTCTGAGATAGGACAGCAAGTAGTGTTTAACTGTGGCTACTCTTGAAGAAACAGGAAGTTGGGAACAGGTGGGCTCTAGGAATCAGGTAATTGCGGGCATCTTCATGTGTGCTTTGCATGCAGAGATTCAAGATAGTTAAAAAAAAAAAAACAGAGAAAGAAAAGAGGAAAAATATATCACAAAAAGGATTGATTGAGAAGAACTATTCAGGGAAAAGGATACTTTCCAATAAAACATAAACAAAGCAAAATTTACTAAAACTATGAAAAAAACTTCAACCCTATAATTTCAAATAAAAAAAATTACTCTCTGCAATAAAGCTATGAGGTATGTGTGTGTGTGTGTGTGTGTGCATATATATATATATATATATATATATATATATATATATGTATATATATACACATATATATACATATATATATATATATGTATCCTACCTAATAATAGATAAATATGCAAATTGACCATACCTCCGACACACCCACAATCCACGCCCACAAGCCACGCCCACCATCCAATCAGAGTGAGCATGCAAATTAACCCAAACCAAGATGGCTACAGCCACAGAGAGCAAGGTTTCCTAGGTAACAGAGGAAGCCAAGCTTTCTGCCTGCCCTTGCCAGGCCTAAGCCTCCACTCAAGCTACAAAGTTTCAATTATAGAAGGTAAACAAATTCAAACAAATGGCGGCAGAATGGAGCTTGAGAGAGCAGGCCAGGGTTGCCGCTGGCAACAGGGGAAGCAAAGCTTTCCGCACACCCTGGCCGGGTCCACCCGCTTAAGGCAACAAAGTTTCAATTATAACCCCAACAGAAATGGCTGCCAGCCTCGGAGGGAGCCCCAGGCTACAAAGTTTCAATTGTAGAAGGAAAATAAATTCCAGATACCAGGGCCTCAGCTTGGGTTGCCAGGCGATGTGGCCGGCCTGCAAACCACCACAGGCCCCTCACTCAGGCCGCCCCATGCCCCAAGGGAACCCCCACCTGATCCGGGACACCCTTCAGGGCAAACCAGCTGGCCCCCACCCCTGTACCAGGCCTCTATCCTATCTAATATAATAAAAGAGTAATGTGCAGATTGATCATCACTGCAACACACAATATAGCTGCCCCCATGTGGTCAAAGATCCTGCCCCCATGTGGACACAAGATAGCCACCACAAGATGGCCAGCAGGAGAGGGCAGTTGGGAGGCACCCTGCCTGCAAGGGAGGGCAGTTGAGAAGGACCAGGCCTGCAAGGGAGGGCAGTTGGAGGTGATCAACCCTGCAGGAGAGGGCAGTTAGGGATGACCAGGCCGGCAGAGGAGGGAAGTTGGGGGCAAACAGGCTGCAGCAGAGTGGTTAGTGGGTGATCAGGCTGGCAGGCAGAAGCGGTTAGGGGCAATCAGGAAGGCAGGCAGGCAAGCAGTTGGGAGCCAGCAGTCCTGGATTGTGAGAGGGATGTCCAACTGCCCATTTAGGCCCAATCCCTGTAAACTGGCAGTAGGACATCCTTTGAGGGGTCCAAGATTGGAGAGGGTACAGGCTGGGCTGAGGGACAACCCCCCTCCTTGCACGAATTTCATGCACCGGGCCTCTAGTATATACACACACACACACACACACACACACACACACACACACACACACATATACACATACTAGTGGCCCGGTGCATGAAATTCATGCATGGAGGGGGGGGGGGTCCCTCAGCCCGGCCTGCACCCTCTCCAATCTTGGACCCCTCAAAGGATGTCCTACTGCCGATTTATAGGGATCGGGCCTAAACCAGCAGTCAGACATCCCTCTCACAATCCAGAACTGCTGGCTCCTAACGGCTCACCTGCTTGCCTGCCTGATTGCCCCTAACCACTCTGCCTGCTGGCCTGCTCGCCCCCAACTACCCCCCACTGCCGGCCTGCTCACCCTCAAATGCCCCCTTGCCTGCCTGATCACCCCCAACTGCCCCCCCTGCCAGCCTGCTCACCCCCAACTGCCCCCCCCTGCTGACCTGCTCATCCCACCTTCCCTCCCCACTGGCCTGCTCATCCCCAACTGGCACCCCTGCTGGTATGCTCACCCCCAACTTCCCCCCCCCCGGCAGCCTGATAACCCCCAATGACCCCCTCCCACCAGCCTGATCACCCACAAACTGCCATCCCATCCTGGCCTGATCACCCACAACTGCCTTCCCTTTTGGCCTCTAACCGCCTCTACCTCGACCTCGCCACCATGGCTTTTTCCAGAACAATGTCCGGAAGGTCTCCTGGAAGGTCTCCCGGTCTAATTAGCATATTACCTTTTTATTAGTATAGACCAGTGATGGCGAACCTATGACACGCGTGTCAGCACTGACACACGTAGCCATTTCTGATGACACACGGCCGCATGCCGAGGATGAAACATTTGCTGCTCCTGAGGATGAAACATTTGCGACTAGAGTCTTGTAGTTAGTTTTTTCCTCAAAGTAACACACTACCCGAGTTATGCTCAGTTTTTTGGAGAAGTTTGACACACCAAGCTCAAAAGGTTGCCCATCACTGGTATAGACAGAAGCCAGGTGCATGGGAGAGGCCAGCTGGTTTGCCCTGAAGAGTGTCCCGGATTAGGGTGGGGATTCCCTTGTGGTGTGGGGCAGCCTGGGCGAGGGGCCTGTGGTGGTTTGCAGGCCAGCCATGCCCCCATGGGGTGAGGGTCCCCGCTGGAGGGGCGTGGCCAGCCTAGGTGAGGGACTGAGGGCTGTTTTCAAGTTGGCCATACCCCTTCAGGGTGGGTGTTCCCTCTTGGGTGCCTGGCCAGCCTGGGTGAGGAGCTGAGGGCTGTTCTCAGGCTGGCCACACCCACTTCAGAGTAGGGGTTCCTGCTGGGGTGCCTGGCCAGCCTGGGTGAGGGGCTAATGGCTGTTTGCAGGCTGGCCACGCCTTCCAGTGGGGACTCTTACTCCATGGGGGCGTGGCCAGTCTGGGTAAGGGGCTGAGGGCAGTTTTCAGGCTGACCATGTCCCTTCAGGGTAGGGGGTCCCCCCTGGGGTGCCTGGCCAGCCTGGGTGAGGGGCTGATGGCTGTTTACAAGCTGGCCATGCCCCCCAGCAGGAACCCTCATCCCATGGGGGTGTGGCCAGCCTGGGTAAGGGGCTGAGGGCAATTTTCAGGCTGGCCACACACCCCCGGTGACCCAGGATCCCAGCCCCTCCTTTTTTTTTCCAAGTGCCTCCTTCAGTGGTGGCCAGGGCAGGCGGGAAGCTTGGCTTCCTCCATTGCCAGGGGCAACCCAAGCCTCCTGCTCGCTCCAGCTCCATGGCTGCCACCATCTTTGTTGGGTTAATTTCCATAGTCGCTCCTGATTGGCTGGTGAGTGTAGTGGAGGGACAGTCAATTTGCATGTTTCTCTTTTATTAGTGTAGATATATATACATATATATGTTATATATGTATATGTGTTATATTTGTTTTCTGAGGGGAGGAAGGAAAGAGAACATCCAAGGCTAAAATGCATCAGCATATAGCAGACAAAATTCAGAAATAAGAATCAGAAGAAGTGGGTTCTAATCCCAATTTCTATTCACTAACTGGATAAACTATACTTTCTGTGACTCCATTTTCATATTTATAAAATAGCTCTCTTCTCTATTGTGTGGTATTTTCATGATCCTATGATCTGTATCTACACTAATAAAAGAGTAATATGCAAATTGGTTGGGACACCCTCACAGTAACAACCAAACAGCAGGCTGCGTGGGGTGACCAGGCCGGCAGGGGAGTTAGTGAGGGAAGACCAAAAGACTGAACAGCAGGCTGTGTGGGGTAACAAGGCCAGCAGGGGGGCAGTGAGGGGTGACCAGGCTGGTGAGGGGGGGGGCCAGTTGGGGGTGACCAGACTGGCAGGGGGAGCAGTAAAGGGAGACCAAGCCAGTGGGGAGGCAGTTAGGGGTGACCAGGCTGGAGGGGAGGGCAGTTGGGGGCAATCAGGCAGGGGCAGTTAAGTGTGATCAGGTTGACATGGGGGGGGGCAGTTAGGGGCTATCAGGTAGGCAGGCAGGTGAGCAGTTAAGAGTCAGCAGTCCCAGATTGTGAGAGGGTACAGGCTGTGCTGAGGGGACTCCCCACCCCCAAGCATGAATTTTGTGCACCAGGCCTCTAGTGCATAAAAATAGTGAAAGTCTCAAGATTAGATTGCCAATATGCTCTAATAATTTATTTTCTCCTAGTCTGTAGGATTAAATATTTTTACCAACTCAAAAATCCACAAGCCACATTTCTGTCAACTGCTTCAGGATTATACAGGATCATTTATGGACAGAGGAGTTCCTCGAGGTGAGATTTCTCTGCTAGGATAACATGAAATAATAGAAAAATAGAATAACAAAAAAGAAAAGTGATGCTTTGCTAGATTGGGTTGGGATAAAAAGCTATTTTTCTAAGTATCAAATATTGTGACTTTAGCAACTTCTTGGTAAATTTTCTTCAATTAACATTTTCCCCCAACATATAGGATTTGTAAAGCAATTCTCTCTCTCTCTCTCTCTCTCTCTCTCTCTCTCTCTCTCTCTCTCTCTCTCTCTCCCTGAATTTTGCATTTAGTACTTGTCACTTATTCATTCTTTAATTTTTAGTTACACCACCTTAGTGCTGTCCCTTGTTATTTCATAACCAAATTATTACTTAAAAGCCACATTAATTTACCTTCCTTTCCTCCAGTATTGTTTCACTTCAATCTGTCCCAATTACTATGAAAGGCATATCATCCTTAAACATTGCTTATTTCTCCTAAGAAACCCAAAACACCAATCAGAAAGAATGTATGCACCCTTATGTTCATAGCAGTACAATTTATAACAGCTAAGATCTGGAAATAGTCATCAGTAGATGACTGGATAAAAAAGCTGTGGTACATTTGTAGCATGGAATACTATGCAGCAGTAAAAAGAATGTCTTACCCTTCGAGACAGCATGGAGGGACCTGGAGAGTATCATGCTAAGTGAAATAAGTCTGTCAGAAAAAGACAAGTATCACATGCTCTCAGTCATATGTGGAATCTAAGTAATAAAATAAAGTGATGAACAGAATGGATCCAGAGACGTGGAAGCATGGAACAGAATGTGGAATCTCAGAGGGAAGGCAGGGGAGGGTGGGTGAGAGGTAATCAACCAAGGACCTTGTATGCATATATGTATGGCCCATGGACACTGACAATGGGGCAGTGAGGGCCTGGGGTTGGGGGCAGGGATGGGCTGGAGGGGGCAATATGGGGGGAAAGGGGACATATGTAATATTTTCAAAAATAAATAATTATTTTAAAAAGATAAAATTAATAAAATAAAATAAAACATTGCTTATTTCTCATACATAGTCACTACTTCCAGATTCATAAAATTGTTGTACTTAAGGTTTTAAAAGAGCATGTCCAACTGTACTTTATATATATGTATTATATATACTTATATTTATACTAGAGGCCCGATGCACGAAATTCGTGCAAAAGTAGGCCTTCCTTCCCCTCGCTGCTGGCACCGGCTTCCCTCTGGCACCCGGGACCTGGGCTTCCCTTGCAGCCCTGACTTCATCCGGAAGGTTGTCCAGAAGGACATCCAGAAGTATAATTAGCATATTACACTTTTATTATTATACATATTATACATATTATCTTTATATATCTTTTGATCTCTGGAGTAACATTTTTAAATCAAGCTAACTTCTGCCTTAACAGATCTAATTTATTTGTTCTAATCTTCATGATATTTTATTATATAATTATACCTACTGTATACTCAGTTACATTAAACAAACCCCCCAAATAGACATGCTACTCCAGAGGGATAAGTGTTTTGGAGCATCCCTTCCAATCTCTGTGTGCATACTTAGATGGATAGACATTTCCTTGAAATGCCTTCTCCATTCTCCTATTTCTCATCCTTCAATGATCACCTTAAAGTCTGCTTTGGAAAAGTCTTTTCTGGTCAATATAATGCTCATTTTCTGTCCTTTATTGAGTCTCTGTTGACAAAATACATACTGTTCTATATCTTCTTTTTAATTTCTCCATATCTCAATCACTGTTAAGTAAAAAAATTATCCCTAAAATCCTCTTGGAGTAGCTACTATCCATATCTCTAGTTTGAGTCTCACCACAAAAGGGAAATACGTGATCACCATTTCAGTATAAAAGCACTACTTTGTGTATTCAATGACTCTTTATTCTTCTCTCCACCACTTGAATAATCAGCTTAAGAAGAGCTACATTTGTTTTCATTTCTAGAGAAAAATGTATTTACCTCTAGATGGAAGAAGTAAAAGAATTAGCCTTCCTATATACGTAACAAGCTGGTAGGTTTAATTGTTCCAATAATAAACGTTCACTGAGCAACTGATCTTATTTTTCTGGATAAATAAGGCAACTATAAAAAGTTAATGATAAAAATGAGGTTCACATTGGGCTCTGAATGTTGTCTTTTCATAGGGGGTCTTCCAGGCTCACTTGCAAGATATACTTCTGCACCTTACCCAATGATGAGAGAAGACCTTCCAGCTGAGGGAGTGAAAGAGACAGTCCGGAATTACTTCCCTGAGACCTGGATCTGGGACTTGGTGTCACTGGAGTAAGTGGTGTGTTGCTTGTAACTTAGTTTAGGAGGTTTGAATTCTCCTCTATGATTCTGCTGTTATCCTGTGATCCTGATCCTTTCAATTCTGTTCCACTCTTTTCTGGTAAATATTTAGATTCAGGGTTAATTTATCTTACAGTGAAACAATGCAACTTTTTTTCTAATTTAGTCTTGAGGTACTTAAAATAATAGAAAACAGGAAGCGAGTCTCTCCCCTAAACGAAAAGAAAAACTTTCAGAGATTTCATTAATAGTGACAAACTTTATATAAAGTTTAACATTTGCCACACTAGGCTGCTAAGTTACCATGCTGTAGGATCAGCTATGATCTATGCCAAAAAAAGAAAAAGCGCGGAGGGGGACTCACTCACTCTCTTCCTTTTTTTCTTCTCATTAGTTCATCAGGTAGCAGTGAGTTGGCAATCAAGGTCCCTGATACAATCACGAAGTGGAAGGCCAGTGCACTCTGCTTGTCTGGAACGACAGGACTTGGCCTCTCCCCCATCATCTCTCTTCAAGTCTTCCAGCCCTTCTTCCTAGAACTCACTCTCCCTTACTCTGTGGTGCGGGGAGAAGCCTTTACACTCAAAGCCACTGTGTTCAACTATTTGTCCCACTGCATTCGGGTAAGGGCACGTCTCTACAGGTGAGCAAAAGGAGAAGGAAGGGACACAATCACCATTCACTACCTAGGTGTCCGAGGCATTCTTGTAAATCATAATTGCCTATGATGCAACTTAATTTTGGAATGGAATGGGTACTAAGAGCAAAACTACCTGACAGGTCCAAGGTGGTAAGGTTGTATTCCTTTGGGACTCTATATTATCTGTGTAGCCTTAATTTCAGATATCATTTCCATCTGACTACTTCATTGTTTCACTCTAAGGAAACTATTTCTTCCTTGTATGGGCCTTTATCCTAATTCACGTCAGTTTTTCAATTCCTTTATTGCAAACATTTAAACTGCCAAGTGTTTGACAGGATGTACCCTGTTTGAACAATTTCTCAAAGCCTCTCATTTAGTGTGCATTGTCCCTTTAAGCTCCAGTCCCCTGTTACTGACCCTCTGCCTGTGTTCTTTCTCAAACTTGTGGGTGGGTATGGGGGACAGGTTAGCATGGAGCTGGAGGACTCTCCTGCCTTCTTGGCTGTTCCAGTAGAGAAGAATGAAGAATCTCACTGCATCTGTGGAAATGGGCGGAAAACTGTGTCCTGGGCTGTGACCCTCAAGTCACTGGGTGAGTGGTAATGATTTGCTTTCTTCTCTGACCCAAATATATGTGTTTTTTTAATCCTCTAACAATGGTTGATTGAAAGAAAATGATTACATATATTGAGGAAATTTAAAAAGAGGAAAAAAATTAAATATAGAATCACTGTATTAACTCCTTAAGAATCTTATTCCTCAGGGAAGGTGAATTTCACAGCGACTGCACAAGTCCTACAGTCTCAGGAACTGTGCGGCAACGAGGTGCCTAAAGTCCCAATGTTTGGACAGAAGGATACTGTAACCAAGCCCTTATTGGTTGAGGTATGCAGGTGTACTTTCTCAGAGACCTTATTATCTAATATGTATGTGACGGTGACATTTAATTCCCCAAATATGGATGTACCCACAACTCAAATTTTTACTCTACATAAGAGTGACTGATTTTTCTCTTCTACATTCAGTGTCACTTTATGTTTTATTCTTTCTTTCAATATAAAGCCTGAAGGAATAGAAAAGGAGGAAACTTTCAACACACTCCTCTGTGCACCAGGTAAGTATCAAAAATAGACAAAATTCTCATGTTTAGCCACTTGCCAAAGTATATGGTTACAAAATGACCCTTGAGGCATGTTGTCTTCTAGGAGAAAAAAAAAATTCTATACTTTCCCATATACAAACCTAAGGATATTTGGTAGGAACAGCCTTTTCCTACTGAAGCTGTAAAGAAGTTAAAAGACCTAAAAGATATTGGCTAATAATAAAGACAAAAGCTGATGACTGTGGGACAGGATTCCTTCCATACAAAACTGTGTTTCCCGAACTTCTCTCCTTTTTCAAAATTCTGAAATATCTCTGTGGCATCAATACTATTTATTATTCAACTAATAGCTTAAGTGCATTCATGTTTTTTATTTAAATAATCATTTTAAGAACTTTAGGGATAATCTGCTCTTGGAGCACAATCAGCATGCTCTCATCTCTGGAGTCTTTTCACTCTTTGCTCCTTTTTCCTGGAAGTCTCTTCCCCAGATATCTATCAGTCTTACTCCCTGACTTACTTAAAGTCTCAAGTCACCAATGATTGTTTTATCAATGAGCTTTTTAGTGGAGAGCCTCCTCCCCCGAGCCTGGACTTCCTGACTGGCCTTTTCTTATTAGCTTACCCATTTAAACATTCACTCTGCTTTAATTTTCTCTATAAAACTTAACATCTATTATTCTAAATATTGATTTGTTATTTTATTACTCTCGTAAAAATGAAAATTTCATGAAGTGAGGAAATCTGTTTTGAAAATTACTATATCATTGCACTTAAAACAGAAGCTATACATAGCACACACTTTATATATATTTGTGGAATAAATGTGATTTTTTAAAAATCTAATGATATTAGAAATTAACATAAACAATGAAGAGAAGAAAATAAGTATATCATAAGGTATGCACATAGAAAATCTATAGGAATTGAGCACCAATAGATATGATTAATAGGAACTATACTATGAGATGACTCATTGCTTTAGGAGAAACTTGGATTGCATGGAGGAAATTATATAAGAACCAAGAGAAATGAGAAGTTGGATCTTCATCACATAGAGAAAAAATATTCAAACAAAAATAGAACATTTCTCTCATTCCCCACCCCCCCTTATACACAGAGTGGTCAGATTATTATGATCTCTGAATGCATAATAATCTGGCCACTCAGTGTATATCCTATATAATAAAAGGCTAATATGCAAATTGTCCCCTCGACCAGGAGTTTGACCAGTAGGCAGACCGGCCAACCGCCCATGTCCCCTCCCCCTGGCCAGGCTGGCCAGACCCCACCCATGCACAAATGCATGCACCAGGCCTCTAATATACACACTGAGTGGCCAGATTATTATGCGTTCAGAGATTATAATAATCTAGCCACTCAGTGTATGTATTTGTCTTTTTTCATTAGAAACTGGAGTACCTGAAAAGTTGTCACTAAAAGTTCCTTCAAACGTGGTTGAAGGCTCTGCCAGAGCAACGTATTCAGTTTTGGGTGAGTCTCCCAGCCCAAATGAAGCAGATGTCTACCACTACAGTTCTAGTGCCTGGGGCCTCACCATCCATGGTGAATGAGATCATTGACTCGAGTCACTGGATTGAGAGAAAGAGCACTAGGCTAAGGATTGCATTGTGTATTCATCAGAAAAGGTTTGAGTAGATGTTATGATATATTTGGATATACTCTAGAAAGTAAAAAGGGTCACCTCCCTGTGTCCTCATCTTCAAAGGATTGACTAAGTAGTGATGCTTCCTAATATATTTGAATATAGTTGGTTTTTACCAGACATGCCATTCAGTTTTTTCCTTGTGTTTTTTTCCCCATCCTTGAACCATTTACTTTACTTTTCTTACTTTTTTCTTTCTATTTTTGCATCTCCTATGCTTTCTTGTCCTCACCTCCATAAATGAGTTGACCTCTCACTTAGCTAGTTTCTATCTTCCTATCCCAACATAAACCAACTCCAATTTCTCCTGATTTTTCTATATCTTTCATTCCCCAGGTGATATACTAGGCTCTGCCATGCAAAATCTTCAGAATCTTCTCCAGATGCCCTATGGTTGTGGAGAGCAGAATATGGTGCTTTTTGTCCCTAACATCTATGTCTTGAACTATCTGAATGAGACACGACAGCTGACAGAAAATATCAAGTCCAAAGCCATCAGCCATCTCATCAGTGGTAAGAGATTACCCCCAATAAGAGAAACTTTAATTGAGTCCCTAAATATATCCTTCAGTGAATTCAAATCAGCATCCCTTTGGTTAAGATTTAATAATTATTTCTGCTGTGATACCAATAAAATGTCACACTATACAATCAGAAAATTCAATGCATCATCAAGTCTTGGAGATCCTATATAATAAAAGGCTAATATGCAAATCGACCAAAGTGGGGAATGACTGGTTGCTATGCTGTGCACTGACCACCGGGGGCAGATGCTCAATGCAGGAGCTGCTCTCTAGTGGTCAGTGCGCTCCCACAGGGGGAGCACTGCTCAGTGAGTGCAGTGGCAGTGGTGGGAGCCTCTCCTGTCTCTGTGGCAGCGCTAAGGATGTCTGGAGCAGGCCTAAGCCATCAGTCGCACAGCCTCCGAGGGCTCCCGGACTGCCAAGGGCACAGGCCCAGCAGTGCACAAATTTCATGCACCAGGCCTCTAGTATCTTAATAAAATAGTAGTTTTTCTATTACTGCTCAATGAGTTTTGAGGAAAAGACTGACTAGTTCTCCAATGTTTCTGCTATTTCATAAGTCTATGCAAACTTCTTCAGGGTACCAACGACAGTTGAATTATAAGCACAACGATGGTTCATACAGTACCTTTGGGGATCGTGGTGGTACAAGTCATGGAAACACTTGGTAAGATAATTATTTCCATATGCTCTTTGTAGACCATAATATTTCAGAATCATGGAAATAATATTCTCTGATGCTTGGAGTTCTTTTATGGAAATCTGTTATGCTTTAAAAACCCATATGGGTGTCATCACACTGGGTGATCTCACCATTCATCTGTGAAAGCTTACCTGCTCTGATAGCACTGTAGAGAGCAATAAAATAAGGAAATGTTGCCCCCAAAATGGAAATATAAGGCAGAAAGTGTCATAATGTGAAATGATCAAGGAAGAAGCTTCTACATCATACAATAACAAAAGGGAGCCTGGAAAGCACAGAAGGAGATTGTGATGTAGTAAAAGCATTCAGAAAATGGAAGTTTTCTGCCAAGCCAGTGTGGCTCAGTGGCTGGGTGCCAACCTATGAACCAGGAGGTCACAGTTCGATTCCGGGTCCGGGCACATGCCCAGGTCGTGGTCTCGATCCCCAGTGTGGGGTGTGCAGGAGGCAGCCAATCAATGATTTTCTCTCATCATTGATGTTTCTACCTCTCTCCCCCTCTCCCTTCCTCTCTGAAATCAATGAAAATATATTTTTAAAAAAGAAAATGGAAGTTCGGGTAGTGGGAAGTCTTGAAGGCTGCAACAAACACTTTGTGAGAGAAAAAAAAAGTGAAAAGTATAAACTCTGGAGAAACCAATACAATTGACAGAATTACAGAAGAGACTCAGATATTTGTTGGACAAAGAAGAGAATATTCAGTATTCTAGTATCATTTCCCCACCAATTCCCCCCCAGTAATTTCCTTCACTGAATTATGAACATCAGTGTCTGGAGGCAGGGCACAAAGTGAGCTTGTCCTCATGTCTCAGTTTCTTCTTTGCTGGACAGGCTCACTGCATTTGTGCTTAAGGCCTTTTCTCAAGCCCGGTCACACATCTTTGTGGAGGACTCACACATCACGAATTCCCTCACCTGGCTCTCACAGAAGCAAAAGGAAAATGGCTGTTTCCAGCGCTCTGGATCACTGCTAAACAATGCTATGAAGGTGATACCTTTAACATTTTTCCGGTTCCTAAAGACGGTGCTATGTCAGAGCAATGATGCTCCTGCTGATTTCCTCAAGACCTGGTGACATAGCTTTGAGGGAGGATGGTAGACTCTAAAATTTTTGATATCTAGCAACTAATTAGCAATTTTTTTATTGAATGAAAATAGTGTGCAAAAAAAAACCAATATATTACTAAAAGTGAGGGAAAGGGATTTGGGACAGATTCAAGAATTTTAGGGTGGAGGAAGAAAGAGGAAAATCAATACTATTACTCAAGAAAAGATGCTTTTTAGTTAAGATGCCCACAGGGAAATGTAGTCTTAACCAACTCTGACTGATGAGTATTGGAGTGTTTTAGTATCTCTGCCTCTGATCCTTACAGGGTGGAGTAGATGATGAGGTGACGCTCTCTGCCTACATCACCATTGCTCTGCTGGAGATGCCACTGCCTGTCACTGTATGTACTAGCACATTCCCTGTACCTGCCTCTCACAAACGTAAGAAAAGAAAGTCATGAGACTCTGAAGAAATGAGTTGTAGATTTTGTGTTATTTAAATTTGGTGTATTTCTCTGGAACATAAAGATCTACATCCTTTTGGAAGCTGTAGAGGAAATTATTCTCTGGTTGATCTATTAGGTTGTACAGGCACCTTGGGGCTTTTAATCGGGAATTAGCCTGGGGACAGTGCATTAACCTGGTCCTGCTATCTTCACACATTGCAGACCAGTAGTTTTATTGCTAGCTTTACCGAGTGGCCAGATAAGTGATTGGCCACAAGCCTGAGAACAGAAAACACGAGAATTCTCATGATCCGTCCGCAATGTGTTAATATCTCCTTTCTTCTTTATAGCACCCAATGGTCCGCAATGCTCTATTCTGCTTGGAAAGGGCATGGGAATCCACTTCAGAAGCCCAAGGAAGTCTTGTCTATACCAAGGCATTATTGGCCTATGCCTTTGCCCTAGCAGGAAACCAGGCCAAGCGAAGTGAGCTGCTTCAATCACTGGACAAAGAGGCTGTGAAAGAAGGTAAGAGCTGCTTCTGCAAAATTTACTTCCAAAAATCACCAGTGAAGAAGGAAGAGGACCGATTGAACTCATACCTATCATGCCACACTATACATGTTATGTTATGTTATGTTATGTTATGTTGTTATGTTATGTTATGTTATGTTTTATGTTATGTTATGTTATTATGATAATAAGAATAATTATCATTAACCAAAAACAAATTCTCTAGGTAACATGAATTATTTAACCAATTCCCATATTTTTAACTCTATACAGCCCATCTTCTAATATCGTACAAGTATGTAATAAACAGAAAGACACATGGGACCTTTCTTTACTTTCTTAGCAAAGATTTGCTGGATTGTTGATTACTTAATACTCTTACTTCACGTATGTCAATTCAAGAGCTCTGATTATAATGATGTCATGAAACCATTCTCTGAGCTTACAATGGTGTCTTTTTCCCTTTCAAAGGGGACTCGATCCACTGGCAACGTCCTGGGAAACTTCAAGAAGCTGAGGCATTCTCTTATCAACCCCGGGCTCCTTCTGCTGAAGTGGAGATGACATCCTACTTGCTCCTTGCCTATCTTACCGCCCAGCCTGCCCCATCTTCAGAAGACCTGTCTGTAGCTTCACGTATTGTGAAGTGGATCACCAAGCAACAAAACCCCACTGGAGGCTTCTCCTCCACTCAGGTCTGTGGAGAAACTCTAGAAAGAAAAATAAATAGATGAATACAGAAGGAGGCACAATCATATTCTACGAGTTGAATCGTTGAATAGTGTTTCTAATCCGTACTTCCTTCCTTCCTCCATCATCACAAAGGTCCCAGCCTCATTATTTCATATGTGGATTATTGCTCTGTTTAAAGTCCCAGATCTTTTCTCCCATAAAGTAGATAATCTTCCTAAAGCAGTGTTTTTATAAGATTACTTTCCTGATAACACAAATATTTTTCATCCAAAGACTAAAATTATGTAATATTTTACCCAAAATATTTCCTCTCCCCAGTAAATATGAATGTTTCCATCTAGTTAGACTGATCCCTTCGCTTTTTCTGGCATTGGTTCACTCCCTTTTCTATGTCATCAGTTACATTTCCCACACCTGATACTCCCTGATGCCTCTCTTCTGTATATATAAACTTTTCTCATTATTCTGAGATAACCATATTTCTCACCTTCTACTCTACTATTTTAGCTCTAATTTCTTCAACCTTCTCTGATTTTTTACAACAAATATCCTATATAATAAGAGAGGAATATGCTAATTAGCCATTATGCCTTGAGGTGTAACAACCAACCCAGTAAGGACCAGATCATGGATCGCAGGAGGGTGGGGCAGCAAACTCCAAGTGGCAGTGAAAAGCTACAGGAGGGGGCAGGGCAGCAAGCTATGGGGGGAGAGGGGGGAGGGGAGCCGGAGGGGGGCTACAGGAGGGCGGTGCAGTGGGCAGAGAGCTACAGGAGGGTGGCAGAGAGTTACTGGCACACGGATTCGTGTGCAGGGCTATTCGTTTTTATATAAATTTATAAATTTTTGAAATAGCCTCTATGTCAAATATTTGACTCTTCTTTCCATGTATATATTGTAAGCTCCTTGAATGAGGAAACTTCTTCATTTCCCCCAAAGTATCTATAATAGCTCATGATTAATAACCATGCCTGAGCTGAATTGAAATTCAGTTAATGAACTGTGTTTATAAATCTATAACTCTGAGAGAGAGAAATGTTGATATGGTTTACATCTAGTATGATTTTATTACCTTTCTCTCCTGTGATTTCTGCACCCATATTTTTCAGGATACGGTGGTAGCTCTTCAAGCCCTCTCCAAATATGGAGCAGCAACTTTCACTAAAAGGGAGAAAGCAGCTACAGTCACCGTCAAGTCTTCACAGACCTTCTCGGAAGAATTTCAAGTAGACGACGCCAATCGCCTATTGCTGCAGGAGGTTGCATTGCCAGAGATTCCAGGGGAGTACAGCACAACAGTGTCAGGGTCAGGATGTGTGTATCTCCAGGTGAGACTGCCAGGGTTCGGGGGATGCTACAAATGGGGGGAAAAGTCTCAGTAATTATATTTGAATTTCAAAAAGGAAAAAGAAATGTGTGCTAAGGGGAGGTATGAATCACCTAGAAGAGATAGACTGTTTGAGTGAAAAATTAAAGGATTTTTTCTATTTGTTTTAGACATCTCTGAGATATAACATCCTGCCCAAGAAAGAAGGGAAAGTTCCCTTCGCTCTGAATGTTGATACTCTTCCCAAGAACTGTAATGGAGTAGCTGCTCATAGGAAATTCCAGATTCACATCAACATTAGGTAAATCCTAAATCACTACCACAATTTTTGTAAAATATGACAAAATGGATTTTCTTGTGTGGGGGGATGCCATTACCCAAGTCACGCATAATGAAGGTGGAATTCTTGCAATATTTATTAACAAGAAAGTATTCTTCACTCTTACTGAAAAGTTTTAAACATTGAGAATATAATGTTGCCATATCTGCAGAGTGCAATTTCATAAAGATGGGTTTCCCAAACAACCATAACAGAAGCAAATAGAGTAGATGGAGCAGCAGAATGGTTGATAGAAATAGGGAATAGGGAACACTAGAAATAAGAGAAGGGAAGACTTCTTCCTTCCTTTCTTCCTTCCTTTCCTTTCTCTCTCTCTCTCTCTCTCTCTCTCTCTCTCTCTTTCTTTCTTTCTTTCTTTCTTTCATCCTTACCCAAGGATGTTTCCATTGATTTTAGAGAGAGAGGAAGGAAAGGGAGAGAGAGAGAGAGAGAGAGAGAAACATTGATGTGAGAGAGATACATTGATCAGTTGCCTCCCGTATGTGCCCCAACCAGGGATTGAACCCACAACCTAGGTATGTGTCTTAACCGGGAATTCGAACCCGAGACCTTTCGGTATACAGGACAATGCTCCAACCAACTGAGCCACAACAGCCAGGGCAGGAGAAGGGAAGATTTCTATCATGAATGAATTCCAAAGAATTTGTTTGAATGCCTTGTCCCTATGCCTTGACTTCATAGTTATATCGGAGAACGACCCAGCTCCAACATGGTCATTGTTGATGTAAAGATGGTGTCCGGCTTCATACCTGTGAAACCATCAGTGAAAAAGGTAAACCCTAAGTCCCTTACAGATAGCGGAGTCATGATAAATGTTGCCTTTACGCTTGTCAACTTTCTTTTATTGATTCCGTTTTCAAGAAGTTTACTCCCTCAAACTTGCTTCTCTAGTGTTTCCATCATTTTAATAGTGGGTATCATTGTTGTATGGTCTCAAGTAAAGGCATATTTAATAAATACTATGGTTAATAATGTTCCAACAAGCCCTGAGACATCTAGGGGACATGGAATGGTGTTGAATTATCTTCCAACTATACCTAAAAAGAAAAAGGGAGGATATACAGGATGTCCAAAAAAATGTATACACACTTTAACACCTGATAGCTCAATTTTGAAAATGAAATGTATTCTAATAAACACTGCCTTTATAATTATTCAAAGTGTGTGCATACATTTTTGAGGACACCCTATATCTTATATATATATATATATATATGTATATGCATATAGAGTATGGCAAAAGTAGGCTTACAATTGTAAATACACAAAATAGAGTTTATCCTTGTGTTATTTATTAATTATTGTATTATTTTCCATGTGAACAACTGTAAACCTACATTTGCCCACCTTGAATATGTGATATATGTGAAATATTATACTAGAGGCCCAGTGCAAGAATTCATGCATGGGTGGGGTCTGGCTGGCCCGACCCCAATCAGGGAAGATCGGGGTCAGGCCTGTTGGGAGGAAAAGATGTCAGGAGGTTTGCTGGTGCACCCACCCTTGATCAGGGCCTGATCAGGGCCGAGCCAGCTGGGGAAAGCAGCCTCGGGCGATTGGCCAGCAAACTCCTCCCCCGAATGGGGTGGGGAGGCAATTGGGGGTGGGAAAAGCTGAGGGGAGGGGCCGAGGGCCAATCGGGAAGATGGGGGCTGATTGGGGGTGGGGCTGGCTGTGGGGAGGGGCTATGGGTGGTGGGCTGGCCAGTCCTGCCCCTTATTGGGGTAGGAGGAGGCACTCAGGGGCGGGGTCAGCCAGGGGGAGGGACTGCGGGAGGTTTGCCGGTTTGCTGGTCCCAGTGGGTGTCATAGCAACCAGTCGTTCCAGTCATTGGATTTTTATATATAAAGATATTCTGAAGAATTCAAAATGATCAGTTGGATGTTTCTGAGTAACCATTTAGATTATAAATATCTGAAAACTGCTTTCAGCCTGAAATTTCTTCATCCCATATCTCTGTCTTATCCTCCTGGTCAACAGCTCCAAAAACAGCCTCAGATTCAAAGGACTGAAGTGAGCACCAACCATGTCCTGATTTACTTCGAGGAGGTAAGATTCTCTGTGACTCTGCTAGATCTGGGAGCAGTGCCAGGGGTCCCCACAAACCAGTACAGATTCCAGCTAGTGCTTTTCACATACACAGGTGAGGGAGAAGAAAATAACCACATAGAAAAATGAATCCAGGACTGGTCAGCAATGCTCAGTTTACTGCATTTGACTGTCCATAGAATTGCCTCTTTTATGTCACTGAGTGTGTTACGCAAGTCCCCAATTGTCTCATTCTTTCTGTGAGTTTTGTTACAAATGGATAGCATGCTATGTTAAGAAGAGAGGATGGTGATTAGTAACTAAGTTAATCTTCCATTTTAATTCAGTTTTTCTGTCTCTCCAGCTAACCAAAGAAGCCTTGAGTTTCTCCTTCTCGGTGGAACAAGACATCCAAGTAGATCATTTAAAACCAGCTTCAGTAAAAGCCTATGATTATTATGAGACAGGTGAGTGGGATTCAGACATGCTGAAGTTTGCGGGGAAGAAAGACTAACCCTAGGAAACTCCACAATTTGTTACTGGAAGAAAAAGCGAGCTTATGGCCACCAGATAATCATGCTCCTGTACCTCTCACCTGACCCCTAAACAAGTCTTAGAACCATTCTTATAAATTGATCTCGATTCCAGTCAAGAGCATGTACCTCCGTTGCAGGCTTAATCCCCAGCCCTGGTCTGGTTGGGGTCCGTGTGGGAGGCAATCAATCAATGTTCCTTTCTCTCTGTCTCTCCTCCTCCCTTCTACTCTCTCTAAAAATAAAATAAAATAAAATCAGTGAAAAAATATCCTCTGGCAAAAACAAACAAAAACTTCACTCCTTCTTAGTTTAAGGGAAGGTTCAGGGAGGAAGGCACAACTCCAATGAGAAAGACACAGCTGTGAAAGGGGCGGTGCAGTGCTCTAGAGAGGTAGAAACTGTCTTCCATCTGTGAAACCTGCCCCTCCATTCTGTATCCAAGCCCAATGTTCTCCCCTTCACCCTTCCACCCCAGTCCCAAAGGGCTTAGTACAGAAGGAAGTCACTTTTATTGGCTCCATAATTGATTTTATACTTTCTTTCTTAGCTTACATTATACAGTTTATTTACAATTCACTGCTCATCTGCCTGTTGCTGAATGTCTTCACTCTTTCTGTCTCATCATGTTTGTGTTTCAGAGGAGTTCACCATTGAAGAGTACAGTGCTCCATGCAGTGCTGGTAAAGTAGAAACGGAAATCTAATGCCAACATAAAGAAAATAAATATCTGTTGTCTGCACATTGCTGATTCTTGAATATCTCTTTATCAAATTGTAAAACTCTCCGGGGCATCATTTATGAATTAAAGTATTTCAAATGTATTACAGAATTTCTCAGTAGAAAAATGCAAGTGAAGTATAATTACTGGTGTCTGGGATAACTTGTTTGAAGATGAATTCAGTAATTTGCTGCATATAAAAAACAAGTAATCTAATATTTACTTTAGGTAATACATTTATCACCTGTGACCTTCCTAAGTGTTTCTAAACTTAGACTAGGAAACTTTTCACTGTAACTATCCATACAGCACAGTGTGAGAGATGCGATCTACAAGACCTTCCTCTAGAGGTTGACAGGGTTCATCTTTGACAGTAGAACACTTGCTGGGAGACCTTCAACTCTCCACTTTAAAATATAAAAAGAAAAACCTAAAACAGCTCTATCACAAAAAATAATTAAAATATATTAAGTTTAAATATTTATTCTTTATAAATAAAATGTGAACAATTATTCCTTTAGTAGAACACAGAATTTCCCTAATATTTCTACGTTTCCTTTTACTGTGTAGAATCTGAACATGGAAATGCTTGAAAATGGAAACGTACGGGTCTTATAAAATGAAATTCTCCAAAAATGAAGAAAAAAGACTTACCAGGAGAAAAGATAGTGGAGGAAAGAAGGAATAGAAATTGGAAATAGATAAAATTTGTATGTTGAATAAATTTATGACATTTACAACTCTATTTTTTCTTTTGTTCTTTATCAATGTTATATTTCCCTTTTGAAATATGTACCTATTCCCCACGCTGTTTTTAAAAACACTAAGATATTATACAAAGAAGTGCATTCAAAAACACTTCAACAACCTAAGACAGGCACAGTCACAGAGGGGCCATCAGGAGAGAACTTGGGGGTCAACAGAGGTGCAGGGGCCTGAACCCTCACCCCTTCTGAGGGAGGTCTCCTGCCCCCATGGCTGCTTAGCTTCCCATGCCCAGCTCAAATCAGGACCCAGGTAACAGACAGAGACTTGGCCGACAGCAGCTGCCCTCTCACTGCAATAAGACTTGTTTGAGTTGTCTTGTACCCATGGTGTGGGGAAGTGGGTTTTTGATATCTAAATCCAGCCTAGCACCAGGAATGCTCAGGGCCTACTCAAGAAGGCAAATAATCCTCTCCACTAATATTTACAGGGTAAAATAAGATTGTTGTTAGAGTATTAAATTTGACAGTAAAATAGTAGTCAAGTTTTCAGACTAATTTAAATTGGCTAATTGAAATAAGTGAATATTCTAGAAAAATCAATTGTACTGGACAAAAAGCTGTTCCTAAAGTGTTAACTAAAATTTTTATTGGTAGTTCATCTCATGGTAAAATTGTGTAACATGTAATGAACCTAAAGCAGTCATATTTTAGTGCAAAAAATTAAAATTTAAAAGCTATCAAGACTACATTATAAAATTTCCAAAAGCCTCCTAATATTTAAATCAAGAAAGGGGGAATAGTAGAAGAATATCATGTAAGGAAAAATATCCTGTAAGTAAATTACATCTAGAAAATTTTTACTTTAGAAAATTAACTTTCATTTGTAATGCTAACAGCAAGACACCCATGAAAAACACACATGGTGTCAAAACAAGCCAAAGGAAAATCGTTTGGGCAAAAAATGAAAAAAGATCTCAAGTAAAATTTATAGAAAAGATTCCTTTATTAACTTTTGGTCGAGAATATGTTTGTATATTTTCAGAAAACAACTCCAAGACCATGTGGATTCCTGCAACAGACAGGAATTGACAGGACTGCTCCAGCCATGAAGACAGAAGAGAAACAGTCCAGAGATGGAAGACGCTGATGACGCCTTGCCATATTAGCAGTCAGCAGCTGTGCATTGCTGCAGGTTGCCCAGGACCAAACCAGAGAGGGTCGGACCTGCATTACCACCATTTGTCCACCATCCAGAACTGAAATATCATTGCTGACATGTACACATAGGAACTGTTTGACATTGAAATTGGGACTCAAAAGAACTTTGGCCCAGAAAGAAATTCACTACAGACTGATTTATTTGCCTCTCAGCATAACCATTATTGCTTGTCTCATTTTCGGTTCTTATAAGTGTATTTCTAATAGCACATGATCTCACTCATCTAGGGGAAATAATGAACAACATAGACTGATGAACAAAAACACACCCGGAGACAGGGAAGCATCAATCAGACTGTCAAACCTCAGAGGGAAGGTAGGGGAGGGTGGGGGTAAGGGGGAGAGATCAACCAAAGGACTTGTATGCATGCATATAAGCCTAACCAGTAGTCACGGACAACAGAGGGGTGGGGGCATGCGTGGGGAGGGGTTTGGGATGGGAATGGGGGGATGAGGACAAATATGTGATACCTTAATCAATAAAGAAATTTTAAAAAAAAAGAAGTCATGTCTACTAGATAAATAATAAAAAATAAAATTTTGATTTCTACTAAAAAATAACACTTCAGATAAAATGGAGTTGCAAAAAATCTTCAAGTAACCCACAGGAAGGTAGAAAAAACACACAATTTTCTAAGAATGAAAACAACTAAAATGTTGATCAATAGGTGAATGATTAAACTAACTGTGGTATGTACATTTATATCACAAAATACTACTCAGCAATAAAAAGGAGCAAACTACTGATATACACAACTTGGGTTAATCTCAAAAACATTTGCTAGGTGAAATTAAAGCCAATTTCAAAGGGTCATATTATATAATATTTTTATATAGCATTCTTGAAATGATATTTCAGAAATGATAAAAATAGTGATTTCCAGGCTTATGAATGATAGAGCAAGGGAGAAGGGTGTGACTATAAAGGGATAGCATTAGAGAGATCTTTGTGGTGATGAAATCTTGACTATAGGAGAAGAAAAGGCCTGATTCAAGTTTTTACATTTAATTCCATCTCAAATTACTTTGTTGTCTGTTGGGTGATAAGTGCATATTGAAATGGACTTTCCTGGGGGAGAGAGGAGGGAATAGGGGACATCTGTAATAAGGTCAACAATAAAAAAGAAAGAAAGAAAGAAAGAAAGAAAGAAAGAAAGAAAGAAAGAAAGAAAGAAAGAAAGAGAAAGAAAGAAAGAAAGAAAGAAAGAAAGAAAGAAAGAAAGAAAGAAAGAAAGAAAGAAAGAAAGAAAAAGAAAGAAAGAAAGAAAGAAGAAAGAAAGAAAGGGCTTTTCTTCTCATGTAGCTTTCTGATAGTCCCATATATAATAGTCCCAATTATATATTTCTCTGCTAATAAAAAGTGCCTCTTTTATCACATACTAAATTATCATACATTCTAAGGCTTATTTCTGAGTGATTTATTCTATCCCATTAATTAGCTAGATGGTCTATTCTTTCATAGACTCCTTGTTTCTCTGTTTTCATGTTTTCTTTGTACTACTGAGCTCATTATTTATTCCAAATAAAACTTTGAAATCCATTTATCAAGTTAATTATCCTCATAGTCATATTGGGTACTTAGTACAGCATTGAATGTGAATGAATTTATAATGATTATGCATGTCAGTACTTTACAGTATTTAGCCATCCCTACTTAGCCATATTTTATCTTTATTTACTCAGTTCACGTGAAGTCAATTCTAATTCTGACTTGATTTCTGAATATGAACCAAACTACAAAGTCAAAATTAAAGATTAACTTTATGGACATACATAATAAGATAAGTTAAAAGCATAAAATAATGTATACATGGAAAAAGTATAAAGAGATAGACAAAAATAAAATTACAAGATGATGAAAGAACAAAACAATATTTCTTATTTGTTGATAGGAACCATTGAAAAATTTTAGCAAAAGAATATTTCAGATTCACATTATGAGAGTTTATTTTCTAGTCAGTGATGGGAAGAAGAAAACAAGTTTCTACTGACTTCCTTCCCATTTGCGCAGAACTGCGCTCTCTTCTTCAGGCTACATCCAATTTTTTAGCACAAATATCTCTCTTCCAACATACACAATTCCACATACTTAAAAATTGCTTATTTTCCTCTAATTTATAGACTCAAATCTCTTTAAAAACCAAATCTGTGTCTTTTTTGTCTTTTTCTAAAGTATATTTTTATTGATTTCAGAGAGGGAGAGATAAAAGCATCATGATGAGAATCATTGATTGGCTGTCTCCTGCACAGACCCCAGAGAAGATCAAGCCCGCAACCTGGTCATGTGCCCTGACAGGGAATCAAACCATGAACTCCTGGTTCACAGGTTGACACTCAACCACTGAGCAACACTGGCCAGGCCCAAACCTATCTTTTTTTATTATTATTATCTTTATTGTTGAGATTATTATAGATGTCCCTCTTTTTTCCCACCATTGTTCCCCTCCACCCTGTTCCGCCCTGCCCCAGGCCTTCGCCACCCTATTGTCTGTGTCCATAGATAATGCATATATGCATATAAGATCTTTATTTAATCTCTTCCCGCTCCCCTAACCCATTACCCTCTGAGCATCGTCAGTCTGTTCCATTTCCATGCCTCTAATTCTATTTTATTCACCAGTTTATTCTGTTCATTAGATTTCTTATTCATTTATTTTAATTTTTAGATTCGATTGTTATAGATACGTATTTATTGCCATTTTATTGTTCATAATTTTGACCTTCTTCTTCTTTTTCCCCTTCTTTTTTTTAATTTATTTATTTTAGAGAGGAAGGGAGAGGGAAAGAGAGATAGAAACATCAATGATGAGAGAGAATCATTGATTGGCTGCCTCCTGCACACCCCCCTACTGGGGATCAAGCCCGCAACCCAGGCATGTGCCCTTGGCCGGAATCAAACCTGGGATCCTTCAGTCCCCAGGCCAACATTCTATACATTGAGCCAAACCAGCTAGGGCCTTTTTCCTCTTCCTAAAGAATATCCTTCAAAAGTTCATATAATACTGGTTTGGTGGTGATGAACTCCTTTAGCTTTTTCTTGTCTGTGAAGCTTTTTATCTGACCTTCAATTTTAAATGATAACTTTGCTGGGTAGAGTAATCTTGGTTGTAGGTCTTTGCTATTCATCACTGAATATTTTTTTTGCCACTTCCTTCTGGCCTATATAGTTTCTGTTGAGAAATCAGCTGACAGTCATATGGGCATTCCCTTGTAGGTAACTAACTGTTTTTCTCTTGCTGCTTTTAAGATTCTCTCTTTGTCTTTTGCCCTTGGCATTTTAATTATGATGTGTCTTGGTGTAGTCCTCTGGCAGCCTCCACAGAGGCAATCTCCCTCCAATTAAAAAAAGGGGCTCACGTGGGTGCTGGACCAGCCCATTCCATGCCTCCACACTTCTTATCAGTCTCAGTGTGCTTTCTTCTTTACTTCTCTAGTTGTAGGACTTCCATTCAGCCAGCTTTCTGGTGGTTCTGGATGTTGGTTGTTCTGTATTTTAGTTGTAATTTTGATGTGGTTGTGGGAGGCAGAGAGTCCCTTTGCCTCCATCTTCAAATCGTGTCTCCAAACCTGTGTCTTAATCATGTCTGCAGCCTGCTCATTCACATAGTGCAGGGAATGTGGTAGGCACTCAGTAAAACAAAGGAGTGATTAAATGGATTGGTGCCTAAGTCAGCATATTACCATAGGTACAGTAGATAGAGGAGAAACGGGGTAATACAAAGGTATTAGCATACACTAGTACAGAAAATGAGCTACTAGGAAGAACATTTTCATTGAAATCTGACTTATTGCTTAATGTTTCACAAATACTCTATGGAAAAGATTTGCATAATTTTGCAAAGTCAGATAAATAAGGGGAAAATGAATTTTGGTTATTTATTAAGATTTTAAGCAAAACATATTTAAAAGTACATTTTACACATTAATTGAGCTCTAAGAGGAAAATCATTGCCTCTAACTAGCTGTCAGCAGTTATCAAAAGGGTAAAACAGCCCGACCGGCGTGGCTCAGTGGTTGAGCATCAGATTTCCCAGAGCAGGGCCCTGCCCATACCTTGATTTCTGACTTGTGGCCTTCAGAACTATGAACCAGGAGATCACAGTTCAAATCCCAGTCAGGGCACATGCCTGGGTTGCGGGCTCAGTCCCCAGTAGGGGACATGCAGAAGGCAGCCGATCAATGATTCTCTCTCATCATTCATGTTTCTATCTATCTCTCTCCCTCCCTTCCTCTCTGAAATCAATAAAAATATATTTTTACAATAAAAGAGTAAAACAAATAGTCTCTGTTATGGGTTGAATTGTGTTCCCCCAAAAGATATGTTGAAGTCCTAGCCTTTGTATTACTCCAGTCTCTGCAGATGCACTTAAGATGTAAGTTAAGATGAGGTCATACTGAAGTAGGATAGGTCCTTCATCCAATATTACTGTTGTCCCATATAAGAGGAAAAGACATTCAGAGGCAGGCACATGCAAAAGAAAAACAGAGTCAGACACACAGGAAGAATGCCCTGTGGTGATGAAGGCAGAGACAGGAGCTCCAAGGACTGCTGGTAACAGAAGAAGCCAAGAGAAAGGCATAGAACTGATTTCCCAGAGCATGGCCCTGCCAATACCTTGATTTCTGACCTGTGGCCTCCAGAACTATAAAAAAATAGTTTCCCTTGTTTTAAGCCACCCAGTTTGTTATGACAACTACTATCATATCCAATTAAAATAACATATTTTCATTCATTGGCCCAATTTACTTAGTTCCGTGGTCGGCAAACTGCGGCTCGCGGGCCACATGCGGTTCTTTGGCCCCTTGAGTGTGGCTCTTCCACAAAATACCACAGCCTGGGCGAGTCTATTTTGAAGAAGTGGCGTTAGAAGAAGTTTGAGTTTAAAAAATTTGGCTCTCAAAAGAAATTTCAATCGTTGTATTGTTGATATTTGGCTCTGTTGACTAATGAGTTTGCCGACCACTGCCTTAGTTCATTCTTCTTTGCCTTTTAAATCAGAACAAATAAATGAGAAGGTCCCAAGTGATTGGGCGAAGGAAGGAGAAAGCAATGAAATTTTTTTCACTGTTTTATTCAACTATGAAAATGTCTTGTCCCAAAGCTAAAAACAAACAAACAAACAAATATCACCTGAGATATGGGTTCATTTTTCACTTCCAGCCCTCAGCTATCCTTATAGCTCTTCTCAAAAAACAAATGAAACTCTTCTTATTGTTTAAGTTCTCTAGGAAGAGTTTTCTTGTTCATTTCTCCTGTGGTTATAAGAAAAATGGAATAATTCATAATAAAAATTTAAAAATCTATGAGTCATTACTGTTGTTGGACTTCAATGCATGTTTGGGTGAAAAGGTTGATTTGTAGAATTTAATCCATCCTGTACATGCCCTCAAGAAATGTGTGATTAGTCTTTAATATAAAGCAGAAGTATTATTGAAGACCATTCTTCTTAGTCATTTTAAAAATATAAGGGAATGTGAGAATATCTTTATGATTTTTATTTAATATTCTGTTATTTTTCTTTTATAATTTAAGAATCAGGATTAACAAAATGACATTAAAATTAAGAATATTCAAGGCACCAAAGGCAAAAGTTCTTCAAGGATTCAAGTTATTGTTGAACAAAGTTTTGCCTAAGAAAATCTGTGCCAATGTAAAGTGCACTTAATCTGATAAAAATAAAACTTGTCAAGTCCAGTAAATGACCGTTGATACTCAAAGTCTGTTAATACAAAAACCATGCAAAATACTTTCATCATCATTACACTTGAGTAACACTTTGCCCCAAATTATCTCTTCACTGGAACTGAGTAGCTGAAGGTAAAAATAAATTTCCTCTTCGTACCAGGCATTTAAAAAAAAAATGGAACACAAAAGGGAATGTCTTTGTCAAATATTTTAGAGTAAAAGATCACTTTTTTTAGGATTTTAGGTAGAAAGAGGAAGGGAGAGAGGGAGGAGAAAGAGAGAGAGAAAGAGAGATAGAGGTCATTTTGTTGTTCCACTTATTTATGCATTCATTGGTTGCTTCCTGTGTGTGCCTTGAGCAGAGATCGAACCCACAACCTTGGCATATCAGGACAACACTCTAACTAACTGAGCTATCCAGCCAGGGCTAAAGATCACTTTTTCTATAAAATATTGTGTTGTTCATAGTGGGACTCAAAGATGGATAGTATTAACTGTGCTAGGTTCATATATGTGTGAAAATTTATGTTGCCAGGCAAATTTAAAAGGAATACACATCAAATATTTTTAATTTAACCTATTAATTAATTAAATAACCATTTCAAAGAGCATTCAGAAAACTGTTAGGATAAGAATGATGGGTTAAGTGTAAAATTAAATAACATAAAGTATGCCATAAAATCTTTGGTGTTATCTGTTCCACTGGACAGAAATTGTTTTTATTTGCATATGTTCCTGACAAAAATCAAAAGTAATGTCATTTAGTCTGGAAACTTTCATTTGTAGTAAATAATGAAATGAACTAAGTCTATTCTCAGATACTCCTTAAGTGGCCCTTGCCCCAAAGTTGTATTAATTAAAAGAATGTGCTCCAATTCTTTTGCCTTTTTTCTAAGTTCCTGATAATTTTTCTGATAGTCTTCTCTGATAGTGGACAAATTCATCTTAAAATTCATTTGGAGTTGCAAGGAGCCAAGAATGTCCAAAACAATATTGAAAGAGCAGGACAAAGAAAGAAGATTCACATTTCCTTATTTCAAAACTTCCTACAAAACTACAGCAATAGAGACAGTGTGGCACTGGCAAAAGAGTAAACATATAGATCAATAGAATAAAATTGAGGGTCTATTGGTAAAACTTTTACTTTATCAAAATTTAAAAAGTTTGTGCATCAAAGAATACTATCAATAGAGAAAAACAAGACACAAAAGAAGGGAATATTTGCAAACCATATATCTAATACATATCTAGCACCCAGAACATATAAAAAGTTCTTACAACTCAACAATAAGAAAACAAACAACTGAATTAAAATATGGTGAAGGAATTGAACAGAAACCTCTCTAAAGAAGATATACAAATGACTAATAAGCTTATAAAAATATGCTCAATATCATTAATGAAGGAAATGCAAACTCAAAACCACAATGAGACACCACTTCATACCTACTAAAATTAACATAATAAAACAAACAAAATAACAGAGAATGGCAAGTACTGGCAAAAATGTGGAAAAAAATAGAAGCCCCAAATATCACAGGTGGCAATGTAAAAAATCTGCAGCTTCTGGGGAAAACCGTTTAGCAGGTCCTCAAAATTTTATACAAGAGTTCCCATGTGAGTCTGGCTGGCATGGATCAATGGTTGAGCATTGACCTATGAACCAGGAGGCCATGGTTCAATTCCCAGTCAGGGCACATGCCCAGGTTGCAGGCTCAATCCCCAGTGTGGGCTAATTAATGATTCTTTCTCATCATTGATGTTTCTGCCTTCCTTTCCTTTCCTCTCTGAAATCCTATCTAATAATAGAGTAACATGTAAATTACCATCACTCTGCTACGCCCACGATTGGGCGGCGGGAGGCTGGGGGGTGGGACTCAGGGTGGCCTATCCGGCCTTTGAGAGGCACGGATCCGCTGCCACTGAGGGGGGCTACCCTGCTGTTGAGAGGCACAGGGGGCGGGAGTCCCGCCCCCTGTGCCTCTCAAGGGCCAGATCCGCGGCCGCTGAGGGGGCCTGCCGTGGACACCCAGCTGCGCCTCTCAACGGCAGGGTAGCCAGGTGTCCGCGGCAGCCCCCCTCAGCGGCCGTTGAGAGGCGCAGGGGGTGGGAGTCCCACCCCCTGCGCCTCTCAACAGCAGGGTAGCCCCCCTCAGCAGCCGCGGACCATCAAAAGCGTGGGAGCTGGGTGCCTGTCTGCTCCGGCACCAAGCCTTTCAGAAACCTCCGCCGAGCCAGAGGCTTTTGAAAGGCCTGGTGCACCAGTGGACCAGCACCCAGCTCCACCGCGAAAAGCGAAAGCGTGTAGGGGACCCTACACGTGCATGATTCAATCATGCACTGGGCCTCTAGTCAATAATAAAAATCTATTTTAAAAAAGAGTTCCCATGTGACCAGGCAATTCCACTTCTATTTCTGTACCCAAAAAATTGAAAATGTATTCACACAAAAAGTTTTATGCAACTGTTCATAGCAGAATTATTCATTATAGCAAAAAAGTAAAAACAACCCAAATGTGTTATCAATTGATGAATAAACAAAGTATGGCACATTCATACTAAGAAATAATTGTCACCTATATAAAGAAATACTGATACATGCAACAACATAGGTGAACCTTGAAGATATATGCTAAGTTAAAGAAACCAGACACAAATAATTAGATAGTGATAGTGGTTATATAACATTGTGAAAATACTAAAAATAACCTAGCTGTACACTTTAAAATGGTGACTTTTATGTAGTATTAGTTGCATTTAAATAAAAAATTGCTAAAAATTGCTAGCTATAGAAAAAGTTGTATTGTGTGGTGTATGTTTTTCAGATTCAACTAGAGGCCCAGTGCACGAATTTGTGCACAGGTGGGTTCTGGCCGGCCCTGCCCCAATCGGGGTGAATTGGGGCTGGGCCTGTCGGAAGGAGGAGATGGCAGGAGGTTGGCTGGCCTGCCCCCCTCCAATCAGGTCCGATCAGGGCTGGGCCAGCTGGGGGAAGGGTCTGCGGGCAATTGACCAGAGGGCTCCGCCCCCGATTGGGGTTTGTGGGGCTGATTGGGGGTGGAGCCACCATAGGAAGGGGCTGTGGGTGGTGGGCTGGCCGGCCCCACCCCTGAATGGGGTAGGGGGTGCTGATCAGGAGCCAACAGCCTGGGGTAGGGCCATGGCTGGTTGGTTGGCCGGCCCTGCCCCTGATGGGATGAGGGAGCCAATCTGGGGTGGGGCCAGGTGGGGAGAGGGGCTTCAGGAGGGAGATTGGAGGGCCGGCCCTGTTGGGGTGGGGGGGGGCGATCAGGGGCTGGGCCAGCCAAGGGGAGGGGCTGCGGGCTGATCAGGGTGGTGGGGGCCCATCGGGTGCATGGCCAGCTGGGGGGAGGGGCTGCAGGAGGTTGGCCACCCAGCTCCGCCCCCTATTGAGGTGGGGTGGTGCAATCAGGGACGGGGAAGCCGGGGGAGGGGCTTCAGGTTTATCGTGGTGGGGCAGGCTGATCAGGGACAGGGCTGGCCCGGGGGAAGGGAGGGGGCATTTGGCTGTAGGCCTGCTCTTGATCAGGGGAGAGTCCGATCAGGGGCAGGCAGGCAGGCAGGCAGGGGGAGGGGCCTCGAGGTTGGCCAGCCAGCCCCACCCCCTGATCGGGTCAGTTCGCTGGCCACAGTGGGCATCATAGAGACCGGTCGTTATGGTTGTTATGGCTGTTACGGTCCCTGGCTTTTTATATAGAGAGATGTTATAAATAAAGGGGAAAAAACACTTCCTGCAGTCCTATTCTAGCACCATCCTGATTTTTTCTTTCACTGTTCTATTTCGCACTATGAAAAGAAAAAGAAAAAAAAAGAACCAGGCATTTAAAAAAAAAAAAAAAAACTACTCTCTTTTTTCCCTTGGAAAACAAATAATCAGCCTTGAGAGTAATGAGGCAATCACTGAGAGCAACCACCCTTTTAGGGAATCTGTGTCCAACTCTGAGATCTATTTGGAATCTTCTGAGCGGGCCTTGCAAAATAGCAGCCATATAAAGCCTGGTTTGACCAGGCTGAAGGCAGGGAGTTAGGCACAATACGTCCCTGCGATTTTCCCCTCATCATGGGGAAAGACAGACTTCCTCATTCAGGTTTCACACTACTTCTCCTTGTCCTGTTTTCTACCAATGCCTCAAACTCTGCAGAACCGTAAGTCTCACTCAAAGTCTTTTCCTCAAGTCTGCTCTTTTAGTCTCTCCTTTATAGCTTTGCTTTGTCTTTCCTATTAAACCCTACCTTTCCATTCCTTAAAATATCCTCTAATCATAAGAGAGTAATCATAAATGGTCAATATATTTTTCCTTTTGTTTATTCTATACTCTTAAAATAATAGTCATCTACACAATGTCATCACTAGGAGGCATGTTTTCATTATAAACTGAAACCTGAGACTCTACCTTCACAGACTCGTTCTTTTGAATAGAAAGCGTTAACTATAAAAATATTTAAAGTGTAGAGTGGGTTGCAATTTAGCTCACATTGTAGATCACATGCACAGAGAAAATATAGCTCCTTTATTTTTCAATAATTTATTGATTCTTCATCAAGAACCCTCAGTAAATGGTCAGTGCAAGGGGGGAAGTAATTTTAACTGTCTTCAGTTATAAAGTTGGTGAAATCTGAAAACTCTAAGACTTCTCTTCCACTTCTCAGTTCCTCTCCAAGGCAGTGTCCAGAAGAATGTGATGGCTATTACTTACTGGTGGAGAAGAAGGGTCAGGGCCCTTGGTCTCTGAGTTCTTTGTCTTCTTGGCCAATATCAATCTGATTTATCCTTACCTGCTAACATTCATCATTTGAGTCTTTAGCCATCTAGTTTCTCTCAGTTTGGTCCCTTTATCAAGAAGTCCCAGAAGTTCTCTCTAGCTGACTCTGATTCACTTAGCTCTTTCTTATCACTTAGAACTCCCAACTTTTGACATCATTCTGCCTCCTGTTCTATGTCTGTTGTTCCAACACAGCCTGTGCTGCAGGAATCACCCATTTGAGACCTCTGGCCTCACTGGCCTCAATGGCCTCAACCAGCTGCCTTTACATTCCTTCTAGAGAGCTATGAAATCCTTGGGTCCAATAACAACATATAGGCAACTGAAGGATCTTGGAAAGTTCAACTTCTAACCCTCCCTTGCCTACCCACACTGTACTATAGATAACTCTGATGTAGCTACATCCCAGATTGATACAGAGCAGCCTCCAGAGCACCAAATGGGGAGAGAGATGAAGGGATCTTCTGCCCTGAGTGTTACTTTTATCCACGTAACACAGTTGGTCCTCTCCAGGCCAATGTACAGAAGCAAAAAAATCAGAACTCTGACAAACTCAAGTTCCTACCTTCTTCGGCCTTCTTCAATGCACAATTTCCCAGTAACCAGTAGGGGTGATTTACAACTGTGGATGGTACTGTCTTGCATTGCATTATTGCATTCCACTCACAGAGCTTTTGGAAATATGTGAGGGCTGTTCAGTTTTCTGAGTGCAGGCTGAATAGAAGAAGCAAGTGGCATTTATTGGGGTTGAAATGTTAAGCAATCTGTGTTTTCAGTCCAACGCAACAGAGAACTATTCTTCCCATTGAAAACCATTACTTTACATCTTTCCCACCATTTAACAAAGAACAAGCCTCATGGCCTAGTTGTCATAACAGAAGAGGTATTTTCTCCTCACTATGTAGCAAACTTCACCTTAACCCTCCATCATTAGCCCTACATGTGATAAATAAGAGCTATTGCCTAGAGAGATAGAGGTTACAGAGGAAAATGAAAAAGAGAAAGTTAAAAGAACAAATGGACATGGACAACAGTGTGGTGATGGCAGGGGCAGGGAGGTAGAGGTGGAAGAGGGTATGGCGGGGGGGATTTAAAAAAGAGGTCACCAGTTTAATATGTGCAAAATTTAATCACCCCTACCAAGGCAAATATTTAAAATGCAAACATTCATGATTAAGTAATACAGTACAACGTTTTATTTGCTCAGTACAAGCGAAATCTCAGGGAATTACTCAACCTTGATGGGTCCCAATTTCAATATTTGTCGAAGGAATGCTAAACAAACCTTTGTGAAATAGTTGCTTGAAATATCAAATATGTATGGAACTAATTTTTTAAATTGTGATCTCAATTTGGGTAAGAATAAAAGTAGTATATGGAATAAAACTATAATAGACTGATAATGTCTTTCCTATTAATATAAAAAAAAACTAGGGAGAAAAGTGGATGGGGTAAAAAATGATAA
The DNA here is from genome assembly GCF_951640355.1 of Cnephaeus nilssonii. Lineage (NCBI taxonomy): Eukaryota > Metazoa > Chordata > Mammalia > Chiroptera > Vespertilionidae > Cnephaeus > Cnephaeus nilssonii. The sequence goes on along the minus strand of NC_137077.1, from coordinate 21,848,744 downwards.
TTTTTATAGAGCCTATAATTAATATTGTACTGCATACTAAAAATTGCTAAGAGGGTAGATCTTATGTTGTGTTCCCTTACAATAATAATAACAATAATGATAATAATAATTGAAGAGGAAGGAAACTTTTGGAAATGATGTACATGTTTATAGCAAAGATTGTGCTGATGACTTCACAGTTATATTCTTAACTACATACTAATGAAATAGTACATACTAACTATGTTCAGCTTTTTGTGTGTCAATCATACCTCAATAAAGTATTTTTAAAATATAGAGAGAAAGTAAAGCCTTTGGAAATGATGGATTAAAGTAGGTATAACTTTAGTCTTCAAGTCTTTTCTGTAAGCAGAGTCCAGAGAATAATATTACAATTCAATCTGAGGAGAGGGAGGAGATAAGCAATAGACCAATATATGGGTCACTCAGATAAAATTTATCTTCTGCTTCCTCACCATAGTTTGGAGTTACTAACAAATGATAAATTTGACTAGAAGTTTGGGGCAAATAATAAAATTTTCAGAGAAATATTTCCATCTGATCAGCCTAGAATAAGCATGTCAAACTCGTGGCCCTCGCATGTCAAACTCGTGGCCCTCGGGCCACATGCGACCCACAATGAATATTTTTGTGGACCAGCCAATATAACAGTATATAAGAAACATTTTAATAAAAATTTCATAACTTAATTTTTACAATATCCTGTTATACATACTTTTTAATAACGAACTGTAGCATTCACTAATGACTGATTACTATAATCATGTTGCATTCATTTCCCTTATGCACCTTACGCACAGGCGCAGCATTTCCACTAATACTAACAGCAAATATTTTAGCAGCCGATTGCCATGTCATTAGTCTTGTACTGACTTGTTTGGTGTGTGCAACAGGAACTATTTCGCTTTCAGAGAAGAAGAAAAATGGGTTTATTTGCGTTATGCTTATTAATTTGTGCAGTTATTCAGTGTCTGATAAGTTAATGTTCAAGAAAAAATATTAATTTTTATTAAAATGTTCTATTATTTTATGTTCATGATTACTCATTTATTTCAGCCCTTTGTATCCAGCATGTCTCTATCGAAATAAACCTACGTTTCTATGAAAATTAAAACTTTTGGTTTTTTTGGCCCACATAAACTTAAACCTTGTGTATTTGGCCCATGTTAGCCTTTGAGTTTGACATGCTTGGCCTAGACCAGTGGTCAGCAAACTGCGGCTCGTGAGCCACATACAACTCTTTGGCCCCTTGAGTTTTTAGCAAAGGCCAGCTTAGGAGTACCCTAATTAAGTTAATAACAATGTACCCACCTATATAGTTTAAGTTTAAAAAATTTGGCTCTCAAAAGAAATTTCAATCGTTGTACTGTTGATATTTGGCTCTGTTGACTAATGAGTTTGCCGACCACTGCCTACACGTTTGCCCCTAATTTGTTCTTCTTGAGTTGGATAGAAAGAGCTCGAGACACAATTTAGAATAGGAGAAAGATGTGTACAAATGGGCACTGTCACTGCCTGCTCCCATATGGTTGTTTTTACTGCGACTGATGCAGTAAGCCTGGTGGAAGGCTATTACATCTTTTTTTTTTTTTAAGGCTATTATATCTTTAAAAGAGCAAATGTTCAGTAGATCAGAGACATCCAAATGCAAGGAAGGGATTAGATGGGAGGTACCATCTGAATGACCCTGGGTAGTTTATTTAACTGCTTTGAGCTTCTCTGCATTAAAACAAAACATTAGCACTTATGCAATATATAATTTGATGTTTTAATGATTTTAGAGTGGCTCTAAAGATTTGTGGCACATAATTTTGCCAAGAAAAATTTTAAAACATATACAGAAAGCCTGCTTCTCCAGAGCAGACCACATGGAGACTTCATTTGACTTCCAGCTTCAACAACTAATCTGTCTGTATTATTATCTATTCCTACTCTCCCACCTATTGACTTTGTAAAGTAATAAAATTGTGTTTCCTATGTCAAATGCCCCTGGTATTTTTTTAAGGATAAGTGCTCATGTTGTTGGTAGAAGGGAAAGGGCAATAAAACAATATAAAAATAATTCTGTTTTTCTTAATTGCAATGGTACTCTATAAATAAATGACTTAAACCTACAAGCATGGAATCATTAAAATTTTGAGGATTTACATTTTTATGTATTATTTTATATAATAGATACATGTTCCCTGAAGTTCTTTCAGTTGAATTTGTGTAAATCCAGTCATAGTATTCATGCACAAGTGATGTTTACTTAGACAAATTTTAATGTAAACTGTTTTATAAAGTGAGTAATCACCCACAATTTATTATATATGTGTATTTTTATGAGTATATATTCAAGAATTTATATATTAAGGCTCATTAAAACAAAAAAAATGCCTATAAAATTGAAATATCTTCAAAGTCAACTTCTGAGGCACTACTGGTAAGTAAAAGGTATCATTCTTTTTTTTCTTTTTTTTTTAATTACTAATTTTTTTTATTGATTATGGTATCACATAATTGTCCTCATCCCCCATTCCCACTCCAAACCCCTCCCCACGTATACCCCCACCCCCTGTCATTCTTATGCTAATAAGATGGAGGAGACAGTATAGAACTGATTATAGCAATAAGTACATATTGTTATGGAAAACACAATGATGGTTGAAAATACTTGCTATCCTCTGATTTTTCTTTGAGTTAGCCTTCTTCCCTTCCCAGACAGTATATGGTGCTGGTCCCCTCCCTGCTCCACACTGGGACCCCTGAGAAAGGCTGCCTCCTTCTGAGCCACCTGAATGAGACAGTGACTGTAAGTGCTTCCTTGGAGTCTCCCAGGGAGAACAGGAGACTCTTCACTGACCTCGTGGCAGAGAAGGACTTATTCCGCTGTGTCTCCTTCACTGTGAGTACTAGCTGCCCATCCCTGTTTGATACATTATATCTCCATGGTAATGGAGAACTAGGGTTCAATCCCAAAGAATGACTTTAGAATGTTAGTGAGGATTTCAGAAAGAATCAAGGCAATGAGTTTTTAGCTATTGAGGAAAAAAGCATGAATTTTTTCACCAGAGTAGGGAGAAATATTTTTCTACTTGCCGAAGTTCAATGTATTTCCTAAAAAAATCTATACTAATAAAAGGGTAATATGCTCATTAGACCGGGTCAACCGGCCATCTTCCGGACATCTGACTTCCTTCCAGACAAAGCCATGGTGGTGGGAGCCAGGGAAGAGACAGTTAGGGACGAGATCAGGCTGGCAGGGGGTTAGGGATGATCAGGCCAGCAGGAGAGAGTAGTTGGGGGCGACCAGGCCGGCAGGGAGGGCAGTTGGGGGCGACCAGGCCGACAGGGGAGGGAAGTTGGGGGCATTAGGCAGGCAGGCAGGTGGGTGGTTAGGATCCAGTGGTTCTGGATTGTGAGAGGGATCCCAGATTGGAGAGGGTGCAGGCCGGGCTGAGGGACACCCCCTGTGCACAAATTTCATGCACCGGGCCTCTAGTAAAAAATAAATGGATTAGCCACAGAAATTGAATGATTTGAGGTTTTTTTAGCTTTGTTATATAACCATCTATTTCAGACCAGAGTTAGACAATGCCTAGAAACAGATTGTACAAATACCTCATAACAGGACAGCATGCAGAATTTTTCTCTCACGGTGGGATGTTACATGTCTTTGTCCTTAGAATGTGTAAATGGTTCAAAGTACTCCAAGCAAATACCCAGTACCTCTGTGAGGATGCTCAACTTGGGATACTTAGCTCCTATAGTCTCCCATACTCTTTCAGAGATGCTTCTCTCCATTCCTTCAGAAAACATATACTCTGTTAAAAAGAGTACAATTTAACAAATAGAGTTCCAGATGAGCTATATGGGAATTTGGGTTCCATTGATGGTTGTTCTTACTGATATTGCTCCCCTATATCTTATACTAGAGGCCCAGTGCACGAAATTCATGTGCAGGTAGGGTCTCTAGCAGCTGCCGGCTGCCGGCTACTGGCCGGGGCCTCCCTTCCCCCGGCTGCCTGCCGCCCCCACTGGCCAGGGGGAAGCCAACGTCTGCCATGTTCCACACCACCCCTGGTGGTCAGCGCACATCTAACTCCTGGTCAGTCAAACTCCCACCTGTGGGGACAATTTGCATATTAGCCTTTTATTACATAGGATTAGTATCTACACTCTTATACCTGGAGAAATGTTCATACTTACCCAGCCCTTTGTGAAGCTGAATGAGAGAGAGAAAATAGTAATGGTTGAAGGAGTCAAAGGGAGAAGACTGTGCTGTTCCTCAGTGGTATCTTTGTTCTTTAGCTCCCAAGAATCTCATCCTCTTCGGAGGTGGCTTTCTTCACTGTCCACATAAAGGGACCAACACAAGACTTCAGGAAGAGGAGAAAAGTGCTGGTAAAGAATGAGCAAAGCCTGGTCTTTGTCCAGACAGACAAACCCATCTATAAACCAGGACAGACAGGTATGTAGGCAAATTCCACCTCCTCAGCAGGTTTCCCGCCAAAGTCACCATTATCTTGATCTCTTAGTCTCCTGTGTTATTATCTAAATTACCTGCTTTATCATGTCTGAGACTTACCATAGAATTTCTTTTTCAGTAAAATTCCGCATTGTCTCTGTGGATGAAAATTTTCACCCCCTAAATGAACTGGTAAGTACCTCACTATCTCTAGTTTGGGTGGGTGGTGGGTGGTGGGATGAGAGCACTCACCCAAGGTGGGGTGGGAAGGTCCAGGAAAAGTGAAATGAAAGCTATTCCTTTGGGAACCTAGATTCCAGCTTTACTACAAATCTAGAGTCTTACTTATATAAGGCATAATTGAGGAGTAAGAGATGAGGAAGCTCTTTCTCCTATAACAATAATAAATCAGTCTGGAAATAGTCAGCTACATTCTTTGCTCTCAAAACACTACGTTAAGTATAATGAACAGGTACAATAAAAAGTTATGTATTATCCATACCCATACTCTGAAGGAGTTCATGATTAATTAAAGCACCAAAGAGTTTCACTTCTTCTGGATATATGTACATAGAATCTATATATATAAAAGACTAATATGTTAAGTGTCCTTCCCTCCATCCGACCAGTCACTATGACATGCACTGACCATCAGGGGGCAGATGCTCAACACAGGAACTGCGAGCTGCAGTGACGTGGCAGTAGTGGTTCTTGGGTGATGCACCTCAACACCAGAGAGGAGGGAGCCCAATTCCACCTTCGGCTGCGGGTTATGTTGTTGCTGGGGCACTGTCAGCCCCGAATCTGGTTTACTGTACACTTGCGTTTGCATCCCACACCCTTTACAACAGCAACTTTGCAGAGTGACCTCTTGCACTCCGAGACCCCTCAGGGGATGTCAGAGAGCTGGTTTTGGCCCGATCCCCGCAGGCCAGGCCAAGGGACCCCACCTGCTGGAGGTTCCCCACTCACTCCACAGACACCTTTTGAGCCATGACACCACCCTAGGTGCAGCTGGCTGGTGAGGGACCATGGGAGGTTGGCTCCAGGGCGTGTCCAGCCTGTCTCGCCCAGTCCCGCCCCACCCGCCACCTTCAAATTAATTTCCTTTCAATGTGCATGAATCCGTGCAACAGGTCACTAGTAAAATATATAATTTTATTATATATGATAACATTTTATAATTTTTATACATATATCATATACTATCCATTATATACAAAGTCTTTATTTATGTTCATTGTGTGTTCCTTCCTTCAACTAGCTTTCAATATGAAGGAAAAGAAACAAGGATATTTTTAAAAGGTAGATATTAGATAATCTTGAAATTAGAAGAAATATTCTTGGTTTATTTTAACCAAATAATTCTGGGCATTTTCTTCTTATTAAGTCTAAATCATAATGACATATAACTTTATTAACATCCATTTTTAATTTATGTAAGTAATAGTAAAGTCATAATCTTCACTAGGAGGATTTTAGTGCCTAAATTATATTGGTGAATAATATCAATAACTTAATAAGTATTAACAAGTATCATTCAACAATAATATTTTTCAAAGAAATGACAACATGATGATTTTTGTAGAAATATGTTATTATGCTTTTCTTAAAACTATTTACTGGTTTCCCTAAGCAATTCCACTTCTTTTATGTTTCTGGTTAAATTTTGATATATCTTACTACAAATATTATTTTTCCTTGGTAAGCTGTTTAATCATAAATCTGAAATCATGGCCTTGGTGAAATTCTAATCACATCTCTTCTTTCATTTTTTCATATAGATTCCTCTGGTATACCTTGAGGTAAGCATCAGAAAGAATATCTTATAAGGAAGTCAGTGCATTTAAGGAAGAGGAAATTCTGATACTATTCCAGACAGATGAACTGCAGTTAAAAAAAAAAAAAAACTTTCAGATCTAAATTTTCCTATTCTCAGATGTCAGGTTTATTGTGGTTCACTTTTCTTCTGTGTTTGCCTTTCTTGAAGGTATTGCCAATTGCTACCCTGAAAGTCATGTGTTTTGTCAAGGGCTATCATGACTAAATAATTATTCCCATGCTCCTTTCTTACCTCTAGAACCCAAAAAGGAATCGAATTGGACAATGGCAGAATCTCAAGTTAGAGAGTGGCCTCAAACAGTTAGCCTTTCCCCTCTCATCAGAGCCAATTCAGGGCTCCTACAAGGTGGTGGTAGAGAAGGAATCAGGCGGAAATATTCAGCACCCCTTCACCGTGGAGGAATTTGGTATGGATTATGAAAAATGAAGGGATCATAACTTTCTGGTTCACAGTGTGAACTCAGTTAGATCCTTTGATTTTCCCATAGGTATGTTAAACTTGGAGTAGAATCAGCTGTATCTTTTTCTAAGGCCATCATTATTCTGTGAATTATGAACATTATCCTTGTTTATAAGAGCTTGGTGATTTACAGTAGCAAGTTACACTTTGTCAAGTATCAAAATTCTTATTTCAGTGGACCCATCATCATTTGTTAACATCACTGAGATCTGTTGTGGTCACAAAGTCAGATTTTTTCATGAATTATTAAACCTAATCATCTTGAAGTTGATAGATGTAAAAATGAACATAACTTTTCAGGTTATTTTTGTGGGAAAAATTATAGACATGAAAATATCTGTATTTCCATTAATTATTTACCAGCTTCCCTCTTTCTATTTATCTCTGTCAACAGTGGTTCCCAAGTTTGAGGTCAAAGTTCAAGTCCCAAAGATAATCAGTATCCTGGATGAAAAAGTGAACATATCAGTATGTGGAATGTGAGTTAAATTGTTTTTGTCTGAAATTTCATATTTTGCCTCAATTTTGAGTGATTATTTAGCTAGTGCACTTTTAAAATTTTATCTCAGTGACCTCTCTTTATTTTTATTATTAAATATTTCAGATGCACCAAAGAGTGTCGAAATTTTTCAAATGCACCAAAGAATGTAGACAGAATCATGATTTAATAAGTAACATATTTCCATGTTTGCTGCTTTTTTTTTTCTTTAACATTTCAGGATAAATTACAAAAATCATGACTTTTCACCCAGCTACAATAGTATAGACCTCTAAAAATTAGTGACATTTTTCTATGCAATCATGATGCCATTGTCACACGTAATAAAATAAAAAGTAATTATTCAATACTAATTTTGAGTTTATACTCAAGTATCCTTGATTTTCCTAAAAACATCTCAGATTTTCCTAAAAATGTCATTATACATTGCTTTTAGTTATTATGACTCATGTGTACCTTTTCTTTTTTACCAACTCTCTACCATGAATTTTTTTTTTAATTTTTCTTTTATTGTCTAAAGTTTTATATATGTCTCCTTTTTCCCCCAATTGACCTTCCCCCCAGCCATTCCCACCCCTGGCAAGCCCCCACCGCCCCAGTGTCTGTGACCATTGATTATGCTAATATGCATGCATACAAGTCCTTTGGTTGCTCTCTAACCACCCCCTCCCCTACCATTTGTCTCTGAATCTATTCTTGTTCATCAAATTATTTTGATCATTATATCCCACATATGAGTGAAATAATGTGATATTTATCTTTCTCCGACTGTCTTATTTCACTTAGCATAACACTCTCCAGTTCCATCTATGCTGTTGCAAATAGTAAAAGTTCCTTTTTTGTTATAGTGGCATAGTATTCCATTGTGTAGATGTATCACAGTTTTTTAATCCACTCATCTGCTGATGGGCAATTAGGCTGCTTCCAAATCTTAGCTATGGTAAATTGTGCTGCTATGAACATATAGGGGTGCATATATCCTTTCTGAATGGTGTTTTGGTTTCTTGGAATATAGTCCTAGAAGTGGGATTACTGGGTCAAATGGGAGTTCCATTTTTAACTTTTTCAGGAAACTCCATACTGTTCTCCACAGTGGCTGCACCAGTCTGCATTTCCACCAGCAGTGCACGAGTGTTCCTTTTTCTCCACATCCTTGCCAGCACTTGTCATTTGTTGATTTGTTGATGATAGCCATTCTGACAGGTGTGAGATGGTATCTCATTGTAGTTTTGATTTGCATCTCTCAGATGATTAGTGACTTTGAGCATGTTTTCATATGTCTCTGGGTCTTCTGTATGTCCTCTCTCAAAAAGTGTCTATTTAGATCCTTTGCCCAGTTTTTGACTGGATCGTTTATCTTCCTTTTGTTAAGTTGTATGAGTTCTCTGTAAATTTTGGATATTAAACCCTTATCGGTAATATCATTGGCAAATACGTTCTTCCATGCAGTGGGCTTTCTTGTTGTTTTGTTGATGGTTTCTTTTGCTGTGCAGAAGCTTTTTATTTTGATGTAGTCCCATTTGTTTATTTTCTCCTTTGTCTCCATTGCTCTAGGAGCTGTATCTGTAAAGATATTGATATGACATACGTCTGATATTTTGCTGCCTATGGAGTCTTGTAGGATTTTTATGATTTCCTGTCTTATATTCAAGTCATTTAGCCATTTTGAGTTTGTTTTTGTGTATGGTATAAGTGGGTGATCTAGTTTCTTTTCTTTTTTTTTTTTGCATGTAACTGACCAAATTTCCCAGCACCATTTATTAAAGAGACTGTTTTGACTCCATTGTATGCTCTTGCCTCCTTTGTCAAATATTAATGGAGCATAATGGCTTGGGTCAATTTTGGGGTTCTCTGTTCTGTTCCATTGGTCTATATGTCTGTTCTTGTGCCAGTACCAGTTTTGAGAACCGTGGCTTGGTAACATAGCTTTATATCTGGTAATGTGATCCCTCCAACTTTGCTCTTCTTTCTCAGGATTGCTGTGGCTATTTGGGGTCTTTTTTTATTCCAGATGAATTTTTGGAGAGTTTGTTCCAGGTCTTTGAAATATGCCATTGGTACTTTAATGAGAATTGCATTGAATCTGTAGATTGCTTTGGGTAGCATGGACATTTTAATGATATTGATTTTACCAACCCATGAACACGGTATATTCTTTCATTTGTATATGTCTTCCTCTATTTCTTTTTTAAATGTCCTGTAGTTTTCCGAGTACAGGTCTTTTATGTCCTTAATTTGGTTTATTCCTAGGTATCTTAATTTTTTTGGTGCAATACCATGAAAATTTTTGCTTGAATATAAGAGTTGGCAGAATACTAAAATATAACTGCTTGTGCCTGTCACCTATTATAAACACTATAAAATTTTGCCAATTTTGTTTCATTGATTCCTCCCCCCACAGTTTTTTTCCTAATATTTTTAAATAAGCCATGGGAAATCCATAAATAGCTCAAACTTCTAGACCCTCCTTTTGTCCCATGGTGTTAGCTTATGGAAACAACAGGTCAATTGGCCTAGAAATGTCCCACTTGTTGCATTTGCCTTATTGCTCCTTCATGGTACATTGATTAATTAATTTACTCTCTCCTTTGGCCAGTTTTAAGAAAATATTTTGAGTGTTTTGCATAGATCATCTTGGTGCAGTAAAGAAACAAATTTTTAAACACTGAAATAATCTCTCTCCATTTATAATTTTTTGAGGAATTTTCATACTATTTTTCATAGTGGTTGCTCTGATTATATTTTTTACTTGAAGTTTTATTGCAGGCATTTGCAAATAGAAAAGCAAAACTAGTGATCCAGAAAAAAACCTTATCAATTATTCCATTTGTATTTAAAATATAGAGAAATAACTAAGTATAGATTGAACACATAAAAATGTTATATGCCCCATGATTGGTTTTTTTAGGATCTCTCATCTATCTATCTATCTATCTATCTATCTATCTATCTATCTATCTATCATCTCTGTGTGTGTTGTATTTGCTTATTACTTATTTTATTCTATTCACAGAATTTTTTTATTTGTTATAAAGAGCAAGATTTGATTTTATGACAAAATAGAAAGAATAATAAAAAGGAAAAAATAAAAATACCCCAAGGCAATTTGGCTGTGCATTGAAGTAAATTTTCAAATGCCTTACTGGGTAATATCTTCATTGAGACATTTTCCAGACATGTTTCTACTTGATATGAGTCTAAAATAATAAAATTATTATTAGAAAATAATTACTCTGTGCTGGGCTGGTAGTGAAAATGTAGATACCTTTCTTCAGTTCCTGATTTATTTCTTATGTGACAGATACACCTATGGAAAACCTGTGCCAGGACTTGCAACTGTGCGCATGTGCCGAAAATTATTTCATTCTTTTAATTGTCCAAAGCAAGAGTTCTGTGAGGAATTCAGTCACCAGGTTAGTATACAGTGTTCTCTCTGTGTACTATCTTTGTTGACACCCATTGAGCTACCTCATTTTACTAAAGGGAATCAGAATAAGCTGATCCTCAAATATTCACCACCAAAGATGAAATTTCTATTAATAGTCAACCAAATTCTCATTTTGATGACCAATCATAGCAATTACAAATCAAATATGAATATTAAATTTCTAAAGGTTTATTAACATGTTTAACCCAAAAATTTTTGATACCAGAAAGAAAATAGTAGATTTAGTAACTATTGGTCTGAATCTACATGACATTTATCAATTTTTGTATTCTCAGCTCAACAGCAATGGCTGCATCACCCAACAAGTAAACACAAACTTGTTCCAACTTAAAAATGCGGGTTATGAAATGGAACTTAAAGTGGAAGCCAAGATCAGAGAAGAGGGAACAGGTTTGAGTATTAACTTAATTTGGGAGATAAAGCAATAAATATTGATTTGTTTCCCACAACAAAATAAAAGTCATAACAAATGTAGGAAATGAATTGTTAAATATATTTTTATTGATTTCAGAGAGAAAGGGAGAGGGAGAGAGAGATAGAAACATCAATGATGAAAGAGAATAATTGATCGGCTGCCTCCTGCACGCCCCCTACTGGGGTTCGAATTCGCAACCTGGGCATGTGCCCTTGACTGGAATCGAGCCCGAGATCTTTCAGTTCACAGGCCGACGCTCTATCCACTGAGCCAAACCAGCAAGGGTGGAAATAAATTTTAGAACCAAAGTAACTTCCAAGAATATTTAGTCTTTTCTACATATTTTTCAGACCTAGAGTTCACTGGAAGTGGGACCAGTAAAATCACAAACATTGCAACCAGCCTCAAGTTTGTGAAAGTGGATTCGCACTTTCGACGAGGAATACCCTTCTTTGGTCAGGTAGAGTGTATTGCAATTTAGAGGTAAATGAAGTGTCCAGTTGTTCCTAGGTCAAGGACATACTGATGTAGTCCAAACCTAGTTAGTATTAGCAAATAATTAATATGACCCAAGTCATTGAACAAAACCAAAGTAGATACTTTCCTTTGTAATATCACTGATAAAATACATGAACATACACTACAGTATTAAAAGAATAAAAGGTACTGTTTCTTTTTTGAACATTACTAATAAAGATGTTTAATGTAATATAAGTTATTATGTCAAGCCCCTTATCTCACCCATTTTATAATAAATAAATATATTCTTGCCATTATCCAGCCAGCATCAGAATTTTAAGAGAGTTTCTCACAAAGGACTCTCAATTTATGGCTGTCAATATCTTTCTTTATATTTCTTGTTCTGTTTAAAATAAGTGAATAAGTTATTTTAACTTTAAATATTGGAATTATAATAGTGTGCAGTTTATGACTATTATTATTATATTATTTTCATAGTTTGGGTATATACTTTAAGATAATACAATAAATAAATAATATTGATTTTATTTATATTTACAATTAATTTTAGCAGTTTTATACTTACTGGATTTTTCTTTAAAAAAACAACCCACACTTTCTTGTGCAGCTTTGTTTCAAAAAATGAAAATTAAGTGAGGATTCAAATTATAAAAAGGAGATGGAAAGACATGAGGATCCAAATGGAAAGAAACAGTTTTGTAATCAATATGAAAGAGTTTTTTTCTTATTCTTTGGGTTTTGTTTTTAAGTCATGAGAGCAAAGCAGTCTGTTCCCATGAGTTCTACCTTCTCTCAGTATTCTCCACATAACTTAACAATTACTTTTCTTCTTTAGGTGCTCCTGGTAGATGGGAAAAATGTTCCCGTTCCCAATAAACTCGTTTCCATCTCCGCAATGGAAGCCAATTATCTTTTCAATGCAACTACCAATGAGCAGGGTCTTGCACAGTTTTCAATCGATACTACCAATATATTGGCTAACAACCTTTTTCTTACAGTAAGTATGAAAGAAAAAGAAACCTGAGACCAAAGAGAACCTTAGTAAAACAGTCATTTATTCAGAAGTGAAGAAGGACACAGGCTGTATTTAAGAGCGAGAAATAAGAAGCTGTGCAACTTGGGGATAAGCTTGGGTATATAAAAATGTCATTGGAAATAATAAAGACATTAGAAAAGATATTGTAGAAGTCCCTGAGAATTATTTTTAAGGAGGGGATGGGGGGGGATGGGAGACATCTGTAATACTGTCAACAATAAAATAAAAATTTTTTAATTGTTCTTAAAATTTAATGTATTATCTAAATATCTTATTGGATTTTTTTTCCTGAACAATATCAGTTCTTCAATTGGGGATTCATGTAATTTGTTTCATGTTGTTTTTCCGTGTCTACTTAGATATTTTTTAAATGATCAGAACCCCCCACATATACACACACACATTTATATATTGCCTAATGAAGAGAATTTTTTAAAAATCTATAAAGCCCTGGCTGGGTAGCTCAGTTGATTAGAGCATCATTCTGATACACCAAGGTTGTGGGTTTGATCTCCAGTCAGGGCACATACAAGAATCAGTCAATGAATGCATAAAAAAAGTGAAACAACAAATTGATCTCTCTCTCCCTCTCTGTCCCTCTCAATAATCATAAGAAGCATAGATGCTAATTTGCTGAAGATTATTTATTTTGAGACCCCTGGGTAATGGATTTTGTTAATATATATAATGTGATTTTAATTAAACCAACTTAAAAAAGACTCCTATTAAAGATTTTTAGCATTTTAACTGGACCATTGTTGTTCCTCTGGCTCTGAGCTGCAGAAGAGTCAAATGAGTAATGAGTTGGCAGAATCAGGGCAAAGGAGATAAATCTGAAGGTTCTTTTCTTTTAATCTGTGCAAAAAAAGAGATTGACAATATGTTTAGTTGGCGGTCAGCAAGAACAAGAGAAATGCAGAATATATTTTAGAGTAGAAGGCACAAAATTGTAACTTCATTTTGGTGGGAGGCTGAAGTGAAGAACTTCAAGACAATATTGATTCTTTGTGCTTCTGTTTTATCAGGCCTACCATGAGAAAATGGACAGGTGTTTTAGCTTTGCATGGCTGCAAGAAGAACACCGGACTGCTCAGCACGTTGCAAGACATGTTTTCTCCTTAAGTGGAAGTTTCATTGACCTGGAGCCTGTGGTTGGTACCCTGTCCTGTGACCAAACTCAGACTATCAGGGCACACTATATACTCAAGGTGGCGGCCACTGGGGAACTGAAGGAGCTCATTTTCTATTACCTGGTAAGAATAAAGCCTCAGATATATTTGGAGTTTATCAGTAGACAGAAGTGGTGAATGGGGCCAGGAATGTAAAAAAAGTATTTGTGCACTACTATCTTGCTTTCTTATCCAGGTTCCGTTGATTCTTTATTTTCAGGAGGTTGATTCTCTGTAGCAGAGACTCAACAATCCAAAGGCGGTTATGTGGCCCAGTCAGTGTGGCTCAGTGGTTGAGCATCGACCTATGAACCAGGAGGTCACGGTTCAATTCCCAGTCAGGGCACATGCTGGGGTTGCAGGCTCAATCCCCAGTGGGGGACATGCAGGAGGCAGCTGATTAATAATTCTCTCTCATCATTGATGTTTCTATCTCTCTCTCCCTCTCCCTTCCTCTCTGGAATCAATTTTTTTTAATAGGTTATGTGGAGAATAAGGTGTTGAAAACAGTGTCAGGCTCAAGAAAAGTTCTTTTCTCTGCTGATTTTTCCTTTCAGATCATGGCTAAGGGAGGCATCGTCAGATCAGGAACACATGCTCTGCCTGTAGAGCCAGGAGACAGTGAGTATCTTCCAATCAGTCTCCCCATTTCCTTGCCAACACATCCACCCTTACTGTGTGACAGTTCACAAATGGGGAAATCATTCCCATTATCCCTTTACATTAAGAAAGGGGACAAAAGTCCTAGCAGGTTTGGCTCAGTGGATAGAGTGTCGGCCTGCAGACCTAAGTGTCCTGGGTTCGATTTCGGTCAAGGGCACGTACCTCAGTTGCAGGATCCCTCCCAGCCCAGGCTCTGGTTGGGATGTGTGCAGGAAGCAACCAATCGATGTGTTTCTCTCACATCGATATTTCTCTCTGTCTTTCCCTCTCTCTAAAAACCAATGGAAAAATATCCTCGGGTGAGGATTAAAAAATAAATTGGGGGGGAAAGAAAGTAAAGATCCTCCTTATAACTCTTTGGCATTTTTTGATTCAACAACAGTCAACAGAGAAATTTGCTTACCTGCTATGTGTGAGGCACCCTGCTAAGGCACACTTTTTTTTTTTTTCACACTAGTCTTTTCTGTCTGACATTAAAATAAAAACTTTTTAAAAATCTAAGCTTCCTTCTATTTTTAACCCTAACAACAAATGTACATTGATCATCTTTAATCTTAGTATTGCAAAGAAGAAGAGAGTTAAGTATCATGGAGGGGAGGGTTTTTATTTTTTGTGCAGTCTCTGAGCTAGGCTCTTTATGAGGATGCATATTGTGCTGCGGACGTGAAATTGAGTACTTCACACATGAACTTGAGTGCACTTCACGAATAAGTTAGGAGAAAGGAAACCAGTATTATTTTCTATTCTAATTAAATCTATATTGAGGTTTAAATCACTGAAAAGAGAACCCATGAACATTCTTTTTTTTAAAATATATTTTATTGATTTTTTTTTTTTACAGAGAGGAAGGGAGAGGGATAAAGAGTTAGAAACATCGATGAGAGAGAAACATCCATCAGCTGCCTCCTGCACACACCCTACTGGGGATGTGCCCGCAACCAAGGTACATGCCCTTGAATGGAATCGAGCCTGGGACCCTTCAGACTGGAGGCCAATGCTCTATCCGCTGAGCCAAACCGGTTAGGGCCCCATGAACATTCTTGTAATTAATCTAAACAAAGGCAAGTATTTCACCAAATTCCACACAACCCCGGTGCTAAACTTAACAGTGCTTAACAAACTTATTTGTTCCAAGTCTATGATTTTTCTTTACTTTTATGGTTTCTTTCCCTACCAGGCTGTTTTTAATATCAAAACAATATTCAAGAAGATTTAATTTAAAATAAGCTATTAATCAGCACTTTCAATAATTGTTTGAAATAAACATTAAAGAATGCTGCAGTTTTGAATATCATTTTCTGCAATATTTACGTAGAGATCGATACAGTGATCTGGACCCTATTGCTTGCAAGGTTCCCCTTCAATCCATCTTGTTGCCTGTTTTTCTACTTTCTTCTAATAACGCAGCATGTAACACACTTATAGAAATAAGTGTGT
The DNA here is from genome assembly GCF_951640355.1 of Cnephaeus nilssonii. Lineage (NCBI taxonomy): Eukaryota > Metazoa > Chordata > Mammalia > Chiroptera > Vespertilionidae > Cnephaeus > Cnephaeus nilssonii. Next base: position 21,832,845 of record NC_137077.1, on the reverse strand, counting down.
CTAAAAACACTACTTATCTAATTTTCTCTGATATTTTAATTTGTGCATAACTCATAAAAGAAATAATCTCTGACTAGTAATATAAAGAAGACTCCGTTAATTATTTACTTAATGAACACATCACAAAAAATGTATTGAAAGTAACTGAGGCAGTGATTGAAAGGAATTTCTCTATATAAGTAATTAAATCACATTTATTTAGAATAAAACTGTTTTAATCACACATCATCATTACATTATTAATTGCCAATTTGTTCTCCACTAAAGAGTTACTGAAAACTCTTCACTGTGTTAGATTAAAAAAACAACTTGTTTCACAATTTGTCTAACTCAACCCTTTAAAGTACTTAAGTTTAGCTTACTAATATAATTATTTTTATATGCTATTTTGCATAGTGTTTTAATATCAGGATACAAATGATTAATTTCAGAACTATTTCAAAATCTGTTTGAAATCCAGAATTCAGGTTTTTAATAACAAAGCCTTCACAATTTTCATTACCAATAGGTCACTTTCCTCCCAAAGCTTTCTTCCTCTGCCAAAACATTACTAAGAGGTTATTTTCCCTCCAAAATTTCCTCTGCCAAAAAAAAAACACAACTGTACCATAACTTCTCTTTCCATTTTATAATATTTCAATCTATTCTTACCTTGTACGGTTAGCTCAACACAACAAATACAAGGGTTGACATTTCCCTCATTTTAGAGGGGAGCTTACTCTTTTTAGAATTATAAGCTGAAACTTGATCTCTCCCAAGATACAAAAACATGAATGCCATAGTACTGCCTTTCTGATCCCCAAGAAGCTGGGAAAGGGGAAATTGGGGAGTTGTTAAATAAGTATAGAGTTTCAGATTTGCAAGATGAAAAAGACCTGGAGATCTGTTTCATAGCAATGTGAATATACTTAGCACCACTAAAGCATTCTTAAGAAATGGTTAAAATGGTAAATGTTTTTGTCTTCTTGTCACAACAACAACAAAAAAGGCATATATTTGAAAAAAAATTTAAACTCTATGATTATATCTTACAAATTACAGCTCTATCTTTAAATGGAAAATCATCTCTTGTCTGAAATCTAAAAGAAATGGTTGCTATTCGTCACAAAATAAATGTCTTATTCTTAATTTTTAAATGAGTCCATCAGGCTTTAATTAAATATGTATATATCAGCAGAATGCTTTTGAGCTATTCAGATTTAAGTTCGTTTCGGCATAAATAAGGTATAAAATCAGGTAAAGATAAGCGTGAATGTAAGGAACTTGAACTTATTCTACAATGGAAGTTGTGAAGGGAGACATTAGCCTATTAATTTTTACCCCTTCACTAGAACGGCACTACAGAGGTTAAGCCACTGAATGCACAGGCACAGTTCTCGGTTGGATAAGACCTAGTAACAGCGTCCTGACCTATGACCATTTTGTCTCATTCCCTCCGTGCCCCAGTGAAAGGCAGTTTTTCCTTAGCCTTCCCTGTGAAGTCAGACATTGCTCCCACTGCACGATTGTTCATCTTTACCATTTTCCCAAGTGGAGAAGTTATTGGAGACTCACAGAGTTTTGAGATTGAAAACTGTCTGGCCAACAAGGTGAGTGTCTTTAGCAAAAAATCACAAGAACACAAATAAATGGTATCATAGGTACCGCCTATTTTACCACAGAGATGGGGGGGGGGGGGGGGGAATGAATCCAGAAAAGTAAAATGAGTTGTCCAAACGTTTCCAGGCAGCTAGCACAATAATTTTCCAATGCCACAAAATTGCTTCCACATAAAACATAATTTAACTTTGTATCCACGGTGCCCGATTCCACTGATTCAATCGTGTGAGGTCAGTAAGATGCTGTGACTCAAAAGCTTCAAAAACTTGAGGAACAGACAGAAAAACTTGATTATGAATCAGAGGTAATGATGTGCCTCTAACAGTCAAGCAAAGCATCTGTCCCTAATGACCCTCCGTTGTCTCCTTAGGGCAACACAGCCTCTCAACAGCACAGGCAAGATGAGAAAAGAGGTTCCTCCCTGACTGATGCTTCCGAGCACGGTCATGAAAGCTGAATGTCAGGGTGACCCGGAGATGTGGTCTCTGCAGGAGGACACCAGCAGAAGTGCGGGATGACTGTTCCTTCCTGTCTCGCAGGTGGATTTGAGCTTCAGCCCAGACCTGAGTCTTCCAGCCTCGCACGCCCACCTGCGGGTCGCAGCTTCTCCCCAGTCGCTCTGCGCCCTCCGAGCAGTGGACCGCAGCGTGCACCTCCTGCGGCCTGAGGCAGAGCTCTCCCCGTCCTCGGTGAGTCCCCTCAGCCTCAGGGGTTAGGAAGGGCCGCGTGAGGCGCTCAGAGCAAGGAGAAGGCCCTGTTGAGCGTGAAATGCAGGAATATAATAAAAATATTTACCATCTGTCTAGTATTTTATAGTTTCTCTAGCTCTCTCACACATTTTCTCATTTACTCTTTCCAGCATCCCAGAGAGTAAGTAACAGCCCTATTTTATGATGTAAAAACTAAGGTGTGTAGCCCTTGCCGGTGAGGCTCCGTGGATAGAGCATCGGCCCGCAGACTGAAGGATCCAGGTTCAATTCCTGTCAAGGGCACATGCCCAGGTTGCAGGCTGAGTCCCCAGTAGGAGGCCTGCAGGAAGCTGCCAATCAATGATTCTCTCTCACTGACGTTTCTATTTCTCTCTCCCTCCCTCTTCCTCTCTGAAATCAATAAAAATATGTACTTTTAAAAAAGAATTTTTTTAAAAAAAAAAAGCACTTAGGTTGGTAACAGTTGAGAGACTTGTGCCAGCTTACCCGGAAGTGACATAGCTGAGACATCATTCTGAAACTGCCTACAAACCGCCGTCTCCTTCTTGACATAACTTCCATTCTTATAAGGAATCAAACCTGAACCTGTTAACTCATGCTTTCCAATAATCTTACTGAAAGCTAAATTTTGTTAAGATGTAATACTTATATAGGTCATGCTAAAAAAAAGAAAATAAATTAGTAAGTTGTTTAAGTTAAATCATTGTGGGCCAAAAAAGAAAACAAATTAAATCATTTTTGGTTAGTGGAGTAATTAATTTTATAAAATTAATACAAGCATGTCATGAAACTTTTGATGGATCTAACAATGTATGTCTCTAGAGTACTTGGGGGTCTGTAAAAGTGGTAATAAATGATTCACAAATTATTTTCAATTAAAAAAAAAAGAACATGACCTTATCACACCTCTGTCAGGAATGATGATTCACAGACTAAAATTTTAAGTCTCTCCTTTTTTCTAGAATCATATAATTCATGGTGGTAATATTTGGAGTGTCATGCTGATTTATTGCTATTATCGTCAGCAGCAGCAGCAGCACACGGCGTACTGAGTCTGTTGTAGGAGCTAGGGAAATACCAGTCAACATAACACAGTCCTTATCTTATAGAGCAGTGACTTGAGAGAGACTATAATAAAAGGTTTACATGGCTCAGAAAAATAAAAGGTGAAATACTGGCTAATAATTGGCATTAGGAGGAAATATTTTCAAACGTAGGGTTTTTTAAGAGAAATCTACCAGCAAAAAGGGAAAATTCAGAGACTACTTTTCTAACCTATATATGGAACTACATTACTCATATTTTGAATTTTTCAGTATAAGTCAATCAAATGATATGTTATTGGATTTATCATTGTCAAAAAGTTATCACTGGCAAATTTTATAGCTTTCATTGCCTCAGGCATCAATATTTAAAAGGATCAATTAACTTGCTGTTTAGAAAGTATTGTTAAGTATCAATGTTGGAAGATAAATCAGTACTATTGCAGTTTCTTTGGAGTTTTATTCTAGTTTCTACTTCTCAAACTTCAGTTGTGTGTATTAAATTTTAAAATTGTGAGATAGCTATGTCAAGGATCATGATCCTGTTTTTAATCAACAAAATTAACATTCTTCAGAATGAAAAGTATAGTCAAAATTCTTCTCAACCTTAATTAGAATTTTATTAATAGGTCAAAATATCTCCTGAGAAATAAATAAATAATAAAAAACATCTCATAGCATAATAATTATTACACAGAAGATAATGACTATATTTCTCTATTTGAGTTAGAAGAGGGTATTAAGTTAATCTGAACAAGGGAATTTTCTCTTTGGGTACTTTTTCTGGAGACGTGCCTTGTTTTTTTTTTACGTTCCCTATTTATGGTAGTCTATTCTAAGCTCTTTTTTTTCCAGTTTGTATTGAAGGAATTTCATCTGCTCCTCAATATTTTAAGTCTACCCTATTATGTTTAATCATATAATTTTTAAAAAATATTTTTATTGATTTCAGAGAAGGGAGAGGGAAAGAGAGATAGAAACATCAATGATGAGAGATAATCATTGATTGGCTGCCTCCTGCATGCCCCCTACTAGGGATCAAGCCCACAACCCGGGCATGTGCCCTTGACCAGAATCAAAACTGGGACCCTTCAGTCCACAGGCCGATGCTCTATCCACTAAGCCAAACTGGGTAGGGTTAGTCATATAAATTTAACAATTGTTCCAGTTGCATAACAAAGCTTTGAGTGTTATGGAGGTAGGAAAGAATTATGAACAAAATGGAAGGTTTGTGTTCTTCAAGTTTTAAAAATCTTTAAGCTCACTTGCTTTGAAAATGGCCTGGAAAACATTGGTTGAGCTCATATAGAGAGTACATGCTCATTTGTGTACTTACCTGGCTCTTCTACTCAAGAACAAAGATTAATAAGTTAGTTAACTCCTAATGCATAACAATTGTCCCCAAAACTTAGTGGCTTAAAACATTTATTATCACTTACTATGGATTAGGAATCCAGAGTGACTTAACTCAGTGGCACTAGCTTGTGAGCTCATAAGATTGCAGTCAGCATGTTGGAAGAGCTTTAGTTATCTGAAGACTTGATTGAGGTTGGAAAATCGACTACCAAGATGTGTTTCTCCTCCAGTTGTCAGGAAGCTTCAGTTCCTCACCACACAGTCTTCTCCATAGGACTGCCTGAATGTCCTCATAACTTGACAGGTGATTTCCTTCAAACAAGTGACTCAAAAGAGAGAAGCTAAAGCTACAATATTTTATGACCTAGCTCTGGAACTCATACACCATCATTTCCACAAAACTTGTTAGTTATAGATGTCAGCCCTACTCATTATGGGAGGAACCACACAAAAGCACGAATGTCAGAAGGCAGAGATTATGGGGGGGGGCAATTTGGGAGGCTCTCTTCACAGTCTACCCTCAGACTCCCTGTGATTCATGATCTTCCCGCCATGTAAAATATACTCACGTTTCTCCCTAAAATTCTCATTCCAAAATAGCAACAGGTTACAGACTGAACCACATCATTTAACTTGGTTCTAGGCGCATATGATACTCCTTAGATATAGTTCCTCAAGTACAGTTTCTCTAGCTATAATAACCTTTAACTAAAGTGTACAAAGTTATTTACCCCCCACACCCAACATACAAGGGTGAAAAGTGGCATATGGACACTCCTGAGGTTTGTTTGTTTTTTCTTTTCCTATTTTTTAAATTAAATGTAGTGGGATAACATTAGCTAATAACATTAAATAAATTTCAGGTGTACACCTTTATACTATGGCATCTGTAGACTCTATTTTGTGCTCACTACCCAAAGTCTAGTCTCCTTTTGTCACCTTGTGATTGACCCCTTTACCCTCTTCCTCCTCTTCCCACCTTCCTTCCCTCTGGTAACCATCATTCTCTTATCTGTATCTATGAGTCTTGGATTTTTCTGTTTGTTTGTATGTTTTTGTTTGCTCATTTGTTGCTATTTGTTTTATATCTAAAACTAGAGGCCTGGTGCACAAAATTCGTGCATAGGTAGGGTCCCTACACCTGGTCAGCGATCAAGGCCAATCTGTGGGGTGACTGGCGGGGCAATCGGGGGCCCCCAATGGCACCCACCTTGGCTGGCCTAGGGCCTGCGGGCTGGGAGCAGCTTCTGCATTGAGTGTCTGCCCCCTGGTGGTCAGTGCGCGTCACAGTGACTGGTCGTTCCACTGGACCTTCCACCATTTGGTCAATTTGCATAATAGGCTTTTATTATATAGGATATGAGTGAAATCATATAGTTCTTGTTCTTTTTCACCTGATTTATTTCATTTAGTATAATACTCTCAAGCTCTATCCATGTTGTCACAAATGGCAACATTTCATGTTTTTTATAGCTGAGTAGAATTCCGTGGTATATATGTACCACATCTTCTTTCAAAGAACACTGTCATCAATCATCTGTCAAAGGGCACACCTGTTTTTTAAAAGTGGGGAGGGGGGAGCAGGAGGCACACAGGAGTTACTGGTCCATAGCAATTCTGAGATCCAGCCAAGCAAATGTTGGAAGTTATTTGGTATGACTCAGCCTTACTCTAGACCAAGAATAAATATCCAGGCCTCTTAGTTCCATCCTGTAGGTTCTGGGTTCTCTTTTTTGGTCATCCTTCTTGTTCCTAAAAGTGACCTGTGTTTGCAATTGTGTAGACAGTGTTCTATTGACTATAGATGATATGTAGTCATTGATGTACCTATGTGGTTCTATCCAAGAACAAAGCTCAATAGAAATAGAAGTTTATAGATGGCAATAATTCTTACCTAAATTTCTCAGAGCATTGACTATTCATCCAACACAGAAGCAAGTTAGATCTCCTTCCCATATTTGGTCTAGTTTTATTTCTAAACTTTACAGTGAAGTTTTTCTTAATCCTTGGTAATTTAAGATTCTATTATTCCATTGAACTATTTTCCCAAGTAGATCTTACATTTTTAGAACAAAAAAACACTGTTAAGGAGGTGGAAGAGGGTACAGATAAGGATAAATAGTGATGGAGAAAATAAAGTAAAATTCTTTAAAAAAAAACACTGTTCAAAACACACAAAATTTTTAACCTCTCTAAGGTACCGACAGCATGAAGATCTTTAGGAAAGGGATAATTATCATACTTTTCTCAGTTTACTGTATATTTCAAAACAAGAGCAAGTATGAGTTCTGTCTTTAATTTCTCCACTGTTACAGGTATATAATCTGCTACCTGTAAAGGACCTCACTTATTTCCCTGAAAATTTGGACCAGGAAGAGGAAGAACAAGCAAACTGTCTTAATACTCCTCATATTAGTGGAAGAGACTTCTATATTCCCTCAGTAACTTATGATGAAGAAGATATGTATGGCTTCTTAAAGGTAAATTCCTTACTACTTACTAAGGTACTAGATTATGAAAGTTTGAATGTTAGTAAAACTATATATATATATATTTGAAGAAATTGTTTAACCTGACATTTCATTGAGATATTCTTAGTTATATTTAGTTATTTGAAAAAGATGCTCAATTATACAATTCTAAAAAATCATAAAGTACTGTAATTTTACCATTCTATATTTCTTGAGTGTGTGTATGTCCATGGAATTAATATAACATTAAGGGCATTGTAATTAATAAGTTAATTCTAAGGAAAAAGTATTTCATGCAGTCTAATCATTTTTACAGGGCATGGGATTAAAGGTGCTCACCAACTCTAAAATCCAAAAACAGAGGTCATGTTCAATGAGTCACACACCTGTACTACTAGCTGAACCTCTAGGAATGCCCGGATTATATGGAGGTAAAAAAAAAAAAAAACAAGTTGCTTTTAATTTCATGTCACATCCAGCAATATTACTTAGTGAAAAAGGTAAAATGAGATACAAAATGTAGCCTTATTTCATTTATACATAGAGAAACAAAGATTCTGATAAGATGCTTCTTGCTGAGATCATTTAGCTGGTAAATGACATGGCCTGAACTGACTGGAGTTGTTTGTTTGTTTAGATGAGTCAGATACTTTAGGGTGCAGAATCATATAAAATTCAAGATTCTAATGTATATAAAAGAGGAAAAACAAAATTTATAATGGAAAAAGAGAATAATTCTAATTGTAGAATCAGAAAATACACTCGTAGATATGCTATATATGAAAGACTAGAAAGGAAGAGAAAGGCCTCACTGGTGTAAAAAACAAGTGTAAACATTGCAGAGATCGCTCATAATCCAGGGCCAGAAAACACCAGAATAAAACACCAAATAAAGCAGCCCTTTTCCAGGACCTTCAATTTCCCCTTAAAAGGTCTGCCCAACCCCCAGGTACACTTGCAGCCTATTATCCAACCCTTTTTCATCTCTCTCTCTCAAGGTATTCTGGCTAGTCCTTTCTCCAAAAGATCCCTTGATGTCTGTCTATTAATAAAGATTAACATCTTTTGAGTTTGGGATTATAAATCTGAGGTTCTATGCGTGAAGTGGACCTGTAACGCCTTTTCTCTAAGCCTCTAAGCCTCAAATACTTCATTTATATAAATTGAAGTAATGTGACTAAAGGCACTCTAGGGCATTTCAAAATCCCAATAGAATAAATATTATGTACCAAAACAAATTAAGAATATTGACTGTTTAAAATTTGTTTTCTGTGTTCCTTGACATTGAGCCTATCACACTGAATCATATGATATTAATATCTATCTATAAACCAGCCCTGTCATAAAGAAAACAATGCCGTCAGCTCACTTTTAAAGGACCATGTTTTTCTCCAAATATAACCTTCAAAAATAGCACCAATTCCAAACAGTTTCTTAGCAATGGGAACTAAGGTAACTAAGATGCTTTATAAATGAGGGAGATTAAGGAAAAAGAAAATAAACATGAAAATTACACAGAAAGAAGTTTGAGCTTAAACCATAAAAGTTTGAGGGAGAAGGAAATTTTCTGGAAGTTGATAAGAAAAGAACTTCAGGCACATGATATAACAGAAAAAAATAACTTCTAGCCCTAGCCAGTTTGGTTGAGTGGATAGAGCACCTGAACTGAAGGGTTCCAGGTTCCATTCCCAGTCAAGGGCACATACCTCGGTTGCAGGTTCGATCCCCAGCCCTGGTCAGGGCATGTGCAAGGAGGCAACCAATCAATGTTTCTCTCTCTCTTTCCCCTCCCTTCCACTCTCTCTAAAAATCAATGGAGTAAAGCATCGAACAGACCATCGAATTACAGCCAGAAGGCTGGGGAGTGTTGGGGAGGTGGGGAAAGAGATCAACCAAAAAACTTGTATGCATGCATATAAGCACAACCAATGGACACAAGACTGGGGGGTGGGGGGTGCGATGAGGGCATGCAACGGGGAGGGAGGGAGGGGATACTGGGGGAAAGTCAATGGGGGGGAAGGAGATATATGTACTACTTTGTGTAATACTTTAAACAATAAAAAAATAAAATAAAATGAAAGCCAAAAAAAAAGAAAAGAAAAAAATCAATGGAAAAAATATCCTCAGATGAGGATTAACAAAACAAAACAAAAAACTTCTAAAATGTGATGAATATACAAAGGAGATTGAAATAAGTAGATATAAATTACTCAGGTATGTGAAGCAATGGAAGAGCTAAGAAAACTGGAATATTTTGTGAAAGTTATTGAAAATAATTTGAAGAACATAAATCCATTCATTCCCATGACTGTTTGGGATGTCACCGAGCAACTTCAGTGTTTGATGTCAGGGAACAGTAAATATGGAGAAAATACTTTAATACTGTCTCTAGGGTCTCGGGGAGAGAGAGAGAGAGAGAATGAGGCAGAAGGTTAATCCAAACAGGGTAGTAAAATCATGTTGGACAATGATAGAAATGATTAGTGCCTGAAACGGTAAGAACTAAGTTATAAATATGAAAGTTATTATTCATGTGTCCAGTAAATTTTGATTGAATACTTGCTAACCTACTTTGTGGACATATAACAAATATTGAGAAGAGAAATCTCCAATTATATAGAAGTTACATTTTAATGGGCATAAAGGGAGTATAAACAAAATAAGCAAGTAATTACATAGTTTATTAGAAGGTAATAAATTCTAAGGGAAAAATTAAATAGGGTAACCAGTGAATGTCTTACCAAGAGAGTAAATTTTTAGCAAAGATTTAAAGAAAGAGAGCCAATTAAATGCCTATTTAGAAGAGTGTTGCATTCATAAAAAGCAACTCCAGTAAAACACCTATGGAGCATTTATTATGTTTCAAGAGAGAGGTGAAAGGTAGATAGATTAAATGATAGATAGGTGATAGATAGATAGATAGATAGATAGATAGATAGATAGATAGATAGATAGATAGAATAAATGAAGATAGATGATAGATAGATTTCCTTAATTCTTATAGCAATCTTTTAAGGTAAGGATGTATTTTTATCACCATTTTCTCCTTTTTTGTTTTTCTGGCTCTATTGAGATATCAATAACATATAACATTGTGTAAGTTTAAGGTGTACAATGTGCTGATTTGATATGTTTTTGTGAAACGATTACCACTGATGCATTAGCTAACACTCCATCACCTCACATATTACCATTTCTTTTTTGTGGTTATCATCATTTTTGAAATGGAAAAACTGAACCCAGAAAAGTTAAGTAGCTCAGCCAATAAGTAAATGGGGGAATGTGAATCGAATCAGATACTTTGACTGCAGACTTGGGTTTTTTAACTATTACACTATTTTGCCTCTCAAAGGCTCTAAGGTGAGAACTTATCTACCCTTTCCCGTTTGTAATATTCTCTTTGTCTCAACCATAGAGATATTCCAAATGGAAATATCTCTCTTTTGGCATCTTGAATTCTTCATTTCTTCTTTCCATAAAATAAATAGAATAAAATGTAATAATATAGCCTTGTTATCAAGAGAGCAATAAATTTACAAGCTTCAATATAGTAAGCAGATATCCTTATTGATATTTTTAAATTCTATTCACTCCAGTGGTAATTCAAACAGTTTCCAATATAGCCACCACTCATGTTATCTAAAGAGAGTTTTACCTTTTCTGCTCAGTTTTTCTATGGAGGAAACAGTACTCTCAGACCTTGAAAACCTGCCATTTCCCCCTACAATCCATAAAATCATCTGCAACTGATCTTGTACTTCCAGCCTCCATTCACATACATGGACTTTCTACCTGTAAAAAGCATTCCTCTCTGCTCAAAGAATGTGGACTCAACAAGTTATCTCCAAAGTTCTACAACTCTCAGGAGACAATCCGAGCAGAAAAATGGAAAATTTGCTCTCTTAAGCCTTACACATGCACCATGAAATAAATGAATCCTTTTTCCTTAACTAGATTATTATTTTCTCTTATTTTAGCAGGTATAGCAGGTCTAGGGAGTCCGTATATTTCTCCACTTGGTGCATCTGCTGCAATACCTGGAAATAGTATGCCAAGTCCAGAGCCAGTCTCCGAAACGGTGCGGAGTTATTTCCCTGAGACCTGGATCTGGGAGCTGGCCATGGTGGAGTAAGTAACATCTCTCTCCTCTTTTTGCTCTGGGTGAGGCAATGTGACCCCTCCAGCATTTTCAACTTGAAGATAACCTTTCTGAAAAGTTCTAAATAATTGTCTTAACCTCTTACCCTTTCATGCAAGACCTAAGAAAAACACTTTTATTGTATGGGCTTCCTAGTATAATTGTCTCTCGGCACAACAAGTCTAAAATAATTATTCCGAAGACTGCCAGAAAATAGACATGGAAGCTAAAAATATTCAAATTCTATACTCCCTAATGCCATCCAAGGAGTCTTGCATAAACAAGATTGGATCAAGCACATAAAGAAATCAGGCTACATAAGTGTGATGGTTTATTTGTTGAATCATGAATCTTAAATATGCTTTATGGGACTGGACCATAGTGAGGATAGCTTATGGACCAAACTGAATCATATTCACATATTTCTATTTAAAATACATGCATGTGTGATGTGGCCATGGACAGATAAGGGAAAGAGATATCATTTAGTCCCTTTTACTTTCCCACCTCAGGCCCCAGTACATAATCTAGTGTCCACATGTGTACTCGCACATGAACCCTTTAATGGATTTCATTCTTGACAGTCCCTTTACACATATTGATTCTCACTTGAAAAAAGACATTTTGCCTGCTTACTCTCTGTTCTTCCTATTGCCATCCTCGCCAGCTCATCAGGCGTGGCTGAAGTAGGAGTAACAGTCCCTGATACCATCACTGAGTGGAAGGCGGGGGCCTTCTGCCTGTCCAATGACACTGGACTTGGCCTCTCTCTTCCCACCACTCTCCGAGCCTTCCAGCCCTTCTTTGTGGAACTCACAATGCCCTACTCTGTGGTCCGTGGAGAGGCCTTCACACTCAAGGCTACTGTCCTAAACTACCTTCCCAATTGCATCCGGGTAAGAAAAATGAGGGTGAATTGAAAGGGTAGATAGAACTTTGGTCATTCAGCTCCAATTTGTTCCCAAGACTATGGATAATTCTTGGAATTATGTGCTAGCACTGCAAATAAATAGTGCTAAGCAAGATGGGACATGATCAGAAAGATAACACAATGACATATGAGCTACAGGTACTAAAACCACAGATCTCTAATCCATATATCTTTTTTATTATTATTATTATTTCCTGAATCTTGCCAAATCCTGACACAAGATAGGCTCTTTGGTGGGAAAATTCTTGGGTTACATAGAATTTAGTTTTCTTAATTTTGTTGGTGTTGTTCTTTAAGCCTTCATCTCTAAACTCCCACAATACGTACTTTTAACTTTTCTTGTAGCGCTTATCTCTTTGTAAATTATGTCATAGTTTTGTGTAGAGATTATCTCCTTTATAATACAATATTGTCTAGGTCAGGATCCTCTCCTCCAAAATTTGCTATGTGTTATATAGAACAGAGATGTAATATATGTTAGAGAAAGTGGGGAGAGGGAGGAAGGAAGAAAATCTACACAGGAATTAAGAACCATCAGGTAGGGACCAGCAGGTACTGCTCCCAGAGGCAATATCTGCATATGTCAGATATGTAATCTAAATGCCAGCTCCTCCTAATAAATAATCAGTCTTGATTTGTGTCACTGCCATTTTCATGCTTCTCAAAGCACATGTGAAAGTCATAGTCTTTTTCCAAATCCCAACTGAGTGCAGCACCTCACAGGTGGCCCCAATTCCATGACTCAGTGTCTCTCCATATTCTGATAATATTTATCTCTATGCCCCACTTGTGGGGGGTAGGTCAGTGTGCAACTGCAAGCCTCTACAGCCTTCCTGGCAGCCCAAAATGAAAAGGGGAAAGAATCCTACTGCATCTGTGTAAATGAGCGGCAAACCTTGTCTTGGGCAATAACTCCTAAAACTCTGGGTGAGTGACATTCTCCCTCCCTCCCCTCCCCCTCCGCCGCCCCCCCCCCCCCCCCCGCCAAATGTTTGCCAATCAACAGTGGATCTCTGAATACTGCTTACATCATATTCTTTTTTTCTTTTTTCTTTTTTTTTTTTCTTTTTTTTTGCTATTCACATGGTACCCTACTGCTATTTCCACAACACCTGGGCCTCACAATCACTATACTTGGGCATTGGTTTCTCAGTGTACATTAGCCTTGGGTTTTTTGTTTTGTTTTGTTTTCACCTTTCTTTCCTCTTGCAGCCTTTTGAGATGATTGCAGAGCATAGAGTCATTTTCAGCAATTAGGGGTGGTTTGGACTACTGTCAAGATCGATACTCATTTTTTCTACATTCTCTGTTTTAGGGAATATGAACTTCTCGGTGAGTGCCCAGGCAGTGCAGTCCCTAGAGCTCTGTGGAAATAAGGTTGCTGAGGTCCCTGAGATTGGGAGGAAAGACACGGTCATCAAAACCCTATTGGTGGAAGTAAGTTAGTCTGTATTACTTTGACATATTTTTCTGAGCCCCTAACAATAAAAAACAGTCTGAAGATTCTTGAGATAACAAAAGATAATTAATATCATACAGAATTCATCTTATAAGACTAATGGAGTTTCCTATCCTTAAAGCATATATTATAAGAAACTTTGCTGTGTAAACTTGTTAACTTATTGCATATAGTTTTTTTAAAAAACACTAGGAGCCTCTTACTTTTCTGATCTCTACCACTCCTATAAGATTCATATATTTCTCTCACCTATTATATTTGCCTCTCTGCCCTTAGTATCCCTCATTTTCTCCTCAGCCAATATCCCTTGTTGTTCAATGTTTTACACATTTGCACTAATTTGATAACAAATAGGATGTTAAACATCATTTAGTGGAAACACCACCCTTCAAAGTAATCAATCTATGGCTGTCCTTTAGTCACCTCGATGCTTATCCCTCTTTTCCATTTTTTTCTTTCACCCAAGCCTGAAGGTATTGAGCAAGAAAAGACTTTCAATTCTATGGCCTGTTCTTCAGGTAAGAGTCCATCTTCATAATCATTGTCAGAACAACGCCTCACGAGGGTATATATTTCAAGTTACAATGCATATTCTTACATATTATTTCCCATAATTTTCAGAATGTTCCATTCAATTTGGCATAATACTAAGTATTTTTATACATATTTTACAAATAGGAACTCTGAGCCCAAGAGAGCAGGTTAATGCGGCTTGTGGGTACAGACAAGACTACTACTAGGGCTTGCTTGGGTCACTTTCAGCCTTTGTCTCCATAGCCAGTGGCTGCTCATTAATGAGGCAGGATGCAAAAGCTTAGAGTGCCACAGAACTAGGTAGAAAGAAAGCAGAGTCATGACAAGTCTGAATCACAGTTAATACTCTCTAAAATAGTTGATAATAAAGCATATGGCACTTTCTTCTCATCTTACTAAAAACTTATTTTCCATAGGAAAAAAAAGAACTTCACTTTACATCAGGATTTTACCATATCATTAAAAAACAGCTGTGGCTTGTAAATTATACTGGCACATTAGTACTAGATCTATGTTCATAGTATAAAAAACACTGTTCTTGACATTTAAGAAGGGCCAATTTAAGGCATAACATTAGAGACCAACAAAATCAGAGAATTATACAATTAATTCAGAAAACTCTAGATCCTCATCAGCTCCTAGCCTTCTTTAAGAGAGCTACTGTGCACACAGCAACACAAAAGATGGTAAAACGAGAGGGGAAAGGGACTCAGGAAGTTGTGTAGTGCCAAGAAAAGCTGGAGTATTAAAGGTAATCTCATCATAAGTCAAGATTCTTATTTCTTGGACACAGGGTTCCTCAAGGAGACATAATAATGCTATTGCCTAATGTGATGATAACAATAATAATAACGGTTCACATGCATTGAGATTTACGATGTTACCAAGGCTGTTCTAATTCACATGTTTTATATGTATTATTTCACTGAGTCATCACATGAGCAAGTTAAACTAGGAAGAGGTTAAGTAATTTGTTCAAGATCCATAGCTAGTAAGGGGCAAGGCCAGTATCATGGAGGCAGTATGGCTCTAAAACCCCACTACTAACCACTAGATTAAACTACTCTAACAGATGCCATCCTTTCATATAGATTGTTTGTTTCCAAAGGTACTGAAATATCTGAGCAATTATCCCTGAAGCTCCCACCAAATGTGGTCAAAGAATCTGCCAGAGCCTCTTTCTCAGTTTTGGGTGAGTTATCTTGCATCTAGAGAACTTGTGACAAAAGAACTGCCACCATACATTTTATCTATATACTAGAGGCCCGGTGCACCAAATTTGTGCATGGGGGGAGGGGGGCAGGGTGTCCCTCAGCCCAGCCTGCACCCTCTCCAATCTGGGACCCCTCAAGGGATGTCCAACTGACCGTTTAGGCCCGATCCCAGTAGGCAGTCGGACATCCCTCTCACAATCCAGGACTGCTGGCTCCCAACTTCTCGCCTTCCAGCCTGATCACCCCCTAACAACTCCCCTGCCAGCCTGATTGATGCCTAACTTCTCCCCTGCCAGCCCGATTGCCCCTAACTGCCCTCCCCTGCAGGCCTGGTCACCCCTAACTGCCCTCCTCTGACAGCCTGGTTACCCCTAACTGCCCTCCCCTTGATCACGCCCAACTGCCCTCTCGTGCTGACCATCTTGTGGTGGCCATCTTGTGTCCACATGGGGGCAGCCATCTTGTGTGTTGCAGTGACAGTCAATTTACATATTACTCTTTTATTAGATAGGATTTGTGTTCTAAATATCAATTTATTTATAGTGTCTATTTATATAGGATCCTGGAAGGCTCACTTTTTCTAAATATAAATGTTCCCTTGTCCAAATGATAAAGTATCTGACTTTCAATATGAAAATCATTTGTCTTTAATAATGTTGGCTACATATGAACTTAAATAACTCTGACATTTAATCTCACATTCCCCAGGTGACATACTAGGTTCTGCTATGCAAAACACACAGAATCTCCTCCAGATGCCCTATGGCTGTGGAGAACAAAACATGGTCCTTTTTGCTCCTAACATCTATGTCTTGAACTATCTGAATGAAACCCAGCAGTTGACTTCAGAGATCAAGTCTAAGGCCATTACCTATCTCGTCAGTGGTAAGTGAAACAAAGAAAAGTTTACTGTGTTACTCTACTAGTAATGAGTGTTTTCCCCACTACACTGACATTATATCACCAGTGATCAAGATAATATGGTGATTTTTGTAGAAATGAAAAGTTTCCCACCATCTGACACAATGTTGCATTTTGACATATAGATGATAGCCATAAAACTATGACAGATCCTATACACGAGGCCATTAAACGTCAGGGGAGTCTGGATACCATCAGCCTGCATCTAGAGATATCCTGCCTTTCTATAATACTTCTTGAGTTAGTTGAATCTTTTATTCCAGGTTACCAGAGGCAGCTGAACTACAAACATCAAGATGGTTCCTATAGCACCTTTGGGGATCAGTATGGGAAGAATGAGGGCAACACTTGGTAAGAAAAGAAAATCATTTTGAGTTTCAACTATGAGTTCAAAGCATGTCCATACACGGTGGGACAAAAAGTAGTTTACAGTTGTTCATATGGACAATAACACAATAATCTATATAATAAAGAGCCAGGGTCATAACAACCATTACAACCGAAAGTTTGACCAGACCAGAAGTCAGTGCTGGGTTGCCGTGGTGACCCAGCACTGACTAGGGCCACTGCTGGTGCCCCAACCCAGCACTGACTGCCTTCGGGGGCTGCAGATCAGGCCCAAAGAGAGGCCTGCAGAGAGAGAAGCAGGGTCTGATCCGTAGCCTCTGTGGCAGCCGTTGATTAGAACTTGTCTCTCTTTCTCTCCCAGCCTGGCCAACAGCCGTGCCTCCATTTCTCTCCAGGCATCCACCAGAGCTGCTGATCAGCCCTGCCTTTCTAATCAGGCCCCATTGATAGGCCCAGAGACACTGACTGGCATAGAAACTGACCAATCAGAATCAAATCTGGGTGAATGTAAGGGGCCAATGGCTGCCTAGGAGGTGGAGCTTTTGACACTGACTGGCATAGAAACTGACTAATCAGAACCAAGTTGACCATCAGGGAAAGGCAGTTAAGGGTGATCAGGCAGGCAGAGGCAGTTAGGGGTAATCAGGCCAACAGGGGAGAGCAGTTAGGGGTGAGATCAGGCCAGCAGGGGAGGGCAAGCGGGGGCAACCAGGCTGGCAGAGGCAGTTGGGGGCTCAATCAGGCCAGCAGGGGAGGACAGTTAGGGCCAATCAGGCAGGCAGGCAGAGAGGTTAGGGGCAATCAGGCAGGCAGGTATAGGAGTTAGGGGATATCAGGCAGGCAGGCAGGTGAGTGGTTAGGAGCCAGTGGTCCCAGACTGTGAGAGAGGTGTCCAACTGCCACCGGTCAGACATCCCCTGCGGGATCCCCAATTGGAGTGGTGCAAGCTGGGCTGAGGGAACCACCCCTCTGTGCACAAATTTCATGCACCGGGCCTCTAGTTAATAAATAATACAAGAATAAACTGTATTTTGCATACTCACTACTGTAAACCTCATTTTGCCCCACTCTGTCTATTCACCTATTTAATTCTTACAATAATCCTGTGAAATGGGAGCTATTAGCTTCATTTTACAAAGGAAATGATGCTCATTGTGGATGAATAAATGTATCTAGTATAAACAACTAATAAATGGCAAAACTGAGAACATTTGAAGTTGATTATTTTTATATCTACACACCAAGCCTCTCTCATGTTGCTAAGGAACCATTATAAACTTCTTATTTGCCCTCATAAATTGTTGAACAGTGCTGAGATGCTAGAAACAGGCTAGAAAAATGGCAGCCATTACTCACAGTGCATACTTTACCACCTTCTACTGGATGATCCTCTGTATCTATCATCTATCTATCTATCTATCTATCTATCTATCTATCTATCATCTATCTATTTATCCATCCATCTATTTTCTATTTATCCATCTATTCATATATCCACCTATCCATCAATTCATCTATTCATTTGTCCATCTATCATCCATTCATCTAATCATCTATCTATCTATCATCTATCTATCTATCTGAATTAAATATGACCGTACAACAAGAGGAAGTCAATGACCTGAAAAGTAGTGGAGAGGCAAGATGATGTAGAGAAAAATATTTACTAAAACAGAACAGTAAAAGAAGACAGCCCAATAGAATATTAGTTGCAGAAGACAAAGTAATAAATCAATGGAAATAAATAAATACAGAAAGTCCAGAATGTGAGAGCAAATATCTTAACCACCCCAAGAAAACTAGGAGAAACCTAAATCTCTAAAGTGATGCTTTTGGAAGCAAAAATCCTTGGTAATGCATTTAACAACATGCCACAGCAAAACAACAAAAATAGAAAGAAGCTAACAGGTTAACAGAAAAAGTTTCCAAATTCTCAGTAATAGCTCTTTGATTCTCATGGGAGTGAATTGGGGAGAGTGGGAGTCTATGTGTGCAAAACAGAGCATTAAGGTGCTGTATGAAAATAAATGGTCTTAGAACCCCGCTCTTCTTCACCCTTCAGGCTCACAGCCTTTGTACTGCAGACCTTTGCCCAGGCTAAAAGCTACATCTTCATTGATGAAGCACATATTACCCAAGCCCTGGTCTGGCTCTCCCAGAGGCAGAAGGAGAATGGCTGTTTCATAAATTCTGGGTCACTGCTCAACAATGCCATTAAGGTGAAGTACTGTGAGTACTTATGCTGAACCTCATGATACATCAATATTAACATTGTTCCAAGCATGATAGGAGAAAGAAGGCACAGGAAAATTGCAAAGATGAAGTCCTAGGTAATGTGAGAGGGCATCAAGGAAGGCATTATAAACTTGAAAATTATAAAGAAAAAAGAAATGGCACTTTGCAGGAGGGTGTTACTTTGCTTTGTGTGTGTGTGTGTGTGTGTGTGTGTGTGTGTGTGTGTGTGTGGCTGGGTGCCAATTTTATTAGATAAGTTGGTTACAGCATTTTAATTATCATTTTACGTCTATCTAGGTGTAGCTGAAATTCAAAATGCACATCAAAGTAAAACTATATCACAACTCAATGCCATACTAAATGGACTTGGCCTCTGCAGTAGAATTCTAGTCAAACTTCATTTTGACTCCCTTCTCATGGCCCAAGTGGCTTAGAGAAGTTACTGAAGACAATTTGCATTAAAGACCAGAAAATATACTAAAATTTAGAAGTACAATTAATCAAAATTCTCTCTCTCTCTCTCTCTCTCTCTCTCTCTCTCTCTCTCTCTCTCTCATTTACAGGGAGGAGTAGAAGACGAAGTGACACTCTCTGTCTACATCACTATTGCTCTTCTGGAGAGTGGTCTTCCAGTCACTGTAAGACTCACCTCAGTCCCACTTACTACTATGCAAACTACAGTCCTGATGTCTGGAACACCACTGTACTAAAAGCCAAGTCCAGCTTTCATTTTGCTCAATGATGAGGCATTTCTCAGCTAGATGAGCTCTTTGGTCACTTCCATTAAAGGGAATTTATACTTGCCCAATAATGCCCTTGGACTATGTACCAAAACTAATCCTAAAAACACATGTTCTCTGGCTTTATTTATTGAGACCTAAATATAAAGTTAAGAAATTTAAAATGTTTCTCAGCTTAAATATAGTGGATATTGGCTGTCTACTTGGCTGGCTGAAAACCATGAATGACATCTGTCAAGCAATATCCAACTCAGAACTTGTTCTATCCTCTACTTACCCTAGTTTGACACCAGCACCTCTTTGTCTTCGCAGAACTCTGTTGTTCAAATGGCCCTACCCTGCCTGGAGTCTGCCTGGAATACAGCAAAGGAGGGGCCCCGTGGAAGCCATAGCTACACCAAGGCATTGTTGGCCTATGCTTTTGCCCTAGCGGGAAACCAAAATAGGAGGGGAGAAATACTGAACTCTCTGGATGAGGAAGCTGTGAAAGAAGGTGAGAGCAAATGGTTAAAAAAAATTTCCCCTTCCACTTACACAAATTCTATAAGGAGGAATATATTCCTGCTGAAAGCAGCAAGCTTTGTCTGTAATTCTTTAGCCAAGTTGTGAGGTCAAAACACCTTTTATAAAAATATATTCTCTGGGATTGCATATGTTATACCATACATAATGCTGCAGGTAAATTATGGAATTTTATCCCTACCTGCTGAAAGCAATATATTAAACAAATATATATTTTTATAGGATAAGTGCCTACATACTTGGATGAAAAATGGTACGACAAAAAGCCATACTAAAGAAAGTGCAATAATAACATTTTCAAAGTGTTTTTATCTCTTTTTGCCAGATTATTACAAAAGTCCTCTGAGCTCAATATGTAGGTTTTATTTTTTTCAATTACAGTTTATATTCAATATTATTTTACATTAGGTGTACTGCATAGTAGTTAAAGAATCATGTACTTTACAAAGTGGTCCCCTTGATATTTCAAGCATTCATCTGGTACCGTACATAGTTATTACAATATTGACTACATTCCTTATGCTGTACTGTACTTCCCCAGGACAATTTTGTAACTAATAATTTGTAGTTCTTAATCCCTTCACTTTTTTCAGCATCTCCCCACCACCCAACTTCCCTCTCATCTGGCAAACATCAGTCAGTTCTCTGTATCTATGAGTCTGTTTCAATTTTGTTTGTTCATTTACTTTGTTCTTTAGATTCCACATATAAGTAAAATCATACAGTATTTGTCTTTCTCTGACTATTTCACTTAGCATAATACTATCTAGGTCCATCCATGCCGCCACAAATGGTAAAATTGCATTCTTTTTTGTGGCTGAGTAATATTCCATTATGTACAAATGTATACCACAGCTTTTTTATCCTTTTGTTTATTGATGGGTATTTGGGTTGCTTTCATATCTTGGCTACTGTAAATAACACTGCAATGAACATAGGGGTGCATATATTGTTTTGAATTAGAGTTTTGGGTTTCTTTGGGTACATACTCTCCATACTGTTTTTTAAAGTAGCTGCATCAATCTTCTCTCCCATCAAAAATGCATGCATGTTCGCTTTTCTCCACATCCTTGCCAACATTTCTTTACTGATTTATTGATGACAGCCATTCTAACAGGTATGAGTTGATATCTCATTGTGGTTTTAATTTGCATTTCTTTGATGCTTAGTGATGTTGAGCATCTTTTCATATGTTTATTGGCCATCTGTATGTTCTCTTTGGAGGAGTGTAATAGGTAGGCTTTATATCCAATTCATACTCCAATTCCCAGGAAATATCACAAACAGCAAGAAAACTCTCTCTGTCTCATTTCTCTTTCAATTAAAAAAAAGCATTTAAGAGATTAACAAGTGTGCACTAAGCCTCTTCCTCCAACAACATTCTCAGTCTTAGGCCCAGAGGACTAAACTCGAGTTCAGCATGGAAATGACAGAGAGGTCCTTACTTCATGTCTATATTATTTTCAACTCCATATGATATGAATATATATTCACTTATTATCAACCAATAGTTATAATTCTCTCTTTTTCTCACCCTTAAGACAACACCATCCACTGGGAACGACCTCAAAAAGCCAGGGCACCCGAAGCATATTTTTACCAACCCCAGGCTCCCTCTGCTGAGGTGGAGATGACGTCCTATGTGCTCCTGGCTTACCTCACTGCCCAGCCTGCCCCAAGCTCAGAGGACCTGACTTCTGCATCACACATTGTGAAGTGGATCATAAAGCAACAGAATTCCTATGGGGGCTTCTCCTCCACCCAGGTTTGTGGTTCCCAGATGGTCTTCTCCTCCAGGTTCACTGGACAGTTGGCCAATTTGAACACAGAACAGTTACAAAGAAAAGAGAAGGTGAATCATTAAATCTTGGAAGAATTATTTAGAGATGTTTAAAAACAGTGGGGAAGTAAGGAAAAGGACACAAGTCATTCCCCAAAACAATCTTCACTAAGCCCTGCATTATCCCATCCATTTGGCTACTTAACCATAAGCACCATTCCTCTCTAAAGCTATAGTATATCATTAGCACACATCGGTTGATAGCCACACTCTAGAACAGGGTTTCTGAATAGCAAAACTGTTGGCATTTTGTTCCAGATAATTATTATTGTGAGTGGCTGTCCTGGCCATTGAAAGATGTTTAACAGCCTCCTGGGCTCTCCTCACTAGGTGCCAGTAGCATTCTACTCACAGTTAAGACAAGGCAAAATCAACCCTGGTTGAGAATCAGTGTGAATCCTGCAAAAAATTCTCTAAAATGAACCAGAACGTTGTGTGATTAAAAGGAAAGTGATCAAAAAGAGCTCATTTTGATCTTCATAGAATGAATGAGAAGTCCTATTTAACCACTCCAAGGAACTCAGACTCTCCACTCCTTTCTAACTTCCCTGTGACCTGTCTTCTTACACCCCCACCCCTTAAAATTGATTGTTTTTAAGCTAAAGCTCCTAAATTATTTATTTCATACCACATTTTTGGAAATGTTTTATGGAGTGCAAAAATGATTGTGTTAACCATCCAGATAATCTGGATTTTCCCTCTTACACATTTTTCAGTATTTTGGATGTACATAATGAAACTTTTGTTTTTTAGGGATATCTATAATAATAAAAGCATAATATGCTAATTAGACCAGACGTCCTTACAGACGTCCTTCCATGCAGACAAAGACGCAGAGAGTGGGGGCCGAGGCAGAGGCGGCAGAGGTGGCAGAGGCCTCAGGCCACAGCTGTGGCAGCGGGCGGGGGGCCAGGGCCAAGGCCCTTGCAAGAATTTTGTGCATTGGTCCTCTAGTTATATATATAAAACTATATATATAACTCATGGGTACAGACAATCGGATAGTGAAGGCCTGGTGCGGAGGGGCGGGGGGCAGGGGGCGGGTACAAGCTAGAAGGGGTCAATAGGGGGAAAAGGGGACATATGTAATACTTTCAACAATAAAAATTAAAAAATAAAAATAAAATTCAATAAGGCAGTGACTTGTGGGGGGAGACTATATAAAGGGGAAAAGAAACTTAGGAAAGTGCAACTTGTCTTATACCACACTTGTTATTCTCAGCAAATTTCTGTCATTCTTCTATCTAAATTACTGTCTAGTAAATGACAGTCACTTTTTTGTCTTAACTTTTTAATTTTAAACCTATTCTTTGAAAGATATAAAAAAGAGAGGTATTGATGAGAAAGAGCAGGGCACAACTTCTGGGCATAGAAATAGTTCCTTAGGACAATACCAACACAAATGAAATTAAATTGTGAATCTAATTTGCATTAATAGTCTTTTATTTCATTTGGAGGAGCTGTAGCAGGACTCTGATTATGTTTTAAAGGCAGAAAAAGCAATTAGCAGGTGTATACTTTAGGGGACAAAAACCATCACCCCCTTGCAGTAGCTAACACAGACTTTTGAGGAAAATCCCAGCCATCAAAAACTTACTCTTTGGGTGTGGTTTCTCCCCTCTTCTCTTCCAGGACACAGTGATAGCTCTCCATGCCCTGTCTAAATATGGAGCAGCCACTTTCACCAGGACTCAGAAAACTGCACAAGTGACCATTCGTGATTCACAAACCTTTTCCACAAAATTCCAAGTGGATAGCAACAACCTCCTGTTACTGCAGCAGGTCTCATTGCCAGAGCTGCCTGGGGAATACACCATAACAGTGACTGGGCAAAGATGTGTGTATCTCCAGGTGAGACTCTAGAATTATATTGGGAAAAGTCAACTTGAAACTCTCCAGGAAGCTCTGCTCTTTGCTTCCTGGACAAGGAAAGGGCAAATCTGGAGAAGTTAAATGATGAAAAAGTGAGGCTTCCCAGGAAAAGAAAAACTGACGGTGTCCTTGGTGTTCCACAGACATCCATGAAATATAACATCCTTCCAGAAAAGGAGGATTCCCCATTTGCTTTGGAGGTACAAACTCTGCCCCAAACTTGTGATGGACCCAAAGCCCATACTAGCTTCCAGATCTCAGTGGATGTCAGGTAAGACCTTCTGACTGAGTCATCTAATCCTGAGTCTAAAAGCTACTTGGAACCATCAATAATCAATATATTTGGAAGCTATGCTAGTAGATAAATGAAATTTAAAATTAATATATATACTAATGAAGTTAATCTTCTATCATTATGAAATTATCTTTTCTCTAGTAAATATTTTGTCTTAAAGTTTTAATAATGCTTTAAAAGCATTTGAAAGCAAAGTCAAATTGTAAATATGTTTAATAAAAAATGTGAATTTTTTAATGTTCTAATCAATTCCTAGTTATCATTTACACTCATTTTTATTTAACTCATTGCAAAAAATAAATTATTTTTTCAAATATTTTTACTTTAAGTTGAAGTAAATCTTTCTTACCTCTTCTGAATAATTATATTCTATATTATTTTTTCTAATAAAATGAATAAGTAATAAATGCTAATATTAAATACAAATGGATAGGGCTTTGATATTGGTATGGTCTCATTTAAAGATACATACCACCCTTTTGTATGGGATCTATAAAATATAGAGGTTGCCTTATCATAAGCCATCAAAAACTTTGCAGGAGTCCTAAGAAAACATAGCTCAAATTATATTGCTTTGTATCTAATACTAATAACATTAATATTATAAAACAAATGATATTTCAGACAACCAACCCAATTATTAAACATAAATTTAATCTAAGTATAAAGCATTAGAATCTATCTGTCCTTACATTTTGTAGCCGCTCTTTGGAGACATGCTACATTTTAAGTTATCTAAAAATATAAAAGTAAGATATACTTAATAACAAATGAGTAGTATAGGTAGAATGTCCAAAACCTAGAGATGTGTTTAAAAAAAGCAGATTACCAAGCTCCATTCCCAAAGATTCTGTTTTGATAGTGTGGGACTGAGCCTTGAACATCTAGAAAGCTGTAAATCTGATGTATATACAGGGTTCTAAACATTGATATCGTACATGTCCAGGAAACACAGATTTCTGTAGGTCATAATCTTAGGGGAAACTTCATAAAGATGGACAGGTTTCTGGTGGGTCTTGAAGGAAGAAATCTCGCTTTCTTTCACATAATAAATTCTAACTCCTTTTTTCTCTGACACTACAGTTACAGAGGGAGCCGCCCTGTCTCCAATATGGTGATTGTTGATGTGAAAATGGTATCTGGTTTTATTCCCTTGAAACCAACAGTAAAAATGGTAAGTGTATTTTAAGCCTAGTAGATCCCATACAAAAGGGTAGTATGTATCTTTAAATGAGACCATACCAATATCAAAGCCCTATCCATATCATCCTGCCTCAAAAACTGTTTTTCCCCGAACCCATGAAATTAAATTCAGTAACTATTTATTTGGCTCTAAGCTAAGAGACCTGTGTGATACCAGAGGACTACAAGGGGAGATCTTATCCTTAGGCCACTCATGGTCCAGTTAGGAACTGAAAGCACATGGGCATGAAACAATAAAATGACAAGCAAGAAAAACAGACTATGACTAACTACCAAATTGACTAATATGCACACACAAAATTCGGCAATGATAAAACTAATGTGAGCTTGAATTGGCAAAGATGCCAGAGTCTAATATGTTACTTGAATATTGAAAGATAATGAAAATCCTGACCTGAAAATAGCTGGCTTCCTTCTCTTGATAGAAATCCAAGTGATTTTTTTCAGTCAAGACATGACAACGTTGAAGCCTGTTTGCAAATGTGATTCCTTCCCCTCACCCAGCTTTTGTATAGCTAATGCACCTTGACTAATCATGAAGATGAGTCATAGGCATTCCAGCCTTCACATTATTTAAAGAATAAACATTTGTCCCTTTCTACAATCTGCTCTAGGTCTCAGTGTTCTCATATCTATTGTCTAACTTTTTGAGTTCTCTAATTTTCTTCAGCTTGAAAGATCTAGCCACGTGAGCAGGACAGAAGTGAGCAATAACCATGTCATCATTTATGTGGAACAGGTGAGAGCTCTGGCATTTGAGCTGAGACTATATACATCGGTTGACTTTCTAAGTGGGTCTCGTCAATAGAATATAAGTAATATGAGAAAAGCAATAATTAGTAGCACCCTTCCAGAAAGTTAAGAATAACTTTCTAAAGAGAATAAAAGGAAAATTTCCTTTTAAATCCATAGAATGTCTGCTCTCTTTTTAATTATGTTACAATTGGAATATGAGTATTTCTATGATTTCCAGTAGAAAAATCAACAGAATGTTTATCATGCATGTTATTTTAAAGACCTACCAAAAAGAATAAATATACCACTGTGGTTGATTAATAATAGTGTTAATATTCTAATAAATATATCACTATATATAATAAAATGTAGATCTCATGAGTATCTTCAAAGTCAACTGCAAAGTAAAGGGAATGTTTTATCTAACCACACAAAATATAGTTTTGTATTATCATTACAGGTGGTACAAGTCTCTGCATCTTAAAACACATTCACATAGACTCAGTTAATTTCTTGCAGAGGACTACAAGAGCATATGGGTTGTCTCTGTTTAGGAGAATATCTGGGGGGTTTTGTTCATTATAAAGAGTTCCCAAAGTTGCCTTCTAAACCCATCTTGACAAAATCCACAAATGTTTGCTTACCTAAAAGACCCAGGTGAAGAAGAGTCAGAGAACAATAAAGAATATGTTTTACTCAACGAAGAGAGAAGAGGATTTCTAACCTCTTTATTACTCCCACTTTTCCTTTTAGGTGACAGCTCAGACACTAAGCTTTTCTTTCACGGTTCTGCAAGACATCCCAGTAAGAGACCTAAAGCCAGCGATTGTTAAAGTCTATGATTACTATGAGACACGTAAGTGAAAGAAAACTGAGACAATTAAGTAGACTCAACCCAAAACCAAGAAATAGATTACAATTGATCCTGGTTTTAGACCATTCAATCAATATTATATCTATTTGTTCCTTTCCTCCAAGCTATATACTGTAGAAACCACCTACAAACAAATTTATCAATTAATATTTCTTGAGTCAGAAACTTAAGAATTTACAAAGAAAGATAATATTTGGTGACTGCTCTCAAATAGTTTAGAGACATAAAGAGCATAGTACACATGGAAAGATAATGTAACCAGAAAAGACAGTTAATGATAAATGAGTGTTACCAAGCTAAGGGATAAGAAATTGGAGAAGTGAAAACAGCACAGATGACTAGTACTTAAGATGGACAAACAGGAAAAAAAGACAAACAGAGGAAGAAAGATGTGAGTTGGATCCTAATGTATGAGTACATCTTCTAAAGTAAATAGAAGTAGAGCCCTAGCCGGTTTTGCTCAGTGGGTAGAGCATTGGCCTGTGGACTGAAGGGTCCTGGGTTTGGTTCCCACCAAGGGCACACACGTACCTTGGTTGCCAGCTCTTCCCCTTCAGGGCGCATTCAGGAGGCAACCAATTGTTGATGTGTTTCTCTCACATCTATATTTCTCTCTGTCTTTCCCTCTCTCTTCCACTTTCTCTAAAAAATAATAATAATAAAGTAAATAGAAGTAGGAAGCATTTTAGGCTAGAGCAATAATCTTAGAAAAGGGGTTCAGGAAGCAAGTTGGACAAAGTGAGTAGAAGCAGAGAGTTCATGGAAGAAAGAGCTACAAGAAAAAGAGAGAGCAACAATGGTCATCTTCCTAAGAATTTAAAATTTGAATAGCTACTATCTAAACAGGCTTCAATCCCCCTCCTCCACTCCAGGGGGGGGGGGGAGTATAAATATGTTAGCTATCCTGTTCAACTCTGGTCTATTTGAATGGAGCTTTAACAATCATGATATGATATACTTTTCACCAAAAGTAAAGTAAATAGACTCAATATGGCTTCTTGTTCATAGATGTTTTTTGTTTCTCCTTTCATCTAATATTTTTTTAGATGAGTTCGCTATTGCTGAGTACACTGCCCCCTGCAGCATAGGTAAGAAATCACATGCCATGATCAACATCATACTCCATTAACTTTGCTCCCTAAATGTTCTAAATTTAAAATTCTTTACAAGTCTTTTCCTAGATCTGAGACAATATATGTGGCACATTCTCACACAAAGAGAATACTGGAGAAGAGTACTTACCCTGTAGGTGGGCTCTCCAATTTAAGATATTCATTCCAATATTAGAAAAGTCAATAAGTTTTATTTATGCTTGTTTGTAAGATAGCCAGGAATAATAGACAACATTTCACATCACAGCTAATTGGTTTCCTTCATTTCAAGGGCCAACTATTATGATTCTCCTGCCTAATCTAACCCAACACATTTTTATAAATGAAGTTTTATTGGAACTGATCCACACTCATATCTATTTTCTATGGCTGCTATTATGAGTTAAGTAGTTATGACGTAAACCATTTGGCCTGCAAAGCCCAAAATATTTAGCATCTAGCATTTCACAGAGAAAGTTTGCTGGCCCCAACTTTAGCTCACACTCACTACTCAGACTCAACTGAGGGAATATTCCTGAAGAAACCCTACAACTCTTTTATGTTTCTTTTCTCACCTAGATGCAGAGCAAGAAAATGCTTGAGGACCATATTTAGACTACATCTTTTGCTGGGTCCCCTGTCCTGTACTTGTATTTAGAAGGAATTGGGTTATCTCTGTAAAACACGTCAAAAAGGCTTGTTGAATAAATATATATTTCTAATCAAGTTATTTGTTCCATCATTTATTCATCAAACATGTTTACATAATGAGTTATATTGTTTTAAATAATGTGAAGAGTACAGATTTGAAATATATCTGCTCATATTACAACTGTGAATTTCACATATAAAATCAACTAGACAATAACTGAAAATAATTTATGTTCTGAGAAACCTTAGGAAAAAAATCATTCACTGATCGAGAAAGGTGGGGAGAAAAGTATCGATGAGTAACTAGGAAGGGATAAGTATTTCTTGAGAGGAAACAAGAAATATTTGTCTTTGTCACTAAGCTAAGACAACAAAAATGGACTCCACAAGAGACTAAAATAATTAAAGTTAAAGAATGTGTTGGAGATAGGCAGTACTGTGCAGAGGTTGGAGATAGGCAATACTGTGCAAAGAATGTGTTGGAGATAGGCAGTACTGTGCAAAATCTAGACACTGGAGCCAGACTGTCTAGATTCAAATCCTGACTCCATCCTTACCTCACAAGCTGAATGACTAGGGCAGTTACTCAGACTTTCTGCTTCAGCTTTTTCACAAAGAAATGGGGAAAATAACAGACTGTACCTTAAAGTATCATTGATGATAAACTATCCTAATGAAAGGAGAGAAAGGGAATAGCTGAATCAAGCAATGGCTCCTACACCTTCAGCTCAGATAAGGTGTATATCGTGTCCATTTATAATTCTGTTGGCTAAAGCAAGTCACGGGACCAAACCTGACTTCAATTGTGGAATGGGGGCAGGGTGACTCTTCCCACAAAGAAGCAAACATAGCAATGTAAAGAAATATATAGCTCCCTTACAGGAACGACAGTAAATAATTAAGAAAAAATAATACAAAACCACACAGAGGTGAAATATAGATATAAATCTATCCAGTTGTCCCCGAAGCTTGCATTAAGCAATTTATCTTTGGCACACTAATTTGAAAGGACACATTTATCACCCCCTGCAGCATATACTATATTCACACATGTTTTGGTGGGCATTTCTGTAATTTCTAGTCTGTTTCTTTGGTCTCTCTGTGTATTTATGTGCCAGGACTACACTTTCAATAATCAAGATTTTATGGTGTGTTTTACTATCTTATAGAACTAATTCCCACTTACTGCACATATGTTCTTATTTAATTTTCTACCTGAATCAGCTTCTCTGTTTAACACAAAAGTTGAATATCTTACTGGAATCTCATCAAATGTGTTCATTAACATAGGGAGAATTGTCAGCTTTTTAAGGTTGACCTCCCTATCCAAAAACAGGGTGTGTTTTGTGTTTTATTTTTAACTAGTGGCCCAGTGCATGAAATTTGTGCATGGGTGGGGGTTCCCTCAGCCCAGCCAGCACCCTCTCCAATCAGGGACCCCTTGGGGAATGTCCGACCACAATCTGGGACCACTGGCTCCTAACTACTCACCTACCTGCCTTCCTGATCACCCTAACTGCCTCTGCCTGCCTGCCTGATCACCCCCAACTGCCCTCCCCTACCAGCCTGGTTGCCCCCAACTGCCCTCCCCTGCCAGCCTGATCTCACCCCAACTGCCCTCCCCTGCCAACCTGATCGCCCCTAATGGCCTCTGCCTTGGGCCCCACCACCATGGCTTTGTCCAGAAGGAAGTCAGATGTCCAGAAGATGGCCGGTCAACCTGGTCTAATTAGTGTATTACCCTTTTAGTAGTATAGATAGATTATACAGGATAGGATTGCTTAAATGGGCGAGGGGGGAGCCTTTTTCATCAGGAGGAGATGCTCTTGGCAGACAAAAATACATAATCCCTATATCTGGACTGACAGCCAGCCATATGCACTATACTGCCAAACCAGTCATTAAAAAATTAAACCGCTTTCTTACACCTTACACCAAATAGCTGTTGCCCTTAAAACCTCTCCTCAGCCCCCACCTTAGGTTCTGCCTTCATAGTTCACCCAGATTAGGTTCTGATTTGTTGGTTTCTATGCCAGTCAGCGTCATAATCTCCACCTCCTAGGCAGCCATTGGCTCCTCACAGTTCACCCAGATTTGGTTCTGATTGGTTGGTTTCTATGATAGTCAGCATCTGCGGGCCTATCAATGGGCCTGATCAGAGAGGCGGGGCTGATCAGCAGCCCCAGTGGAGGCCTGAGAGAAAGAGAGGTGTGGCTGCTGGCCAAGCCCCAAGAGAAAGAGAGAGGCAAGGGCTGATCAACAGCTGCCATGGAGGCTATGGATCAGACCCTGCTTCTCTCTCCTGGGCCTCTCTTTTGGCCTGATTTGCAGCCCCCTCAGCAGTCAGTGCTGGGTAGAGCCTTCAGTCATTTTGGATGTTATGACCCTGGGTTTTTATATATTAGGATTTTAATTTTTCAAGTCTTCTTGTGTGTGCTTCAGTGCTATTTTAAAGTTCTTTTCTCATATAGAATATACACATTTCTTTTACTCCTTTCTAGGCAGTTCATTGTATTCTTGTTGAAAATGTATATGTGGTTTATTATATAAACAGCTAGTTATTTATGAAAATATTTATTATGGACTTCGATTTTATTAAGACATAACTTATATACCATAAAGTGCACAAATATGTAGGGCCCAGCTTGATAAATTTTCATTTATGATTAAACCTTAGAAAACATTTTCATAATCCCAGAAAGACTCTCACATGTCCACTCTCAGTCAAAACTCATCTCAACATCCAGGGTAATGAATATATTCTGACTTTTATAGCCATAAATTATTTTTTCCCATCTATAAGCTTCATACAAATAGAATCATGCAGAATGTATGATTGCCACAAAAGCATGGATTTGGGCCTGGCTGGTATGGCTCAGTGGTTGAGCATCGACCCATGAACCAGGAGGTCACTGATTCGATTCCCAGTCAGGGCACATGCCTAGGTTGTGGGCTTGATCCCCAGTAGGGGGCATGCAGGAGGCAGCTGATGGATGTTTCTCTCTCATCCATATTTCTATCTCTCTATCCCTCTCCCTTCCTCTGTCTCTAAAATCAATAAACATTAAAAAAAAAAATGGCCTTGCCATACTAGCAGTCAGCAGATGTGCATCACTGCAGATTGCTCAGGACCAAACCAGAGAGGGTCGGACCTGCATTACCACCATTTGTCCACCATCCAGAACTGAAATATCATTGCTGTTATGTACACATAAACAACTGTTGGACATAGAAATCGGGACTCAAAAGAACTGTTGGCCCAGAAAGAAACTCACTATAGACTGATTCATTTGCCTCTCAGCATAACCATTATTGCTTGTCTCATTTTCGGTTCCTATAAGTGTATTCCTAGTATCACATGAGCTCACTCATCTAGGGGAAAAGATGAACAACATAGACTGAAGAACAAGAACAGCATTGATCAGACTGTCAGACCTCAGAGGGAAGGTAGGGGAGGGTGGGGACAAGGGAGATAGATCAACCAAAGGACTTGTGTGCTTGCATATGAGCCTAACCAGTGATCACGAACAACAGGGGGATGGGAGCATGCGTGTGGGGAGGTTTGGGATGGGAATTGGGGGGGGGGGGGGGTTGATGACAAATATGTGATACCTTAATCAATAAAGTAATTAAAAAAATAAAATAAAATAAAATAAATGGCATAGATTTGGGCCTAGGCCAAAACTGAACTTTAGAAACTTTAGAAGAGCCAGAAGAAAACATAAGGGATAGCCTATATAATAAAGAGATAATATGCTAATTAGACCAGATGGTGGAACGATCTTCCAAAACGACCTTCTGGAGTGACCTTCCAGAACAACCAGTGGGCAGGGAATGGGGCTGCGGGGGCCAAGCCCCTTGCACAAATTTCATGCATCAGGCCTCTAGTATTGTATATAAGCTATTGTTTTTACCCAACTATGAGTCTTTATATTGTGTCAATTGATGAAACAAAACATAGAAGGTAATCTGAAAAATTTTTAGTAATAAAATTAATTTTATCAGGATAAAGGAGAGGCTGAAACAATAGAGGGTATGCTTATTTATATACTTAATGCTGGCGAAATGGCCAGGTTTGATCGCAGAAGCTTTGAGGATAGCCATTAATTGAGCTATAATGCCTATTTGTGAGTTTTGATGGCTTAGAGTAGTGGGACAGAGGGACTCTTAAAAAGAGGGGAGAATCCTTTATAAATAGAGATAAAGCAGTTTCAGTTGTTTTGTAATATCTGAATGAGTACACCACTCATATTATATATCTGAGACATATAACTTTTGTGTTTAATTAATGGAATACAATCTAATCATGACATGAACACAGGCAGGGTGAAAAGGGTGAGCAAGCACAGACAGGGATGACACATCCCCTGCTCCCTGAGGCCGGCAGTGTGAGAAACCTCTCTCCTTCACTTTCTTGTAGACCAGAATCAAATGACACAGTGTTTCACCATAAAAAAAAAAAAAACTTGGAAAAAAATCATTAAATATGATCCAAAAACAATCTGAATTCGAATGTGAGAAAGAATTTGGTAAGAAACAAGAGGTTGCTCAATCATAGGCATTAAATGGAAAAACAAGAGGAGGGACAGGAGGCTAGGTCAGCCAGAAGTCTAAGAAATGCTCTCCCTCTCCAAGCCACTTTTTAATTTCACCTTCATGTTGTCCAAAGAGAAAAGAATAAACTGTGTACTAGCTTCTTCCCTCAAATAATGCATACTTCTCACTATACATTTTGATCCCTATCTCGTGAGATTAAGTGTTGCTGGTCCATTTTTCACATAAGAAATTGGAACAACAGGAAACAGAGATTAACATTTTATCAGTATCTCACTGCTTCCAGAAAAACAGTTCTCTCTTAATGCTAGTGCTTTTTAGAGAATCCTGGGATTAAAATTCCAGATTTCTAGGACCATCATTTTACTTGCACAAGCAGAAAGAATACACGCAGGGTGTGGTAATGACTATCAAAGAAGAAATAAGGGAAGGGGATGATTGTATCCACTATTGCATCAGAAAATTATGACCTGGGAGCCTAGTACCAGAAGTTTCTGCCTGTTTTTAATCAACAATGTGAGGTTATGGAGATATGTATGTGAGAATGGGAATTCCCAAAACGATAACAAGCTTCCACCTCCGTTTATCTTTTTCTTTCTCTTTCTTTCAAAACAGAAAAAGAAAAGTTGCTTCGCTATACTTTAACTAAACCTAAACATACTCCCTTTTCTTTTCCCCAAATAAGTGACAGATTTGTTTTCCAAGCTTTCTTCCTTGACTAACGTGGAAGGATAATGGACTGAAACATTAACCGGTGTTTTGTTTTTACTGATGAAAAGGATTTGGAAAGAATGTGATCCATGCTGATTCTGATCCTCTGGTATTTTTCCTTTCCTCTTTCAAAAGCGTAGCCAGGCCCTTGTGTTATTTTGCCTTAAGAATTTTCAAGGTTAGCAGCAGACGTTGCTTAAAAATAACTTTGTGAGAGCCTGGCTCCTTGAGCAAATTACTCTAGGTTCTCCCGAAGAAGAATGAAAAGAAATCCTTTGCAGGAAAGTGAGCGTAGAAGCCTAGTTGGCAGGGGGAATCCCAAACCAGGAGGTGTGCGGAGGTTTGTGGGACCCAGGATAGTGGCACCTGGGGTCCCCTCCATCCTTGCACCCAGGGGAAAAGACAGGACCTCTGAGTTAAATAGTTGGGTAAGCCAGACTCTGGGTCACAGAGCTCACAGTGAAGGCAAATATTCCTGTGTCCAAATACTGGTACAGCATAGAAGCAGCCAGGCAAACCAGACGTCACGAGTTGGAGAGTGGCATGGTCTTATCAGGAGTAATCCGTTTCAAACAAAGACTAGAGCAATCTTCCAAAATATGTTGCTTTACAAATCCCAGTGTGAGGAAAGCTCTAATAAAAACTAGGATTCATTCTCATCAGGGCATTTGGAAAGATGGATGCAAATATCACTTCCTTTTCTGGATACCTGCTTACTCTGTCTTCCACATTGTCACCAAGATGAAGCACAAAATTGGCCATGTCACT
The DNA here is from genome assembly GCF_951640355.1 of Cnephaeus nilssonii. Taxonomy (NCBI): domain Eukaryota; kingdom Metazoa; phylum Chordata; class Mammalia; order Chiroptera; family Vespertilionidae; genus Cnephaeus; species Cnephaeus nilssonii. Next base: position 21,798,030 of record NC_137077.1, on the reverse strand, counting down.
TCTCTATTTTAGAATCTTTAAGTAAAGGCTTTTTGCTTAGCCCCCAGATCCTTACATTCTGGCCCTTGCCTCCCTGTCTGTTCCCACCTCCTCCTTTTCTGTTCTTCACATCTGTTTTTGACTATGTACAGTGCATCAATGAGACCATGCCTTTTCACATATCTATGTGTTCTCTTCTTCCAACTCTATCATCTGAATAACTTCTCTTCCTTCTACTGGTAAATTCAAAGCCATGGGTATCATCCGCAGGAACGTCCTCCCCTGTCAGATGCAGGTGTCCCTTAACCCCTTCTCAACTCTACATTTGAGTCTTTCAAGGCACTTGAAGCACAGTGATGTCATTAGTTACTCATCTGTCGATCACTAGATTAAGTTTTCTCTGGGCTTTTTATCTTCATGAATGACAGAGCACCTCATACAAAGTAATTGTGTGAGTGATTGTGAAATGAGTTTATTGTTTACACAAAGTGGCATTACAGATCTGCACAATCTTGTGTTTTGGTTGTGGATTTATTGATGTTTTTGTGCAGTTAACGATGTTTTCCAGATAGTTTCAATAAAAATTTTCAGGACTCACCCAACTTTACAAGTCAGTTTGTTTTCACCCAACTTTACAAGTCAGTTTGTTTTCCTTGAAATTTTTAATTTACATTTTTTATGGGTAGCAGCCACACGCTAGATACTAGAACATTGAAAAATACACAATGAGCCCTGGCTGATTTGGCTCAGTGGATAGAGCCGTTGGCCCACAGACTGAAGAGTCCCAGGTTTGATTCCAGTCAAGGACACATGCCTGGCTTGGGGGGGATCATCTCCGGTGGGGGGCGTGCAGGAGGCAGCTAATCAATGATTGTCTCTCATCATTGATGTTTCTATCTCTCCCTTCCTCTCTGAAATCAATAGAAATATCTTTTAAAAAATAAAAAATAAATTTAAAAAAAGAAAGATACACAATGAAAGTCAACTTCTCACCTTTGTTCCTAATTTGCCCACTTTTTGCTGAGCACCCCCCAAATAGTGTTTTATGTAATTTTCCAAACTTTCTTTGTTGATTCCACAACAAATATTATTACTAATTCTTATTTTCACCTTAACATAAAAGGTAACATAAACATACTTTTTCTTTTCACATAGGTGATACCTTAGACATGCTTCCACATCAGTGCATATATATTCTTTTTTTTTTCACAGCTTCATAGCATTACATTGTGTGGATGCCCCATAATTTATTAACCCAGCTCCCTGTTTTTGTAAATTTGAGTGTCTCCAGGCTATCCTACTACAAACAACTGAAACGAATGACCTGGAACATAATGTTTTCACAAGAGTGTTAATATGGCCATAGTCTGAATTCCTAACTATGTAATTGCTGTGTCAAATGGTTTGTGTAATTGTGTGTGGGTAATTAGGGTTTTGATAGGTAGATTTTGTTTATATTGGCAAATATTTAGTGAGCTGTCTTACTGAATTCTCCTATTTTACAAAGTGATTTCTTGGTTGATTCTCTTATATTTTCAAGGTATAAAATTATCTCATTTTCAAATAATGATCATTTTACCTTTTCCCTTTATACTGACTATCTCTATTTTATTTCATTTGTATTGGCTAAAGCCTGTAGAACAAACTTGAAGAGTAGTGAAGGTAGACTTCTTATCCTATTTCTGATTTACTGTAAATAATGTTTTCTTATTAAGCATGGCACTAGCTTATAGGGTAAGAATATACTAGTATGTACATGTAAAACACATAGTTATGAAACTATTGCTTACTCTTTGTTACTCTTTTACTGGGTATTTTTATGAATAATAGATGTTTAATTTTGTCAAGTACCTTCCTACATCTATGAAAATGAAATTAATTCAGTCATGGTGTAAAATCGGTAATTTTTAATTTTCTTTATTTTTTTATTATTATTTTATCTTCAACTGTGGATATTTTTCCATTGATTTTTAGAGAGAGTGGGAGAGGGAAAGAAAGAGAGAAATATTGATGTGAGAGAAACACATCGATTGGTTGCCCATTACACACGCAACGACCAGGGCCTGACTGGGAGGAGCCTGCAACCTAGGTACGTGCCCTTGATGGGAATAGAACCCGGGACCCTTCGGTCCACAGGCTGACACTCTTTTCCCTGAGCCAAACTGGCTAGGGCTAAAATTGGTAATTCTTTCATATGCTGCTGGATTATGTTTACTAACTTTTCATTTAAGATTTTTTCAGTATTTACAAGTGAAATTAGTTGCTTTGTGTTACCTTTGCCAGGTTTGAATGTCGATGCTATATTCAGTTTGTAAAAAGAATTTTGAGTTCCTTGTTTCTCTGCACTCAAAAACACTATTGATATTATTGTAATGGGCATTGTGCTTTGCTGTGAGAAATTGCTCCACCAGGGCCATCCTGACTACAATGTTTATTCAAGTCATGTCCAGGCCCCAAATGTCAATGATCTGTGTATATCAAGATTTTGCATCTTCATGAGTTTACAAAGAAAGAACCTCATGTATTTGGGGGAAGAGTTATTCATCTTGAACTCAGTGCAGGCTCAATAAATGTTGTAAATGGGTAAGTGGAAGGAAAGAAAAAGAATCAATTAAATGAATTACTGCTAGTATAGATTAAGAGGTAGCCATTTTATAACATGATATTGGCAAGAAATCATGATATCTTTATGAAAAATAATTAGAGAAATGTGAGCCACATATTTGTTAGTGAATTCATTGCTTAATTTACAATCAAATTACTATACCTAGAAGTTTAATAAATATGTTTAACTTGGAAAATGTTCTCTAATAGAACAGAACACGTCAAGTCCTTAATATTTAGTCTTTTTCAGTTCTACATGTTCTGTCAAGTGACTAAACACACAAAAGGAATGCTTATCAGTTTTGCAAATAGCACAGTGCTGGGAACGACAACTCTGTGGACATTGGAATCATTTTGAAAAACTAAAGGTAGAAATCAGCACTTATTTGTCAACACACAGTATTCTTTTATACGTTGATTTTAATCATTTTTTCTTTCAACATTTATTGAGCACCTACTATGAACAACTGGGTGCTATTCTAGGCATTAATATGTATATGTATACTGTATATATTGCAAATATACATAATATATGATTACATGCTATATTCTGTCATATAATTGTGCAGACTTATTTATAATGTTATATAGCCATGTACACAATGAAATGTGCTATTAAAAATAAAAAGCAGGCTAAGGAGAGAGTATGACTTGAGAAGAGATGAAGTCAGAGGACTGAACTTTGAGACACAGCAATGTTTAAGTGTCAGGAAGATAGCAAAAGATTCTGAAAATAATTGACAGAAAATCAAAGAAGTGTGGTGTATTGAAACCAAAGTGAAGAAATTCCTTCAAGAAGGATTTCAAGAATAGAGTGAGCAAATATGTCAGTTAATTCTGAAAGACAGAATAAAAAGAGAGTCCTAGTTGGTTTGGCTCAGTGCATAGAGAGTCAGCCTTTTGATTGAAGGGTCCCAGGTTTGATTCTGGTCAAGGGCACATGCCCTGTTGCGGGCTCAATCCCCAGTGGGGGGCATGCAGGAGGAAGCAGATCAATGATTCTCATCATTGATGTTTCTATCTCTTTCTCCTCTCCCTTCCTCTCTGAAATAAATAAAAATATTTTTTTAAAGAGAACTGTTTATGTCCAATGGTAACTCTTCCCCCAAATACATGAGGTTCTTTCTTTGTAAACTCATGAAGATGTAAAATCTTGATATACACAGAACATTGACATTTGGGGCCTGGACATGACTTGAATAAACATTGCAGTCAGGATGGCCCTGGTGGAGCAATTTCTCACAGCAAAGCACAATGCCCATTACAATAATATTAATAGTGTTTTTGAGTGCAGAGAAACAAGGAACTCAAAATTCTTGTGGGAGTAGGTTTATAAAGGAATAAAAAAAAGTGATAGCAGTAAGTTTGGACAAATATTGTGACAAAGGGAGCAAAAATATTAGGTGGTAGGTTGAGGAAAATGTATAGATAAGGATTTTGCTTTTTTCACAGATGGAATATATATTTATATGAGAATAATGATATTAACAGGAAAAATTTCATGGTGCAGTAGAATGAAGTAATTTTAGTAATGAAGTTTTGAGTGTGCAAAAAAGGAATAAGGCCCAGTACAAAACTGAAATCATGGTTTGGATTTAGATGCACAGACAGCCCATCCAGAATAACTCAAGAGAAGACAGAGTACTCAGGTACTGATGCAAAGGAGCTGGTAGTTTTTGTATTGGGGGAAGATGATCAGAACTTTGACTTCTGATTTCTTCAATTCTCACAGTGAAATAAGCAATGTCATTGACTGAAAGAATACACGAAGGAAGTCATTTGGAATACTGAAGAGATAATAAAAGGTGGGCGAGCAGGAGAATTAAGTTACTTGAGCAATACAGTAGTACTGCAAGGAGGCACTGTGTTTGTACCAAAGTTCGCAGTCATGAACTTAAATCTGTCAGCATGCTCACATGTTTTTCACCAGCCATATTCTTTAGTTTTGATGCAAGTGAATATGAGCTCCCCGATGGCAGAGATACATGTTTTTTGTTAACCACAAAATACTGTCTAGTGCAAAGTATTCATTAAAATAGATGTGGACTGACTAAATAATACCCAACTTCTCCACTTGACTGCTTGCTTGTCACAATATCTCTAGTACCCAATGCAGAGCCTGGTTCATAGCAGGCCATTAAATATGGACTAAATAAATGAATGATTCAGTTAATCAATCTCTTTTTCCCCTTAACTTCTGAACTTTATATCCAACTCCCTACAGAAGAGCTTCACTGGTTACCTCCAGAGGGCTCAAATTCAACATATCTAATACTACCTCCTACCTTTTCTACATCTGTTATTAGCAAGGTCATACATGCATTTGCCCTAATGAGGAACCTAGAGTTATCCTCTATTTATCATCTCTAAAATGGAAAAGTACATAACTATTTCATAAATTTTTAAAACATTAAGTAAAATAATCAAAACATACAGTACCTAGAAAGATTAGCTATTACCAGCTTTCAATGTTCCTAAGATACACCTCTTTTCACATCTTTTTAATCAGGATGTGTTTGACCAGCAGTAATGTATCATAATTTAATTAGATGAGGGTTTTCTTTTAAATAGCATATTAGATAATGGTGTCCTTTATACCAATGGTGTCTTAGATGTGATAAAATGCAGTAATATAACTTCTCTCTCTTTTATGCCCACTGATATTAAAGTAATTAAGTCATGCCCATGATACTGCAAATCCACATTTTTCTCCCTCACCCCACTGTTGCAGCCTTTCTTTAGGCCTTCATTTCTCTCACCTGATCATTGAAATTGGTTCCTGAATGGTCTCCTTGCCTCCTCCACTGCCCTTTTCCAATATTGTGCCATATTCCTACCAGAGTGATCATGTTTCTCCCACGCCTAACTTACCTCATTGTCTCTATAACTGCCTAAAGAATAAAATCTAAATTCTTCCTTGTAGCACACCAGGTTCTAAATCTCTCTCTTCTAGTCTTATCCCTAAGCCCCAGCCAAGCCGAACTCCTTCTGCACTTGCAGATCACGCAACACCCCAGGTTGTTTCACAACCCCATGTCTTTGGTCACTCCCAGCTATCTCTTTAGAGTATATTTTGCAGATGTCTGTGTATCAGCTAAGAATCCTTCTGGCAATAAATAACAGAAAAGCAGCTAACATTTACTTAAACAAATAAGGAAGGCATGCTTACGTTGACATTCCAAGGTTGATGCTATTGCCCAATAATGCTGGCAGACTAAGGCCCTTTCTATCTTTTGGACTTGCTTAGCATGCAGATGTTTCCTCCCGCTTGTTATTTCGTCATCTCAAGTTGACCATTAAAACTTCAAGCATTACATCCATTTCCCATGCAGGAACAATGAAGAAGGACATTCAGTGGTGTGTCCACTCAAACTTCCTCTTTTTATTAAGAAAGCAAAAGTTTTCCATAAGCTCACCCAGAAGTTTTCAATTTATATGTCACTGGCCAGACTAGGTCAAATAGCCAGCCATGATGAATAGGGAGAGTAATGCTGTGTAGATAGTTAAGCCAGAATCAGCATCTGCCATAGTCTACTCAGCTAATATCTCCTTAATTATAATTTGGAAATTTAGAAAATTTGTATATATTTTTCTTTCAAAATTAAATAAGTATTTATTAAGCACCTAATACACATCAGGTACTATTCTAGGCACTGGGAATATAGCAGTGAACAAAATATTTTCCCTTGTGAAACTTTCATCTTAATAGTAACCTTTTGATACAGTAATTCTGCTTCTAATAATTTACAGTACAAAATACTCATCAAAGATAAGCATGTGCATTGATGCAATAACTAGAATAACAAAAATATTATTTGAATATTGAAATGGCATTGATTAATTATAATACATATATAAGATAATTATTCAAAAAATACATCTCTCTTAATATAGATACTTATGCTGATGTTAAAATGTATCTCTAAAATAGTATATATATATATATATATATATATATATATATATTCAGAAGTAAGGATCATATGGTAGTTCTAGTTTTACTTTTTTGAGGAATAGCCATATTGCTTTTCATAGTGTTTGCTTTTTTTTATATATATATATATTTTATTGATTTTTTACAGAGAGGAAGAGAGAGGGATAGAGAGCTAGAAACATCGATGAGAAAGAAACATCGACCAGCTGCCTCCTGCACACCCCCCACTGGGGATGTGCCCGCAACCAAGGTACATGCCCCTGACCGGAATCGAACCTGGGACCCTTGAGTCCGCAGGCCGACGCTCTATCCACTGAGCCAAACCAGTCTCGGCTAGTGTTTGCTTTTTTAACAATCCCACCGATAGTGTACAGGGTTCCAATTTTTCCAGTTTTTTTATAGTAGCCATCCTAATGTGCATGAGGTGATATCTCATTGTGTGTGTGTGTGTGTGTGTGTGTGTGTGTGTGTGTGTGTGTGTGTGTTTTGTGTGTGTCTTATTCTGCTATTTATTTCCAGTTTATTACTTTATCTTTCAATTATAGTTTATATTCAATGTTTTAGGTACACAGCATAGCAGTTAGACAATCATGTACTTTAAAGAGTAACTCCCCCCCCCCCCAATATTTTAAGTACTCACCTGGCTCCACACATAGTTATTACAATATTATTGACTATATCCCCTATGCTGTAGTATACATCTCTGTGACTATTCTGTAACTACCAATTTGTACTTCTTAATACCTTCACTTTTTTCACCCAGTCCCTTAACCCCAATCTCCTCTGGCAACCACTAGTCTGTGTTCTATATCTATGAGTCTATTTTTATTTTGTTTATTTTGTTCTTTATATTCCATATGTAAATGAAATAATGTGGTATATGTCTTTCTCTGTCTGACTTATTTAACTTAGCATAATACCCTCTAGGTCAGTGGTCGGCAAGCTCATTAGCCAACAGAGCCAAATATCAACAGTACAACGATTGAAATTTCTTTTGAGAGCCAAATTTTTAAAACTTAAACTTCTTCTAACGCCACTTCTTCAAAACAGACTCGCCCAGGCTGTGGTATTTTGTGAAAGAGCCACACTCAAGGGGCCAAAGAGCCGCATGTGGCTCACGAGCCACGATTTGCCGACTACTGCTCTAGGTTCATTCATGCTGTTGCAAAAGATAAGATTTCCTTCTTTTTTATGGCTGAGTAGTATTCCATTGTGTGTATTTACCATTTATCTATTGATGGTCACTTGGGTCTCTTCCATATCTTGGCTGTTGTAAATAATGCTGCAATAAACATGGGTGGCATATATTGTTTTGAAATAGTACTTTGGATTTCTTTGATTATATACCCAGAAGTGGAATCGCTGGGTCATAGGTAATTTAATTTTTAATTTTTTGAGAAAACTCCACACTATTTTCCATAGTGGTTGTACTAATTTATATTTCCACCTACAGAGTATTAGGGTTCCCTTTCCTCCACATTCCTATCAACACTTGTTTGTTGATTTAACATTGATAGCCATTCTGACAGGTGTGAGGTGATGTCTCATTGTGGTTTTGATTTGTATTTCTCTGATTGACTAGTGCTGTTGAATGTCTTTTAATATGCTTATTGGTCATTCGTATATCATCTTTGGAGAAATGTCTATTCATGTCCTTTGCTCATAAAAAAACTCTAGTTACTTAATTTTTGTTATTGAGTTGTAGGAGTTCTTTACATATTATATATATATTAACTCCTTATCAGATAAATGATTTGCAAATTGTCCTATTCCATAGGTTGTCTTTCACTCTGTTGATTGTGTCCTTTGATGTACAAAAGTTTTTAAGTTTGATGCAGTCCCAATTATCTGTTTTGTTTTTGTTGCCTGTGCTTTTGGTGTCACAGCCAATAAATCATTGCTACCTCCAATGTCATTAAGTTTTCCCCTATGTTTTCTTATGGCCTTTTTATAGGTTTAGGTCTTACATTTATTATTTCTTCAGTCCATATTGAGTTAACTTTTGCATATGGTGTAAGATAGGGATTATTTTGCATGTGGATATCCAGTTTCCCCACACTGCTTGTTGAAGAGACTGTCCTTTCCTCATGGAGTGGTCTTGGTACTGTTGTTAAATAGCATTTGATCATATACATGAGATTGGTTCCTGGGCTTCCTATTCTTTTTCACTGATTTATTTATCTGTTCTTATGCCACTAACACACTGATTACTATAGCTTTGTAATGTTTTGAAAACAGGAAGTGTGATCCTTCAACTTCTTTTTTTTCCAAATTGTTTGGGCTCTTCAGGGTCCCTTGAGATTTTAAGATGGATTTTTTTCAAAAAGTGTGATTTTATTATACTATACATTTTGCTTTGTGGTTTATCCAATTAAAATATATTATTATGTACAATAATTTTTATGAACTGGAAATAGAGTAGAAACTCATGTTTTGTTTTCTATTGTCTTTGTGCCTATGTATTTTATGATAAGTGTGTATTATTTTTAGAGGAATATTTGAAAAAAAATTAAAAATACTTTCTTCTGTACATCTCTTCTCAAATACTATTGACCATATATTTACGCTTGCATTGTCACCAATAGAATTTATAATGTTCACTGAATAAATTAATGAATTTATCATCAATTAATGGTGATGAATAGGCAATAGCTTTCAACAATAATATATATTTGCATCAATTTAATAATGATTTAATATGATTGTATTTAATAAATATTAATATTTATTAAATGCCTACAATGTGTCAGACTATGTAGTTTTTAGCAACTAAATAGTCTTGCTTATTGCAACCATCTTTAAATGAAATAAGGGAAGGAAGAAAGGAAGGAAGGAAGGAAGGAAGGAAGGAAGGAAGGAAGGAAGGAAGGAAGGAAAGAAAGAAGGAAGGAAAGAAGAAAGAAAGGGAGAGAGAGAGAGAGAGAACGGGAGGGAGGGAGGGAGGGAGGGAGGGAGGGAGGGAGGGAGGGAGGGAGGAGGGGAGGGAGGGAGGGAGGGAAGGGAGGGAGGGAAAGAGCTTATAACTAGCTGGTAACATAAAAAAGCTACCTGCCTAATGAAATCTTATAACAAGCAAAGATAATATAGCCAATCAATATTTCTCTCTCTCTTTCTCTCTCAATCTCTTCCCCTCTCTCTAAAATCAGTAGATAAATAATAAAAAGTAAAATATATGTAACCAGCTAAAATATCCCTCATTATCATTATTACTAGGAACTACACTAGTCTAAATGCTCTCTTTTCTCAGGCAAAGAGAATTAAGTGTAACAATTGGTACCATTAGAGAAGATGTATTCAATTTCTGCCAAGCACTACATCAGTACAAGGAAAATTTTTTTCCCTATTTTTATTAAGGCCCATATACATTCTAATCCAATTTTTCTCAATTCCCACAAAATCCTCCTTTGTTCTTAATGGCATGTGTTCTCCTGCATTTTGTTCCCTTACTTCATTTTCTATGAACTGTCTTTCTTTTTCTTTTCTCTTTTACTCCTTTATCTCAGCTTTCTAACTAATTTTTTGCTAAATACTTCAAAGTTTTATAGAACTTGTCCAAGTTGTGCTCTCTTTTTCCTGTCAAGGACTTGTTACTTAAGAAACCTAACTTTCTTTATTTGGATGCCATTTTATACCAAAGCCCAGAGCAGTTATGAAACAGACCTCTTCCTCAGTCATTAAGATTCAAAATATAAATATTAACTTTCACTGACACAATAAGATTTACAGGTTTAAAACTGTTACATATAGATAGCTTCTTGTGTAAAACTACCCCATGAAGGTGACAGATGGCACAGGTATTATTACTCCCATACCTTTTTACAAGGAAACAGGCTCAGAGTCATTATCCAGGCTGAGTCAGAAATAGGACTTGTGTCCTGAAAACTGATTCAGTCATGCTTGGTTTCCCTCTTCCCAAGAAGATAAAGTTTCATCTTAGTGAACAGAGCTTTTTTTTTTTCTTTAACTTCACAAGCAAAAGTTTGTTTAGAAAGTCACAGAGATGGGAGAAATGAGCTGTGGAAGAAGTGAGCCAGCTGGGCTGCGTGGGTTCAGAAAACAAGTTATGGAGTTCAAAAGAAGGGCCCTCATAGCTTAGAAGAAGAAAGGCAAATAAAACTGTGCCTCATGGAAGAAAAAGCGGGAAAGGTGAGGGCATGTTCCAGAGAGAGAGAAAAAGAGAGCTGAATGGAGCATTTTAGATAAAACTTTCCTCTGTATCAATGATTATATTGAAGGTGCCACTTCTCCTGTGTATAATGCCCCCGTCTGCTTTTTTAATACAGCCACCTCCAGTATCCTTAGAGTCCTCTCTCACAGCACAATGTTCAACCTCTGCCCTTTTATCTGCTTCTCCCAGTCAGCATTTATAGAAGCAACATTTCATTTAAACTTGCTCAAATCTCCCTCCTCTTAAAGAAAACTCCCTCTCATGCTCACATCCCTATTATTCTCTTCTCCTTCAGACAAATGCCTTTCGTTCCTCTCACTCCACAACCTGCAATCAAGCTTCTGCCTTACCCAGTCGCTGAAATAGCTGGGTTCTGATATTCTCCTTGTTCCTAAATACAACAACAGAAAAATAATCACAACCTATTATTTTACTTCACTGTGGCATTTGAGATGAATAGATTTAGCAATAGACTTAGGGATTTAGCAAGACCATCTTTACAGATCATCTTTGTAATTCGTCACAAGGCACCAAATGAATGCTATTATTGTCCCCCTCTTACGTTAAGTAAGTAATCTTACAAATAAGAGTTTAATTATTTCTAGTTTGTTAAAAACAATTTAAATTCTGTTATATTTTGAATTAACACATTATAAAATCATGCAAACTTTTAAAATGCTTTTTTTTTTAATGTCTTGGCTAAAGCCCCAATTACTCTGACTAGTAAAAATCTTCTCTTGACTATTTTTTTCTTAATATTGTCCCTTCTTTGGGATTTTCTGGTTATTTCTCCCTTTCCTGGTTACCTCTCCCTTTCTCTCTTTCCCTTCTTGTTTCATTTTTTTTAAATGATAGACACTTTTTTTTTAATGTATCTTTATTGATTTCAGACAGGACGGGAGAGGGAAAGAGAGATAGAAACATCAATGATGAGAGAGAATCACCGATCGGCTGCCTCCTGCACGTCCCCCACTGGGGATCAATCCCACAACCCAGGCATGTGCCCTTGACCAGAATTGAACCTGGGACCCTTCAGTCCACAGGCTGACACTCTATCCACTGAGCCAAACCAGCTAGGGCCCTTCTTGTTCCATTTGCGTGCCCTTGCCCGTCGCCTAGACAGTGGTATTCCTTAGGGTCTGCCCTGTGCTCTTTCTTTTTTCATCAGCATATCCTACCTGGGTATTATCACCTATTTCAATAGCATCAGCTCTCCCAATGAGCTGACAAATCTTTAATCTACATAAGTAGGCTAAATCTTGTAAACTGGTAGAGTTCAGATTGCTTTAACGTTAACCTACGATAATTTTTGTACATTTTCATTAGTCAGTTCACAATCCTATCTAATAAAAGAGTAATATGCAAATTGACCATACCTCCACCACACCCACAAGCCACACCCACCAGCCGATCAGGAGCGAGTATGCAAATTAACCCAACCAAGATGGCTGCGGCCACGGAGAGAGCAGGAGGCTTGGGTTTCCCCGGCAATGGAGGAAGCCAAGTTTTCTGCCTGCCCTGGCCTGCCTTGGCCTCTGCTTAAGGCTAAAAAGTTTCAATTATAGAAGATAAATAAATCCCGGATACCAGGGCCTCCGCTTGGGTCGCCGGGTGGTGTGGCCAGCCTGCAAAACACCACAGGCCCCTCTCCCAGGCCGCCCCATGCCCCAAGGGAACCCCCATCCTGACCCGGAACACCCTTCAGGGCAAACCAGCCGGCCCCCACCCATGCACCAGGCCTCTATCCTATCTAATAAAAGAATGATATGCAAATTGACCATCACTCCAACACACAAGATGGCTGCCCCCATGTGGTAAAAGATGACTGCCCCCATGTGGACACAAGATGGCCAGCAGGAGAGGGCAGTTGGGAGGGACCAGGTCTGCAAGGGAGGGCAGTTAGGGGTGATCAAGCCTGCAGGGGAGGGCAGTTAGGGGTGACCAGGCCAGCAGAGGAGGGAAGTTTGGAGGGGGGGGGTATGAGGGCAAGTGCAGGGGGGTGGGGGCGGCCAGGGAGAGGTCCATGGCCACAGCCATTTTTGTTGGGATTTATTTATCTTCTGAATCTTGTAAACTGGTAGAGTTCAGATTGCTTTAACTTTATTTATCTGCAGGGGAGGGCAGTCAGGGGTGACCAGGCCTGCAGGGGAGGGCAGTTAGGGGTGAGCAGGCCTGCAGGGGAAGGTAGTTAGGGGCAAACAGGCTGGCAGGGGAGCAGTTAGGCATCAATCAGGCTGGCAGGGGAGTGGTTAGGGAGTGATCAGGCTGGCAGACAGAAGCGGTTAGGGGCAATCAGGAAGGCAGGCAGGCAAGCAGTTGGGAGCCAGCAGTCCTGGATTGTGAGAGGGATCCCAGATTGGAGAGGGTGCAG